>NC_141694.1:1468720560-1469325274 GCF_964263255.1 Lissotriton vulgaris
TTTATTGAAGTATTAATTATTTAAAAAAATTAAAAGCCATTGTTATTTGTAATATCAATACATCTAAGTCACGTAAATACAAAACATGTTGCATTACAAATGCTATAGGTGTCACATTTGCAAAAGATAAAAGTATTGGCATTGTAAATGACAAAGCTATTAATTTTGCTATTTTCAAAACCAACACATAAATAAAACATTTGTCATTTACAAGACCAATAGTTCAAACTTTAGCAATGCTTGTTGGCGAGATTATAGTAGGCGACCTAAAAAGTCTAACAAAACTGCAGATCGGACACGGTGCATGTGAGCACTTGTGCACGAGCGCTCCACCTCTGCTGCCACTTCATCTCACCAGGCTGCACACCCCCTCACCCCTCGATCGGCAATGTCCCTCCCACCCTTCCTTCCTTTGATC
Source organism: Lissotriton vulgaris (assembly GCF_964263255.1). Taxonomy (NCBI): domain Eukaryota; kingdom Metazoa; phylum Chordata; class Amphibia; order Caudata; family Salamandridae; genus Lissotriton; species Lissotriton vulgaris. Next base: position 1,468,720,979 of record NC_141694.1, read on the forward strand.
TCCGCCACGAGTTTCACAGTCTCCTCTCCGCCCCCTCCCTTTAATGTCCCTCCCCCTCCCCAGCACAGAGCGTGCATCGCTTGTTCTCGGGATGGCTCCCCTTTAAAAAGCCACTTACAGTACGAATATGTATTCATATACGCTAAGGTGAATTGTTAGTAAGTGAAAAAGCACTCCTACTCTAATTTGCTGCAAACCTTTCTATTGTGTGCTGTGCTTCAAAGCCTGCTTTTCTGGTTGGTTTACACCCATTTAAGTAGATGATGTATGATAACACGCACTGCACAAATGTTGCTCCGCTCTCAATAACAGAGGCTTGAACAACAGAGGAAACGAAAACAAATCTGAAAATCACAACTTAACACATCCATTGCAAGCGATGGTGTTTAAAGACAAACTATCACACCGTACTCGTTTCCTGTGGATATATAAGCGCGCGAGGAGGCACTCGCTTTCTAAGCAGACAACTCCCCCGGCCAGATGCCAGGCAGTGACGCCCTCACGCACGGCTGCAGGCCAAGGTTTCCACACCGGAGTACTACAAATCATTTGCGCCCACACACACACACAACTGGATCGCATACACGGTAACAGCCACAGAGAAAAGCAAACACTCCAAATCGAGTGTTTAAATGTCTATTCCACATCAGAAGCGGTCACTGTTGCAGTGACGCACCAACACCGCACTCACAGGAACAGAAACTCGAAATTCATCTGCTTTATACCTAGAAATGAGCACACACACACACTCTACCTCACCTCTAAGAAAATAATACACTGTAGTGCTGTCCATTCATAGCAATGGATGTTGAAATGTGTGCACTCACACACTGCGCAATCACACACTGCGCCCTCACACTACTTTAGCAAAAACCACAGGTGATAGACAGAATGCTGAATAATGTCATACATTCACCCCAGTACAGAGATTTTGGCCTAAATCCATCGTTTTTTGCACTCCACACCACCCCAGTTCAGACATGGCCATATGCAAATCAGTCTGACCCTGTGCCTCATGGGAACAGTCCAGCCCGAACTGCCAAGCCATGCCTTCCCTGGACCGGAAACAAGCTTCAGAGGACAGGTTTCTGGCATTCCAGCCGTCTTCAGCCCGGCTTGCTTGAATCCAGTGGTGTGGTCAGACTGATTTGCATATAGCCATGTCTGAACTGGGGTTGCAGAGTGGGCTAAAGAACGGTGATGGATTAAACCCAGATCTTGTGACTGGGTGTGAGTGTTTGATTGATTCAGATGCTCCGTCCATCACCACCCCCTTTTGTACCGCTCACACTACTCTGGGCCACACACACTCTGCGCCCTCACACTACTTTAGGCCACACACACTCTGCGCCCTCACACTACTTTAGGCCACACACACACTGCGCCCTCACACTACTTTAGGCCACACACTCTGCACCCTCACACACTCTGCACCCTCACACACTCTGCACCCTCACACACTCTGCACCCTCACACACTCTGCACCCTCACACACTCTGCACCCTCACACACTCTGCACCCTCACACACACTGCACCCTCACACACTCAGTGCCACATAATTATATGCTACATAATTACACTGCACTCAATGCAACATACACTCCACACAATACCACTGAGTGCCACATAATTACACGCCACATAATTACACTGCGCTCAATGCAACATACTCTCCAAATACCACTCAGTGCCACATAATTACATGCCACACAATTACACTCTACTGAATGCAACACACACTCCACACAATACCACTCAGTGCCACATAATTATATGCTACATAATTACAATGCAACATACACTCCAAACAATACCACTGAGTGCCACATATTTTCACGCCACATAATTACACTGAACTTAATGCAACATACACTCCAAATACCACTCAGTGCCACATAATTACACACCACATAATTACACTATATTTCTATCGCCCTCACTCTATCTACAGCCCCTCACTCTACCTACAGCCCCTCACTCACTCTATCGCCCCTCACTCTATCTATCCCCCCTCACTCTATCGCCCCCTCGCTCACTCTATCGCCCCTCGCTCACTCTATCGCCCCTCGCTCACTCTATCGCCCCTCGCTCACTCTATCGCCCCTCACTCTATCGCCCCTCACTCTATCGCCCCTCACTCTATCTATCGCCCCTCACTCTATCTATCGCCCCTCACTCTATCTATCGCCCCTCACTCTATCTATCGCCCCTCACTCTATCTATCGCCCCTCACTCTATCTATTGCATCACCACAGCATCACTCAGCACCACCACAGCATCACTAGGGGGCACCACAACATCACTATGCGCTACCACAGCATCGCTGAACGCCACAGCATCACTTGTCGCCACCACAATAACACTCAGCGCAACAACAGCATCAATCTGTGCAACCATTCTACAACAACTGGTTCAAATATGGAGAGAGGAGTTGGCTCAACGGCTAGGGCGCTCGACCTCGGATCTGGGTTCGAGTCTCGGTAACGACGCCTAAACCTCCTGTGATTCTGGGCATATCACTTAATCTCCCCATGCCTAAAATGAATGTGTGTCCTCATGCAACCTAACTGGCGCTATGTAAAACGCACTGATACCCGGTTCGGGTCTAGTTCGGGCTATATAAAACTCTGGAAAATATATATATATATATATATATATATATATATATGTTCTCTTAATGTTCAAAGCTTGCTTACAAATGTCACAAAAAGATGTTAATATTTCACTTCTGTTCTTGGATTTTCGTCACAATAAAATATACTGAACATAATCTTCACAAAAGTTATTTACAAAAGTTTAAGCTATTGCCATTATAAATTACAATAACTTTTATTTAAGTATTAATTATAAAAAATAAAATAGAAGCCATTGTTATTTGTAATATCAATACATCTAAGTCACGTAAATACAACACATATTGCAGGACAAATGCTATAGGTGTCACATTTGCGAAAGTTAGAACTATTGCCATTGTAAATGACAAAGCTATTCATTTTGCTATTTTCAAAACCAACACATAAATAAAACATTTGTCATTTACAATACCAATAGCTCAAACTTTCCTAATGCAAGACCTATTGCATTGCAAATGCTAGTTAAGTTTACAAGCCACTTGGAGGTTACAAATACCAGAATGACCTGATAATACATAAGAGATGGGACAAAGGTACGCAAATGGAACAGTCTACAGGCCCCTGGAGAAATATCTGTATGACAATGGCAAGTTCAGTGGTGTGTGCCTCTCAAACAAGGTCATTCCCAATGCACAGAAGGGTCTATATAGCCCCAAACAACCTTATGGGACCAAAAGCGGTTGAACCTCCTATGCTGACACTGTAGTAAAGAAGCATGGATGAGGTGCTAATCTGTTTTTATGTAAGAAAGAAGATATCATGTCAAATAAACGTCCTTTGTTGTTCAACACAATCACTTACAAATCAAAAATCTTAGTTTGCAGTTGGTCACCTCAGACATGAAAAAGAATGCCCTATCCTCTCACCGAAGGTTGACCAGCAGCTATGAGTCTCAATCTCCCTGCACATAGGAGTGTCAATACCACAACCTTTTCCTCATAAGAACAAAAAGATGTCCGATGATGGTTAGATGTGATTTTTCCTCCCTCCTTGACCAAAGTCAGCAAGTGTAGGATCAATGGAATCTTCTAATAGAAGATATCTTGCCCATTACACTTGGCGTTGTCCCTCTCCCACACTGCTGTCCAATGGCTACAAGCATACTCTTGCTCGGCCACTTGAGGGAAAAAAAAAAGATGCTTTTCCAGGCGTACTCAGATGTCATCTATATCTATTCGGTTATTTTCACTAAATGCCTAAACCACGTCTATCACTTTCGGTGTGAAAATGGAAGCAGATTTTAAAGCCTTGTACTTGGAGGGAGGACTAAACTGGGCCTTCGTCTTCCACTTCACATACAATCAGGAACCTAGGGATAACTGAACACAAATCTCACATATGTGCCCACAATCAACTTTGTGGTAAAGGTTATCGCTTGCCATTGCCAAGGAACTCTGTATGCTCTGAAATATTCCTCTGCCGCTGCAAACAGCTCATGGAGTAGAGCCCACCTGATGCCGGGTTATGGCATGTAATTACTCTTGTAATGTGATCATTTAGGATGTACCAAGCAGCTTGCACACCTAAATGCTACGATGAGACTGAGCTTGAGGAAACAGGACCATGTCAATGTAGCCTGGAAAACCATCTAGTGGATCCTAGGGGAGTCCAGGACCAAGTGGGTGGGTGCAGTACAATGCGAGAAAATTGTATGTTTAAAACCAATTACATTTTGATTTTTGGGGTAGTGGATTATGTCAGGCGTTAAGTGAAAGGACATGTGAAGACTGCATATGCCAGTGGAATTTGATATTTTCTGCTGAGAGTACAAGGGGAAGACTTGTGCAGAGGGAGAACTCGCCACATTTTCTAAAGCAGAAGAACATCGCACTTCCTTTCAAATTATGTATTTTCAATTCATCTTCGCCCGCATATTATGCGCAGGTCTCCAAGTTCTGAACTGAAATGTCATATTAAGGAAGTCACTGACTGTTAAGAAGAAATATCAGTGATTTTAACATTTGAACGTATAACTTGAAATGAGCCATTAGAACAGGAGAAAAAGAAAATCATCATGAAAAGGCTTCTCACTTTGTTTTGTTCAATGGAACAGCAGTAAATGCGTAAGTAGCAATTACAGGACTATTTAAAGCTTCAGCTTAATGCCTCCCGAGGAGTTTGAAACAAAGCCACATCTTTCTTCCAGTGCTTTATATAGTTCACAATTCTCATGCTAAATAATACTGAAATGAAGGAACGGTTTAATGGATAGAAAAATATGGTTTGCCTTCAAAGCGGGTTTTAAATTACAATAAAGACAACTCCTTTTAAGGCTCTAAATGCATAAAAATATTCGAACACTGGTGCTTAAAAGGAATGCCTTCATAAAGGCTTGTGTGCCTTCATAAATTATTGACTTATACAGCATTTCATATCCTGATGTGAAATGCTATCTGCCAAAATCATTACTAAGCAGGGAGTGCTCTAGCTTTTACATGGCCATTTGTACTTAACAGGGGCGGCTGCACGAACTCTCGCATGCTGCTGGAGCACCAAAGGCGCACCTTAGGCAAGCCAATCTGCACCAGCCAGCCTCTCGGAAGCGGCCAACACCAGCCAAAATGTCCATGGCCTTCCAGAAAGCGAGAGGATGTGCCAAATGGCTAGAGCGGTTGACCTCGAAGCTGGGAAACAAGGTTCGAGTCTCAACAAGGGCGCTCAACATCCTGTGATTGTGGGCAAATCACTTAATCTCCCCGTGCCTAACAAATAATGTGTCAGTCTGTAAAGCACCTGGTCCTCATGTGAAGCGCTCCGATAACTTTGGGTTAGAGCTATAAATCCCCTTAGCGCGCGACGGCAACTAATCAAGATGGCCGCCCGCTAGTTTTCCTCAGCGGGAGCCAAGGACATTATCTCCTCACGGTTCGGCAATGCCTGCAAATTAGCATGTCCTCTTATCAGTGGTGGTGTCGGATGAGGTGGGGGGCAGCGAGGTAAGCCTTTTATACCTAAAATTGTTCTTTATCCTGTTTCTTTTGGCTTTTTTCCTGCTGCTCTCACCTGGTGAGTAGAAGCTGCCGCCATTTTAAGCAGTTCACTTGCTGCTCTGACAGGCAGCTCTTGGGAATTATTCTCCTAAAAAATATTCCTTTTCTTATTTTAATGGCCAATACTGTACTCTGTTGAGGGGTATTTCGTCATCCACCTCATGGTGCTTTATTTTTTTGTGCCTGGGTGCGCCTCTTGCTGTTGAACTGCTGTCACTTTCTCTAAAAAGACTGCTTTCATCACACAATGGATGCTGTGCACACATCTAAGTCTGGCTTACTCTGTCTCTAAAGCTGCTGCGCAGAAAGAGTAAGGTGGTGGTGCTAATATAATAGTTTAAAAAGACCCCATCTCACCTACAAAACCCCCTTCTACCCTTGACCTTGGTGGACAATATGGAGGAATTAAAAAATATGAGACCCTTCATAGTGGAGAAGGGTGTCCATACAGTGGATTCAGAAAAAGTGGTCCGTTCTTGATTTACGACTCACTGAGGTGGAACAGAGGGTCAGTGATGCAGAGGATGTCGTTGCAAAAGTCTCATATTTGATCAAGGAAGTGGCGCAGCTCAAAAGACTGGCTGAGGATTAAAAAAATCGTAATCGCCTGAATAATTTGCGCATCTATGGTGATCGGGAGGGGTCGGAAGCTCAGGATATGATCACATTTTTTAAAGTTGCACATTCCAAAAATTGTCAGTCTGAAATCTTCGGCCGATATGAATATCCAGAGGGCGCATCCCCCTTCTGCATCATCCACTAGACCCAGAGGGCTTATTGCTCTGTTTCTACAGTATTCTGTCCTTTATGGACATCCTCACTACAGCCAAACAAAGCAAGCAGAAGCTCTAGGCCAGTCAAAGTTTTTTCAAGTCAGGATGTTTCCAGGGCCACCGCTACGAGGCGCAAATAATTTTTGGACTTGAGACCGGCATTAAGATCCATGAATGCTCGGTATGGACTCATTCACCCTTGCTTTTTTAATGTCACCTATAAGGACAAGACAACCACCTTTGAAGATCCAAAGGAACTCAAGTTATTCATCTAAGAGCATAAAGGAGTAGACATGGAACTTAGTAAAACTTCATTTGCTGTGTCATATTCTTATGCTACTTGTCGATTTCAATGTTCTTTTTCAGTTTCTGCTTTTCCTGGGTCAATTGAAGTTGTTCTAGTGTACGTTGGTGTCCATCTGTTCTCAGTCTCCACCTTGTGTACTTGTCGTATTAAGTTTTTCCTATATGGCAGTCTGTTTTATTTTTTTTTCTCTATTTGGACGTAGCTCTTCTATGTTACATATTTCCTATTTTATGGCTGCCACTGATTCTATTTGTTTTGTACCTATTCTCTTCCTTGGCTCCTTAATGGGATGGTCATTTCGGTCTCATTCCCCTGCTCCACTCTATTAACCTTGTGTTTCTTCTTCACCATGATGATTATGACTAAAGTTCCTGGACTTTCCGTCATCTTTTCATTTTTCTTCACATTGGGGAGATTTTGTATTCTACCTACTTTTCTGTTTCCTTTCACTACCTTTTCTTTCTCCCTTTTGTCTGTCCTTCTCCCTTTCATCAATCATTTGCTGCTTTATTCTCCTTTATTTTTAAATTAAAGTTTCTGCTCTTCCAATTATATATTGAATCGAATTTATTCATATTTCATATAGTTATCAAGTATTGTTTATGTTCTTTATGGTCAAGCTACGTGTTGTTTCCTGCACTGTAAAGGTTCTCCGAAACTCAGTTAAAAGACAGAGGGTACTCACGCATTTATCCATATAGAAATGTCAGATCGCCGTCTTACAGGAGTCGCATCTCAAAGACAGTGATATTGAATGGATGCGTAGACAATGGGTGGTTTCTGTATTTAGTTCCCCTGCTGTTAGCAACAAGAATGGTGTTTTAATCTTGTTACATAAATATTTGCTTTTTCAGTTGCTCAATGAAATGAAGGATGATGCAGGTAGATCGTTATGTTTGAATAAAAAATTTACGATTTCCCTCTCTCACTATGTAATGTCTATGGCCCGACTGGGGTCGACTACCAATTCTGGGACCGTTTTTCCTCTTTCATCTGCTTGTTCTTTTGATAATTTTATAGTAGAAGGTGATTGTAATCAAATAATAGACCACTTTTTAGACCGTCATTCCCAGGTTAGATATATCCCCAAAAAAATGCAAAAATCCTTTCACAGGGCTAACTACTCCAGAGGTCTAATTGATCCTTGGAGAACAGCACATACTGGTGTGTTAGAATTCATAGAATTCTTCCCTGTACATGCCTCACATTAAGGAATAGATTATTTGTCACACAGAATGTTCTCCAGTCAGTATCTAATGTTGAGATAAGTTCTATTTTAATTCACAACCATGCTCCTGTCATATTAGACTTGGACACCCCTAATGACATTTCTCGCGTATCCCCTTGTTAATAAACTCTTGAACAAATCACTGTCTAGAGCAACAGTTCCCCATTCCTGGAAGCGGGCTAAATTCTTGCCCCTGCTTAAGAAACCTCAGGTGGACTCGGGAGAGCTATCTAATTACAGACCCATATCACTTAAATTAACCCCGTCAAGGCTGGACTACGGTAATGCCCTATATTTGGGACTCCCTCAAAACTTTATCAATAGATTACAGGTGGTCCAGAACGCTGAAGCACGCACCGTTTACTTATATTGGTCCACAGGACTCTCCACCATGTAGGTGCAGTCTCGTCTTGTGGCAAGAATTAGTTTCTATGCCCCCCACCCCCAAGAACCCTGCGATCACCCAATGCCCTCCTGGCCAGAACCCCTAGGATTTGCCACACCAGAATTGGGGGAAGATCCTTCATTTTTTTTTTTAGGGCGGTCAGCATGGAACAAACTTTCACTAGAGTTACGAGCAATTGAGGCAACGTCATGGTTTAGAGAAAAACTGAAAATGTGGCTCTTTAAACAGGAATAACTATCTTATTATTGCACTCTGTATTGATCTGGTCCTGTGTGCAGTGCGCCGGGACAGTCTTTGGAGTAACCGTTCGTTATACAAGTGAGGGGATGATGATGCTGTGGTCGTGGTAGGAGGTTGTTTATTTAATCTTATTGACAAGAATATAAGACAGGGTCAACTGACTCAGCAGCCAGCCCAGTAATTCCCCGGTATCACAATCTGATTGTTAGGCCAGTTCAAATTCCATATCTTTACTCTTGTCAACCAGCTTCACCTTTATCTATCTCATTCTACGCTACTTTACTCACAGCCCTTGGCTTGGAAAATAGTGTGGTTCCCTTGCACACCCATCTCAGGGTTCTCACCCCTATTTCATGCACAACAAAATGCATGACCTTCCCACCATACCCAAGTTGTAATACTCTTCACACTTTTGCTTCCCTATTACACCCTCTCGCACACCATCCACACCGACATTACACTCACACAAACATTGCCAAACTCTAATTTGGGTCTGGTCTCATCTCGTTTGATATTTGCAACATATCACACCATATTATCTATTGTTGCCTTGTTGACACAGCTCAGCAATCTTTGGAACATAGCAATTTCTGCACATCCCGGTGCAATGCCACATTTGTCTATATTTGAAAAAAAGCTTACTAAGCTAAGATACTCCATTGCATTGGGCTTATGGTCCTCTAAACTATATCTACTGAACACATCTCTCACATTCTTTCCACTTTTTCCACTTCATTTCTATGTAGCAGGCTGTTATGTCTCCTCCTTGGTAAACTCTTCTACCCCGATATAAACATCCAGACTTCCACCACTGTCTATTTAAACATAATAAAAATGTGTTTTTTCCACCAACCTAAGGTTAGGTGCTGTCTTCAACCTCTTCTGAATCTTAATGCTCAACACATTAAGTGATTTCTGATACAATTTGTCTTGGACCGCAATAAACTTGTATGTGACCAACAAACCTCTAGATTAGAACATGCCACAAGTGTTTAAAAACAACAGTAATATTTATGAATTACACCATGAGGCCAACGGTAAACTGACAAGTCATCCCCTCCTCGAGAAAGAACATTGGGTCCGAAGGCCAGAGACCTGAGAGGAGTGCGAATGACATCCGCAGACTACTCCAAGCAGGAAAGAGAAGGACTGGCTGTAGTATAGTCAGCCCTAGTGGAGAGAAATGCAGTGAAACACATCCAACCCTGGACGTCACCTCCTAATGCATCCAAAGGAAGGGCTTAGGTAAATAGACACCACAAATAGGTTGGACTGAGCAGAGGAGATGGCGACAACTACTGAAGAAAGGACTTAACTGGTGCACCTGGCTTGGCTGGTACATCAGGAGCCCTGAGAGAGGAGATGAGAGACAAGCCCAGTGGGTGCAGGCAGTAACCAGGATTTCTTACCATTCCTCTCAAAGAAGGCAGAGAGCCGCATCAGCCACGCACTGCCTTCCTGACATGCAACATGCTTTATTCAACCACTGCACCCCAAGTAAAATAAATATGGAGTGGTAAGCAACAAATACCTTAAGGTGGTAAATGCTAACAGATTGTCCTGAATAAAAACAGCACACTCTTATTTTAGGCCACAAGCCTGACATTTTGTGATGGAAACACAGTTATAAGTTGGACAGCCCTGAAACAACTGGGGTTCAAGGTCCAAAAAGACTACAGACTCCCCTGGGATATACAGATTTTCCAGTAAATCTTCTCTTCATTGGCATTAAAACACAGATACTGTTGTTATGGTAGGGAGTTTATTTGAGCTTGAAGACAAACCTTGACTAGCAACTTGACTGGAAAAGAAGGCCCAGCCAAATGACACAGGAGCCACGCAGTTATTTGAAAGAACAAGGGGAACATAGCGGGTAGGTATGGATCATGGGTATCAGTTAAGTTTTGGGAGACAAAGGTCCTAAGCGTATACAAAATAATAGACAAATGTTATATAGACCACAATAGGCTGCTATATATTTATATCCCTTGTCCAGCCGGACAGGGAATTTATTAATCAGATAAATAGATTCTCATTCTAAATACATTTATACAACAAACAATTCATTGCAGTAAAGCACACTCCTGTGCCGTACCGGGAGAGATGAAGGAGAGGATAGGAGAGAAAAAGGGGTGTTTCAGGCAAAGGAAAAGAGCAGACAGGGTACTGTTTTGAGTCAAAAGTTAACAGTATCTCCTGGAGTAGTACATACAGATATAGATATACATTAATTCAACGTATGTCCACTCAAAGGAGTCGACGTTTCAATCCCGTGCTCAAATTATAAAGGAATCATCTGCAGGACTTAATTGTTTTGCCTGGTTTAAAGGTTAAATAAGCCTGTTAGGGAGAAAACAGGGAACAGAGAAGAAATAAGAGAGAATGTCAATTTAAATGACTTGGGAGAGCGGTCAGCTTTAGCCATCTGCAGCACTGTAGAATTCGGAATTGCAGTGAGTAGTCTGTGCTGGTGGGTGTGAACATAACGTGTTTAGAACATTATTGGTAAACATTTGTGACATTATAGACATTGTCCTCGGAATCGCAGTGATGGGATTGTGCTAGTGGAGGCGGGCCTTGAATAGGAGGTTTTGTGCACTGATGGTGACTACAAAGTTTGCCCCTTCCTCTGTGTTTGAGGATTAGGCCGCAATTGCTCATCAAAATCAGACTACTTCAGGGAAGCAAACAACCTAGCAAATAAACTTAAAGCGCGCGGCTACCCCAGAAGATTAGTGAAAAATGCGTCCAAGAGAGCTTGGTACTGCCTACGCGAGGCTCTCCTTGCACCAAAGGCCCGTGACAGAGAAGAGAGAATCGCATGTGTCACTACCTTCTCGCCGATCTCTAATAGAATTCGCAAATCCATTCTGAAACACTGGCCCACAATAAATGCAGGTCCAATAAATCTAGAAAGACCGCTTTTTGCCTTTAAGAAAAGCAAGAACCCGAGGGACCATTTGGTACGAGCAGCCCTACCTGCTCCCATTTCTAATGCAACCATTGAATCCAATTGGGGCCTTCCACCAATTCTGGGGCATGTCAAGTGTGGGCAATGTACTGTATGTGAATTCACAATTGAGGCTCGTAACTTTAGCCATAATGACATAACTGTTGACATGAAAAACTTTACTAACTGTAACAGCAGTAACGTAATCTATGCAATTCTTTGTCTGTGTCCCAAAATGTATGTGGGTCAAACTACCCAAAAGGCCAAGACAAGCATATGCCAACATAGGAGTCGCATCAGATGCGGACCCCAAATGCTCGACTGGTTGAACATTTTGCTGAACTCAAGCATACCGCAGACGACCTCAAATGGACAATTTTAAAAGCGGTGAAGCTACCACAGAGAGGAGGCAACCTGAGCCAACTTCTGAATCGTGAGGAACTCAAGTCCATAATTCAGTTCAACACCATTCACACAGGACTCAACAGAACACTCCTCTAATAGAACAATTATCACCAATGCAAAATATGTCCTGCGAAGTAACATGTCCAGAAGTGCAGAAAAAACCGATTTGTTTTATTGTAATCATGCAGTTTCTCTGTGTCACATGCACTTCCCCACCCGAATCCATTCCTTAAACTCATCAAGGGAAACCTTCACTTTTTGAATCCACAATGCTCTCATCTTTGGAAGTTCACCCAAAACCAATTCACTTTTTATTCTTCACCATTCCTCTATCATTGGCCTCCCTTACAGGCTCCCACAAGCGCAGCAGCAAAAAACGGCATCACCACCACTCCAAGATGGCGCCCGCTCTGGTCCCGAAGCCACATAGGAAATATGCCCCGATCACGTGACCTAGTGATTCATTAATAACAAGCCCACCCACTCCCTCTAAGCGTGCTGACGGACAATCATTGCTGCCTGCCGGATCCGCGGCATTGTTCCGGTTTCTGGTAAGCTCCCGTACCACCTGTCCTGAAATCGATTCCCACACCAGATCGAGGGTTAATTATTGTCCCATTCCCTTTTAGCGAATCGCTGATTCAACCGACCGCATCCCGGCGACGGCCATCGAGCCGCTCCTCAATCCCTAAGTGCTTAACTCACCCCGAAAACATCATTAAGGTTCACAAAACCTTATAAACAAGGGTATGTAGTAATTCCTGATTGAACCTCGCGCCCACTCTCACACGTGCGGCCGTTAACCACCTTTACTTTTCGGACCTTAGATTCCAAGTGTGCCGATCACTGGCCCCACCGATTGCTGTCAGAAACCTCGGAGGGCACCAGCCTATTCCAAACCCATGTGAAACGGCTTGCTTGTTCGGAACCACCGAGCCCAAGGTACGTCCCAAATCGCCGGTAATCTGCCCCTGCACCACTTTCCCAAAAAGCTGAAGTACAAAACTGCTTACTACTTCCACTTTCCACTTACAGCTGCGGCCAATGAGCCTCGCCTGCATTGACAAGGGAAGCCCCCATGATGCTGGCATTCCCGCGCCATTGCGGAGAATATCAACCTCCCCACCTCTAACCAGAGGTAGGCAATTCCCTGCTGCCCTTAGCCCTTACAAGGAACGATGCCTTTCTGCCAAATCAAGACCCAGCAGCTGCACGCCACTTCCTTCTCATGCAAGTATAAGTGCACCTTGCTCCCCTCACCACAAACACAGAGGAAGGAGCAAACTTTGTAGTCACCATCAGTGCACAAAACCTCCTATTCAAGGCCCGCCTAAACTAGCACGATCCCATCACTGCGATTCAGAGGACAATGTCTATAATGTCACAAATGTTTACCAATAATGTTCTAAACACGTTATGTTCACACCCACCAGCACAGACTACTCACTGCGATTCCGAATTCTACAGTGCTGCAGATGGCTAAAGCTGACCGCTCTCCCAAGTCATTTAAATTGTCATTCTCTCTTATTTCTTCTCTGTTCCCTGTTTTCTCCCTAACAGGCTTATTTAACCTTTAAACCAGGTAAAACTATTAATTAAGTCCTGAAGATGATCCCTTTATAATTTGAGCACGGGATCGAAACGTCGACTCCTTTGAGTGGACATACGTTGAATTAATGTATATCTATATCTGTATGTACTACTCCAGGAGATACTGTTAACTTTTGACTCAAAACAGTACCCCGTCTGCTCTTTTCCTTTGCCTGAAACACCCCTTTTTCTCTCCTATCCTCTCTTTCATCTCTCCGGTACGGCACAGGAGTGTGCTTTACTGCAATGAATGGTTTGTTGTATAAATGTATTTAGAATGAGAATCTATTTATCTGATTAATAAATTCCCTGTCCGGCTGGACAAGGCATATAAATATATAGCAGCCTATTGTGGTCTATATAACATTTGTCTAATATTTTGTATACGCTTAGGACCTTTGTCTCCCAAAACTTAACAGGAGCCACCCAGAACACCCTGGAATCACAATCTGCATGCTAGGTAAATCCAACATTCATTTAATACAGTTTGCAAAGCTCACATGAAGCTAGCTTTAGAAAGCTGCAAAGATCTGCAATGTTCATTTTCAACTACAACAATATGCAGAAGGCACTGTTGTAATCCCCCAGATGAAGTAGCATGTCCAGAACGTGAGAAGACAAATTTTAGTTCTTCTTTTAATCCAAGGTCACACTGCTTGTTAAACCACAGTCGTAATTGCTATATCCTGTTATCTCTTAGTTTTTTGCTGCTCAGTCGGAGTGAATGTGATGTAATAGAGTTTTCAGGAGTGCATGGTTTGTATGAGTGTTCAGCTGGAATGAGTGGGGCTGAGCAGCAGGAGGCTGCTCTAAGTGGATCTATACTTCCTATCTTACTAGGAACTGAATAAACCTGCTCTTGTAATCTACACTACTGGCTATTGAACGTATTACCTATAAAGGCCGTACTTTGTTTACAAAAGTGGCGGAGATTTCGAAAAAGAATGTGTGAAGAGTTAAGAAATTGCACAAGAAACTAAAAGAATCTAGGTGGAGTCAGGCAAGTAGCCTGAGCAAGGCCCTGGATACCCCACCAGTGTCTATTACAACAAAGAGCATGCAGAATTGAAGCTTTGGGCGCTTTTCCATAAGGGCTTGAAGTCAGAGCAGTCTACAGTCATCTGGAGTTTGGAAAAGTCAGTTGAAGGCATGTATGCATGGAGTGCAATGGCAATGTTTCTTTTACAGCAACCGGAAACAATGTTCTGGCAGCATTAAATAATAAGCGCACTCAAGCTAGACCTCCAGAGTTTGTTTGAAGGTACCAGTTGTGCTGCACCATTCTACGTGAGCTCATCAAACTGTACCCAAGGACATTAAAGCCCCCGGCTAATTCCCTAAAATACCACCTGAGACCCATATTTGAAGACCCAGCATCTACATGGCACATTAGGCTGGGAAAAGCAACTAAAGCCCTTAAGTTAGTAGAAGAAAATCTATCGCGGCAGGACATCCCGCTGAATTTTTGGAAAAGAGCTATCAACAAACAAGTGAATGAAATCTCCATTAAACTTGATTATAGATCCATTCGTCGAAGCTCTAATCTGGAACCCCTAAACAACTCCTATACGGTTGGCAAAGCACAACCATATCTAAGCGAGGCCATCACAACACATGCCCAAAGTAAAATTCTATCCATGGGGCTGATCACGCTCGGGATAGCTGATTTTAACCCCGCTTGGGCCCAAAAAGGGATCTCCATATCCTGCAGGCTTTGCACGTACAAAAGGGAATCCTGGCTGCACCTTCTTTGCTGCTGTCCTCATTTCAAGAGCGAACGTTGGCGACTGCTGCGCCCGATCTGCCTTAATCAGAGCATAACAACATGCTCAGAAGCATCAGCCCTGTGCTTGTCAACCACTAACACCATGTTCCTAGAGAGATCAGCTAAATTTGTTCACCAAATTAGTTTAGCACTAAAAACTCATAACGAGAGTATCTCTTCATCCAGGATACTCACCACAACAAGAACTGACATGAGCTGAACTGAACCAGACCCGTTGTTTCACCGAAAAAGCCACCTGCTCGCCCTCGTAACCAATAACGTAAAGACTTATCCGAACCAATACAAATGCTGGGAACTCCTAATCAATGGGACTAAGACTGTGGGAGTTGTATTCCTCTCTACCCATATTGTTCTCTCCTTATATACCATTATCCTAATCAGCATAGGTACACTCCTCTACTCTTTTTTTTAAACATGAAAGAAAGTTTTTTTTTTTAATTATCGATCTTTGTACTTTCTCTTTTACTGTAAAGATTTTAATTGTACAGTTAATAAAAAAACCTGAAAAAACCATTATACGTGTGCCAATTTACACCGGGTGTACTTGAACAAATGTGGTGTATTGGGACAGTCCAGGTGTGATACACTGAATGACTGGCAGGAGCTCGTGCTTATGGTTGGGGAGAGGAATTAGCCTAACGGCTAGGGCACTCGACCTCGAATTTGGGGAACTGGGTTTGAGTCTCTGCAATGACGCTGAACATACTGCGATTCTGAGCAAATCACTTAATCTCCTCATGCCTAACAAATATGAATGTGTTCTCATGTAATGCAACTGGTGCTGTGTATAGCGCTCTGATACTCGATTCGGGTCAAGTTTGCGCTAATAAAACTCAGTAAAAAAAAATAGGTGTATGCAACATAGTGCTTTCAAGGAGGAGGGTGAGCATTGCAAGCTCGAAGTGTGCCTGAGTTATTGCCTAGTGTGAAGAGCCGGGTGGGCGGCAGCCCTTGTGCACTAAGTGTGTGAGATTTCGGATGCTACTCAGGAGTACTGATGGAGCCTCAGTGTGTAATTACTCCGGAGGGCCTTTGGGGTTAATTTTGAGCTCTGGAGTATGCAAGGGCATTCGCAAACCGATTATGTACATTTGAAAATGTGAAGGACGCACCTGTTGGGTCCTTTAACTGCAACATAGCAGCTGTCAAATATGTTGTTACATGTGTGCGGCATCTGAAAGCAGCACTGTGGGCGTAATCCTGCTTTGACGTGTGTGTGTGTGGCGTTCTGAAAGCAGCTTTGTGGGCGTAATACAGCTGCTACGTCACTGCGTTGGTTCTTGTGTCTTGCATAGTGTGGGGTGGATATATGTAGAAGATGTATTATAGTGTTCTCTATTGGGAGTAGAAGATATATTGTGCGTGATCTAAGTTAGCAATTTGTGTAGTGTGATCTTTGTGTGTGTAATCTGTATTTACAATCTAAGGGAGTGGAATAATTTGTATATTGTGATCTTCTTTTACAATTTAAGGAGTGTAATAACTTATGTAATGTGACATTTCTTTGTAATTTAAGGATTGGTTTAATATATTTACAGGAGGTTTGGAATGTGTATTTTCTTCCACCCAGCGTCCTGTTTCATTTTTTTCCTGAAGGAAGGAGATGGGTTGTATCCTGTTATCTCTTCTCTTAGTTCCTTGCTGCTCAGCTAGTGTGAATGTGATGTAATAGAATGGTCAGTAGTGCATGGTTTGTATGAGTGATCAGTTGGAATGAGTGGCGCTGAGCAGCAGGATGCTGCTACCTATGAGGCTACACTTACTATCTCACTTGTTACTGAATAAACCTGCTATTATAGACTACATTACTGGCTACTAAACTTATTACCTACAAAGACCATACTTTGTGTACAAAAGTAATTATATAAAATTCACCAGTTAAAAACAGAGTTATGGTTTTTGATCAAACGCTGCAACCTACTGAAATTCACTAGTTATCACACAACACATGGCATACTTTGTGCCAACATAGTTCTCTTTGTTTTCTCTTTCCTTTGATTCTAGACTGGTTTCAAATACGAGTTTGAGTTTTGAGCATGGGGCTTGGTGCAAGTTATGGCATGTGTAGTGTGTGCTGCAGCCAGGCACTCCGCCAACTCCTCTACTCACTTCTAAAGGTTGTATAGAGTGGGGGTTTGGTAAAGGCCCGGCCTGCGAATCGGCCTTGTGCCCTACTTTCTGGCCTCACTTAAACCTAGCTGCACAAGGCCTTCGGCTATGCATTGAAGGCTTTAAGTATAGGGCCTAGCTTACGGTCAGGCCATGCACCCTCCCCGCGACTGCAGCCTTCCCCCACAGTATCTACTTTTCGGGCATGCGCAGGAGAGTATGGGTGCAAGGCGCTGGTCTTTACTTGTGTAGACAGAAACAATGGTTCCTGTGGACAATGTAATTAGAATCAATAAAAATATGCACAATGGCAATAGAGACAGGGTTACGGGGATGCCAATCAAGCTTGACACTCTGCCAGTGTATCGAGACCGGCTCTATAACACAGATTCTCGATCCTTGTTGTTGTGATACACCTATCCATGTGTTCCTACAGATTCTTACACATACCAGGCTGTCTTGTCCCCTTCCCCTCAACTAGGCGCCCGACTGGGCTCCTATAATTTCACTACCTCAAGGTGCATAACTGTCACTTTGAAAGTCATTCTTCTTTCTCAGATGTCCCTACATCATTAGGTCCTGAAGAGACCCCTTATTGTTTTTGTGGGTCAAAACGCCGCTGACAAAACTTAAAGCGAACCATTTATCAGTCTCTAACATTTTCGTAGAAGGCTGTATTTATTGTATATCAATTGAATGGTCGACTTAATTACTGTTGGAAACCATTTTCTTCTATGTCACCATAAATCACATTTTTATGTTGGTTCCACGCTCAAGGAGGGAACCATGCACTTTTTGTTGAATACATACCTGATATTTCGCATATAAAAGCTGTATTGAATATCAACATTGTGTGGTATATAGTCTCTTCTTCTCGTTTGGACATCCTCGTAACCCTGTCTCTATTGCCATTGTGCATATTTTCATTGATACCAATTACATTGTCCACAGGAACCATTGTTTCTGTCTATATAATACTTACCCTGGTTCCTTGTGAGTAGGGGGTCCCTTGTGTTTCTTTACATGGTCTTTACTTGTGGTCAGATACTTGTCAAAGAGTCTGCCATTGGTTATGTTTTAATTAGCATAACATTTGAGTCAGAAGTGATTAGAGTCAAACACAATATGATTGTAGATTCCAGGACCTAACATGGCCACTTAAGCGTCTCTCAAATCTTTTGCGATTTAAGAGTAATGCACGCATTATTTTTTCCTCAAATGGGACACGAGTTTTCCATACCTCTGAGTATCACTGAGTCTCTTTGGGTTGGCTACCTCCAACTGTAAGCCCCTGAACCCCTGCCTCCACTCGCAACCCCCCAGCTGTGCACATTTTTTTTTCCACACCACAAAACTCGCTAATCACAGTCGACTCTAGAGTTTTAAAATGTCCGGAAAAAGATTAGCACCCTTAACCAGCCAATCACATTAAAACTTCAAAATGTAATTGACAGGAATTGAGAGTCATAGCTCTTCAGTTAAAACAGCAGATATATCCAAAGGTGCTAACCCCTTAAAACCTGCACTGCAACTTTTTTTAACTGCTAATATCTTACAAACTGCTCACAAACAAACAAAAGCACACGTTCTGAGTAAGGTTCTACCTGCACTGCAACTTTTTTTAACTGCTAATATCTTACAAACTGCTCACAAACAAACAAAAGCACACGTTCTGAGTAAGGTTCTACCTACACTGCAACTTTTTTTAACTGCTAATATCTTACAAACTGCTCACAAACAAACAAAAGCACACGTTCGGAGTAAGGTTCTACTTTAATGTCAAGTTTAATGTCTGTTCAGCAGTTTGAGCAGTAGACTTGAGAAAAAGTTTCAATGGAAGCTAAAATGGGAAATCATTTATTTTGTGATCCCACCACACTTTAACTTATTTTCCCCTTGCACATATTTGCATGAAAATTGACATGCCAGACCAAAGCAGACTACAATTTTCCCAAATGTTTTTTTTAAAACATATTTTTATTACTTTATGGTAAACCAGTCAGTAGCATCACAAAAATAGCACAGCGATTACAATCTAATTCCAGGGTGTACCCTACTATGGTGACACAGATAAATCTCAGGTTAGTATCCTGCAGATGTATTATTCCCACTCCTGCTGAAGGAGACGGTAATACACCGAATGTAGCCCATTTCTACAGTCCTGTAGCGTTCGGTACCTATGTACCAGGTGAGTATCAACTCAGTAGTCTGCTCCACGACTAACTACTAATAAGCCAATAAGGAAAAAAAACCTCCTACATCCCCCCTATCTCCCTCCCTTCCAGCCCCCAGGCATGTCGCTTATTTATGTTATGTTAAAAAGCTTATACCGCGCACGTACACCGAAACGGTTTCTTGGCGCTCATAACAGACATAGCGGACCAGGGCAGGTGGTTTTACTGAAAGGCAGCCTTGAAGAGATAAGTTTTTAATGTCTTTCGGAACAGCTCATATGAGGGGCAGTGACGGAAGGAGGAAGGGAGAGAATTCCAAAAGGAAGGCCCTAGAAAAGAGAAGCGCAGGCCGCCATGTTTCTTGCGGCGGTTGAATGGAATGCACAGAAGATTGTCAGCAGAGGAACAGAGATTGCGGGTTGGGAGATACCGCTTTAACTTGGAGTAGATGAACACAGGTACACAGTTATGAAGGGATTTGAAGATGGTGCATCCGAGTTTGAAGGAACACCGTTTGGCCACTGGGAGCCAGTGAAGGCTCCTCAGGAGAGGGGAAACATGCTGGTGTTTGGGTTGATGGAACACCAAGCGAGCGGCCTGGTTCTGGATTAGCTGGAGTCTTTGGAGCTGGTAAGCA
The DNA here is from genome assembly GCF_964263255.1 of Lissotriton vulgaris. Classification (NCBI taxonomy): domain Eukaryota; kingdom Metazoa; phylum Chordata; class Amphibia; order Caudata; family Salamandridae; genus Lissotriton; species Lissotriton vulgaris. Next base: position 1,468,741,208 of record NC_141694.1, read on the forward strand.
GGAATCCCCACATATAAGATGTTTGCAAAGTCAACCCTGGAGATGACCAAAGCCAGGATGACTAATATGAGTGCCTCTCTGGTAAGAAATCGGCAGATCTTACAGATCCTGCGCAGCTGGAAGAAGCAGGAAGATGTTACAGCCGAGATCTGCGATTTCATAGATAGATCCTCAGAGATGACCACTCCAAGGCTTTTCACAGAGCTGACCGGACGAGGGGGGATGCCAAAAGAGGGAGGCCAGTAATTATCATCCCAAGGGTTGGTCGGGCCACCCACCAGAACAAGTTCCGTCTTAGACGGATTCAGCTTGAGCTGGCTGTGAGCCATCCAGTCAGAGATGTATAACATTGTGGTTTGGAAATTAGTGCGGGAAGAGGGTGAGGTATCCAGAGGAAAGATCAATTGCAGATCGTCTGCGTAATTATAGATAGTGGCAGGGGAGTGACGGAGAGAGACCATGAGAGGTTGTATGTATAAATTAAAAAGAAGGGGGGATAGAGCCGAGCCCTGAGGGACACCACAGGAAAGGGGGGAAAGAGGAGCAGAAAAAGTGGAAAGGTGGACTGCCTGGGAGCGGCCTTGAAGGAAAGATCGAACCCAGTCGAGGGCTGCGCCCTGAATGCCGGCGTTGGTGACACGGTCGATCAGTATGGTGTGATCGACCGTGTCAAAAGCCGCCGACAGGTCAAGCAGTACAAGGGCTTGAGGAGTGTTGTTGTCAGCTCCTGTTCTTAAAGTGTCCATGACTGCCGCAATCACCGCCTCTGTGGAATGGAGGGGGCGGAAACCAGCCTGTTGGGGGTCCAAGAAAGATGAAGTCTCCATGAAAGAGCTCAGACACCGAGTTACATAGGTCTCTAAGATCTTTCCCAAGTAAGGGAGAAGGGAGATGGGTCTATAGTTGCTCAACACTAGTGGATCTGCGTTGGGCTTTTTCAAAATGGGTAGCACCACGGCCTGCTTGAAGGAGTCTGGGACAACTCCTGTGGCTAAAGAGGTATTGAGAAGAGCCAAGGCAGGATCAGGGCAGGTCAGAAAAATTTCTTTAAGAATGTGGGGGGGGCAGCAGTCTTTGGGAGAACCGGAACTAACTTTGTGAAGAAGACTGTGAAAATCGGTGATGGAAATGGGAGGAAAAGTATTAAATTGCTGGGGGGTTTCAGAGGGGAGGGAGAATGATTGGGAGGGAGAGGGTGGAGAGATATTGTTTTTAATTGTGGAGATTTTGTCCTGGAAGAAGGCATTGAGCTCGTCACACAAGGTCTGGGTGGGCGTAGGGGGGAGGGTGATGCGGTCGGGAAGGGAAAGCTCATTGACGATCGAGAAGATGTCTTTGGCTTTGGAGGCCGACTCCAAGATTTTGCGGGAGAAGTAGGATGTTTTTGCCTCTGATATGGAAGACTTATATTTATTCAGTGAAGTCGTGAATTCTGTTTTAAGTAAGGGATCATACTTATTTACTGGCTTCTCTGCATAGTAATGATAATCAGTCCAGCAGGGCACCGGGTTGGCTAGTTCAGGTGATTTAGGCCCACATGTGGGCCATGCTGAACAGGAGCTCCACAGAGCAGCTCGATCCCTGGGGCATCAGTCCGGGTCGCCTAGGAAATCAAGTGCTCAATCCCCTACAACGGGGTGTGCATCATCAGGGGGTATATCACGGTCATCACTCGGCTGTTTCAAGACCTCCACTAACGCCACCTATGCCTGTGCCGCCTCCAATTTCTTTACGCTCCAGGACCACTGGGCCATTTGCAGTTGGAAGATCCCCTCGCAGTCCGCCCACCTTTTAAGGTCCCTCGTCCACCTCCTCATGCTAGGGGGATTTTTCTCGTTCCAATTTCTAGTGAGTTCCCTTTTGGCCAATACCAACCCCAGGTCTACGAACTCGCATGTGATCTTGTTCCTGGCAGTGTGAGGAAACCAGTGTAGGAGGCAACATTCTGGCGTCAGCGCTAGGTCACGTTCCGTAGATTTTTCAAAATTTATTTTGTCAAATGTTCTATGCAAATCAAAAAATTTCTTTGTTTAATGGTAAGTAAATCTGAACCAAAACTACAGTGACAAAACTGGGCAACACACACAAGTCCAGAACTTAAATAAAATACAAATAGTACTTAATCTCATCTAAGAATCAAAAAGGACAACTATAACAGGTTAATTCAATCTGCTATGTTATTTTGAAACATAAAGGATGTACAAGTAAAAACATACCTCAGGAAATGCAACATTTATTACAGAAATTGAAAATACATTACCTTTATTTCGATGTTTCCTACTTTTGTGGTTGATCGGATAACTGGTCTGCCGACAAGTGCAGGGAAGATGTGCTCTGGAAAATTTGAGCCCGCATACCCGCATTTCACAAACTGAATTAAAGATGAGAAACACAAGAAAAAAAGAGACGTTATCAGGACATTCCTCACAACAAATTTGAGGTAATATCAATTTACACAAAGAGGCCAAAGGGAAAATGTGCTATCATACAGGGCTCAAAATACATAAGCCATTTTGTGATTTATTAACAGAATTACAGTTTGGCGGTAGTGCAAACCCCCCAGATTATGAAAAAGGAACTAAATCCAGGAGAAAATCCATATGTAGAATTTTCTCTATCACAGTGGCCCAGAGGGAAAAATTATGCCGGTGGATTCTCCTACAGATTTAGTACTTTTGCCTGAAATCAGAGGATTTTCTTTTTTATTTTTTTTATTTTTGAAAACCTTTATTGTGCAATAGCAGAAGAACAAATACGGGCCCACAACCATCCGGCCGGCCACGATACCATTTGAAGCACTTGTGCAAGCAATGCGGCGACTCAGTAGCACATCAGTACAAAATGACAATCAATTAGCGTTACACTGGATATCACCGTGTTACTGAGAAACAGGAGTGATGAAGGTTAATTTAAAAAAAAAATTTTTAGTATAAAATATTTTTAAGATAGTAAACCAAGAAGAGGAGAGTCCGTACAATCCCCTTGCGACATGAGCGGGCAACATCGTCACGTGAAGACTAACAAACAAAGTAGAAACCTTCCAGTCAGCATGGCGGCACAAGGATATATGCAGCAGGATTATCAAGCAACCATAATGCACCATGTCTACCGTCACCCACCTCGTACCAAACCCGCCCGCGGACCCATGATAGAAACAGGAGAAGAAAGAGTGTAAGAGAAAAAAGAAAAATAAGGCCCATAGAAACTAAGACGGAAAAATAAAATTCCCCACCCCTAACCCCCCACCCTACACGCATGCAGAGGCTACGGCCTACCCCCCCCCCCAGCAGTGTGCCTGTCGCCCAATAAAGAACCCGAAATATAGAAACTAAGAAAAGAAAGAAGAGAAAAAGGAAATCATGTAAAATCAGAGGAGGGCCACATCCAAATTCTCCCGGTCTCCCCAGCCATACGTTTGTATTCTACCCCATTCGTAAGAGCAAGAACAGAAAGCACTAAGCACAAGATTGAACGGGGAGAGTCATCACATATCACAGCAGTACGTGTTGTGGAAGCGCCCCAGGCCGAGTCCCCACCGGCCAATCAAGCACAAGTTGTAAAGAGAAATCTCCTAGCCTTGGCCAGTTTGCAAGCGTCCCCCTAAACATGGCTCCCCAAGAGGACCCGCCCCAAACAGAACAAAGGAACAAAATGGCCACACTCTGCAGAGAAGAGGTGTCCAAAAACAAAATGGACATCGCCAGTCACAAATAGTTCCGTGGACCCAAAGGAAGGGCGTTTCCAGGTGCGCCCGATGGTGTGCATTCCATTGTAGGGATAGCAGAGCTAGCAAGATGTAAGCAACAAAGGGAAGCAGTAGCTGCGTTAGCGGCGTCAAAAACAAAAGTAGCGATACCATGGGTGAGGTCACAGGCTTCGGCAGGGAAGGAAACACTGTAGCGCCGCTGAGGTAGGCGGACGACAGTCCGCAAACACTAACACAGCCAAAAGACCGCTCCTCCCTGCACTCGTGTGGCAACAGTGTAGCCCAGCCAGGAATCAGTGGAGGCAAATCAGTGCAGTGTTGAGAACAGGCTAGTGGCGCACATCCCAATGCGAGTGTGGCATCGTCAAGCTTCTTACTCAGCACTCGGGAGCCCTCTCGCCATTCGGATCTCAAATCGGCAAGAACAGTACCATAGGTTAACTCAGGCTGTTGTTCCAACATCTCCGCGTAACGAGATGCGACACACGGTCCAACACACTGCTCAAGTCCATGCAGGGCGACTCAGTCGTGAGTCGAGGTATCACCCACCTTCACAATCGAGGAGCCAGCCGCCATTGCCACCCCGTCAGGGGATTCACAAGAATGTATGGGCGAAGCCGGCACTGAGAGGCTGGAGTCTAAGCTGCAGGTTTAGTGCGGACACGCTAGCAATGGGCGACCCACAGTGAGAGTCTCCCCCATTTCGGCTCAAGGCGGGGGCAAACTCGGGGGTGAGCCACGATTGCCAGGCAAGTGCCGGAATGGGGTCAGCGCAGCGCAGCTCACCGTCAGCGTTCCACAAAGAGAAAGTAGCAGAGTGAGCTCCCGCTTGGCCGACGTATACAGTCCGCATATGGGTCTGTCTATTTCCCTTGCAGCAGGTAGCGTGTTTCAGAATGCCAGCTCCGCCCCGGCTCGACCGTCCGACGTCGCTCCAGCAGCATCCGGCGGTGTACGATAATACAGGTCCCGGTTCCAGGGCTAGAAAGGCCGTCAAACAATCCCATCGATATCTCCGGCTATCGGGCAGGCAGGGACATCAGAGGAACGCGAACAACAACAGCGCACTTTCACAGTCGTCCCGCTGCCGCGCTATCACAGGATGAGGGTCAGGATATCGTTGCGGGAGACAAAGGCTTGCGGAGCCGGGAGCCTACGCGTCCGTCTCAGTCGCCATCTTGGCTCCTCCTATGAAAAATCAGAGGATTTTCAATTAACATTCAACTCTACATCAGACCTATAATGTTTGTTACTTCCTTACGATTCTCTATCAGTTCACTGAATACCATCAGGTAGGTGGCTTTTGTGCAAACAAATGTTTGCTTCAGGCTGCTGAGGTGAAACCATCAACAGGGTTTAAAATGTTTTAACAGAAGCAGCTTTGTTATTTTTTGTGGATGGGTCAGCACAGTTGGAATTACTGTCTGCTGTATCTGTAACCAAAGTTGCTGGTGGACACTTCTTTCGTTTAAACTCTGGCCTTTTTATTGAAATTTTAAGTAGGGTCAGTATGGACCACACTTTCTCCCGGATCTTCCTTCGGCTAACAAAGAAACCTATTTATGCTTCTCCTCGGACAGGCGAGGCACATGAACATAAAACACACATATTTAGTGAAAAGTGAATTACAATTCTGTTATTTGGTCAACATCCCTAAGTGCTCTTCTTCCATCGAACCTGAGAATTTGCCACTTTATAATTTAGTATAATGGTTTTTCAAACCAGCAAATCTAACCTTTCTGCTTTTTACCAAGGAAATGTAAACTGAAATCTTAATTTCCTCAACACTGAATAACAAGCATTTGCAATGCAATAGGTCTCGCAGTAATTACGTTTGAGCTATTGGCATTGCTTAATATTGCAACACCAATTGCAACAAAAGCACGCCATAATTATGGAGTGCCGTTAGAAGGGAGTTTAAAAAACGGTGTGCATATTTGGGGTAGCGACAACAGTTGTCAGCTGGCCAAAAGATAGCGCTACCCCTGTGCTTCAGTGCCACTTCCCTTCACAAACCTAAAAGGTCACTGCGTCCAGGAATCGCAGCCTTGGAATGTATTATGGAAATGACAATGCCTTCTATCTATGTTTTGGGTTTTAAAACATAAATACAAGGCCTTGTTATTTCCAATACTAATAGCTTAAAATAGTCCGGTTTGATAACTGCATTGAGGCCGGTGGACACCTGTACCTAGCGCTGGGATACCTCTAATGAGGTAGCTATGCACTTAAGAAATCGTATAATAATGAATTATTATTATAGATTATTTCTCAGCTCCTAGGAGTGTCATCCCACTTGCTTGGTTAACGGGTTGGGGGAGGCCCTCTGTAGTAGGCGGCACACCGTAACCAGGACTACATCCTCCTCCAGACTCCTTTAAATTACAAAATTTTGTTACCTGGAACCCTATAGAGCAGCCAAGAATGGGCAAGGGGGAGGGGCAGCTGCTGGTATATAAACATTGTTTGTGAATGGTTAGCTGTTGCTTATGCTAAGCTAAATTGGCAGTAATATAGAGTGCTAGTCTTGCTTGTTATAAGCATGCTGATTTAAAGCGCTCTGATACCTGCGGGTAAAGTTTGCGCTATATAAAAGGGAAAACTAATTAATAAATAAAAAACAGCCTACCTGTACCACGTCCGTTCTTATGACACAAGCATGCACAAAGAGAGAAGGGATAGAGGTGTGCACACACAAGGAAGCAGGGACGAGCACACATGAAACAATGGAAGCGCAGAGGTACGCATAAACGTGTGGCACGGGGAGGCAGAGGGATGCACACAAGAGAAGCTGAGAGGGGCAAGCGGGGATGGTGAGGCACATGGATGCGCACAGCACGAAGAAGACAGGGGGCGTACAGGTGCACAGAGGAATGCATACAAAGGCGCAGAGGTGCACAGAGCGGGAGGCAGAGAGGAGTGCACACAAGCGAGACTAAAAGGTGCAGCAGGAGGGGCAGATTTTTGCACATAGAGGTGAGGACACAGGGGTGTAAGGGTGGACACTGGAGGGCATAGGGAGGCACAGAGATGCACACAGATTGAGAGCAGATACAAGTGCACACAAGCGAGGCTTGAGAGGTGCAGCAGGAGGGCCAGATTCTTGCGCATAGAAGTAAAGGCACAGGGGTGTACGGGTGGACATAGGAAGGTGCATAGGTGCACAGAGCGGGAGGCCGAGAGGAGTGTACACAAAAGTGGGCAAGAGGTGCAATGCGAGGGTGGGAGACTGATCGATGCACACAGAGGGAAAGAGAGAGGGAAGTACAGGTGCACACTGGAGACCACCGGGAGGCACAGAAGGCACACAGACGGTGGCATAGAGGTATGCATACAAGAGAGGCTCTGAGGTACAAATAAGGTTTGCGTCTTGTCCTGTTCTTAGCAGGCACGGATTTCAACAGATCGCCTCCTACGTGCTGGTCCCATTGCTGTGTGGTAGCTGACTATACACATGAACACGATGAATCTGCCGTGAGCAGCTATCCGCCGCCGCTCAATGAAAAACTAGGAAAGAACAATGCAGAGCAGTTTTGCACCGCAGGTCACATCTGTAGCACGGCTTGTAAAGGAGCCCGCCCCAGCCCTACCAGTCTTTCAGACGGACCGACTCCTTAGGAAGTCTCACGCAATTACACTGCACAGGAGTTGACCCCAGTTATCGGAGGGCAGTTGCACATGTTTTCCACTCTGGTTTGGCGTCGGCTTCCTATTAACTGCAGGCTCAGATTGGACAGGAAAGGGAAAGCGGGTGTCAGGCACGAGATGGCCGCGGAGGCCTGTATGTCCGCCAGCAGCAGCAGTAACGCAAATATGGGCGACACTCTCTGGAGCATCGAATCTTCTCCATCACTCCTTCACCAGCAGCAAATAAACAAATGCACTGACTAGGATCGGCGTCTTATTTTATTATGGAGCAACATCCGTATGCCACTAGCTGCCTTTCAATAAAGGCAGAGATCTTGCAAGCTTTGGGAGTCTCATGAATGTTTGGAAGGGAGGGGTTCAGCAGAGAGAGTGGGTGGAGGAGCGAGGTGAGAGAGAGGGCAAGGAAAGACAAGCCGCGCGTCATAAGCTCTCTACGGCAGAAGCACACGCGCGCGACCCAATCCCAAAGCCCGCGTCTGAATCTGCCTCTGCCTTGCTGACTGGTGAAACCACTTGTTTTACTTTTGAGGAGTAAAACTCTTGACCGACCTACTCAGTATGTTTTTTCCTCTTTGGCTCCTGTATGAATTTCAAATGCTCAGAATCCTCAATTAAATCCATCTCCTTCCAACTATTGACCACCTAAGGCCATGCCCGATATGTAGTTAGATGAGGGCACTAAGCTTCGTAGAGTATATTCTTAGTAAAACACAAAATGAAATTAAATAAATGATGTTAAATACCATGTTTCAGTACTTAGATAATTTGTTTAAAAATATTTAAAAATCAGCACAATGTCAACAGACACGTATGCATGTTTTTATGGATGAATTTTAAACATAGCATGACCCAAAGATGCACTGGTCAGCAGTCTGGGACCTAAGATAAAGGTCCCTAGACCCCACCTCTGAAACATTTAAATAAGGGAACTTTTAGAGAAGCATCTGAAGGCACTTCATCGTTCGGAGTGGGGGGGATTGGTGTCTGGCCCCAGGGCATGGTTGAAGGATTTTCTTTGCTCCTGTGGCCTTTAGTACAACCAAGGTTATTGATTGTGGAGTTCAAGTGGGTTAATCTGGTTTGCCCCGTGGCAAAGAAAGGGATTAAATACCGATTTTATGTTTTTGCTAGACTCATGTTTGGGTGCATCTACTGACTGAGCAGTAAATAAAAATATTTGTCTTTCTTAAAATAATCCACATGTGGTATATGCGCCTGGAAATGTTGAAAATGCTTTTGATAGGGTAATGCAATATATCTATCTGCAAGTTCTCTTAAACTTAATCTATTCCTTGTAAAATAGACCTTACATTTAAAGTTTTTTTAAATAAGCAGATCGAACTTAAAGTAGATTAATCACTATTTCCTTTTCCTATACTGTATTAGTTGTAGCATTATCTGCAGCCAATCTTTTTATTGTTGTGATTTTTATGAGAAATCAAAATGGGATAGCATAGAGGCTGCTACTGTATAATGTCACTCTGTCTCATTCGTCTCTCATTCTGTGTGCATTTCTCTAAAAAGGAGAGGTCAAATGTTAGACACTCTGGGTAGTGTGTATGGCAAGAAGCAAAAGATCCTTATCTCACGGCTAGTGTTGGTGCCCCTTACTAGCCACTCAGGAATGCATATGTAGTGGGGTTGCGGGCGGAGATCCTTCCCGAAGACATAAGTGGGTTTGCCTATGTGTGTATGGGTGAGGTGGAAATCTAACTATACACCTGAGCTTTGTGCAATAATCAGTGCCCTATCCGTTGGCCTGTGAGATAGATATATATATATATATATACATACACTGCTCCAAAATGAAAAGTATAAAATAATTGACACAAAATAAGGTTGTCTTAGGGAAGTTACAATAAAATGGTTTCTTACCCTTTTAAAGCATTCATTTAGTAATTGTGGTGTGGGCACTGTGTGTTTTTGCTATGGAAAGAGAACAGCACACGCGGGGGCAGTTTACAGAGGTTTTTACTGCCAGCGCAACAAACACGTTTTGAAAGACTCCTTCTTCAGTGTTTACATACCACACTGAGAAGCACCATTTTAAATGCCATTCCTTATCGACAACAACACTGAAAACGGACCAATCCCATATTGCTGTATAGCGAGCACTACAATACTGGTGTTCATGTACTTGTCTCTGATATTACAAATGTATACATCATATCGGAAACAAAACCAATTCCCCTATGACATGGTATAATTGTAGGTTTTATGTACAATTAATTTTGTTATAACTAATCCCGCCGTGTATCGGCATATTCCAGACTTATTCTGCCGTATATCGGCACATTCAGCCATTCTGCCCATGCAGCAGAGAATTGTCCAATCGTTATTTCATAATATCAGGCATTATACATGCATAATGCTTAGACAGGGAACACAATATAATAACTTATTATAAGATGTTCCATTATGTTCAGATACTGGCAGGTATTCACATTTGTACATGCATGGTAAGCCGTAAATCAGCACCCGCTATACTTGACTTCCTCTGCCATAAGCTTTTACATAGAATACTCATCAAGCCGAGTATCGGCAACAACGTTGTGATTACATCTCTATTTCAAAAGAAGAAATAATTTTCTCATACAGCTTCCTTACTGAAGAAGTCTTCCAAACGCGTTTGTTGCGCTGGTAATAAAAACATCGGTAAAATGCCCCTGCAAGTGCTGTTCTCTTTCCATAGCGGCTGAAGGAGTTTTAAAGCAGTTCTCTTTTGCCTGAAAGTGAAACGAGACACCGTCGCAGAGGAGCATTCCAACGCGCGCCTTGGAATTGGGTCGCGCGCGTGAGCTGTCTACGCTACAAGCTCACCCGCGCAACCCAATCAGAAGGCGCGCGTCAGAATCCAACGCTGCCATAGAGAATGCTGGGCGCGTGCCCAGCTCTTGTCTCCCCTCGTTGTCGGCTGAGCCGACAGCTATAGCTCTCGCGGCGAGTGCGCGCTTTCGCCAGGGCGAGACCTAAAAAGGAATCTAAGGACGTTCTGCTATGATTACCTCTAATTTCCATGCTGGGTTTAGATGCGCAATTCCCAAACTAGAATTCTGGCAATATGAAATTTAATATAGTAATTGAGCCAAGTTCCAAATACAATCATTTCAGAATTCAAAACAACAGATTTTCACCCCATCTAAAACCAATTATAATAGGTACTTAGTAGGTACACATTTACAGCACAGAAACAACCAGTATTTCAAGTTTAAAGTGAATTAAACTTTTACTGTACAATTCAATGTGGCATTCGCCCACTATGGACCATCACTGTCAGACTAAATGCTGCAAAGGTGTGAGACAGCCAAAGAGTAAAAGTGCAAACTTAAACAAGGCTGTTGGGACAAAATGTATCAGAAATTTTTGAAAAATGAAAAAAAGAATTGTGTGACAAAAAATAAAAAACAGACACACGTTGTGCATTCCATTCCCTGAATTTGGAGTCTCGGTTCTGCAAGGAAATATTGACAATTCAATACATCAGCCTTGTAGTAGGCACATGGCTCATACACTCAACTATTTGAATGAGGTTGACCCCTACATGCATTATTCTTATTCATTAGTGTTAGTCTTGGTGACCCATAATATATTACTACTTTATCCAAGGACATTGTGATCCGTTCTTTAAATGATTATGCAGATTTGTGGGTTTTATGGCAGGTGGTGCCCTTGCCCAGCTTTGAAAAATGCAAGTCAAGCCAGCCCAAATAACATTTATTTACCAAAAATGACCACATTACACTTTGATTACAGAAATCAATTAGTCTACAGCAGTGTAGACAAACAGCATTGAGCAGCACGTCAAGGATTTTGCCACACTAAATTAAATATTCTACTCAAAAGTAAATGTATTCTTTTTTATGGTGGCATATATCAATTTCTCGCACAAATAAAGATAAAAAGGAAGTTTCTTAATGTTTAATGTTTACATAAAAAGCACTGCACGATTATTAGCCATCAATTATGATCGTGTGAGCTGGAGAAGAGAAAACATGAAGACAAGCATTGGTAAAATCTATTAGGTCTTGCTTTTATAATGCAGGTACAAAGCTATTTGGTTTTACCTATGCTTATTTGTAAAGTATTGCTGAAAAAAAAGAGATGTGAATCAAAATACTGGAGTAAAAGCAAACACAACATCAATATATTTAAAACTGTTTGAATTAACCGTTTTCTATTTTTGTACACAGTCTGCTTTATTTTCCAAATATTGTTCCCTCAGGAAACTCAAAATAATTTAAAAAGAAAAAGGGAGTTTTCAAATTTAAAGAAAAACACTTCCCTTTCCATAAGATAAAAAAATGAAAAATGCTCCAGCCAGCTGGCCCTCTGTTGTATTCCAGAGAGCACATTTATATGCATCGCGGAGAAGACACAGCTACCTCTCCATCAAGAGAAGTACATCCTGTGCCTCAGCTGAGTAACTGCAGCATCCAACTGTTCCCCCAGCAACATAAAAGATTTTGCATGCCAAGGCATGTGCATTCATGCAAAATGTGAAATGAAGGAGGTAAAAATAAAAAATAAAAAGCCATCTAGCCAGCTCATTAGTCATACCCCTGCAAAAATATGACTGTTGTGCTTTTACAGACAAGCTGGGATAGGTGGGGAGCAACAATGAAAGCACAGGGGAAGGAGAGGGGACAGTAGACGATGACGATAACCTGAAAACATGCACTCCCATTGAGCGCTGAATGTAAACCCAAAAAAGTTGTTGCCTGAATTTGAGCAGTGGAAAGATCCAAGTAATCCCATCAAAAGGAATAATAAATATGCTAGGCTTCAGGGGAGAAAGCTATACACAAGAAGAGGAAGGAAACGCATTGAATAAAAAGTAAGCAAATGAGAATGACAAGAAGGCCAAACAATGGGAAGCAATAGGGTGGCTTTAAACGCACTGTAATTTTTTTGGTATGGTCCATGTAGTAAATGGGTCCACACGTCGTGTTGTACCAAGTTAGGTTTAATACAGGATAAAGACAACTTAGACAACCACAGCAGGCAGGAGCACGACCGGTAACCATCCAACCGTAACTCCACGGCCGACACCCAGCATTCTACATGACAGCTAAGAATTCCACAGCTGACATCATATTAGAATACAACACACCTCCCCCCTTTTGAAAACAAAAAAAAAAGAAAAGAGAAAAAAACAAAAACAAACACTCAAAATCTCTTAAAAAGAACCCTTAAGAACATACAAAATCTCTTAATTTTGCAGGAATATGTTTTACACGAGAGCTTCTGCGTGCACAAACAGGTTCCAAATTACATTCTTGAGTATTGTCAAAAACAACATCATTAACATTAGCAGAAGCAAGCTGTAGTGGAGGATTGTTGATACAGGTTTGAGGTGCATACACATGAGATGATTCCAAATTATCAAAAACCTCATGCGAACCAGGGAAACCCGAATCAACATCAGGAAACGACTGATTTTCATGAGATTTCACATCCAAACAAACATTTTTACCCTTCAAATCATTAGATCTGCAAATTGAGATGCGCCTAAAATTCCAAATCTTGCCACCCTCCACTCTAACAGCCTTACTAAAGACCTCAGTGACCTTAACTGGAGAAGACCACCTGGAAACACCTTTTGGAATAATACCACCAAACTTTACTCTCACAAAATCACCCACAGATAGTTTAGAAGAATCGGACTTCTGAGAAGAACTCTGTAACATCTTCTCTTGGTATCTACCAACACGATCTCTAATATTCTTCATATCTAACTCCAGATAATCACAATCTCTCGCCTTCAACCACCAAGGCAAAATATTTGTCCCTGGCTTCCTACAACGTAACATCTCAAAAGTAGATAGACCGGTGACTGAGTTGGGAGACATGCGATAAGTGAACAAAGTAGCCTGTAAGGCCTTCTTCCATTTCAAACCACTTCGCAAGGCTAATTGGCAAGACTCTTTAATAACTCTGTTAAATCGCTCCACTTGACCATTAGATTGTGGAGAATAATTTGAAACCCTTTTATGGAGAATACCACAGACATTCAAAAACGAAACAAACACTTCGCTCACAAACTGCGGGCCATTGTCGGAAACGATTTCTTCTGGTAAACCATCTCTACAGAAAACTTCATTTAAAAACTCAACTACAATCTCAGAACTGACCTTTTCCACAATCTTCAATTCAGGCCACTTCGAAAAATAATCCACAAGAACAACAGCAAACATATCCTTCCCGACTGATAGTTTAAAGGACCAATGATGTTGATACCCAATTTTCTCCAAGGTCTCAGAGCAAATTCAACAGGAGAAATGCCAGCAGAAATCGGTTTCACAGACTTATCGCTCAAAGAACAAGGAGAACAATTTCTCACCCACCTGTCAACCATGGCATCCGTACTAGGCTACCAATAAAATTCTCTAATCCTTCTCTTAGTCGTAGACATTCCCATATGGCCTTCATGAGCCAAACCACAAATGGGCTCTCTAATATCCTTTGGAGGAACAATTTTATCATCTCTATAAACCATATCATTAATCACCTTCAAATCATCTTTAACCTTAAAGAAAGAAGCCAAATCACCACTCTTTCCTTCTTCAGGCCAACCATTCCTTAAGTAAACTTTCACCTTCTCAAGAACATCATCATGAAGCATAGCCTTGGACCAAACACTTTCAGTAATAGAATTTTCCTGATCTTTCCCTGCAATTAAGTTAACATCACACAAAGTAAAAGCTACATCACACTCCTCAGGATGATTCCCATTCGAACAATCACTAATAGGAAAACGTGACATGCAATTCGCATGCACATTGAGACGTCCAGGAACATAAACAACCTCACAACGATATTCCTGCAACTTAGCAGCAAGACGGGCGAGACGAGCAGTGAGAGTTCTACCACCACCAGCTGACAACATACTGACAAGAGGTTTGTGGTCCGTCCTCAACGAAAATTTCGTGCCCCAAAGAAATTGGCGAAAATGTTGAGTCACCCAAGTACAAGCAAGAAGCTCTTTCTCTATCGTGGAATAATTAAACCCAGCATCTCGTAGAGTACTTGATGCATAGGACACAACGTGTTCACCCAAACTGTCCTTCTGCATCAAAACGGCACCTAAACACACATTACTTGCATCCACACAAACTATACATTCTTTATGGACAGAAAAAGGTTTAAGAAAAGGAGCGTTAATAATTTTACCCTTTAAAATGTCAAAAGTAACTTGTTGATCTTTACCCCAAACAAACTTTGCTTGTTTTTTCAACAAAGACCGTAAAGGGTGCACGATAGTAGAGTGATCATTGACAAATTTACCATAAAATTCAGTGAGTCCCAAAAAAGACAACAATTGCTCTTTAGAAGAGGGAACAGGAGCTTCAGTAATTCTTTTGACATGATTAAATTTAGGTTTTATACCATCTTTAGAGATTTCATGTCCTAAATACTCAACCTTAGGTTGCCTGAACTTGCACTTGTTGAATTTTAAAGTGAGCCCTTTCTTCTGAACATTAGCCAATACACAATGCAGATTGTGATCATGCTCTTTAAAATTTTCCCCAAAAATTAGGATGTCATCTTGGAACGCGATGGCTCCTTTACAGTCAAAAAGAACCTCCTTCATTAAGCGCTGACAAAACAGATGCGGCACTGGCAAGTCCAAAAGGCATTCTCAAATATTGGAACATGCCCTCTGGAGTTACAAAAGCCGTCAGTTTTTTTGACTCTTCATGTAGCTCGACCTGGTGGTAAGCACTGGCTAAATCAATCGTTGAGAAAACAGTGGCACCAGTAAGTGACGAGATTAATTCATGGATGTTAGGAAGAGGATGTTTGTCAACCCAAATCTCTTTATTTAGACTGCGGAGGTCCACACATAAGCGGAGCTCGCCAGACCTTTTGAGTGATAAAACGATGGGAGAAACCCAGGGGGAAGATTCGATAGGTTCTATGATTTGTTTAGACACAAGATCCTCAAGAATTTCTTTAAGTTTCCCACGATAAGCCAACGGAACATTCCTAACTCTGTGCCTGACTGGAATTGCATTATCATTAAGGATAATCTTGTGTTTAAAATCAGAAAATCTCCCTAAAGACTCTTTAAAAACATCAGGAAAATTCTTCTTAACGTTCTCCACAAAAAGTGTATTTTCTCCCATATCACCTACACTCAAAACACATATCACCCAAGTATACTGGAGGATCGGCATTGGGGTCAAGTTTGATCCCAAGCGCACGTTGATGTGGCCACCCCAAAATAGCCACCCCTTTAGTAGCTACATACATTTTCCCTTTTGTGTATCTATCCTCAATCTGAATATCAGCCCAAAAGAAACCCTCAATGTTTATTCTCTGCCCAGTATATCCCCCAGGGAAAATATCAGAAGCTGTTAATTCCCTGTCACCCCAAAAGCTTTTAAACAATTTTAGACCAATAATGGAATACCATGAGCAGGAGTCAATCATTAAAAGAATTGGTTGGTTATCAATTAAAATTGTGGACGAAGGAAATTCCTTTTGTTCTGATTCATCAACAGACAAAATGCAGTTAAAACTATGTAGAACTTCTTCTTCTTCTTGTGAAACATAGTTAACTCTTTGGGAAGAACGACAAACATTTGCAAAATGACCTTTTCTCTTGCATTTAACCCACACTCTATCCCAAGCAGGACATCCCCTGTAGTTCCCAAAATGATTTGAACTGCCATATCTATAACAAGAAATATTTTTCCTGTAAGCAAACTTATTGTCAACAACATTCTTATTTTCTGAAATCTTCTTATCACCCTCTTTTTAGGAGGTACTCTATTAGGATTAAATGAATTTGTTTGGCTCTTTACTAACGAGACTTCAGTCTTAGGAACTTGTGACTTTGGTGTTAGACCTCTTATCTCAGACACAAATAATTCAGATTGTTCAATGCCTTTCGCAATGTTAATTACGGCACTCAAAGAGGATTCCGTTCCCAACCAAAGTCTTTCTTGAATTTTCTTACTCTTTGTACGCATCATAATCTGATCTCTCAGAACTTGTTCGTAAGAAATCGTTTCGAAGGCACACGAACAAGCTAAAGAACGCAAAGCAGAAACATAGTCCTCGATGGACTCGTCTTGTTTCTGGACACGGTAATAGAACTTAAAACGTTCCATCACAGTATTTATTTTCCTGCCAAAACGAATTTTCATCTGTCTAGTAGCTTTCTCGAAGACATCAATGTCTCCAGCATCGTCTACAGGAGGAAGATTGTCAAATTCCTTAATGCCTGCTCCACCTAGGCAATGTCTAAGGAGAGCTAATTTGCGTTTGGCTGAGCACCCATCCTTTTCCAGAACATCGACGTAAGCCAAAAACACTGGGTACCACAAATCCCACTCAATGTTTGGCTCACCAGCAGTTTGAAGAAAATGAGGTGGCGCAGCAATGTTAGACATTTTTAGAATAGGAATAAAATTAAAACAAGAAAAGAATCCCAAAAAATAAATAAATAAATCTGAATACCTTGTTTTAAACGTTCCAGATGCTAGCCAAACGCCAATTTATAAATCGGCAATTAAATTTTAAACACGAAGTTATAACAAGAAATGTAGATGCTTCGTTAAATTTCTTTCCAGATTACAGTCGTGAAACAAAAACAAAATGGCGGCAGGTTGCTGACGTCATCACGTCAGAGAGGTGAAAGGGTAATACCCAGAATGCACACGGCTTCTCTCCAAGTGCAGGAAATGAAGCTACGTCACAGTAGCTATGGAGCAGGAGACGGAGCTGTAGCGAGCACAAGATTCCAACCCGATTCGAAACATGCACAATCCAACGGTGAATGTAAACAGGAACAGTAAGTTAAAACCTCTTTTTCCGGCTTTAAATCGTATATCTCGCACGCTTTCAGTTCTCAATACGTGGTTTTCAACAAAATAAGGCTGCTTGCAAGGCAAAGTTATTTTCTAGCTCCATGCACTCCTTTTCCGCTTCCAGGCACCCTTATGAGACAGTCACTTTGACGGAAAGATAAAATATTTTACCGGAGTACAGGAATCTTTTTTCTTAGAAGATGTCACTCAGGTTCAGGTACGTGACAAATGAGATGTGCAGCTTAAACGTGAACATTGTCCTTCTTATCCTTCTTCTGAGTTTCCTTTCTTGGTATTTCCCAAATGTCGCCAGTAATTGTGTAGTATATGGGTCCACACATCGTGTTGTACCAAGTTAGGTTTAATACAGGATAAAGACAACTTAGACAACCACAGCAGGCAGGAGCACGACCGGTAACCATCCAACCGTAACTCCACTGCCGACACCCAGCATTCTACATGACAGCTAAGAATTCCACAGCTGACATCATATTAGAATACAGCAGTCCACAACAGGCTTTCACTTGCAGACAGCTAAAAACTGTCTGGTAGATGACACCTACATATTCCTTATTAGGCGTGGAATTAAGTGAAGTGGGTGCTCTCTATGGTGCCTATTTATTTCCAAAAGGCATTTTACAATGAGACACCTAGCATGTCACACCTCCAGCTCTACAGTAACTAGAGTGTGATAGGGACACACCTTAGTAGTATTGGGATAAACATCCCTCAGTCACGGTCTTCTACAGCAAAATGGCTGCACTTCCAGGATATGAACAAGGCAACGACTGGATAGAGGGCACATCAGTTCAGTCTCTCAAAATACCTTTGAGGGAGGAGGTGCATTGACAGAGTTCTCCGAAACAGAAATGGAGTGTAGTCAGCAGAGGGGAAGAGTTTGGAGAGGAAGAAGAGACGAGAGGGGAGGCGTCAATGGAGTAGTAGAGATTAGGAAGGAAGGAGAGACACGAGCAGGGGGAGGGGTTAGCAGAGGCAAAGATCAGGAGGGCAGGAGTGGGAGGGCAGGAGTGGGAAACAACAACACATTGTGCGGCGAAGCTCTGGAATAAACTGCAGTTCTCCATGAAGCTCCAACCTAACTTTCAGCTTTTCAGAAGGAGTCTCAAAACCTGTTACAGCCCCATAGGCCGTCACCATGATGTCCCTTCTCCATCCACACGTCACAGCGCCAAAACGCCCCGGCAATCGAGCGCTTTACAAACATATAAACATAAACAGAGGAAAATGAATTCAGAGCAGGAGGTGTAATCAGAGGTTTGAGAGGAAGATAAGATGAGTGGAAGGCAGCAGAATAGAAGGGGGAGTCAGGAAGGTGAAACAAGAGAGTGAGCAGTCAGCAGAGGAACGCAGATTGGAAAGAAGATAAGATGACAGCAGCAGTCAAGAGGGAAGATTGGAGAGAAACTAAAATGAAAACGAAGTAGTCAGTTGGGCAACTGAGGTCCAGTAAATAGGCCTTGGAGTCTCAGAGACCCCTCTGAGAGAGTCCACTGCGCTTAGGGAGCCTCTCGCAACAGAGATGAGGAAATGATAACACTCCCCCTGGGATCACAGCTTCTGGACTTTGGGCGCAGCTTTGACTCGTCTACCGGTTTGTGTCCCTGTCACCCCCCCCTCCTCTTGCCATGCCGTGTCTCTAACCCTCCCCTCCTCTTTCCCTCCTCCACTCTCTGTCTACTTCCCCTGCTCTTACCCCCATTCCCCTGAATATCTCCACTTGCCAGCTTTTTCCCCCTACCTATATGTTCCTTTTTGTTTGTCTCAACCTTACTTGTAACTAAAATGTACATGCTCTAGTAACTGTGTAACCTTTGTGAAGCTGAAACCTGCAATTTATTGTCTGATACCCATGTAAATCACTCCGATACCTCCAGGTCTAGCCAGCCCTATATAAAACCTTTTAAATAAAATAAATAAATACGGTAAGACGAGAGAGAACCAGTGCAGGCCACTTCATGCAATGAAACCCAAGGGCGCCCAAGAGATGGGCCCGAGTCCCTGAGCAGCACAACCCCAGATTAGGGTTCAGGTCTAAGGCTAGTTTTGAGACAATGGCCAGATACATCCCAATAAAAAATAATACCGGTTTTCACATCACAGGGGGGAGAGGGGAGCAAAAGAGAAAAGGGGAGCACTAAACAATGATAAAAATGCAGAACTGAGAAGTTCACTGCCTGGGGTTCACCCCCCCCCCTTCATGTGCTATGGGGTAAGCAAAGGCCTGTCTACAATCTAACTTGGTGGCACTGCTTGAAAGCTTTGGTTCTGTACCTCACTGGTAAATTAACTAATCAGAAAAGGCCTATGTAAACTGCATACTGGACTGATACGTGTCTTAATAATTATGTTTCCTGGGTTTAGGAGTCTCCAACGTTCCTGGGAAGTACTATAAAAAAAAGCAGAGCATGTTAGAGTTTAAGCTGTGTTGCAGTCTAGCAAAAAATAAAAATCCTTCATTCTGCTGAATAAAAGGTCTCCTCTCCAAAAAATTTAGACTTGTGTCTGACACTTTGGTCTTAAATTACATACAGATGATACAAGCATTTACAATGCAATGGTTTCGCCTTTGGAAAAGTTAGAGTAATTGGCATTGTAAATGACAAAATTTGTATTTATGTGTTTGTTTTGAAAACAGATAAATAAATGGCATTGTCATTTACATTGCCATTAGCTTAATCTCTGCATTCCCTCTGCACTCCCTACTCACTCTGCACTCTGCATTCCCTATGCACTCTCCACTCCCTATGCACTCTCCACTCCCTATGCACTCTCCACTCCCTATGCACTCTCCACTCCCTATGCACTCTCCACTCCCTATGCACTCTCCACTCCCTCGCACTCTCCACTCCCTCGCACTCTCCACTCCCTAGTCACTCTCCACTCCCTAGTCACTCTCCACTCCCTAGTCACTCTCCACTCCCTAGTCACTCTCCACTCCCTAGTCACTCTCCACTCCCTAGTCACTCTCCACTCCCTAGTCACTCACCACTCTGCTCACTCACCACTCTGCTCACTCACCACTCTGCTCACTCACCACTCTGCTCACTCACCACTCTGCTCACTCACCACTCTGCTCACTCACTACTCTGCTCACTCACTACTCTGCTCACTCACTACTCTTCTCACTCACTACTCTGCTCACTCACTACTCTGCTCACTCACTTTGCACTCTGCACTCACACTCTGCACTCAATTTTATCAAATACCGAGGAGAGGGGACTGCCTGGAGTGTGCTTATGTGGAGAGAGAGAGGCCGCATGCAGCGTGAGAGAGAGAGAGGGGAAAAGAGGATTGGAGGAGAGAGGTGAGAAGAGGGAGAGGGAGGTGGGGGAGAAGGAAAGAAAAGGGAGGAGAGAAAGAGGAGAGGTCTCTCCTCCCACGCTGCCCTGCACTGTCAAAGTCCCTGTGCAGCTTAGTGCACACCCAGGATGTTCGATTTAGATGTATAGAGTTTAACCAATCAGGGAATGTTCCTTTTTTACTCTACATGGAATTAAAGTACATGTATTACAAACTTATGGCGAATTAAACTCAAACATGTTTAAATCGTTTGTCACTTCTTATTGCAAAGTTGATGAGGCAAGTCTTAGTGGACAAGTCTTAGTGAAAAAGGGAGTAAAACAGCAGGCAGCTTGACTTGGGGTTATTGGGTCCCACTGCTGTCGGTGCCAATGTTAATTGGAGACCAGCACTGGCTTCATTATACAGTACATGGTTCGCTAAAGTGACGGGAACAGTAAAACATCCTGCTATGGAGACAGAGACACATATGTGTTTATTGTAGTGGATATACTGATTTTGAATGTCTGCTCCACGTAGCCTCGCTTTAAAGCAGCTTGTCCGTCTGCAGCTCGTCCGACATCATACTCCGTGCAAGGGAGGCTGTCTGAGTTAAAACACCCCGTCATTTCTGCAAGACAAAATAAAATAAACACCGCCCACGGCCGCATGATGTTGCGGAGGGAAGAAATCGCGGGAACGCCCACGAATCTGGTCCGGCCATGACGGACAGATCTCTGTTCCAATGGCTAGCCTCCATTTATGGAGCTAGCCAATGAAACAGAGGGGCGGATTCCAAGCCACACTGTTTTTAACATTAGATTTTGCCTGCGCCGAAAAGCTGCGCAGTGCGCAGCTCTCGACGAGGCGAAACCAAAAAAGGGAGTAATTATTTCAGATATATTGTTACAATATTGCCTCCATAGCGAGACAGGCGTTTTAATGGACCACTGGTTTAAGAGGAAAGTGGGGGGTATCGGATGGCACTTCCCACACAGAGTAATTTATCATAGAAATCAAGAGACGACATCCCTCAATGTCATCAGAAAGAATATGGAATTGCATTTTGGACAATACAAACCAGAGGCATAGGTTAACATATCAACACTGCATTTTAAAATTGCCCCTTTGGCATATTAAATGGGAAGAGAAGTCATATTCTGGAATCTGTACTTTAGATGGACTTGTCATGCATGGCAAGTGAGCTCCAAGATTTAAAACAGAAACGTTTTCCACAATACACAATTTTTGCAGTTGTCCAATTTAAATGGGGTCTTGCTGAAACCATGGGATCATGGGACAAGGAGGTGTTTTTAGATATGGCTAATGTGTACGGTTCTGGACTGGAGAAAAGGATGCAAAACGAATGGAACTTGTCTGCTAAGCCTAGACCTCATGTGAAATCACGTGTCTGAATAACTATGACCTTTGTATTTGTACACACCTACACGTACTTCTGTAACTGGCCGGTTTCAGTATATTACCCTGCCCTTTGCAAACAACTCCCACCTCTTCCATTCACACCCAAGCCAAGTCTGCACTATGTAAATAATCTGGTTAAATTAAAAAAGAAAGCCTGGTACCAGGTTGGAAGGTCGGGAAGTGAAGTTTCCATGAGTTGGTATTTCAAGTGTACAATCATTAATATTTCAGGTATACAATCAGATGACTGGATGTCAAAGTAGGCCAAAACAACGAGAGAGAAAGGGTCAATAGGTCACTCTTGTACCCCTTGGAGCTAATATACAAAAACAACAAAAGAGTACCAATATTAACTACAATATGAAACTATAACAAGCACTGGCATTGCCAATAGGTCTCGCATTAGGAAAGTGTGGGCTATTGGTATTGTATATGTGTTGGCACTGAAAATATATAAATTAATAGCATTGTTATTTACAAAGCCAAAAGCTTACACTTTCCTAATGCGAGTCCTATTGGCTATGGGAATGCTTGTTGTTAGCCTGCATTAGCATGCCAATCAGGGGTCTCTGGGGGTGGCGGGGCCGCGCGCCAGACGACGAGCCCTCTGCCAGGGCGCAGACAAAGTGCCTATTCTGCCCCTTGACCTTTCCCCCGGTCACCATGACGGTGCGATGCAGCACTGTAGAGCTGCGTCCTGTCAGAATGTCTGTGAGGGAGCCCAGGAGCAAACATTGGTCTGGAATTGAAACTGCACTAGGGTTATGCATATCTTTATGTTCTCCATTTATTTGCTACGACGGGTATCTGCACTTTCCTTTTGTCTGGCGCCTTTCTGCACTGAAATGACATCAGCGCTGTGTCTGGTGCTAGAAAAGCTAATTAATATATCATAACATAAATGACTGTAACATAGCATAACAAATTATAAAATAGCACAACATAACATACCGTAAATAAGATGTCAATAATTGTAACATAACAAACTGCCACAGCTCAACACAACATAACAGACATTCTATAATAGGCCACACCACAAAATAACATTATGCACCACAATGAAAACGAACATAACATAACTAAATATAGCATATTGTAGCGTACCATGGGACTTTCTCATAAATGTCCAGGAATAAGACTCACTTAAAGGACAAAGAAATCTTGGCAACTGTCCACGAGTGAGCATGTTTTGCCCTAGGATACAAATAAGTCTGGAGTATGACACAACGACTTGTACAAAATGCTTTGTGATTCAGGGTTGGAAGTTCAGGAATATCTCACGCTCAAGGCAGGAATAAGACACAACTGCTGGCAGGAAAGGCTCTTTGATGTGGGCCCTAATTCTGTGGCCTAAATGACACGTTTGTGTGGAAACCTGATTGGGAGCATTTAAACGGGTGCTGCTGAATACAATCTTAAGACTTCAGTGATACCAATTACGTCAAAGGTTTAGTAAAACAGCTAGACTGGCGAGGGAGAGGGGTTCATTGTTGCAATTTTAGAAAAAGAATGTTTCCAAATCTCTGGGAAGCACTTTAGGATTACCGAAGCACTAAGCGCTGTGCGTGAATGGGAGTACATAGGACAGGGTTCTCTCAGAGGGGATCTGCCTGGGAAGAAGCAGGATTGTACCTTAGAGAGTGTTATAAGCCAGGTATTCCATTGAGGGACTAGTGCAGAGGGAGTTGACAATCGCTGCAGTTGCTTCGGTCTCTCTTTAGCTCAATGTAGTTCAGTTTTCCAAGTAAAATGAGCTCAGAGATTGCTACACAAGAGTTGTGTGGTACTATATCTTCAGAGGTGGCTGCCAGCCATGTTAGCTTCTTTATATCCTGACAGTGTTATTCATGCTGTTTCTGTTTACTGCTGCTGATCCCATGTAAGCAAAAACAATGTTACTCTAAGTTGACATCTGACTAATATATCCGTAGCAGTGTTTGATCATGGCTTTATCCCTGTCTAACTTAGATTCTCTCCATTCAGACAATCAAAGAACGGCGATCCGAATCCGAGACTGCTGAAGCCGTGCAGAGTCCCTGGGAGCTTCAAAGATGTTCTGGAGCCGACGGGGAGAGGTGCATGCTGTGCTGAAACAACATGAGCCATATGCGCGCCCTTATCACTTCACACTGCAATCAGGGACCTAGACAGTAAAACAGATAATCGGCAATTCGAAGTGCGTTTCTTCTAGATTTACAAAAAACGCCCGTCTTTTTTAGAAGCTAACAAATATATAAGTCACAAATTATCTCTAAGTGGCTAAATATTTTAAGTGACTGTTAAACTGGGATCTGCTTAACTATTTTCTGGTGGTCAAAATTCGCCTCATAATGCCGTGACAGTGATTAATCATAGTGACTAACTGAATAAAAGGTTCAAAACCTCGCTCAGAACGTGAAGTACAAAATAAGTTCACGGATCTATGTGGCTCAAACATGCAAACAGTACATCTGTTTGTCGCCACAAAGATGGTGCAGGGCAGGCAGGCCAGGAGGTAAGGAAAACAAAAATCTGTAAAACATTACAAAGCAGTCCCGGGCATGTTAAAAGATTTGGCGCGTCTCTGCGGAGTAAAAGTTGTACCACGCCCCTTTTAAAGACTGTCCTGTCTTATGCCTGGCTGTTTGCGGCACAGATCTCCTTTCAAAAGTCAGCCAAATATTCTGCAAGGTCGCCGCACAAACACAGCACCCAATGTTGGCTACACTATACAACCCCAAAAGTCTGGAAGTGCCCTTGCACAACTGCCAACCAATTCCTAGTTTGCTTACAACGACATGTTACTTCGCAGACTCAAGAAGAATTGGTTTCATTTAGTAGCCAATATGGACACTTTTATATACAGTTATTGACACAGTTGTACAGCACCCAAAATATATATTACTGATAAAACTAGGTGCAGCTACACCTCCACTGTGGAATACGGTAATCCGATGTATATGCTAGGTGCAGCTACACATTTTTGTGAACATTAAAAATAAAAGTTTACATGAAAAACATCAGTCTTTGGAATGGGGAACATCCAAGTGACACTGTGTAAAAGAGAGCACTTGACACACACTACAGGTAAAAGATTTGATTTTGAAGTTTTGCATAGTGCTTGAAACAAACTCACTTATGCAGCTAAGAAGTTAAAATCCATATTTATTCTTTTGAATGTTTGGGTCAACACAGCGAATTTCTGCTATATCAGAGTACAGTGAGCACAAAAACAGTGAGAGGGTACTGAAGGTTCTACAAAAGGTAACTATGTGCTTTGATTAGAATAACCACTCTACTGACATTCCTGCATAGCATCTACTCTGGGTAAAAGATTGCGGGCACAGCTCGGCATGTAGAGCCGGTTAAATGCAAACAGCAAAAAAAACAAGACGGAGGGAAGGCAGAGAAGGGGAGGGGGGAAGATAAATGCGACACGGTGTGAAGCAGCAGGGGCCTTTGAAGTGAAGCTAAGCTTCACTTCAAAGGTGTGGGAGGAGTGCTGCTACGGCCTGGGGGAAGCTGGCTGAGGAGGGGGAGGAGAAATGCAAGTTTATGGCCCAAAAGCGCGTGCCTGTGGCCACGTGAACTCGAAGAAAACCGCACGAACGAAACCCTTGGTTTCACGAGTATTTTGAGCACTTGAATTCTCGCTCCGCTCAATGCGCTTGCGCGCATTGATAGGTTGCGAGACCTAAAAATGAGGAGTTGATGACCACCACCATCAGGTGAAAGAAATGTGTTGCACCCATAAATGGGTAAAGTGAAAAAGACCAGACCTTAGTGAGGAATAAAAACCCTCAGGCACCAACTACATAAATTGGTTGCCAATTGTCTTCATTGGGTCCTTGTTGTGAGTGCGTGAGGAAACTACGCAGTCAAGGAAAGAAAAAAGTGCTCAGTTAAAAAGAGTATGGACTACTCCCCAGACTAGAATTTTAATATAAGGGTAGCTCTAACTCGGTTAAAAGCAATCGTGCAAAAAACGGACATATATAAGGTTGAGTTAATTAGAACCAAATGTCCTAGGATGTCAAACTAGCCTGGCAAGTTCCAAGATTTAACGCTCACATAAAGAGTTACCACTTTCTCAAATAGGGTCAATTCAACTCCTTTGCTCTGTCATTCCCGAGGACGATACTCTCTACAATTTACGGCCCTATACCGACCATTCAAAAAGAGATTTGCAAATCTCATTTTATATTTGTGAACCAAAGTTTCTGGAGCACAGTTATTCAGACCTTGGTAAACTGATTGAGTAAAAAGAGAATAGTGTAGTTGGCAATGTTTGTCTCAAGTAGGGGAAAAAACACTGGACAGATCAACACTAAATTTAGCATTTAGAGAAAGTTTCGTTCTAAAGAGTGTTGGTTTGGTGGTAACTTCAGTAGCCTTAAAGAAGGACTCGCAAACAACTACGTTCTCAAACATAGAAACATACAAAATTGGTCTTCCTTTAAAAACTAAATGTCCTGGAATTATTTCACTTCATAAATTCCACTAACTCCTCATAGTCCACTGACAACCTAATTCCTAATAAAAATCTTGTGCAAACGATGAGGACAAACTAATTCCAATAATCGTCAACACATACAAAGAAGAGGGATTATTCCCACTGTCACTATAATCTGGTCAGATCATGACCGAATAAACCTAACCTTTAGCCAAACGACATCCAGAATCCATCTGAATTGCTTCTAATATGACTTCTGCCTCAAGCACAGCACAGCCAACCCCCAAAACTCTGGAACAACTCCTGTGAAAAAATGGATATGGTGTTTGTCTCTTACTGTAGCTCAATGCGAGGGCAGCATTTGAAACAATTGACTACAAGACATTTCTTCTCCCTGCCTAGATGGGGAACAGAAGACAAATACTGAACTGGTTCACGTACTCTATACTGTTTATATCACAAATTGTTTACGTGAAAACACTCACATCTTCCACTAACATATGGTGCATCACAAGGATCCATTCTTTAGCTCTATTCAATCTTTACAATGTTAGGTTAAAAAATTTCTTGGCCGACTATTACTTATAGGCATTTCCCCCACAGTGGTAGCCTCGGCAAAATCGAGTGTCTTTTCATAGTGCAGAAGATTACCAGGATCTGTATCATCTGAAGTATTTATTTTTTTCTAATTGCAAAAAAGCAGTTAAATGACTAATATGAATACACCTCGACAAGGGGAACTTTTTACTAGCCAGCCTCCATTAATCTGCCTTAGACCATCTCCAGTACATTTTACGTTCTGCAACTCCTCAAAGTATAATGGAAATAGATTTGCATCACTCCCCATTCTGACTGACCTCAACTTACTAACCCTAGGAGGCAAAACTTAACTGCAGAATATAAGGCATTAAGCTCTGTATGTAAAACTTCTCGCCCATCTGAAAAAAAAATATGTACTTAAAAAGGAAGCAAAAGGAAAATCTCTTGAAAACGTTGGAACTGCAGATGGGAATCAATGACTCCTTCCAGTCTTTGCTACCCCACTACTCCCAGCAATCAAAACTGGCTATTTCGCTCTCGATTCCTTCAGGACTGCCTCAATGAATCCCTTTATAAAGAGTACTTTCCCCAACAATATTTAACCTGTACTTGGAGCCTGTATGCTATCTCCAGAGACAATCCAACATCTTCTTCCACTTATACACTGAGGATACATAGCTGTATCTGAAAGGTTTATTCTCCAGATGAAATTGAAGATATCCTAAACATCCTCAAAGCCTGGTTATCTCTGCTACACTTAAAGGTCAAGCCAGAGCTCCTCCTCATCTTTCACCAAAGTGATACATTCTTAGTCTTCAAGCACGAAAAGAACCTCAATGTGTAAGCACACATTAATGCCCTTTCCAAAAGGGACCCTCACCAAATCAGGCTACCACCTGGAATGCAGTCCCTCATCCCAGTAGACGTGCCTGATTCCTATCTAAAAGAGATTATGATATTCTCTCATGACAGGTATACTGAAATTCCACCTAGCATCCTTAAGAGCAGCTCTTAACAATAAAGCTTATCAGGTATTAGGCAACAAGAGGCACAACCACATTCCTTCAATCTTGTTCTTTTCTAACGGACTTCTTAAAGAGGTAAGGGGCAATTTCAAACTATTATCAATTCTCCAGAGGAAAGACCACACCCCTTGGAGCGAGCAAGTGTTGCAGCAAGCACCACCGTCGGGCGAAGTACCGAAGTACTGTGGTCGGACTATCAGGGGGCTTGTAGTCCGCAATTCTTCTGCTGGACTGACACCATTGCACCCAATTGCCACCAGGAAACTGCCAGGAACCGTCACCATATCGGATTTGAACTGGTGACCAGTAGGGCAGAGTGGCTGAGCAAGAGCAGCGTGAGAAGAGCAGCGAGGCGGCGGCTCGCCAACGAGCGGGTCTAGGTGCGTGTAAACCCGGCAACCTCGACGCTCAGCACTTGGGGACGGTCAATGAGCCCGGGTCACTTGTCCTCGCGACCCCGAGACCTGGTAGGGTACCGGCGGAGGGAGCACCGGCAGTAGCCTTCCCAGCACCCCCGCATAACACAGCACTGAAGCTGGGAAGTCATGCAGCAGCACCAGAGCCTCGCTCGGAATCTGGAGCCAGAGGAGCCCATAAGGGGTTCTGCAGCTGGGGAGCAGGGCCTGAGGCTGGAGACCCGACCCACCTTCCATCCCCAGACACATCAAAGGGAGCCAGCAGAGCCCGTGTGCTCACCCCCTCCACCAACATCGTAGCGCTGCAGCCGCTGACAACATCTTCGCTGCTGGGAGGTAGGTGACTACACCTCCCAGCAAGCTCAGCACCAGGGACGCCACGCCTGCATCCAGGAGGTGCCTAAAACCAGCTCAGGGCTTCCGCAGCGCAAACGCGCACGGGCGTGCCAGAGCCAAGGGCGGGCCGTCTGCCCAGTCAGAGCCCAGAAGAGGCTAGGTTGGGCCTCCCCACTGATATTCGGTCATCGGCCCTTGACTGAATCTTCCTCGCTACAGGTACTGTTGGACACATTACAATCTCCTGATATAGCACTTGTGTTGCATTGTAATATTGTGCGGAAGTTACTGCTTGCTCAAAACTTGCAGTTCCAACATGAGCAAGCGCAAAGGAGTAGCGGGCACCTTAGATGCATTTATTGTCAGGGCAGAATCGTTGGTGACTCATGAGATTGAAATGACTGGCCACTTTCTTTAGATCCATCAACACTACAGAGACGCTCATTGTTAGGCATCTAGCATTTGGAGGACTTCCCACAAACGTGCCTGTCCACTACGCCCCAAAATGTGCCCCCAAGCACCCCCTTGTCAACTTCGGATACATCTCCTACAATTGTCCCTAATGTGTCAAGCATATCTACCAGAAGAAAAGTCTCCAAACCATCAGTTGAGAGCAAGGTGAAAGAACCACCAGTAAAACAAAAGCGGGTGTTGGCGCTCAAAAAACCAAGAGCATAAGGCGACCCCAATCCGCCCATCATGTAACCGATCACGTAGTACCATTGACTAACTCTGTTAGCACACAGACTGACGTGGTTCTTCCTTCTCCTTCACTAAGACACAATATTATTGTGGACGCCGCCCTTGCCACTGTTGAGACTGCTTTGGGAACAGCGCTAGCCCACATCAAAGAACTAACTGAAAAGAACTTTACTCTTCTTTGGGAAATGATAGAACGTGTGGACATTGTTATAGACAATCTAAGTGGCAGTAATGTAATTTCACACTGACGACATTGAGGGGGGAGGGCCCGTCGACATCGGTAGATGCAAACTTAATTGTTAACTCCTGCAGTACAAGTCATAAAGCAAAAGAACCCCCTATGCTGATACCTAACAGAGGGAAGGGAAATTCACAGGAAGTGTCCCTGGATCCTAATATAAAGCGCTTGGGTTCACATAGTACTTACCCTAAGCGCTCAATTTCGGGCACCACATCAAGTAACCCGATTAGCAGCACTATAGACGGCTCAATGATTAATTGCCCGAAACCCAACACTGATGTTTTGAGCCTACCTCCAGCCACGTGCCCTTATGTATTAGTTTTGGCTGGTTTCCCTACTCTTAAAGGGGATCAAAGGGGATCAAAGGGAGTCCTGGGTTGACCTACGTAACAAGACCGTGGATTGGTTAATAAAACATAAAAAATTCCACCCATCCGATATGAAAGAGATCCTTATGGTTCGTAGAGTTGGGTGGGTTGGTCAATCCCCCAAGAACATTGATGGTGACTGCATAGTGATCAATTTTCGTAAGCCCCAGATGGTTTGTTGCTTATTAAGATTTTGCGAGCAAACATTTACCCAAAGCTCTAGCATCTGTGCTCTTCCCTTGGGTTATTTTTATAAACCACCATCTAGGTTCATCGCAAATAATTCTGCCCATACCCCTCTATTCAATAGGTTTCAGGTCTTATCAGACCTAGACACCCAGGACTGACCATCATCTCTATAGAACATGAATTACACATTCATGTTCTAATAGAGCCTTACATGCTCCTGTATCCACCCTCCTATTGATATGCCAGATGATCAGCTAGCCATAATCAATCAATACCAACCAGTGGCGGCTGGTGACATTTGTAAGTGGTGAGGCGGAAAATGAATTTCATAGAGCACCGTAGTGAGCGAGGGGGTTGCGACCACAGCTTGCCTAACTAATATTAATTACGCAAGCTGTTCTGTGTACCCCTGCGACTGAACATTTGGTGACCTATTAGTACCTAGTTTTTATTTTTAAATATATTTTTATTGCATTTTTCCCCAAGAATATTATTACAGTTACATCATCATCAATCAACAGCACCCGACTCCCAGCCCTCCACCCCCCTCGCCACATGTCTAGAAATATTACTGCATTCTTTTTCCCAACCCAGCTCCAAACTTCTATGTCCACTATTGTCCTCATCGCAGTGTCTCGAGTCCCCCCATACCTTCCATACCCTGAAAGTGCCCTTATCTTACTACCCCTCTTACAATCCTCCATCAACGCCATGATATTTTCGCCATTTGTTCCAAACTCTTCCAAATTTCTTGGGATAACCTCTCGCCTTATAAGTGACCCTTTCTGCCGTCATATAAAGGTCCATACCCTTCCTCCATTCCCCAATCTGTGGAGTTGTGCTCGCCCACCAATATTTCGTTACATCTCTCTTAGCCACAACCAAGGCCAGGACCAGGAAGATCAGTAGTGGGCGCGCCAAATCTATATCGTTAGTCATTCCTAATAAGATTAGCTTGGGGTCCATGGGCAAAGGGGCTTCCAGTATCGCTGTCAATTCTTTCATTATCTCCCCCCAGTATGTTTGGATCCTTGGGCAAGACCATATTATATGGAAAAAATCTCCCCCTTCCTGGCAGCATCTGAGGCAGTTCGTATCTCCTATCTTCCCCATATTGTATAGTCGTACCCTATTAAAGTAAGTTCTATGTAGTACATTAAATTGTAGGAGTCTCAACCGGGATTTAATGGCTACCTCCCTCGGGTGCAAAAGTACTGTGCCCCAATCTACCACATCCAGCTCTCCTAGATCTCCCTCCCATTTAGTCCTAAGAGCGGCCATGCCATCTGGCATGTTGTTCATAATGGTTCTGTATGTAAGTGATACTGCCCTTTCGGGTATATGTTCCTGCAGTAACCTACCCTCCAGGGGAGCATACTCGGGTAGGGTATCTTCCGGTATCCCTTCTGCCTGCCACGCATGACGCAACTGAGCATATTTCAGGTATTGCGCGTAGAGCAGTCCAAATTCTGTCCTCATAGCCTGAAATGACTTCAGAACACCTCTTTCAGTCACGTCCCCTATCGTTGATATACCTATATCATCCCGTTTCTTGAATCCTTTCAATTTACTCAGTTCCCCTAACCAAGTGCACCTCCACAATGGCGTTTGTCTAGTAAGCTTTTTCTCCCATCCTATGGTCCTGGTCGCTCTATTCCAGATTGTCAATGTCAGTCTGGTGGCCGGCAGTAGCAGACTCTTTACTTGACCTCCATATAAGTAGTAGGTGTATGGACGGTTACCTATAATACTCCTCTCCAGAGCATATGTGGGGTGTGTGGCCGAGGCGTGGACCCAATCATTAACCACTACCAGATGTTCTGCCCAGTAGTAAGCATCAACATGAGGGAGAGAAATCCCTCCACCATATTGGGGCCTTTGCAGGGTCGACAGTGCTACTCTAGGCTGTTTACCCAGCCACAGAAAGGACCGTATTTCCGAGTTTATATCTATAAACACTCGTCGTGGGAGAGGGTAGTATTCGTTCAGGAACACATATAAAGGTTTCGGTAGCGTCACCATTTTGAACATAGCCGCTTGACCCAGAAGCGTCAGGGGCAGTAGCCTCCATCTAGTCGCGTCTTCGACAAAGTTGCGCACTACCCGCTGAACATTCCTATCATAGGAACCTTTCTTATTCATTGTAATGAACACCCCAAGATATACGATCTCCTCCACTGTCGTCTGCAGCCTGTCCGGGAGACTCGTCCACTGTTCCCTGCCACTAGGGTCATATATAACCGATTTATGCCAATTAATCTTGTATCCAGAGTGTGCTCCATAGCGTTCTAACTGAGAAAAGCACCGGTACCGTTGTCTCCGGATGTGTGACATACAAGAGGACATCATCCGCGTATAATGAGATCTTTTCCTCCATCACCTCTCGGGGACCTATCTTAAAGCCTCTAATCTCTGGATGCTGTCGAACCATCGCTACCAGCACCTCTATTGTCAGTGTAAAAAGCAATGGGGACAGGGGACATCCCTGTCTTGTTCCCCGCTGCACCGGGAATCCTAAGACAGAACCCCATTCACTTTTACCCTTGCCCTGGGGTCCATATATAAGAGTCGTATCCACCGCCTGAATTGCGGACCAAACCCCAGTCGGACCAAAATACAGTCCAGAAATGGCCAAAGCACTGCATCGAACGCCTTTTCCGCGTCTAGCGAGAGGAACCAGTGCGGGTCCTGTCTTTTGCCCACTTCCTGCAGCCAATTATGAGTCCTTCTCAGATTAAATCTGATGGCCCTTCCCGGTAGGAACCCTGTCTGGTCCAGATGCACCAAGTCCGGGATCACCCTCCGTAGTCGGAGTGCTAGTACAGTTGCCAATAGTTTGACTTTGGTGTTCAAAAGAGATACGGGCCGATAGGAGGAGCAATCCTCTGGCGGCTTGCCCTCTTTGACTATTGGGATAATCGTGGCCATACGCAGGTCTGGGGGGGGAATCTCTTGAAACCATGTGCCGGGCCATAAAAATGTAGTCTAATCTGGAGTAGACCCTATGAGCTCCAGAGAAAAAGGAGTAAGTCTTGTCTTCCGGGTGCAGCCACTTCCATATATCCGTCAGCCCTAGCGCAGCAGTCATATTTGCGAGGGGGGTCCGAACCTTATCTTTCGGCCTATCTCCCGTTCTGTCGAGGGGTGGGGACATCACGTCATTAAAATCTCCTCCCAGTACCTGTATAGTGTCTGATGTGCTAAGCAGGATATCTGTGACCCCACGTAGTTTGACTGCCTGCAATTTGGGAGGGGAGTACGTCGATATTATCGTATATTCCTTCCTCCTCCAAGTGCCTCGCACCCCTCCATATGTGCCCTGTGTGTCCTCCCAAACCCGCGCCACTCGGAATGGTTGACTCATCCTTATCAATATGGCCCCCCCTCTCGAGCCTTTAGTGAATCCCGTATGTGTGAGGACTTTATACTGTCCCCGCGCTAGGAATCCACATTTGGTGCCTAGGAGGTGTGTTTCTTGTAGCAGGATGAAATCTGGGCCCACCCTTTTCCCATAGGCATTCACCATGCCTCTCTTGAGTTTGCTACCCAGGCCATTCACATTCCATGTTAACACTGAGAATTCCCCCAAGTTCCGATGTGCATTTCTCTGTCTATCCGACATCTTGCGACATGTTGTATGTGTTAGCGAGCTGGCGTGTCAGTAGTGCGAGGGCCCGTAGTTCAGTGCATGTGACCATGATGACTTACTGCAACCCCCCAACCCCCTCCTCCCCCCCTCCCATCCATCCCGCCCCCCCCAACCTTGAACGTCCCTGAACTTAGAACTGTCCGAACTCCCCCCACCACCCCCCTCCCCACCTCTCCCTCCCTTCAATCCCATCATCTAGAGAATCAGGACCGTCAGAAGAGAAGGTCTGTCGCCCTCCCACGAAACTCCCCTCAACCTAGGCTCTCAGTCCAATCTAGGAACATGCAACCTTTCCCTGCCTGTTCGACCTAGTAGAATCAATACTACACAGTATAACAAACAATACAACAAAACACCAAAAAAGGTAAGGGGGGTGGGATGAGTCAACTTGCGTGCTCCATGGCTGTGAGCTGGAACCTCTAATGTCCATATCCGCCACCGTTTAAGAATGTGAATCCTGCGAGTCTGTTCTCAGTTCTACCGCCTGGCCCGATGCATCCTGTTCCAAGTCCCGGATAGCCGCCACCAGGGGGTGCAGGGATCCGGCTCCCTCCTCTTTCTCGCCCCCGGAGGAGCGGCCCTCCCTTTCCTCCTCACCTTCCGAGCGGGCCCTTCTCCCCGGGCAGCTGAATCTGGATCCCAGCGCACCCCTCCCCCTGGGTGAATCGGAGTTCCTCCTTCGTCGATCCGTCCCAGAAGGATCAGGGTATGGCGTCATCTGCAGTCTTCTCCTGTTTCTCGGTCTCTTAGTTCTCTGTGTCTCTGTGTCTTCGGCCCCTCCCACTGAAAACCAGGTGATGTCCTTTGGGGAGCCGCATCTGCATCTCCAGCCTCCGATCTCCAGATTGGGGGGCGCTCCTCCAGCCATTGCCATGCGTCATCCGGATGAGTGAAGAAGTGTGCCCGGTCCTTGTAGAGTACTTTCAATTTTGCTGGACTATTAGTACATAGTTGTATCGCTAAACGAGACTGGTCACAAAGAGTCCGCGTCTCTTTGTACATCTTGCTCAAGGTTATTTTGCTAGTTTAATCCATAGAGTATGAGCATCCAATGTGAAGGGCTGCCTTTACAATATATTTGAGCGATGTGGTTAAGGTTGTGGATTAGCCCCCCACTCCACCCCCGAAAATCTCCCCAGTCAAAGGCAGATTGCCAATACCCAGATCCAAAGTGTTGCAAGGTCCATCTGTTCTGGTCTCTTCCATACACGCCGCAAATCCGTTGGTTGCAGGCAAAATAGGAGTTTGCTGCTTCATAAATCTAAATCTACATACTCCAATACTCCCACATATACAACAGTATCTGTACTTTTGGTCTTATAAATCCTAATCATAGACACATGGAAGTTGCCTCACCTGTTAGCATCCCATCTTTCACTCTGATATTTACAGCTAAGTACATTAAGTAAGGCAGCTTAACTTACAATTTAAAAACAAAAACACCTAAACAGGAAAAAGATCCACTCTCTTAAGCAATTGATTATTAACTAAAATGTACTTTTTGTAAGAGAAAATCGCAGTTGCCATTATTAACATAATTAATACCCACTCTGTTCTTAGCATTAAAATCGCCGGTGATAACAATGGCTATGGAAGGGGATGGCTCTGAGTTCATATTTTGCTTTGAAGTGTCAAGAAACTGTCAAGTACCCCACAAGACTCACCTGGGCTTGTGAGGCGATCCCGCAGAGACGACAGAAACCACCGCCCCTGATCCCACCAAACCCTCACAGGGAAGACGCCCGACAAGGATGAATGAGATGGATCCAGAAATGGGGGCCAAAAGGAACCAAGGAAGTGGTTTTGGTGGTAGGGACGCTGGGACGGGTCGTGGCACAGCTGAGGGAACAAGACACAGATTAGGGCAAGGTACTACGCGCGTGCTGGACAACACCCCACAAGACACATGCAGACAGGAGCCCCTGTTGCTGACACTCACCACTTATTAATGTTCTTGTTGTCGTAAAGAAGAGTTCAGTGCAGTGTCATCCAGGAGCCTCACATCCGTGGCTAGGGAAACGAAGAATGAGTCACTCCTGCGCCAGGACCACCAAGGAACCAATAGCACGTAAAGAAAAGCGCTTCTGCGCTGGAAAGCAGGCAAGGACAAGAACTCCAGGGTAAGCGCTATAGCGCGGCCAAATGAACAATGCTCCTACGCTTCCTGCGTGTAGGAGCCAAGCAGTAGCGCTCCTGGGCCACCACCAAGGCAAACGTCTGTTCAAAGGAAAAGAAAGGTAAGCGCTCCTGCGCCTCAGGCAAAATAACAAAGGAACAAGAAGGCAAAGTGCACCTGCACTTCGAAATCAAACAGGCAGTAACGCTCCTGCGCCACTGCCAGCAAAACGAACCAAGGCTGGGAAGAAGCAGCGTGTCTTTGCAGCTGCTTCGTGTGAGTTGTATCAGCTGCGCTCCTGCGCGGCGGACACCAAAGAATACAGACAGAAGCAGTCACGTAACGCGTGAGGCAAGGCAGCGTTACCGTGACATGAAGAAACCCTCGGCGTCAGCTGGGCTTCAAGGCGTCTGTCGGGTAGGATTAGAAGCACCGTTCCGGCGGCTTCACGCACTTTTAAATGTGCTGGCCCGGAAGTGCTACTGCGGTGGAGGACTGCCACGGAACACCACTTCCGGCCGGAAGCGGGTCTCCCAATGTCTGTGGTGGAGGACTAGACCGGGACACCACCTCCGGCCGGAAGTGAGTGTCCCGATGTCTGCATGTATCCTGCGGCGTCCGGGACCACTGAGAAAGGAAGCAGGGCGCGGGCTCAGAGGGTGGCTCAGATGGAAAGCGTGGACCAGGACAGGGGCATGACGAACATGGGAACGGGGTTCCCAGGACCGTTCCTCAGGACCGTAACCCTTCCAGTCAATGAGGTAGAACAACCGCCCCTTGGTACGACAGGAACCCAGAATGGCCCTGACCTCATATTCCACATGGTCCTCCACTACCACCGGAGAAGGAGGAGAGGATACGGTGCAGTCAGGATGGACCGCACGCAAAAGAGAGACATGGAAAACCGGGTGTATCTTCATGTGAGCCGGGAGCGCCAGTCTCATGGCCACAGGGTTTATCACCTTCTCGATTTCAAAAGGACCCACGAACCGAGGCAGCAACTTCTTGGGACCATGCACGTTGAGATGCCGAATGGCGAGCCACACCTTGTCGCCGGTGCGATACTCGGGTTCCAGTTGTCTGTGAGCGTCAGCATGTGACTTGTAGGTGTCCTTTGCTTTGGCTAGCTCGAACCTGGCCTGTTGCCAGAGTTGACACAGTGTCTTGTGATAAGCCCGAACAGTGGGCAATGGACTCTCTGCTGGACCGTCCCACGCCGAGGTGCGGGGGTGTTTCCATTGTAGGCAGAAAAAGGGGGACATCCCTATGGCAGAGTGTTTACTGTTGTTGTAGGCGTACTCTGCCATCCATAGCACATCGGACCATTCCTTCTCGACATTGAGCAACAAACAGCGTAGGTATTGTTCCATGGTGTGGTTGGTTCGTTCCGCCTGCCCGTCTGTCTGGGGATGGTAAGCAGAAGACAGACGAACCTCCATCTCCATGAGTTTGCACACTGCCTTCCAAAAACGGGAGACGAACTGCGACCCCCGATCCGTTATCACCACTTCCGGAATGCCATGGAGGCGAACCACGTTGTTCACAAATACCAATGCCAGTTCCGCCGCCGTGGGGATCTTGGGCAGCGGTACGAAATGAGCCATCTTGGTGAGGTGGTCCACCACGGTCAGTACCGTGGTATGGCCGGTTTTGGTTAGTGGTAGCTCCACCACGAAATCCATAGAAATGGTGTGCCAAGGATAGGGCGGCACAGGGATGGGACGGAGACGGCCCACTGGGGGCTCTGATCTGTTTTTACCCAGCATGCATATGGTACAACGGGAGACATGGTTTCTTGTGTCGGTTTCTATTGTTGGCCACCAAAACTGTCGTATCAGATCAAGCGTTTTGTGGTAGCCCGGATGGCCAGCGATGACATGGTCATGACACAACCGGATCGCTCGTTGTTGACAGGGTTCCCTCGGTAGATACAACTTGTTCCCTTTGACCAGGAATCCGTTTTCTCGAACCACGCCTTTGTGTCCCTGCGCTAGAGCTGCTGGATCTATTCAGTCTGTATCCTTCCGTAACTGGGTCATGAAGTCCGTGGAGGCCACTACTCCCTGGAAGTGGTCCTCCGAAATAACTGGAATAGGTTCCGTGTCTTCGGTGGTATCCTCGGACTCGTCCAATCTCGAGAGAGCATCTGCCTTGACGTTGTCCTTTCCGGGTCGGTAGGTGATGGTAAAGTTATATTCGTTAAAGAACAGGGTCCATCGTAACTGTCGGGCGGTCAGGGCTGTTCAGCGTCTGGATGTATCAGCACCGGTGCTGTAGTGAACCGCCTCTTCAGTTCTTGGAACGCGTCGTCTGCTTTCTGGTCCCAACAAAAACGCTGTCCTTTGCGCAACAAGCGCGAGATAGGCACCACCATCCCGGAGAATCCAGTGATAAAACGGCGGTAGTAGTTGGCAAACCCCAAGAACCATTGCACCCCTTTCACAGAGTCCGGCGTGGGCCAAAGAAGAATGGCCTCCACTTTCTTGTTGTCCATCTGAATACCGGCGGGGGTGATTACGTGACCCAGGAATTCCACGGAGGTAACGTGGAATGCACTTTTCTCCAGTTTCACATATAGTCTGTGTTTTCCGAGTTGTCGTAGGACCGATCGTACGTGTTGTACGTGCTCGGTAATGGTCTGGGAGAAGATCAAGATTATTGTCTATGTATACGATACAGAAGATGTTGAGGAACTCCCTCAAAACCTCATCGATGAAGTACTGGAACGCTGCGGGGGCGTTGCAGAGTCCGAAAGGCATGACCTGGTACTCGAAGAGGCCGAACTTGGTCCGGAAGGCGGTTTTCCATTCGTCGCCCTTCCGAACCCTGACCAGATGGTAGGCACCCCGCAAATCCAGTTTTGTATATACTGAGGCGTTCTTTACTTGGTCCAGTAAGTTGGAGATCAGCGGAAGCGGGTATCGGTTTTTTACTGTAATGGTGTTCATCGCCCTAAAGTCGATGCAGGTCCTCAGGTCCCCTTCCTTCTTCGAAACGAAGAAAAGGGGAGATGACACCAGGGACCTGGAGTGGCGGATGAACCCGTTTTCCAAGTACTCATCTAGATAGGAACGTAGATTAGCGTTCTCTTTTTCGGTAAGGGAATAGATCCGGCTACAGGGCAATGTAGAGCCGGGTATCAGATCTATCCGACAATCGAAGGAACGATGCGGTGGTAAGGTATTGGCTCCTTTTTTATCGAACACTTCTGCCAGATCCTGATAGTCCACTGGTACGTCGGCCTGGGACACCATCCCCATGCCTGGTCCTGGTAACGACCGTGCTTGTATGGAACGGATACCATGCCTGTTGTCCTCTTCGTAGCAGGTGCTACAGCAGTGTTCAGAAGCCAAAGTGATCACCCGAGTTCTCCAGTCGATTCGGGGATTGTGGTTTACTAGCCATGGCAGTCCCAGGATGACCTTGAACTGGGGTGCGTCTATGACGTCAAAGCTGATGGTTTCGGCATGCTTGTTCGTGAAGCACATAGTCAAGGCTTCGGTCTGATGCCTGATGAGGCCGGAGGTCAGATCCGTACCATTGACGGCTTTTACTGTTTCTGGTTGTTTTTTAGACACCATGCTCATTCCCAGGGTTTGTGAATAGGCGGTGTCGATGAAGTTGCCGGTGGCTCCGGAATCAAGCATCGCGACAATATTCCAGGTGGAGCCTTGTTGGTTCTGCAAGGTTACGTCCATGCCTATGTGATGGTTGCCATCGAAGACTGTAGGGATCGCGGTGGTACAGGAAGAAAAGCCCAGAGGACGGACCCCCATGTCTACTGGGTTGTCTCGTTTCCCGCCTTGTTTCCTTTGTCGATGGGCAAGGCGTAAGGCCGTTTGTTCCGTGTGCGGTTGGGTTTCACCGGGCACTCCCTGACGAAGTGGCCGCTCTTACCGCAATAGAGGCACTGGTTCTGTTTCCTCCTTTTCTCTCTCTCTTGGCTGGTTAGGGCCCCTCTGATGCCGCCTATCTGCATGGGTTCATGGGTGTCGCTAGGCGAGGAGGCATCCTCCTTGCCTTTGTCCGAGGCCTTTTCTGTGATAGGGAGGAAACGGTTGTCGCTGTGTTTCCCTTTTTCGGTTTTCCTCTCTTGCAACCGGAAGTTCATCTTGACCACCATGTCGATGAACGGTCCTATCATGTCTGGTGGGTCGGGGTGTTGGGCGATAAGGTCCTTCAAGTCGTCCTGCAACCCTCGGTAAAACACTGACACCTTTTTGTCCTCAGGCCATTGTGCCTCGATAACCAGGCGACTGAAGGTCGTGATATAGTGCAGTAGGTCACTATTTCCTTGCTTTAACCCAAGCAATTGGTTGTCGGCGGCTTGTACAAACGTGTGACGAGCGAACATCCGTCGCATGGTCTCGTTAAACGTGGGCAAGTGTTTTAGCATGGGATCGTCTTTTTCAACCAGCGAGATGGACCATTGCGCTGCGTCCCCGCCCATGTAGGACAGTATGAATGCCACCTTTGATGCATCATCAGGGAAAGCAGCTGTTCTGGCCATGAAATGCAATTGGCATTGGTGGATAAAGACCCCATACTTGGTGCTGTCGCCATAGAAGCGTTCGGGTGGTGCCAGTTGCACCGGGTGGGGCGTGATGACCTGGATAGCCGTATCCTGACCGGTGGCAGAGGAGGATCCACCAAAGGAGAACGTAGGTGGTCTAAGCAACCCTTCTGTTCTGGTTCTGGGACTAGGAGTGGCACCCCAGGGGTTGGTGACGCCTGCCGCCACTTGGCCCTGTAGGGCCGTCATGTCTTGA
Source organism: Lissotriton vulgaris (assembly GCF_964263255.1). Classification (NCBI taxonomy): domain Eukaryota; kingdom Metazoa; phylum Chordata; class Amphibia; order Caudata; family Salamandridae; genus Lissotriton; species Lissotriton vulgaris. The sequence goes on from NC_141694.1 coordinate 1,468,781,882, forward strand.
CGTAAGCTGAGGTTCTCTGCCTGCATGGCAGACAGCACGGCTGCTATGTCCTGCAGGGTTACCTCCGGTTCTATCATGTCGTCTGGGCAGGATATATGAACGTGGGCTTCTAATTCTGTCAAGTACCCCACAAGACTCACCTGGGCTTGTGAGGCGATCCCGCAGAGACGACAGAACCCACCGCCCCTGATCCCACCAAACCCTCACGGGGAAGACGCCCGACAAGGATGAGATGGATCCAGGAATGGGGGCCAAAAGGAACCAAGGAAGTGGTTTTGGTGGTAGGGACGCTGGGACGGGTCGTGGCACAGCTGAGGGAACAAGACACAGATTAGGGCACGGTACTACGCGCGTGCTGGACAACACCCCACAAGACACATGCAGACAGGAGCCCCTGTTACTGACACTCACCACTTATTAATGTTCTTGTTGTCGTAAAGAAGATTTCAGTGCAGTGTCATCCAGGAGCCTCACATCCGTGGCTAGGGAAACGAAGAATGAGTCACTCCTGCGCCAGGACCACCAAGGAACCAATAGCACGTAAAGAAAAGCGCTTCTGTGCTGAAAAGCAGGCAAGGACAAGAACTCCAGGGTAAGCGCTATAGCGCGGCCCAAATGAACAATGCTCCTACGCTTCCTACATGTAGGAGCCAAGCAGTAGCGCTCCTGGGCCACCACCAAGGCAAACGTCTGTTCAAAGGAAAAGAAAGGTAAGCGCTCCTGCGCCTCAGGCAAAATAACAAAGGAACAAGAAGGCAAAGTGCACCTGCACTTCGAAATCAAACAGGCAGTAACGCTCCTGCGCCACTGCCAGCAAAACGAACCAAGGCTGGGAAGAAGCAGCGTGTCTTTGCAGCTGCTTCGTGTGAGTTGTATCAGCTGCGCTCCTGCGCGGCGGACACCAAAGAATACAGACAGAAGCAGTCCTGCAACGCGTGAGGCAAGGCAGCGTTACCGCGACATGAAGAAACCCTCGGCGTCAGCTGGGCTTCAAGGCGTCTGTCGGGTAGGATTAGAAGCACCGTTCCGGCGGCTTCACGCACTTTTAAATGTGCTGGCCCGGAAGTGCTACTGCGGTGGAGGACTGCCACGGAACACCACTTCCGGCCGGAAGCGGGTCTCCCAATGTCTGTGGTGGAGGACTAGACCGGGACACCACCTCCGGCCGGAAGTGAGTGTCCCGATGTCTGCATGTATCCTGCGGCGTCCGGGACCACTGAAAGCCGCCACACGACAGAAACTCCAACAAAGCTCCAGTAAAAACATGGAAAATAAATTGAGAAACCATTCGAATAACTTACACGTAAGGCAAGAAAATTCTTCAAATTTGTTCAGGTAGTGAAAAGGAGATACAAATAAGTAGCCCACTATACGGCGGTCCTCTTTCTCTCATTCCTGTGGGCCAAAAAAGGTCCAGGAAAAGAGTATATTAATGGCCGGCGCTTTGATTGTGCACTTTAGAGAGCGCCGAGCAACGTTTAACATGAGCATTTCCTTCCACCCGTGCCACCAAGCCGATTGCTGTAAGAAATTTAAAATGTATTATTACTTACAACAATCAGCTTGGTGGCGCGGGTGAAAGGTACATTGTATATTTCTCGTCATCAAGCATCAGCTCACTTTGGAAGTACTTAACTTACCTTATTATGTGGTGAAGTCTCGGCCCGCAGTGAGACTCTTCTTTACCGGACCCACCCACCCACGACGAGCAGTAGTAGCAGGCAGCCTCGGCCCTCGCACCAGAACACGAGGTGTGTGTCGTGTCGCAGTCCGAGTGTCCGACTATGGACTACAGTTAACGCTTAGGCTTCCCAAATCCCGTGCCTCGCTGTACCTAAGCCAATCCAGATGCTGCCCCAGCAGCGCCAGGATTGGCTTGGGCAGGGGTACACACCCGCCCATTAGGAGACCGGGAGCTGCGCCATGAAGCAACCCCCGCTCTTCTAATCTGAAGGCTAATGCGCATGTGCTCCACGGGCTGGTCAGAAAAATTACCACCCCATAACTGAGCTGAGCTTGCGCACTAAGTGTACTACACCCGACATCACCCCCCCACCCCTTGTCATGTCACCACCACCCCCTTGTCCTGATGATTGCTCGAGCGTCGCCCGTTGATCGTCGTCAGTGACTGCCCGGCACGGACTTCATGTAATACACCTGTGTACGTCTTCCAGACGTACAGGACTTTGCATTAGTGGGGCAACGCCCCAGCCCCCCAATGGATGCACCGCCGCTGATACCAACGCTGCTATAGATTTTGAGCTGGGATACAGAAGTTTGCGGGTCGAGGATTGGCAACCAGTATCGGTTATGTTTAATAAATGAACAGGACACAGCCATGCTTCAACAGACCTCAGCTGCACCACTAGTGCCCTCGCCCTATGATCATGTGGTCAAAATGGAGTTATATCCATCATTATACAATAATGGAATGTGTCCCTCTGACTCTGTCATGAACACTATGAAGCTCAGGGAATTCGGATTGAGACAGAAATTTCACCTAACTAGGGAACTATGAAAAACGGCAACTAGAAATAAGACTGATGTCATGGAATATAGCGGGGTTGAAAAGGAAGTTAGAGGGTGCAGAATGGCAGGAGAACATTGAACAAGCCGAAATAGGTCTATAACAAGAAACCAGGGCTTTACAAACTCCCCACAAGGTCAGGTTTAAAACATATGGTGTTATAGTTACCCCATTGGTTGGAGGTAGGCCCTTGGGTGGCCTTGTTATATGGGCAAAAATCACCATATGTATTGACATAACCCAGTTGGATTTTCTATCACAGGACCTAGTTGGGGTGAAGATTTGTACACGGGACAAAACCAAAATATACCTAATAAATATCTATAGTAGAGCTAGCCCATCCAGCAAGGAATCTCTGGTGATAGACCAGTTAGATCAATTTTTGAGTTCAATTGACCAGAGGGCCATGGTAATCGTGGGGGGTGACTTTAATCATAAATTCGAACCAGTTGAGGGACTTGAAAAGATTTTTGAATAAGAGGAAGATATGGCAAATAATATCCGCTCATTGGAAAGTAGTCCAGCAGTAACCAGCTCTGTTGCAGTTGCGCAACTTACTAGACTGGTGTCAGGGCATGGACCAAGAGCTTGTAATGGTCAATTACCTTCTATTAGTCCTAATGCTGCTACATTTAACTGGGGCATCTGTAAGAGTAGCATTGACTACATATTGACATCTATTGGCTTTTGGCCATATGTACATGACTTGGAAGTTGAAGCCAGAATTGACAGTGATCATTACCCCCTTTGTTTGACATTAGCAGCTCACCTTTTCCAACCAACTTCTTGGGGCAATGGAGACACTAACTTTATCTCCATTGAACCCTTAGTAAGTAATGACCGTAGAGCCCTAAAATGGCCATCCATAGGGGGAAATAACGAGGTCATGATGCAGATTTATGACACCCTTGCAGAAGTCATTTCACCGTATATCGATCTGCTTGCTGCAGAGTTCCCAATACTGACCATACATCATGCCCTGGTAGATGCACTGAAACCTATCTTGAGTAAGGTTCCTAAAGAACGTAAAGGGGGGATAACTGATACGAGCAATTTAGATAACCCCTGGTACAACAAGGAGTGCCGCGAGCAAAAAAGGAAGTTATATTACTGACAAAAATGAATAATGTTGTGGCCCTAAGGGAGAAAAGGATTAAGTACAAAAGACTACTAGTACTTGCTAAGAAAAACTGAGATGATAATATCTGGACAGAATTGATTAGTGCAGCCAGAACTAAAGATCACGCTGGTTTTTGGCGATTGATAGCTAAAGGCAATAAAGCGGGAAGGATGTAGTAAGGACTTCTTTTTAGACGCTAATACCTGGGCCAAATCATTTTTCCACCCTCTATTCAATATCTACACCTGATATAACACACAATCTGCAAGACTAAGTAAACATTCCTAGTATAGCCCTCCTGCACTTTACTTTGGAAGATACTCTGGCAGCAATTGCAGTAAAACCGGGGAAAGCACCAGGCCCAGATAAGATACCAGGAGACTTATTGAGGCATGATAAAACTGTTTGGGGCCCTAACATTAACTTTCTTTGGAACTCAGTCGCTGCGGGTGCACTAATCCCGGAATCATGGAAAGGGGCAGAAATTACTACTATTTTTTAATAAAGCAACCGACAAGACCCTTCTAATTACCGACCTATTCGTTTAATGGATCTTTTACAAAAAAATGTATGCTAGACAAATTTTAACAAAACTAAACGACTGGATTGAGGAGAACTGTTTTCTTTCAAAATATCAGGCTGGATTCAGAACCAGCATAATTGACCAGGTCTTTAGATTTCTTTGTAAGAGCTGGAAATATACAACTCTTAAAAAGGCCATCTGTATATTGCCTTTGTCGACCTGAAGGCCGCTTTTGACCTCATCCCTAGAAACCTACTTTTGAAATCCCTAAAAGATCAAGGGGCACCAGAAAAACTCCTTGTGCAAATAATAAGATTGCAAGAAGATGACTATGCAAAGGTTAGATGGGGTTCGAGGGGCGAACTTACAGAGACAATCCCAGTAAAAAGGGGCGTAAGGCAAGGGTTTGTGCTGGCGCCCACCATATTTTCATTGAATGTAAAAGATGTTCCAGAGTATTTATTGGGCTGTGCACATGATTCACCTAAGTTAGGGGGGGGGGGGCAGTAGCAGCCCTCGTATTTGCAGATGACACAATTTAATATCTCAAACCCCAAAAGGTTAGCAATCTTTTATAGATTATTTTGGCGCATGCTATGATACTAAGGGCCTGGAAATAAATTCTAGCAAAACTAAATACATGGCAGTTAGCGCACATAAATCTTTTAAAAAGAATTTAACTGTAAAAAAAAAAATCAGAAGCTAGAATATGTGCAGAATTTTAATTATCTAGGCATAACCTTGGACACCAAAATGACCAGGAAACCACAATTGGAGAAAAGCAAAACTGTCTTGCTTCAAAACTCCCTACCGATAGTAAAGAAACATGAGAGTATTATCTCCAAGGCGGTATCCCCAGGACTCGAGGTATAGAAGTACAGGGCACAATCGGAACTATGGGGGCCCTTGTGTAAGAATACCTTCACGGTAGGAGAAAACAAATTTCTCAGGATGCTATTACGCCTCCCAGTGCGCACACCGTTAATACTTATTGTTATGGACCTAAACATTAAATATATAGATCATCAAGCCATATTAAGACCATTATTGTTCTGGGCGCGCTTGTGGTCTACAGTAGAACTTGCCCACTATAATGAGGGGCTAGACGAAATTTTAAGGCTCTACCAAAGTACAAGTCTCCAGTGGTTTAAGCATATTTGCTGTTGCTTTTGTAAATTAGGACTGAAGCATTTTTGGGAAGAACCCGCTCAACTGACATTGATTTCTAAAAAAATATTAACATTCACTTTTGGGCTTACATTCAAAACAGCGTGTCCCATAACTCTGCTGTCGGTACACTAACAACCCAGTTTCTTCTTATGAAACCAACTCAGAGTTTCGAGCCATTTCTGGGCGAAGTGCAGCCACAGCTAGCAAAATCACTATACATGAAATTTTGTTATGGTGTTCTGCAAACCAACTTGAACACATCAAAATGGGTCCGCAAACAAGGGGAGAATAATATTAAGTGCTGTGTATTATGCCAATCCAACACTCAAGAAAATGACCTACACACATTATTCTTTTGCCCTGCTTATGCTAAATCTAGGAAGAAATGGATTAAACCTATTTGCCGAAACAGGAGTATTAGGTCCTGTCTTGAGGCAGAAAGAATACTGAAAACTGATACTTCTCAAAAAATTGTTTTTAGTGTCAGTAGATACCCGTTTGATGTTGGTATAATCAGAGTAAAGCAAGGCTTAAAATTTTAAGGATGGTATGCACTTGTGTATTTAGAATGATGCTGCTAATTAGCCTTGCAATTGCACTTTATAAATCGAATGAGTGATTAGTTGGAACATCCTATTAAGTATATGTGTTGCACTTAAAGCATTTGCACTTTTTGATTAGATTCCTACTAGGAAGCTGCACTTAAAGAACGTACAGTCATTCACTTATAGTCCTTGGTTATTTGCAATGTTATTTGATTTACGTACTCCTCAAATGTCTTCATGCATTCAATTATGCCTAGCATTTTATTGTATTTATTATATTTTAAATTGCCAAATAGTTTTATATAAATATTCTAAAGCGGTACCTTTGAAAGGCATACTTGTTTTGTATGCTTTTTATCATTATGCGGTGTGATCTGTTATTGTGTTTCTTTTATGGTTTTAAACTAAACCGAAATAAAGATTTGACAACGACAATTCTCCCGAAGGAATTTCTTGGTGGCTCCCCTATCTATTGATCAAAGCACAAGCTCTATCCTCCTAGAAACACCAACATTTAAGAGGGTTAAAACTCAAAAGCAATCTTTCTCTGGGGTTGGACCAGAGTATGGGACCTTTCACCACCCATTCGGAGGGCAAACACGTCCTACAGCACTTCAAAAAAATAACTGAAAGTCCTTCTCTTCTAGTGACATCTCCAAGTGGGGACATCAACCCAATCACTCCCGGCTATGGATGTCTAGAAATTTGTGTTACAGTGCCTGAGAAAAATATTGCATGCTCTACTTCTATTATTTTCAAATAAACTTATTTAGAGCAAGTCTGACTTTATTTTTCTTGATTTAACGTCCTTTTTAGGTTTCGCCTGAGCCAACGCATGCGCTGTCTGGCGAGACTTTAGTAAGGGGGCTTCAAAAAGCTGCCCACGCGCTTTTTGTGAGGCCTACAGCTTGAGTTTACGCGCACGGTTACGTGCACAGGCATCATCTGGCATTCCTCTCTCCTCATGGCTCATTAAGAGCATCGCTGGCGGGCACCCTTACAGCGAACGTGCACATCGCACACCACTCGCCAGCCGTCAAGCGAGCTCTCAATCTATAGTTTTTAGCTGTCACATATGTCTCCCGTTTGAGACTAATGAATCTACATGTAATCTTTGTGTGTAATAAACAGAGGTCGTTGACATTTATCCAGCTGTGTTCGGTGGTTTGGAGCATTCTTTCGAGCTAACGATGTCTATCTGCACCGATACCCTCACCCTTCATTCGTAGCCTCACAGCCACAATTCAGGAAGCTTTAAACGTCCCAACATAGTAAAAACAAAAATAGTTGAGAGCAGACATGTTAAGAAGTATTTTTAATGAAAGGATTTCATCTGAGATGTGGCTAGATCTGCTGACTTCAGAATTCGGGAATCAGGCTTTATTCCCGGCCTTGGCTCAACATTCAGTGGGGCAAATCGATCAATCCCCCTTGCGCCTAAACTAAAAAAGCATGTAACGCCAGATTTTCTTGTAAATCGCGCTAATGCTCTAGGGTCGTTCTCTTGCTATAAGAACGCTTCAAAACCAGTATGTGCTAAAAGTGGGCGAGCCAAGGGTCTGGTTATGATCTAAGAGCCCATGCTCTAGACAAATCCAAAAAATAGCTGGCATCTAAATAATGCAGCAAACAAAGTCAAAATTGTGATCATCTTATGCAATTAAAATATGTATTTCTTTAACATTCTGAAGCATTTCACCGTAATACATCCAATTATTTTAGTGCAAGGCACTCCATGAACTCACGTATTGGAAGCTGCCCTCTGATAAAGACATATTGTTACAAAACACAAGGGAACCCAATAGGCAATAGGTCAGGGACCTTGGGTACGTTATTATTCCTGAAGACAGTGGTCCCTAGACAATTTAGATTAAAATGTCAATTAATATAGACCCAATCCGTTCTATATTATCTCTTCAGCCGGACAGTTTTTTAATGTACAATATACTAGTAAGAAAAATCAGCGAAAATTTCAAGTGGGACACAACCTGCGTCCTACTAATAACAACATACAAAACGACATTAAGGAAAGGGTTAAGGTAAGGAAAGCGTGTCTGCATTTACATTAGATATAGGTACAACAGACAGAATATTGTGGGCACACCATTACAAATTCAACCTTGCAATTGTGTCAATGAATGGTGTACAATTTGTCGACGAAGTTTCGATCCCTATTATAATCACTGGGATCATCTACAGGACATTTGAGGGGGACATGTCTGTAAACAATTGCTCTAAATACTTTAAACCATATGACAAACTGGAGGAAGGGGGAAAAAACTACAAAATTACAAAAGGGCAAGTCTATACACTTATTTACAAATTTCTATTTTACAAGTGAAAAAGGAGGAAGTGGCCTTGTTCAATTTATATCCGAAACGTGAGAGTTATGGAGTGAACCAGAGAACATGGGTATGCTCTGTTGAAAAGTAAAATCAAGTGAAAATGAGAAAGGCCGGGTCAGAAACCAGGAGGTCATTGCAAAGCACGCGGTAGTACATAAAAAGGTGATGCTAGTCGTAAGCACCACAGCGGGTAGAAAGAGCCCTAACTTCAGTGGATGTGAAGCTATCATTAGTCTGCGCAAAAATGGTGGACTGCACGCTTACCAGTGGCAGATAAGCCGGTGGTATTAGGCAAATGTTGAGGATGCCGTCCGGCGTGCTTGGTATGCGCCTAGGACGGCTGCAGTGGTTGTGTAATTAAGGGGAGGAGCACCCCAAAGGAACTGCTCAATTTAGCAAGTTTTCAGGGTTTGATGCTGTCATCAGGCGTGCTTAGATTGCGCCTTTGGGAGGAGGGGGGAAAAGGTTAAGTCTATGTCGCAATCAGTTGGTTCTGTGCATGGCTGCTATAAAAGAGAGTGCTTACCTAGGATGTCAGAGAAGAGCACAGTGGCTACCAGGACCGTAAGATTGTGTGAAGGGGCACCTGCAAGGAACAGCTCTGATTAACAATAGTTGCAAGGCTGGGATAAATTGTGAACCGCGCATGTAGTGGAGCAGCGCTAACATATTGTAAGAGAATGCCGGAATTACATCGGAGCCGTGTTCGCGATCTCGATGATACAGGAGTTCTGAGGGGGATAAAAACAATGTATACTACTAAGTACTAAGTGAGGGATACTGGAGCATTTGAAATAAGGGAGGGTGAAGGGGGGAGGGTATTGTGAACCGCGCAAGCAGTGAAGCAGCGCAGCAGCGCTTACCTCTTATTAGAGAATGCTGGAATTACATTGGAGCCGCGTTCGCGATCTCCGTGAGACGTAAATCCTAGGGGGATAAAAACAGTGTATCCTACTAAGTAATTTTCTTTACATGCACACGGATTGCACATTTGGGTGGTGGCATGTTTTTTATTTCCCTTTTTTACTGATGTGACATATGAAATAAATAAAATACAAAAATCTATAAATAATACTTTGCATAGCCCAAAACTATTGCCTTTGCCAGAGTCTGTTTCGAAGCGCTGCACAGTCAAATTAAACTTTGGCGCGTTGCATCCACAAATGACTAATCCTGATAGGCAGATTTTTACAGGAGCAGAAGACCATTGCTAAAGCAGAAACTCGGTCAATAGTTTGGATTTGTGGCAGTTGCACGTGAGAATTAGAACATCAAAGCGGCCACTTTTGTGGAGCCTGTCTGTTTGAAGGTGAGAAAAAAAGAAAAGAAAAGAGCGTAAGTAAAAGCAGAGCGAGGCCAACAAAGGGAGGGGCAGAGCTCCTTAATGGAGCAAGGTGGGGATGGGGGCTCTTAGTGCTTAGCGAGGTGTGTCAACAGCAGCACTGTGTGTGGAGGAATGCAGCGTGTGCTGTAGTGAACTGAATCCAAGCACAGGGTTTGCATGTAAACAGCGCCTGTGATTAGCAACAACAAAAAAATGCTTTTTAAATGGCTGTCCTCAAAATCCGACATTGTTTTTTAATTTGCCCATGTGTGTTCCGGTACACAACGGCTGTAGTTAAGGTTCCTGCAAGGACCTACATTACGCCATTGGGTTGCACAACAACTAACCCCTAGATTAATCAAAGTCCCGTTTTGCGAGTCCTTAATAGCGATTATTAAGGAAACGCTATTAAGGACTTGCAAAACGGGATTCAAGTAGGAATCGCTAAATAAATTGCGATTCCTACACATTCCTTATTTGCGATTAGCAAATTGCTAATCGCAAATAAGAAATAACTCCCCATTCATTCCTATGGGCCTAAAGGGCCAAAGGAATGAATGGGGAGTTATTCCTTATTTGCGATTAGCAATTTGCTAATCGCAAATAAGGATGCGATTTCAAGGGTGCTAGGGGTGTCCAAAGGACACACTGTAGCACCCCTGAAATGGAAATGTAGCCTGATGTTGCGCACACACATGTCCAAAATACATGTGTGTGTGTAACATACAACTGAGAAAAATGCACAAAAGTGCATTTTTATCAGTTTTCGCTATTTACCACAAAGTCAGACTTTGCGGTAAATAGCGGCAAAAAATAGCGAAATCGCAATGTATTATTGGTTCATGAATAGCATTTAAGGAATCTCAAATTGAGATTCCTTAAATGCGATCACAATTTGAAAAATCGCAATTTTTTGCGATTTTTTAAATTGCGAGTTCATGACCCATTGATGAATTCCAAATTCCATTTTTGCGGGTGCAAATGGACGAATTCTGCGATTCGCACCGTTTGCGCCCGCAAAAATGCTTCATGAATCTAGCTGTAAGCGTAGTATATATAAAAGATTTTTTTGGGGGTTTGTGAAGATGGCAATTTATAGTACGCTGCGGCATTGTGGCTTTCTAGAGGAAAGGGACACGCATTTCCTGGGTGGAGGAGAGAGGGAGATGCAGTTGGCTGAGTGCGAGTGATATAGACTGAGAAGTAGGGCTGAAATAGTGGAGGATGAGAGAAATAGAATGTGTTTGTGAGTAAATGAGAGAGGGAGATGCGAGCAGGGGCTGCAATGAGATGAAGTGTATGAAACGTTGAGGAGGTAGGCTTTGGAGGGAGAGTAAGTGAGCTGAAAAATGCGAAGAATTGACCTGGGGAAGGCTACACAGGGGACGATGCAGATGTTAAAAAGCAAGCGGCCGCCATTGTCCTGTCTGTCCACGACGTCCTGCCTGCAGTATGAAACAAGGCAGTAGTGGAAATAGGCGGCAGTTGCACAAACACACACACACCTGTGCATCATCTTACATATAAATACACAGCACTGAGAGGTAGCTTTCAGTCACGCCACATGGTGGGGTCAGACGCCAGTTTTACACAAGTTGCATATTCGAAAGCTTTTAAATCACGAATGTGTCAATAATTAGGGGGGGATAAGATAACAAAACTAACGGATAAGGCAGAAAAAGCCTTGAAGAAAACGAAAGATTTCGCAGGCTAAAGAAGAAACTGTGGATTGTTTGTTCCTAAGGCAAAGACGAATGAGGAGATTCCGGGTGTGAGCTCAAGACGTAGAGGCGGGGCCGGGGGGGGGGCTGAAGCAGGCTGGCCTAGGACACTATATCAAATCCCTTTGAAGTGTTTGAAGTCTGATGCCGGCTGCAAGCAAACCAGCATGAGTGCGGAGAGAGGCTCACAGGCTGCCAAATGATGTGCGATGTGCACGCACCCGCACACATGCGATGTAGGCAATCCGCCTGGAAAAGCCTTTGGGAGCATTTTTAAAAGCCCCTTACTTAAGTCTCATAGAAAACGCATGCACGTTGGCTCAGCAAGACCTGAAAACTAGGAAGACACGCCTGCAGGAGGTGCGTGCGCGCCACAGCGAGCCATGTGGTTTCAATTATCGCACCCGTGTCTGAGCACGATAATGGAAACGCCATAGTGGCAGTGCGGGTAACCGCCACCAATAGGCCATGGGCAGAGCAATGCGCACACCTTTGGCCAATTTCGTGCTGTCTTTGATCAAAAAAAACGCACGTACGCAAAGGCCAATAGTTTAGGACAAAAGAAAAAGCGCATGTACGAGTGTGTGCAAGTGTGAGGGCAGATTTCAAAAGCCCCTACTTAAAGTCTCGCTGCGCGAGTACTGCTGCACACTGCAACGCTAGGCGTGAGACCTAACTAGGTCTCAGACAAAAAGAAAGCGACTGGACACTACTATCACAAACTGGTCAATACGCACTAAAAAAAAATGTAGAAATGCTATTTAATTCCTTTAAAATATAAGTTAGAAATTCAAACATGCCCTACCACACCGCTATGATGAATAACGGGTGCGACTTTTGTAACTTTAATTTGCAATTTGACTTACAAATAGGTTTGACTTACTGTACTTTAAGACGCAATTGAACATATGTAACCTGACTACTTCAAAGTCAACACCAATTCTCTATTTAGATGGGGTGTCAATTAAATTTAATAGTTCTCTCTTGCCATCAATTTCAGGTTAGAGACGTTTCGCCTCTAAAAAATATACCTCCGTCGCTCAAGAGCGCTTTTCCAGCACCAGAAGACAAAACAAATTATTCATTTTCTAACTTAAAAACGACATTGTTTACATTGGTATTTGCAGTGTGCTATTTAAATATGACTCTTATAACTCCAAAGAAATCTGAACTGTTCGAACATTTGTGTCCACAATCTTGAGATCTGTCAGACTCAAAATAGCCGAACTGACAACCCTTCAATACCACTTTCCTAAAAGTAACACAGTGTGATATGATTCACCCCTCATGCAACGCCGGTTGATGCCCATGATATTTCCCTTCAGATTCCAAACCACCCTCACACGTTGTGTCACTGCAAGTTCATTTCAACTCACAATTTGGTGCGGAAGTTTCGACATGCGTCTGAAACACTGCAACTCTAGGCCATGTAATTTATGCACAAAAATCACTAAAGCCATTTTAAATCAACAGTTCAGTTGAAGCTAGTGAGGCATGATGGAGTAACAGACTATAAAATCAACTGCCAACAAAGCATATTTACTCATCCCCTTTTCCATCTAGTCTGACAAATGTCCCTTAAATCCCAATTCATGCGAATCTAGCTCTCTCATCTACGTTTAAATGTATCTATGGTATGCATACTTCTCTCGTCACCCTTATTTGTAATGCATGGTATCTGAATATGCATTTCCCATGGTGAACATACATAAATCAACTATACTAACAACTTTCAGAATATTATCAGGCCTCGAAAAATCATAAAAGTGTTACTAGATCTGCAGGACAAGTGACTTAAATAATTTACTCGACCTATTTGTAATGCTCTTGACCCATATACTGGTTTCAAATTATGTGATAGGGGGTAAATAATTTAATTAATTGAGCCGCCATTTTCTACATTATCACATATGAAAGCACCTTCAAATGTGCAAGTTCAGCATGTCTGCTGTACAAAAGACTCTCGTTTGATTTAATAGACTAAAGTTTTTCCATATATAATATCTTTCTAGCCACATATAGAACACACATTACCCCTGACTTGCCTCTTAGTTCCTTAACAGCATTTTCATCAGGACGGGGGCAGGGATGTTTCTCAAATCATGTTTAAAAAACTATCACTTTTAATAAATACATAACTAAAGCATGAAGTGATAGCAAACTGTCATTTGTAATCAGCAGATTTTATATTGAAATGGCCACAAACTTTCCCACTGACATGCAAATTAATTTATGAAAGTATATATTGTATAAACAATGTTGGAAATAGAGTTTCTGCAAATACGTGTTATTTGCATATCACCAAGTAAAGTGTTCAGGTTTGTTTTGCTCATGTTTAACTATTTGTGTGTATCACGCTTCTTATTTACAAAAAAATGTGCTTTTGTAATTCCTGATATATTTTGAAATATTTCTAACATTAATTGACAGGCTATTTATGTAAATTAGGGTGTTAGACAAAAATAACTGACATCTTCAGCTAACTCACTTGACAAAAAAACTCTAACTCAAATAAGAGAGAAAAATAAACCAAATTTTCCGAGCGCCGATTAGAGGAAAGATAAACTGACATTTGACCTCTTCCCTTGAACAGAAGCAAATGTGTCAAGATAAAAAAACAATATTTAATGGCATGGTTATTGCTCCTTCACTTTCTGAATGAACAGAACACCTGTTCTTTCCAGCCTAAGTTAACTTGCAAAATGGGACTAGTAGGTGCTAAACATAGCAGGACCTGATAAACTTTTACTTGCAATTGCGTTAGTGAGCTTGTAGTTTTTTCGAGGCCTGAAATTATTGATAGCTTATCTCTTATGGTTGAGCAACCAATTAAAGACCGATTGAAAAGAATGGACAGAATATTGTTTTCTTTGGAACTCTGTCATTGCTGTCCATAACAAACATTCAACATTGCGTCCTACGAAATGGCTTTCTAAAAAAAATCAATGGCTAGCTCGAGTAAAACAGTGTTTTAATCAATCTCAATGACTTTATTGTTTTAGCTAATAGCTGTACAATAATCAAAATGAAATAATAAGTAAAACAATAAAAACACAGGCCACTGCATTGTAAACCTTAAAATGCTTTGGAGAAAAAGTTGCCAAGTCTTGCTGTTTAAACCTGTACCTTGTTGTCTGGCATGCAGACCACAAATATGACTAAACGTGAAAAAAGATGTGCTGTGTCTGTCTGGTGACATAAGCCAATGCATCTCTTTAGCAAACAGCCCTGAACTGCTGGACCAGGGAATAAGATACATTTTAAGGAGTTAAAATTGTTTTAGTCAAAATACCATAAAATGAGTAACAGTCTCCACCTCACCTGCCTGACGTTTGAATAACCTGGCACTACTCTCGTAAGGGGTTCCATTTTGCCTTGTAGGCAGTCAATTGGAGGACCGCTAGCATGAATGTTAGGTACAAGAAACATTACATTCAGAAATGTTGTGAGTACCCCACAGCTCTGCACCAGAGGTAGAAATCGTCTTCCTCTTATAGATTTGGAAGATTGCCTTTAAGGGTCGCCACCAATCTCAATACTTATAGCGTAAACAATGCCAGAATATGGGATACTTCATTAAATCTCCTCCGTTGGATGGGCCAAAGATAACTAGTAGTTGAATCTGATCCCAATGCAGTTATAACTAACAAAAAATTATTGTTCTTAACACAGAAGTTCTGGATACGTTTAACTTTCGGGTTCAAATCATACATTCCGTCTTAACAACGTTGGTCTAAGCTTGTCAATAGTTGAACGTCTTTTAAAAGGCGGTGCATGTATACTTCAGATATGAATAACCAAAGGACCTAGAAACTGGTGTGACAATAAACTGCTTTAAAAATACATCTACGATAACATTGATTTATTTGGAGTGTTGTTACTGCATAATGAATCAATGACATGTCCCAAGATATTTTAAAATGAATAGCTTTTCCGTGAACTTGACTAAATACTATTTAATCACATTAACCTCTAGTGGTTTCAAGTTGTTTGAACACCAGATTTGACCTCCCCTGTTTTCTACCTTCCTGCTTCTCCCTGGTCCATTCCTCTCTACCACGCCCCTCTTAACATTTTCTTTTCACCCTCAACTCTTTCTAATGATCTCTATGAACCCCTCTATTTGCCCGGCATCCGCGCTCTGGGACCGTTTGCTTTTCTGATGGTCATCTGGATTCTCTTTGATATCTCCATTTTTCATCCTCTCATATCTCCCGTCCATATTATTTAATCTCTAATTAGCAGGCTGTCGCTATTTCCGCTCTCTAGTATCTGGGATCAGCCTGCAGGGGCGTGGTACTCACCCCAGTGCCGTTATCACACACCACCACCTTCCTCCCCTGGCTGTCCATGCTGCCACTGCTTCTTCTCGCCAGCTGCGGACCCGCTTCTGTCTCAAGCCTCAGCCTAGCACCGGAAGCCACCGCCCTGCTGCCAGTCGTGTCTGCAAACACACAACCATCTGAGCAGAACTCAGCATGGCCGCCATGATAGCAGGATCACTCGTTCAGTCAAATACATCGGGGAACGTGCACAACAAGAATAATGCGCGTAAAAACCAAAGGGAAAAATTATTCCAAAGAAAAAAAGTATAACAATTTTAATGGTTAGATACTCTCGTTGTTTTTACTGCAAAACATTAATTAATGTTAGAATGAAGATGTTTCCTCATGTTCGTTAAGGTGGAGTTAAAGATTCATCTTCCTAATTTCAAGAAGCATCAGCAACTCTCCAGCCACAGAAGGAAGTTTACATTATTACACTGGCGCCCAGGTTCTACCGATGCGTTGGCACTGAAGTATTTCTTTCATGTCCCTGCCCCTGTTGGTTCGTGACAGGTTTCACAGCTGTCAGTGACTGCACGTGACTTACCCGCTTATCATTCGGTTACATGCTTTACATGAGACTTCCGCACTAGTACCGGGGTCAGCATACATGGGATTTGACTGTTCTAGGAGCTCACGGCGAGAAACCCAGTAGTCGAATCGGCCGTGTTGAGTTTTGTTCATGAGTTTATGCCGGTCTTTTGCCATCACTGACTTTCCTTTTATTGTAACTAGTACATCAATTTGAAACAATGATAAAAAAGAAAAGAATGCCACCATGCTTTTTGAGATGTCTAACCCTTTACTAGGCAAAAATTATACGGCTATTGAGACACCGAAATAAACGAAAGACAAGTTTTATCGAATGCGGCGGCCATCTTTAAATTGTCTTTTTGGAAATGGGAACTGGGCAGGCTACTAATTTCGCACAATTTGTGCTGACTAGAGTCATTGGTTGGAGTCAGTTATGCTTCTTTAGATCTCTTCTTGCCTGCGTCTAGGGGTTGCTGCCTATTTGTACAGACTCCTAATTAACAAAATTGAGGTAGTTCTGTCTTTGCTTTGTACGGTTGGAATTTTGGCGCATAAATGCAATGTTGCGAAAGTTACAAGCGTAACGGCAAGTGACAGAAGTAATTTCTGATGACGAGAAAGCGAGTAGTGTCCTAAAGTCGCAATCGATAGGTATGCCCTCTGACAGATTGGACGTTGAGAAAGACCGTTGAATTGAGTTGGGCGAACAAAATTAGACGTTGAGAAATACATTTGAATTGGTTTGGACGACAAAAAGCCAAAGGAAACTTCTTTATTGGTTTAGGGTGTTTTATCGCTAAGGCTAAAGTTATCGTGAGGGATAAGTTATAGGACAGACTCCGCACACTGGTACGTGTATCCTCTTCAGTTTTGGATTTTAATGGCGATCCTGGGAACTTGGGCGTTTTGTGTGCCTGTGTTGGAGAAGCTGAGTTCCCGGCTGCTGCACTGGGAGCGAGCAACGGACAGCCTGCGGGATGCGATTGCAGGTGATTAAAATTAGTACAGTGACCCTATCATTGACTTGCTACCCGCTAGCCTTAGTAGTCTTGTATGAGTCTGTCTTCGTTCAGGTATCAGCTAGCTGTTCACAGGTATCAGCTGTTCGCTTAGGCCTTTCCTCGCATCTCTATATGTTTGTACTGTACAGACACAATTTAAAACTCATTCAGGGCGATGCTTAGAGGAATATGGTGGAGGTTGTTAGAAAAAAAACCACTCCTTGAAACGCCTGACCTCCCCAGTAAAAGGCCGTTAGTGGACGCTGCTGTTGTTTGTCTCACTGAAGTTCTAAAAAAGTGTTGGATGGAATACTTGAATTAATCACAGCCACTGGCAATTGCTTGTTTCTTTGTTACTTTGCATACCAAGCCACCTCAGATTTGATCCAGCCATATGCAAATCCGTCTTGACCCTGTTCCAATAGGAACAGTCCACCCACACTTCCAGGCCAGGTTCTCCCTGAGCCAGAACACAAAACCTGTATTGCCCTTATTAGAGCTCAGCAGTCAGGTATAGCTTGGTTCCAGCGGCACAGTGTGCTCAGGACCCAAGTCCGGGCCTATCCGTCTCACTTAGTTTATTGACACTGAAGTTTGCAAAAAAAGTGATGGACCAAATTATTGAATTAATCTCAGCCACTGGTAATTACTATGGCCATATCCCAGTGCATTGTTATTTTGCACATCATGCCACCTCTATTTGTACACAGCCATATGTAAATCAGTCTTGACCCTGCTCCAATAAGAACAGCCCAGCCCAAAATTGCCAGGCCAGAACCCAAGCAGTCCACCTGATGAACCCCAATAAGGCACTCAAGTATCTTTAACCCCTTCCATGCTGATGACAGAACGGTTCCGTCATCAGCTACGGGTGAGCTGTGCTGATGACGGAACCGTTCCGTCATGACTCCGCCCGCGCAAGGCGGAGTCAGCATGGGCGGGGAATTCGCGCCGCACGGAAGCGGTTAATAAAATCTAGACCAAGACCCCGATCCCTTAGTCATTTCAGAACGCTCACCCTGTCCTGATGATGATCTAAACTAACTAAAGATCGAAACGTCGTCAACCCCTGTTGAAAATCCCCCCACTTGTACATATCGTTTTGGATTTCTTTGTCTATCCGTGTGATATTTCGTATACTGTCACTTCCACTCAATCACGTTACGCACTCCTGTCACTTATGTGAGCGCCTGAACGTATTTGTGTTAAAATTAATCTGCATATTATTTGGATTAAATGTATAAATGTTGCCCTATGAAGCCTGATCCTTAAGTTATTTATTCATCATGCAAAATAATATTTAAACTTGAGTTACTGGACTTATTCAGGCCTCCCCTGAACCATTGTCCTTCCTAAACATATTAAACCCCAGGTTCACTTAACAGGGTACCCTTGTTTCTCAAACCTACCCTTACTTTAGTAATAGCTTGAAAAATCTGCATTGTATCACAAGACTGAATCTCATATTATGCTTTTTTTAAAACATATCTACAACATTAAATACTAGTTTGCAATAAAAAGTAAAAATAATGGAATCATTAGACCAATGTGCTTATCTAAGAATGTCCTACATTCTTGAACTAAAAGCTTTTGGGAAGCTATTGCTCCCTGAGCAGAATGAGCACTGTAATTGAAATGGCTGTTCTGGCTAAGGACATCATTAAATGTACCCAATGAGTTGGAGTATTAGAAGTAACTAGTTTATACGTTTATTTTTTAAATGTAAATAATTGAGTGGAGGAAGACAACTCAGAGTAACAATCCCTTTTATTCATACTATTTCAAACAAGAACCCTTTCACATCTTTGGTTAATTAGGGAACTAAGGATATAAACAGCTTAAACCTGTGTTGGTTATTCTAGAAAGAGAAAAATGAACTCCTGCAGGAATATATTGTCTGTAGAAAATGTCAAGAGCACATACATCAGAAAGGTGTTTGATAGAAACCAGACATAAAAGTGCAGTGAGTTTTGCTGATAACGTTTTCAAGAATAATGCGTAATTAAGATCCCTGTTCAGAAACAAATCAAGAACTATCTTGACATCCTGCAACAATGCATCTTTTGGAACAGGAGAGGCAGCACGTTTTCCTTAAAGGAAAACAGGATGCATAAAAAAAAGAAATGTTTTCGTTTAATCATTTAAGGGCAGGTAGTGGTCCTTGGGATGGGGTTGTGATAATATTGTTTGGGAGAGCTAGTCATGGACATTCAGAGCGTAATCAAGAACATTTATTAATATTGTAGTTGCAAATAAAACAATATGAAAAATCATTTGTAAATTGGCCTTAGACTCTTTGCATACCACTAGACCGCATTAAATTTCAAACTGCATTACTACTCAATATTTTATCTGAAGTTGACGAACAGGTTACATATTCTTTGCTATGGTGTCATCACAGAACTACATCAGACTTGGTCTAAGGGCTACATATTTAAAAAGTCTTATGTACCCCATGAGCCTAACACACCTATTCCTCAAACTTATTACAGTGATCCATGCCTCTTTATCTATTCTTTAATGGAAGGGTCTTGTACATCCTGCAAATGAAGTGCCACAGGAGGACAATTTTAGGATCCAGCTTGAAGTATATGCCCACCACTTCTCCCAATGCACCACTTATGGTAAGCCAGTACCTACAGACTAATAGAGCAATCCCCAGCACACATTTACAAATTCAAATAGGCAATGTTATGTTATGTTATTAATGGGTCTTATATAGCGCAACGGCTACTCCAAAGGAGTCTCCCGGCGCTTTGAGCTCCAGACCCAGAAAAGATACTAAGGAAAAACATAACAACCAACAAGAAAACAAAAGAGAAGAGGAACAGAACTCTACCTAGCGAAAAACCAAAGTCTTCAGGCCCTTCCTAAAGGCTAACAGATTGGCTGTGGAACGTAAGGACAGTGGTAGGGAGTTCCAAAAACTCTACCTAGCGAATAGCCAAGTCTTCAGGCCCTTCCTAAAGGCTAACAGATAGGATGTGGAACGTAAGGACAATGGTAGGGAGTTCCATAACTGAGGGGCCAAAAATCTGAAAGATCGCCCTCCCAGACGTGCCCTCTTTATACGGGGAACTGCAGCAAGTGCTAGAGACTCCGATCTTAAGAATCGAGTCGGCCGATAGAATTCCAGCCTCTTCTGTAGGTATTTTGCACCCGTGGCATGCAGTGCTTTGTGGGCTAATGTCAAGGCCTTGAACATTATCCTCTTCCGTATGGGGAGCCAATGGAGGGATTGCAGCAGGTTTGAGGCACTGGCTCGACGGTGCAGGCCAAAAATAGCTCGTGCTGCAGCATTCTGGGTCACCTGCATATGCTGTAAAAGGTATTCTGGGAGACCCAGATATAGAATGTTGGCATAGTCTAATCTGGATCCGATGAGAGCCTGAACAGTTATTCTCCGATGCTCCTCGGACAACAGAGGGAAAAACTTTCGGAGCATCCTGAGAATCCCGAAGCAAGTCCCAGTCAAGGTTGCCACCTGGGATTTGAGCGAAAGCCCGTTGTCGATTTTAATTCCCAGGTTCTTAGCCCATTTAGAAGACTGGGCGGGAGGGAACTTGTCAGCAGGCCACCAACCATGCCAGTCCGGTTCCACAGGGCATCCAAAGAAAAGTATCTCGGATTTATCCGAGTTACACTTGAGGCTGTTCAGATGAAACCAGTTAAAAACAGCCCCAAGGCACTCACGGATACTTTCTCCATCTAATTCTTCGCTCTTACGGCAGGTGAAAAGAAGCTGGGTGTCGTCAGCATATGAGACGATCCGGGCCCCGTAGGACTCCACCAAATCCGCCAGAGGGGTCATGAGGATGTTAAATAAAGTAGGGCTCAAAACTGAGCCCTGAGGAACTCCGATTCCCAATTGCGGCATTTCGGCAGATCCAGGCGAGTCCCAGACCGTTTGTCGGCGGTTGGCTAAGAAGGAACGAAACCAGTTGAGCACCGTCCCCCCTAGACCGATGTCATGTAGTCTTATGAGGAGATCCTCATGGGGAACGGTGTCGAAAGCCGCCGACAAATCTAACATGACTAACATCACCCTGCCTCCATCATCCAGCACCTCCTTCACAATCTCTGAGACTTCCAAAAGTGCCGTCTCGGTGCTTAGGTTGGATCGAAAGCCCGATTGAGACGCATGGAGAAGCTAATTCGACTCCAGGAAGTTGGAGAGCACGCTATGAACGTGCTTCTCGAGGATTTTGGTAAGTGCAGGAAGGAGCGAAATTGGTTGATAGTTGGATGGGGCTTCCGGGGCAAGGTTGGGCTTTTTAAGGAGATGGATCCCCATGGCCTGTTTCTAGGATGGAGGCAGCACCCCCTGACTCAAGGAGAGATTGAGAATAGGGTTAGCTAGGGGGTTCACAACATCTGCCATTCTAGCTAAGAATTTTGCCGAGCAGGGATCACAGGGCGAGCCAGATTTGAGATTCCTCATCAATGCTAAAGATGAGGAGATCGTGAGAGACGGAAAGTTCAACAGAACCGGACCAGAGATGGGCTGATGGACTATCTCATTAGACATTATGCAAGGAGCAACTGTCGGTCTCGGAAGAAAGGATTCCTGAATCTGTCTAATTTTGGTCGTGAAAAAATTAGCAATAGTGTCAGCCCAGGTCTCATCCGGAATCTCCTGATCTATGCTCGAGCGAGGGGTAGTAAATTCTCGCACAATCAAAAAGATCAATGTTAGCATTGACACATGTAAGTCAATTTCCCAATATGCAGAAAAAATCGCAACGGGTTCTTATTTTTTTCTCCTTTTTTATTTTCTTACTTATTTATTTATTTTAATTTGTATACCAGCGCACAGCTACCCTCAAGGGTTTCCCGGCACCAACAAAGAACAGCAGAGAAAGGAGAGGCCTATTGGCTGAAAAGCCATGTTTTGAGGGATCTGCGGAAAGTCAGAAGGTCAGGTTGTAAGAGGAGGGGCGGTGGGAGAGCATTCCACAGAGTGGGGCCAAGATAAGAGGAGCGCCCTCCCATACGAGAAAGTCTGACTTTCGGCACTCGGAATTTCTCTTGCATGGAAAATCTGAGAGTACGGGAGGGGACGTAGGGGCAGGCAAGCTGTTGCACATAGTCAGGAGACTTAGCATGCTTGATGCGAAACATGTAAGTAAGGGCCTTGAACTTGACCCGTTTCTCCACTGAAAGCCAGTGGAGATCGACCCGCAGCCTGGACGTTGAGGCAGTTTTGGGTGCTCGGCAAAGCCGTCTAGCGGCAGAGTTTTGTACTCGCTGTAGTTTACGTGTTATCTCTTTGTTGACACCTAAATAGAGAATATTCCCTTAGTCCAGCCTAGAAGTCACCAAGGCTTGGACCACGGTACGCTGGGCATGGGATGGAAGCATCCACACGATCTTCCTCAACCATTTAAGAATGGTGAAGCAGGTGGCGGCAACCTTGGTAGCCTGCTGCCGCATAGAAAGGGAATCGTCCATAATGAAACCAAGGTTGCGCACTTGAGTGGAGGGCTGTGGAAGCGTACCCAATTCTGGTGGCCAATGTTGAGGGCCCCAGAGACCTCGATCCTTGCCGAGGATCAGAACCTCTGTTTATCGTCATCAAGTTTTAAAAAATTGGCGTTCATCAAATCCATCAATTTTCTGAGGCCAGATCTAAGTGCCAAAGGCTCGGAAGTTTTGTCAGCTGAAAGAGAGAAGAGGATCTGGGTGTCATCAGCGTATGAAAAAAGCGACAACCCTGATTCCTCCACCAAAGCTGCCAGCGGTCTGATATAAATGTTGAACAGTAGAGGACTGAGAGTTTAACCCTGGGTGACCCCATAGGGCAAGAGATGAGGTTTGGATTTAGAGGCAGATGAAAAGACCTGAAAGGTGCGATCAGCAAGGAACGAGCTAAGCCAGCTCAAGGCTGTCCCAGTAACACCAGAGAGTTGGAGGGCCTTTATGAGTACGGTATGAGTGACCGTATCAAAGTCCGCACTCAGGTCAAGCAGCACCAAGGCCATGGTCTTGCCTGTGTCGATGTTATGTTGGAGCTCTTCTGTAACCCCTTCTTTCTTCCGGTCCCCTTATATTTCGACAGAGTCTTGGCCAACAAGGGTTTCGCCGCCACGAGTACTCGCGGTATCGGCAGTCGGCGCAGATGTCATTCAAGACAAAATTATGAAGTTTCGCCATAAATATATGGGTGACAGTTTAATGGACGTTCAGGAAATCTGACTAAATACGTTTGCCGACGCTGGAGGTCCGTGTGAGTTGGAATTATCACCACACAGGAAATGGTTGAGAACAGAAAACTTAGGAGCCTTGAAAAAGTTGAAGAATATTTTCCTCTGTGGCGACAAAACACGTATTGGCTAAGACTCTGTAGAAAAATAAGGGGACCAGAAGAAAGAAAAATAAAAAAGGAGAAAAAAATAGGAACCCATTGTGATTTTTTTCGGCATATTGTGAAATTGACTTATGTGTCAATGCTAACATTGCCTATTTGAATTTGTAAACGTGTGCTGGGGATTGCTCTATTAGTTTGTAGTCTATGCTACAAGATTTGGAGAGGCAGGTGGTTCTCCCTACCTTTCAGAACCGTTGTAGATAGGACTATTTTGAGTTAATTGGTGTAGTCACCCGGTAGAGCGCCAATTTCCCTATACATAATACCACCTTTCCTTTTTCCTACAGTACCTACGGACAACTGAATGCTCCCTAACAGTGTGATAGAACATACTATGTGCATCTCAGGTAATTGGGGCTCTCAGCCCAACCCACGAGCCACAGTCTTGAAGGGAAGTAATAATTCTTATGACGATATTTCAAATTGAATAAGTTGAAATCTCATAGATATGGCCAGCAACCATTCTGAACCCTCTGTCCACTTGTTGTCATCAAGGGGACTCAAATCTGCCTACCATGCAAACCATAAGCGAGGAAATTCTTGATGCAGCTATCAGATTCAAGGTTTGTACTTGATCCCTTTTGCACTACCCACAGGTGGGACAATATGTGTAATTGTGTTTCTTCTAATGAACCAACGTCAATGTCAGTTCCCTTGCAAAGGTTACCATTGATCTTGGTGTAATGTGTTCCTGTTGTTGGCACAAGCCCCAACAAAACAAGAGGCACAGCATGTTTATCGGCACAAGTGGGGTAACACTGAGTAGTAGTAGGAACTTTTCTGGATTTCCGCATATTCTGCAAGTTTCCATCACTGAAATGTAAGGAAAATGTGTGATTTGGGGCAAAGTTTGAAATTTGCAGGGCATTGTGGGAAAGAAAGCCTCATGGGATCCATACAAGGCACACCACCCTGGTCTAGTTTCAAAAATTTCTGTAGTGAAGGGAGTGACCCTTGACCCTACCGCCAGGTAGGTCGCCCCCTCAGCCGCCACACGGTCCTCCTTGTGCCGCTGCCCCACTGCCACTGCGCTGTTTGGATTTGTTTTGAGTTATTTCGTGTTATCTCGTGTTAACTTGCGTCCTGTATTACTCCGTCGCTCTTCTCAACTGTTGCCTCTCTTGTCCTGAGTTTTATATATATTTCTATTTGCCATTACTTGGGCCCTTTGTGCCCCCCTGCCCCTGTTTGCCTTCTGTCTCCCGCTCCCCTCCCTCGCGCATTCCTGCTGCAGCGTCCCTGCCGCCCGAGCCCTGGTTTCCCAATCGCCGCCCCACGCCCGCCTCCCAGCTGCTCCTCCCGCCCACAACCCCTCATTTGGAGGCCACGCAGCGGGCGCGCCAAAGGCAGGCCCGTCTGCGCCTGGACTGCACCCAGCGCCAGAACACCTGGCCCCCGCCGAACCCAGGAATCCTGATTGAGATACGACACCACCGCCCTCGACGCACTCAACACGGACGGCCACCCGCCTGCTACCAAGCCACCCCGAAGCGCACCCACGGACCCTTCACCTGCCAAGCCTGCAAATTCACCTGCCTCCGAACCTGCACCCCGCCCCACGGACCAAGCAACAACAACAACCACCTCAAGTGCATCCTACTCAACACCCGCTCCGTCCACAAGCACGCCGTCAAACTCTGGGACCTCCTCGATACAACCACACCGGACGTCGCCTTCCTCACGGAAACCTGGATGAATGCCTCCTCCGCCCCGACATCGCCATAGCCATCCTGGACGGCTACAACATCACCCGTAAGGACCGCGTCAACCAAACCGGACGAGGAATCGCCATCATCTACAGGAACACCATCAGCGTCACGACCAACATCGAAGACACCCCCTTTTGAACCGCTTTGTTCGCCATAAGTTGGCAGGGTATGCTCAGACTTGAGTCCCTTGCTCACTTTGCCACTGGATTCAAGCGAGCCTGGCTGAAGATGGCTGCAATTTATTTATTTATTTATTTATTTATTTATTGACATTTGTAGAGCGCGGCGAATACCCGTGGGCGTCTCGGCGCTAGTTAAGGGATGGATCAGCAACTGGGGTAAAGAAGATATACAAGGCGCTAGTTAAGGGATGGATCAGCAACTGGGGTAAAGAAGATATACAAGGCTAATGGTCAAATAACCACGTCTTTAGCTGTTTGCGGAATGTGAACAAGGAGGGACTTGCTCGAATATGTGCAGGAAGGGTGTTCCAGAGTCTAGGGGCGGCAACCAGGAAACGCCTGTCGCCCCAGGTGACTGTTCTAGTGCAAGGCACAGCCAAGAAGTTCTGAATAGAGGAACGAAGAGATCGGGTTGGGACATGATGGAGAAGATTCTGTTTGAGAAAGTGGGGACCTTGATTATTGAGTGGCTTGTAAACAATACACAGCGATTTGAATTTGATACGGCTGCGTATCGGGCGCCAATGGAGATCCCTAATGATGTTTGTAACTGGTGCGAACTTGGGGATCGCAGCCAGCATTCGTGCGGCTGCATTTTGGATTGACTGCATCTTATTTGTCACTCGGACTTGGGCATTTAAGAATAGAGCATTACAATAGTCCAAGGAGGACAGGACTAGTGAGCTGACCAGTGTTTTCCCGGCCGTGTTCGGTAGGAAAGGTAGTATTTTCCTAATCATTCTCAATTTCATATGAGCTGAAGCCGCAGTTTTATTCGCATGTGCCATAAAATTGAGGCCAGCATCGAAGATGACGCCTAGACGCCTAGATGATGCCAGAAACCGGTCCTCGGAAGCTTGTTTCCGGTCGAGGGAAGGCATGGCTTGGCAGTTCGGGCTGGACTGTTCCCATGAGGCACAGGGCCAGACTGATTTGCCTAAAGCCATGTCTGAACTGGGGTGGCAGAGTGGGCTAAAGAACGGTGATGGATTAAACCCAGATCTTTTGACTGGGTGTGAGTGTTTGATTGGTTCAGATGCTCCATCCCTTACCACCCCCTTTTGTACCGCTTTTGGCCGCCATAAGTGTGGCAGGGTATGCTCAGACGTGAGTCCCTTGCTCACTTTGCCACTGGATTCAAGCAAGCCGGGCTGAAGACGGCTGGAATGCCAGAAACCGGTCCTCGGAAGCTTGTTTCCGGTCCAGGGAAGGCATGGCTTGGCAGTTCGGGCTGGACTGTTCCCATGAGGCACAGGGTCAGACTGATTTGCATATAGCCATGTCTGAACTGGGGTGGCAGAGTGGGCTAAAGAACGGTGATGGATTAAACCCAGATCTTTTGACTGGGTGTGAGTGTTTGATTGGTTCAGATGCTCCGTCCATTACCACCCCCTTTTGTACCGCTTTTGGCCGCCATAAGTGTGGCAGGGTATGCTCAGACGTGAGTCCCTCGCTCACTTTGCCACTGGATTCAAGCAAGCTGGGCTGAAGACGGCTGAAATGCAGAAACCGGTCCTTGGAAGCTTGTTTCCGGTCCAGGGAAGGCATGTCTTGGCAGTTCGGCTAGACTGTTCCCATGAGGCACAGGGTCAGACTGATTTGCATATAGCCATGTCTGAACTGGGGTGGCAGAGTGGACTAAAGAACGGTGATGGAGTAAACCCAGATCTTTTGACTGGGTGTGAGTGTTTTGATTGGTTCAGATGCTCCGTCCATTACCACCCCCTTTTGTACCGCTTTTGGCCGCCATAAGTGTGGCAGGGTATGCTCAGACGTGAGTCCCTTGCTCACTTTGCCACTAGATTCAAGCAGGCCGGGCTGAAGACGGCTGGAATGCCAGAAACCGGTCCTCGGAAGCTTGTTTCTGGTCCAGGGAAGGCATGGCTTGGCACTTCGGGCTGGACCGTTCCCATGAGGCACAGGGTCAGACTGATTTGCATATAGCCATGTCTGAACTGGGGTGGCAGAGTGGGCTAAAGAACGGTGATGGATTAAACCCAGATCTTTTGACTGGGTGTGAGTGTTTGATTGGTTCAGATGCTCCGTCCATTACCACCCCCTTTTGTACCGCTTATAAAGAGCATCATCCTGGGTTTTCGGTTGAGCTTCCAAGGCAGTAAAATCTCAACTAAGCTGGTGCTGGACCCGAAACATGGTCCACATACATATCCCCCTAAGAACCATCTTCGTGGCTTCCCACTCTGTGAACCTACTGGCCGTTGATCCCCAGTTCTCCCTAAAGTAATGGTCCAGAGCCTGCGTAACCACCTGTGCATATGGGGGGTCTAAGCGCCTCAGCCCTAAGTCGCCATAATGGAATGGCCGGTCGTCCCGGCCCAGTTCTCAGAGTTAACAGCAGCGGGGCATGGTCAAAGATATACTTAGTTAAGTAGGGGACATCCTCCGTATTAGCAGAGAGACCCGGGGAGAGGCAACAGTGGTCAATTCGAGTAAACGTGTCAGCAGCAGGCGTGTAACAGGAGAATTCTTGTTTAGTTGGGTGACGCGCTCGCCACTGATCTCATAACTGCATACCTTGCATTATAGTTGTGAGTGACCCTGACATGCGGGGCTTAGTATTCTCTGTCGGAGGTTCCCTATCTAATTCTCCATTAAAAACACAGTTAAAATCACCAAGAAGGATAAATTCCGCACCCACGTATGGTGATGCTTTTTTTAGGATGGACGGTTCCAATCTGGCCAGTCCAAGTTAGGGGCATAAACATGAACAATGCGCATTTCCTTACCTTACCACCTCCCAAACAGGATGACATAACATCCCTCAGGATCCAAAACATGATGTAGGTGTTGAAATGGGACCCCAAGTTCCACCCTCACCAATGCCCACCGGGCAAAACCAGAAAACGAGGTAGCATATAGCTGTCCCCGCCACCTTTTCGTATGCTCGCTATCATGTTCCCATATATGTGTGTCTCCTGGAGTCCTGCAATAGCTATTCTATATGTTTTTTTAAAAAAATGTGTGAACTCTACGGCACCTGTCAAGACCGTTATTACTCCAGGTTATAATCTTCAATCTTTGTACCGACATGCTAGTTTTAAAACGTGCATCAAGTGTATAGCACCCGACTCCCTGACTTAGTAGACATGTTAGTGTAGTGTAATCTTAACGCGACCCAGGAGAAATCCCCTCAAACACCACAAAAGAACTGTGAAATATAAACAATTATGACACCTTCCCCACCCCATGGGCAGTTGCATATACTCCATTGTATACTGTGCGATCCACAAAAGAATGAACACATAACAGCCCCACACCACCCCACCTCCCTCCTAAAAACCATTCAACATTGATTTATGTAACTGAGGTTGAAACCCCGCCCCACCAGAACTGACAAACACACAATAGTGTCCCTTAAATGCTGTGCAAGAGACCGGCCACGCCGAGGCGCAAGATTTCTCGTAAGATTCCCAAGCGGGTTCGGGCTCTAACAGAGGCATTGCGACTCTTTCAGCAGCCAATGGTCATAGTGTAGCTGATAAATAATAAGGCTCGCATCCATGCATCGTAGGAGTCCACCCATGTGATTCTCGATTATAGGACTCCCAAGAATCCCTGCAAGTGATCAGCATATCAGTCTCTTAGAAATCCCACCATACTGCAGACACTCGGCAAACTTATCTGTACCATTCCGCTTTCCATTGCCATCCCTCAATGTTCAGTCTTGATCGCTGTCTTAGTCCCCGGGTCCAACCACCATGTCCGGTGTCTTTTCTATCAAGTCCGGTACAGTGTCTGAAGTGTGCAGCGTGCCATCCTGGAGGTCTGTGACACGGCCCAGGCTCAGCGTCCGTTTGTGTTGCACCCGCCGTGCAGAGGAATTAGGATCCCTCAGGGATGTACGAGCTGAGGCCGCCCCAGAGGAGGCAGTGGAGGGCACCAAACGCTGCCCCCTGGAGCCCTAGCATCAAGCCAGTCTCTGGCCTCCTCCGCCGAGAAAGAAAAAACAGCACACGCCCTTCATTTTACACTCGCAGCTTAGCCGGGAAATAAGACTGTATTTTAAGTTCAAGTCTCGTAACCTCCGCTTAATCGTGACAAAGGTCTTTCTTTGTTCTTGGACCCTTTGGGTGTAATCAGGATACATGGATATTGAATGGCCCTTGTAGAGAAAACGTTGCCTACTACGTGAAAGCTGGAAGAGGAGGTCCCCATCCCTGAAATTAAATAGCTTAACTATTATGGCTCGCGGAGGCGCTCCTGGTCTGGGGGGTGCCGCCAGTGCTCTTTGCGCTCTTTTAATATTAAAGAATTTGGACAACTGTTTGGGGGCCATCTCGCGCACAATCCAATCAAAAATAAATCCACAAAGTGCCCTTCCGCTTTTTCAGGAAAGCTAACAAATCTTAAATTCGCCTTCCGACACCTTCCTTCTGAATCTTCTGCCCTGTCATACAGCTTGATAACCTGCTGTTTCAGTTCCGCCACAGTGGTACTGAGATTCTTCACTTCCTGTTTCAAGACGTCCTTCTCAGTATTAGTATCTCTGTCAGTGACTTTCCTGAGGTCACACCGCAGCAAATTAGCATCTATGGCCACAGCGGTCAATTTTCCTAACCATATCATCCCTGGTCAACTGGATAGCATGTATGACATCTTTCAGTGTAGGGTGGTCCTCTGTGTCTCCCTCTGCAGCTCCTTTTCCCAGCACGGGAACCCCTCCTCCAACATCAGGACCTTGAAGTATAGGCTGGGCATAGTTCGATATCTTATTAGTCTGTGCGTTTCGTTGCTTGTCCTTTCCCCTGACCATTGTGAGGTGCCAGCCATTGTCCAAGCAGAGTGGTCTCCTGAGTTTCCCACGCCAAGCTACTACAATCCACTCAGCAGTGAAAGTATCAGACCTACACTAGTCGCCATAAGGGACACCCAGCAAGGGTCCCTTATAGAGGCCTGGCTCCTCTGGGATGTAATCAGGGCGCAATAACACCACTGTACTCCGCCTCCACAAGCACGCTGATGGACTCCTCAACAATCTGCACGTGATTTCCAGCCCAGGCGGGAGGTCTCTTCGGGGCACCAGTCAACCCAGTCCAGTCTCAACAACCTGCGCTCACTGCAGGGGAAGACCCCAGTACCTCTGAAGCTGATGTGTGATCCACTATCCTTGCTCCCCCAGGGTCGTCCCTTCCTGGGCCTGTCTCACTCCCGCTGCGATTACCTCACTCCAGGCCGTATTGTCTTAAGTCTCTTCCCCCGCAGGGCAGCACTAATGTCAGACGTCCGCCAGGCGTACGACAGCCGAGTCCCAGGATGCAACCTTTACTGCCAGAGGGTCGGCTCATTGGCAGTCACACTTCCCAGCTGATTTTCGGTGCCAGCCTTGTTTTGCCGGCTGCACTATCACCGTCGGGCCGCCCACACGCCTGTGTCTATTTGGGCAGGAGGTAGTCCCGAAAAAAGACCTTCTGTTTGTGGTGACCTCCGTATTGCAGTTCCCCTGCAAGAGACCGGAGGCCCCTCTCATTTCGGACAATGCCTCCCAGCCATGCTCAGCCGCATCCCTGTAGGCAGAAATGGTGTCGACACTGCACCGGCATCGTAGCTCAGCCGCCGCTTCAAGGGAGGCCCCAGGCCATCGGGCACACTTTCAGGATAACACAGGATCTTACGGATCACCGGGAACTCTTTATGGGAATTATGAGCCTAGATTATTAAGGATCAGGGTAAAGTTTGGGCTGCCGCACGGAGCTCTCCGCAAACACGTCTACGCGGCCATGCTGCCAAGCCACGCCCCTTGAGGTTCCATCTATATCAGGAGTGTTGGAGGAGGGCGGATGCTGGATTGAAGGACGTTCGTGGCTCCCTGCAGATTCCAGAACACACTATCACGGAAATTTGAGAAAAATTTGTTTTTAGTCAAAGTTTGAGGACGGCTAGGGATTGTGGGTAAAAAAAACCTGATCAGAGCCATGCAAGTCACACCACTCTTGTTTCCTCCATGTGTCTATGTTAAAGGATAAGGTCGTCATGGGAGTCAAAAGAGATGCTTCAGTGTTTTTATTGAACAAAGAAATGGTTCATAAGGGGGGAATTACAACTATCGGGCTTCGTTAGTCTTCTCTGGAGGTTTGTTTTCACTCGCCCCCTCTGACTTGCTCCTGGCAGTGCTCCTGATGAAAGCGGGGAAGTTGGGCGAGTAAAAGGTAATCCAAGGAGGAAGATAAAGGAAAAATAGAAAACGGCCTTTAAATCTCAGGTGTTTTTTAATTAAGTTCAGGACTGGGGTGTGGGATCACCGATTTCTATATTCAGGAGGTGCAGGGTGAGGGCGCCAACACCGGGGAGAGGTAAGGAGGATTCCTAACCGGTACCGTCCCCGCCGCCTCCACCTGTACACAATGAGTCCTCCCTCTTCCGGGATCCCAGTAATTTTGCACGCACCTGTTGTAGCCACCGTCCTCCGTGAACGTCGCTGGGCGGTGAGTGGTGTCGGCCTCCCGGCTCCTTGTCTGGGGGTCTTTCTTCGGCACAATGGTGTTCAAGGATCACACTCCACCTCTCTGTCCCCGCAACTCCGCTTGCTGGGTCCGCGTCAGCTGTTCTCTCCCACTTCTCGAAGATGACGACCTCATTGGTTGCCGGCTGTTCGAACTCCACAGTCAGTGGGGGCCCCGCCCCAGGGCCGGGTTGAAGCTCGTGTCTCTCTCCCAGTTAAACGGCCAGTAGCTCGGGGTCTGAGGCCCCTCTTGTTCGCTTAAAGCGATATCGGCATCCGGAGGCTGTGGGGACAATAAAGGGGGATTCATGGGGGACAATTGTTGATCTGGCAATAGTCCGTCAGAGGAGTCCAGACTCTAACAGTCTAGTTTTAAAAAATGTGCACGTTTTTCTAGATTTCCCTAGGTGCCGGCTGAGATAGGGCCCAAAATCCATAACTACCCAGTTTGCAACAAAAAAAGTCAGTTTTGCTTGGAAAAATGTGATGTATCCACGTTGCCCATTGGGCTGTTTCCTGACGCGAGCAGTTGGTTTATCCAAACCTTTTATTAGGAGATTTAGCGACTGCTGGGTGAAAGGGAAATTGCGACACCCCACAAGATTCCAGAACTTTCAATAAAAGAAATGTGAGAAAAATATATTTTTTAGTAAAATATTTTTTTGTTTTTTTTACATTTTCAAAAACCTTTATTGAATATTTAGACACAGCAGAAACATAGAGTTACACCATAGCAAGATAATATGCATTACGATATGTTGTACAAAATTAAGGACAACCTAATACAAGCACTGCAATCAATACAATCAAGACATAAATCGGAAACCCACCAGTAGCAGAGCAGAAAAATCATCAGGGAAGGCACCACTCCTAAACATAACAAGCATTTGCAATGCAATAGGTCTTGCATTAGGAAAGTTTGAGCTACTGGTATTGTAAATGACAATTTTTTTATTAATGTGTTGGTTTTGAAAATAGCAAAATTAATAGCTTTGTCATTGACAATGCCAATAGTTTTAACTTTGGCAAATGTGACACCTATAGCATTTGTACTGTAATATGTGTTGTATTTACGTGACTTAGATGTATTGATATTACAAATAACAATGGCTTTTAATTTTTTTAAATAATTAATACTTAAATGAAAGTTTTTGTAGTTTATAATGGCAATAGCTCAAACATTTGTAAATGACTTTTGTGAAGATTATGTTCAGTGTATTTTATTGTGACGAAAATCCAATACCAGAAGTGAAATATTAACATCTTTTTGTGACATTTGTAATAAAGCTTGAAACATTGAGAGAACATATTTGAACCAGTTGTTGTTGAATGGTTTCACAGATTGATGCTGTGGTGGCACTGAGTGATGTTGTGGTGGTGACGAGTGATGCTGTGGCGTTCAGTAATGCTGTGGTAGCGCATAGTGATGTTGTGGTGGTGCTGAGTGATGCTGTGGTGATGCGATGGATAGAGTGAGGGAGGGCGGTAGAGTGAGGGAGGGCGATAGATAGAGTGAGGGAGGGCGATAGATAGAGTGAGGGAGGGCGATAGATAAATAGATAGCGTGAGGGCAATAGATAGATAGAGTGAGGGCGATAGATAGATGGATAGAGTGAGGGCTATAGAGTGAGGGCTATAGATAGATAGATAGAGTGAGGGCGATAGATAGAGTGAGGGAGATAGATAGATAGATAGAGTGTGGGCGATAGATAGATAGAGTGAGGGCAATAGATAGATAGATCGATAGATAGATAGAGTGAGGCGATAGATAGAGTGATGGCGTGAGTGCGATAGCTAGACAGATAGAGTGAGGGCGATAAATAGAGTGAGTGCGACAGATAGATAGATGGTTGTGTGTGGTTGTGGTTGTGTGTGCTTGTGTGTTGTGGTTGTGTGTGTGTGGGGCTGTGGGTGTGGGGTTGTATGTGTTGTGTTTGGGATTGTGTGTGTGGTTGTGTTTGGGGTTGGGTGTTGTGGTTGTGGGGTTGAGTGTGTGGTTGAGTGTGGTTGTGTGTGTGCTTGCGGTTGTGTGCCTGTGGTTGTGTGTGTGTAGTGTGTGTGGGGGGGGTTGTGTGTGTGGGGGTTGTGTGTGGGTGTGTATGTGGGATTGTGTGGGGGGTTTGCATGTGTGGGGTTGTGTGTGTGTGGGGGGGGTTGTGTGTGTGGTGTTGTGTGTGGTGGTGTGTGTGTGGGGGAGGGGTGTGTCTGTGTGGGGGGCTGTGTGTGTTTGGGGTTGTGTGTGTGTGTGGGGTGTGTGCATGGGGGATTGTGAGGGGTTGTGTGTGGGGGGGGGGTTGTGTGTGGGGTTGTGTGTGGGGCTGTGTGTGTGGGGGGGTTGTGTGTGTGGTGTTGTGTGTGGGGGTGTGGGGGAGGGGTGTGTCTGTGTGGGGGGCTGTGTGTGTTTGGGGTTGTGTGTGTGTGTGGGTGTGTGTTGAGGGAGGGGTGTGTGTTTGGGGTTGTGTGTGTGTGGGGTTGTGTGTGGAGTTGTGTGAGCGGGGTTGTGTGTGTGTGGGGGGGTTGTGTGCGTGTGTGGGGGCGGTTGTGTGTGGGTTTGTGTTTATGTGGGGGCAGTTGTGTGTGGGTTTGTGTGTGTGGGGGGTTGAATTATCATTTACCTTGCAACCTAGCAGCTTCTGTTCACAAGCTTGAAAGCAGCAGTTACATAAATCGGGAGCTGCAGCATGCCCATGGCTTGCAAGTGCATGTTGCAAATGAAACGAAGCATAATGTGTTCGAATCGCATTACAAAGAAAGGCAATAACAATGGGGTAGTAAGAGGGGGGTGGGAGGGGGATGAAATGGAGAGAGCTCCGACACTGAGAGCCAGAAGATGATTAATTTGAAATAAGGGTTTGATCAGAGAACGGGCGCGGAATCAGGTGGAGCAGACGTGGGTGGGGGATGGGTGGGGCACAGAAGGAAACTACTAGAATTCGCGAGAACAAGATGAAAAGTGAATGGCAGAGCAGGAAGGTGCGACACAGGGGGGGCGGGACGGGGCACAGCAGTAGCTCAACTGGGGGCAGCATTTATTAAAAATAAAAACAATAAAAAAGGAATGAATACGGAGGTGGGGAAGACCAGAACTGCAACAGACGGAGATGTGTTTTTATCTACTGTTTATAGGGAGTGTTGTTGTCTGTCTAACTCTTGCTCCTCCTGTTTGTTTGTCTACCTCTTTTTGTCTGTCTGCCTGCCCGCCTCTCACTGAGCATCAGAGTGCCTGCCACTGAGGGCCACGCACACCTCTCTTTTTGGCAAATAACGCTTGTGCGCCGGGGTTAAACTTGGCAAACTCTAATTACTATACATTATGTTAAAAACCCTCCCATGCCACGGCAGTGGGTAGGCACCCTTGTAACATATATAGCTACATATAGTTTTAGAGAATTAATTCAGAAAAGCAGGCTGTGCATCTCCAACCCCAAGTACCAGTTTAACCTCTTGACTGCACCACAGGAGATAGCACGCCATTTGATCAGTCATCCAAAATGTCCTTTGACTCTATTACGAACATTACGGACAACCGGGCCAATATTTTGGCATATACCAACGAACAAGCTACGGAAATATACGCACTCATACAAGAAGTGAAATTATCAGACACTCACGGACGATCCATTTCACAGCAAATCCGACAACTGGAATATTTTACTCAAAGACAACTAAACCAAAGACTGCATGCATCGACCCTTGTCGAATACCATTGCGCCAAACGTATTCCCAGAGGATTAAAGTTATCCATTCGACCCATGTTATTCAGACTACATCTCAACCCTGCATTCATGGAAAAGTGGTTTTCCATACTAAATACGTGCTCGCTGGATTTGATTTTGTTAATTATTGAACAACTATCCAAAACTATACGTGAATTGGATGAGGACATCTTCGATCTTAAGAATGAACTAGAAAAACGAGTTGAGCAAGACATCTGGCAAATAACCTTGGAAGACATCAATCAAAAACTTGACAAATACAATAAGGAACTTCAGGAAGGGAAAATACAGAAATTTCGTCGAGACACCATTGATTATAAATTAAATGAGGTGTACACATGGGCAGAGATATATGCTCGACGCAGAATCAATCAACCTAGAGCTAATACATCCTCGGAAGATCTAGGTTCCTCCACTTATATGGATGTAACAAATGTTTATTTATTTGTTTATTTACAGACACGCCCCTGACGAAGGGACTTCTTATGTCCCGAAATGTCTTGGGCTATTTCTTTATATGTCTGCAAATATTGTAAAGGACAATGCTACTAATAGATGTTGAATATTGGAACTGTTTTTCTTAACAATGAGTGGAGCAGTAATCCACTAGAAGATTGTGGTTTCATTTATGTTTGTACATATTGTTAATTCTATGTTTGTGTAAAATTCTTAATGTTATGTGAATAATACAGACATTATTGAACAACAGTTAACGTTTCAATTGTATTACACAGTTTAGTTAAATACAAAACACCTTTGGTATAGGAATTGCCATAGAAACAGTGCTACCCACAAGCAGGGTTTCTCCCTGTTTCTTCTATTTAATTGCGAGAGAGAATTGTTGTAGTCCAATCAACTGACAAGTTATAAGAGAGCAGAAGGGAAAGGAGGGCGCTGTACATATAACGTTGACAGGAAGAGGGAAGACAAATAGCATAAAGTGTGCATGAGAGACAGGGAGTACGAGAAAGAGAGAAACAGGAAGGGAAGAATGGAGACATTGAAAGGAGTGGTCAAGAGAAG
Source organism: Lissotriton vulgaris (assembly GCF_964263255.1). Classification (NCBI taxonomy): domain Eukaryota; kingdom Metazoa; phylum Chordata; class Amphibia; order Caudata; family Salamandridae; genus Lissotriton; species Lissotriton vulgaris. The sequence continues at coordinate 1,468,818,474 of NC_141694.1, forward strand.
CGAAAGAAATAACTGGAGGTTAGAGAGTGGGACAGCGCAAGGATGCAAAAACGGATGAGAAGAAAATGAGAGACGAGCCACTGGTAAGGGAAGAGAGCGAGGGCGCGTGGGTGAGATTATGAGAGAGAAGTGCTTAAACAGTGACCAGGGAGGAGAGACACTGGTGGGGGGAGACCGATAAATTAATTAAAAAAATAAATAAACACGAGTTGTGCGAGGAAGAGGAGAGAGGGAGGGGGGTGGGGGCAGGGCGGATTGTCGCAGCTCTAAAAGGATGTTCTGGCATTGCGCGGAGGGGGGTGGGGAGCGGCAGCCTTTGAAGTCTGATGCCGAGGCTCAGACAAATGGTGGTGTGTGATGTGTGATGTGGCTGGCGATGATGTGTACGCGCCTGGCTCACATGAACTGTACGCGATCCGCAGCTAGATAGACTTTTCGGACCACTTACTATAATCTCGCCTATCAATCCCTACGGGATAGAATAGGCAAGACCTAAAAAGGGGGACAGCGTGGGGTATGGGACGAAAGAGAAGCCTGGAGAAGGAGACTCGTGGATCTGCACCGGTGGCCACCGTGGGCGAAGTGCCGACGGGGATTGTGGGAGAGGTCGCCGAGTGCTGGGAAGTGTGACTTAGGAGATAGGAGACAAGCGGGCCCCAGATATCCAGCGAGAGGGCTCTAGCGTGCATTAGATCCCAAAAGTCAGACAAGAGAGTCTGATAGCGGGAAGCATCCTCTAACCAAAGGGACACCTTTGGTGCAAGTAGGTGACCCCACGCACAGCCATTAGCCTAAGGGAGGATTTTGGGCAAAATTTGACAAAGCCTAAGAGGCAAAGCAGAGGGTCAGGAGGGAGCATGAATGTAGTGATGTCGGAAAAACCAGCACATATCTCACGCCAATAAGCGGAGACCTTAGGGCATAGCCAGGCAAGGTGGGAGAAGTCAGCTGCGGGCGCAGAGCAGCGCAGACATCTGTCACTGGTAATGAGACCCATTTTGTGCAATTGCATGGGGGTCTGGTAGAGCCTGTGGAGATATTTAAATTGGATGAGGTGTAGTCGATAGTTAGGGGAGATACGTTTAATCTGGGTGCAGCAGTACAGCCAGTCTGCATGGGATATTGTGTTGTTAAGGTCCATCCCCCTTGCCACACGCGCCCTGTCAGTGGAGATGGAAGAGGCCACCAGCATGGTAGCATAGATTCTGGTGATCAGTTTATGTGGAGAGGAGGACGTGTAAAGGAGATTTAGAGTGGCCATTAAAGGGGGGGCTGGGGGAAAGAGGGATGGAGCTTCCTAAAGACCGCCCTTTACTGGTATTAGAGCAAAGTATCCATAGGGCCTGAGTCAGTAGCCAATGAATAGAATTTGTTCCCAGGATAAAGATTGGACACAGTAGAAAGCCCAAGATGAGTGGCATGCTTCGCCATCCCCGAAGATTGAAGAGGAGGGAAAGCCGGGTTTTGAGCTATAGTTATCGCGGCCGCTGTTAGCATGTCCGGGCCCGAGATTTTCTGGAGCCCCTCCCAAGCCCAGCGTAGTGTCTCAACCGTATCAATCTCAGCGAGCGGGGGCCACGCAAAGCGGTAGAGAGCGGCCAAGGGGCAGCCAGGTCTTCCTCATCCGCAACATGAGGCTGGAACGGGGGTGGGGTGGAGCCAGACATGAAGAAAGCTGACCTGGGCGCTAAGGACATATAGTTTAAAATCAGGGGCACCAAGGCAACCGCACGACATAGGAAGCGTTCAAATATTATATGCAAACCTGGGTTGCCGGCCGGCCCAGATCAGAGCAATCCCCAACGAATGGAGTCTGCGGAAAAAAATTAGCTGTGAGGGGAATGGGAATATTCACAAATAGAGAAAAGAACTTTGGGAGCACCACCATCTTGGCAATGGCTATGCGTCCGGCTAGACAACAAGCAACAGCATGGTCCGGCAACAACAACAGTTGATGGACAGAATGGAGGACAATGTCATACATTCACTCCAGTACAGAGATCTGGGCCTAAATCCATAGTTACTTTGTTCACCATGCTATTCCAGTTTCAACCCAGCCGTATGCAAATCAGTCTTGACCCTGTGCCTCATGGGAACAATCCATCCCGAACTGCCTAGCTAGGTTCTTCCTGGACGGGAAACAAGCATCCTAGGACCGGTTTCGGGGTTTCATCCCTCTTCAGCCAGGATAGCTTGAGTCCAGTGGCATGGAGAGCACGGGACCCACGTCTGGGCATACCCGTCCCACTCGGGATGACAAATGCAAAAACAACAGTTGATGGACAGAATGCAGAACAATGTCATACATTCACCCCAGTACAAACATCTCGGCCTAAATCCATAGTTTTTTTGCTCACCATGCCATTCCAGTTTGAACCCAGCCGTATGCAAATCAGACTTGACCCTGTGCTTCATGGGAACAGTCCAGCCTGAACTGCCAAGCCAGGATCTTCCTGGACTGGAAACAAGCATCCTAGGACCGGTTTCAGGGTTTGACCCTCTTCAGGCAGGATAGCTTGATTCCAATGGAATGGAGAGCATGGGACCAACGTCTAGAGAAAGTGGCAGACTACTCCAGAGAGGGACCTTAGATTCTAGCCAATCCACTGCGCGACCAAAGTTAGCCTCCCAAAGCTCATCAACGTCCCTGCTCAGCCAAATCCCTAGATACCTTGTGGGCTCAGTTGCCCATACAAAATGATATTTGGATTTGCTCCAATTGACGTGGATGCCGGAGTAGCCGCTAAAACGTATCACTTCACGGACCAGAGGGATAAGGTTCTCACGAGGGTGGAGGACGAATAGAGTGATATCGTCCGCATACATTGAGACCAGTAGAGCACGGGCCGTAAAGCCAATGCCCCTCTGGGTGTGGTGAGTTCCAACACGAGCAACAGGTCCAGGGGTCCTGGGTCTAGATTTTGATTCCTAGAATATCGAAGGAACTGTGCTCGAAGCTCTGGACCATTGTAGCTTTGCAAGACTGTATTTCTGTCAGAAATCGTTATTTCATTTGTGTTCATTCACAACTTAATTGATCCATTTCACTCTTGATTTGATTAGAAGTTTTTATTGAGACAAGAGAAGACTGCCGACAAGTATTTCGCCCTTTACGGCAGGTAGGGCCAGAGACCCCTGTTAATGCGGATTTATCCGAGGACCACTCAGGACTTTTCGAAAAAATTGGACGCTCACATTGAAATGTATTGAAATGCTTATCATCGTGACTTGAGCGTAAGACTATTGAATCTGTTTAGCCTTGAGAAAGCCCTGGCCCTACCTGTCACGTAGGGCGAAACACGTGTGGCAAAGATTTTGTTGTCTGTATTTATGAGGAAGAGGGGGCGATAAGAGTCCCACGATTCGGGCAGTTTATCCGGCTTCAAGAGCAAGATAAGGGAGGCCTCACGGAGCGATGGGCGAAGTTGCCCAGTTTCAAAGGACTCATTATACATGGTGGCGAGGTGGGGAACCAAAATAGGTGCAAAGGCCTTGTAAAAGGAGGCTGGCAGGCCATCAAGGCCAGGAGCCTTGTCACCGGGCATGCTATTTATTGCAGCAAGTATTTCCTCTTTGGAAAACGGCTCGTCAAGGAATTCCCAGTGGAGGTTATCAAGCCACAGCAGTTGAAGGGTGTCGAAATATTTATCAAGTAACCCTGGGAAAGGGGCTGAGCCGATTGTGTAAAGTTGCTTGTAGAATTTAATAAAGCGCGCTTTAATTTCGTCGGGCGAGGTAGTCCTATCAGTTCCACCATCATGAAGGGTATTAATATAAGAAGCCGCTCGCATTGGGCGAAGCAGGTTGGCCAGGGTTTTTACCAGGACGATCTCCCTCGCCAAAAGGGCGTGCCCGAGCCACCCTGCCGAGGAAGGCGAGCTCTCTATCAGCCTCGTCGGCGAATTCACTTAGTTTCCCCCGGATCTGCGCGAGCTTATCTGGGTTGGGGTCTTGAGCATGAGAAGAATCAAGCTCCTTGATCTCTCTTTCTAATTTGTCGAGGGTACCGCGTATGGATTGAAGGTGCACTCTCCACGAATGACGACTTTAAAACTCTCCCACAGCGTGGACGGTGAATCAACTGAACCCTTCTTTAGCTCAAAGAACCTTGTAATAGCAGTCTGAATTTCGTCACAAAATACGGAGTCCCGGAGGGCATTAGGAGGGAGGCGCCAGGAGAAAGCACGGCAATGAGAAAGTGGAAGGCGTAGGCCCAACCAGACGGGAGCATGGTCGGAAAGTGTACGTGCCATGTGATCAACGGAGGTAAGTCAGGCCAAGGTGTCCGGAGTAGTGATCCAAAAGTCCAACGGGACCAGCAGCCGCAGTAGCCAGTAACACAGGTACCCTCACGCGCATCAGGCGGGTGTGCCACCGTGCATCATACAAGGCGTTATCAGTGAGAATGAAGTTGAGAAAGGCGGTGGCGCACAGGTGAAGAGTGCAGGGGCTGGACCTGTCAAGGGAGGGAGAAGTCTGCATGGTGTCCTCAGCCGAGCGGTGAACAGTAACATTGCAGTGAAAAGGCACTGTAATGAGGCCATCAGGTGCGAAAGGTGAATATACACAGTAATAGCTGCGTGTCAAAAAGGAGCCAAGAGCATGAAACAGTGTCAGAACAAACATCATAGCCCCAATAGGAAGCAACAGGCCCCAAAACCCCCCATCCCAACCACCCCACCTCCCAATCTCCCCAAAAAGTACCGAAAGACCCACCATCCCCACACCCACACCCACTCCAACTCCCCTATCAGGCCGAGACACCACCCGTTCCCATCCTATGACCGCGCAACTTGGAAGGGGGAAAACCATGTCGAGCAAGGTAATCATCCTGTGGGGGCATGGCGGTGCTCAGCATACTCCCCTGCTGCGAAGCAGGGTGGCCAAGCTGTGATCATGTCTGACAACAGTCAGATAAATATAATTGGAATGGGAACAAGAGCCCCACTGCGTGAGCCCTAGGCAGATGGGCTTCGAAGGCTGCAGCAACAGGGGAGGCCAGTGTAACACAAGCATGAGCATTAGCACTTGCAAAGAATAGTCAACATTTAAAACTTAGCCAGTCAATCATTGTCACTCAGGTGGTCAGCTGCAGCAGCCTGAGAACCAGTTGGTGAGGAGCGAAGCGATTTGTCAAGTTTTTGGGCAAAAGCAAGGGCACCTCCAGGATCTGGGAAGACCAGCATCTTTGCGCCTTGCCGGACCCGCAGCTTCGGGGATAGGCCAATGAATAAGAGACTTCATGCTTTTGGAGGATCCGCTTTGCTGGAAGAAATTGGCGGCGAGCTGTTTGGACTGCGATGGTATAGGCTGGGTAGAAGGAAAGCGAGTTGCCTTGATGATTTATTCTGCCCCTTTCACGTGCTGCACGGAGAATGGCGTTGCGGTCCCTGAAGTTCAGGATTTTTGCAATGAGGAGGGCGAGCAGGTAAACTGGGGGCAGGATAGGGGCCAAGGGAGCGATGTGCATGCTCAATAATGAAGACGGATGAGAGGATGTCCCCAAAGAACTCCCGGATGAGTTGTTCCACGTAATCCTCCATATGGGATATATTGGTGGATTCAGGTATTCCCGTGATGTGGAGGTTGCTCTTCTGGGAGCACGCCTCCAAATCTTCATTTTTATTGGGGATCATGTCAAGTATTTTGTCCATCTGACATTGACTCCAGAGCGGAATCTAACCTTTTTCTTCATATAACACAGCAATGCGTGGAGCCCCAGACCGGATTTCATTTTTAAATTAGACGAGATAGACTGGGCCCACACTGCCACATAGGATTGCAGCTACCAGGTGACTGTACTATTGGCTTCATCTACCTGGAGTGCTACGCATTGCCTAGCAAGAGCATTCTCCCTTCTTACACCATACTAGAATCAATGCAGGCCTTTTGTCACTCCAGGTAGGCTCAATTCCTCCCTCCTTGATTGTAACACCCACAGGATTAGCAGGGGTTTTATACTACGCCTGTAATGACTCTCATTCATTTGACTGCCGCATAATACCCCTGTGACGAGCTCGGGAGTTGACCGGTGTCGTCATACGAGATCACTAGAGGTGGGACATCTGACCCATGGAACCCTACCCTGCCCCAATGCAAATGATCCTGGTGCGTTTACATGGTGCTACTACCAACACTAGAATGGAGGCTAGGATCGATAGCCTTTGATGTCCTCTACTGCAGAGTGTCACGGATTGGAGGATCTGGCAGGTGTTGGACTCAACACAGCGGTCTTTAATTTCCCTTCTCCAGTGCCACGGAGTCTGTACGCCGGTAGAGAGTGGATGAACTAGTGCACTACTTACCTGCCCTTTTACCAGTGTGCTTTGCTGTGACCCTCTCACAGAGATCAACCTTGGTCGGAAGCACCTAGGAAGAACTGTCCATCACAGGGCTACTTTACGCTTTCAGCGACCAACCAGCATCAATACTGTCTCCCACATCCACTGTCTCCGGCTACCACCTCTGCAAGTGGATCTACCTTCTACTGCAAGTGAATACGGCAAAGAAGATGGCCCCATTAGAGACCCGAACGCACAAAAATGACATAAAGGTATAATGTTGGGCGCTCCCCTGAAGGTACCACCTACTGCCCTTCAGCAGTTCACCCTTTCTATACTCTTCAACCTAAGGCACGCTTGACCCTGCCATACGCATTTCCAGGGCAAAATACAATCAAGACAATCAGCGCATGGCCAGCACTATGGTCTTACACTCTTGGAGACATCCCAATCCTCTTGGATGGACCGTCTCCCCTGTACTAATGGTGAATTGCTTGTGTTTAAATTGTGCACGGACTGATGTGGATATTACCAAACATATTTGTTTCTTTTTTCTTTTTCTAATTTTTCATTTGGTCACTCTCTGGTCGATTTCACTTTGTCAAATTCCTGTGCCACTCTTCTTCGCTTTTTCACGACTCAGGTTTTTCTCTTTATGTCACAGCATTCTCTCTCTCCTGTACTCCTTTATGATCACAATCAACATGACTATGTCCTACTTTTTATATTTGTCATGGTTTTGTAATACTGTCTTTTATTAAACTGTTTGTCATGGTTTTGTAATATTGTCCCCCTTTTTTAAACTATGTGTCCAGTTGTTCATTATGTGTATGTATATGTATTTGTATATACATGTATATAGTAGTACAGCATATTTGTATAGTCTGCTTATATGGTATATGCATTTATTTAACGTACAGCCCTGAAGAAATCCATTGTCTATTGGATGAAACGCGTTGGATGTTTTTTAAATAAACATTTATATGAAGCATTAATAAACGAAGAATACCACTGGACTGCTCAAGAATTATTGTTATTAACTACGAAATATTTATGTGCTTATATTTTTCTTTCATTTATATTTTGTGCATCTCTGGTCTTTATATTTGTATTAATTTTTGCCAGTGAGAGGAGCGCTTTGTGAACAGAATGTGTATACTGAGTAGTGCACACAGGATATAGAATATTATCCAAACTCTGACTTGATTATAGGGACATAACGGTATGGGTGCTGTAGCTGGCTTTAGGTCCACTGCTCCGTTTCATGTTATATTGTTTAGACCTCACACATTACATCAAGCCTAAGAAGGTGCACTCCAATTTGCAAACGAAAAGAGCAGATATTGCCCTTTTACAAGAGACACATTTAGATGCTTTGGAATAGTCCAAGTTGCGCCGAGAATGGGTGGGAAAAGTGGTCCACTGTGGCTTGACAACACAGACCTCCATCAATTATTCACCCACGCAAATGTGGAGTGGCTATCCTCTTTCGCAAATCCTTGCCCATGACAATTGTCAATTCCTGGGATGACCCGGACAGTAGGTATGTCTTTGCTAAACTGAGACTAGGGACAGATCCCAATATTTTGGTTTAATATATGGCCCGACGGCTCCTTTTTCCTCAGTCTGAACCGCTTATTAGTGGAAATCGGGGCATCTAGTTCCGTCATTGTTGGAGACTGGAATCTTGCACGTGACGCAGTCTTAGATAGGACAGGTCCCTTAGATAGAGGTGATGGAGATAGAGTCTTACCAGGAGATATAACATCCGATCACAGATTAGTTGACCACTGGCGTCTTTGCCACCCCACAGACCAGGAGTATACTTTTCTCTCTTCAGCCCATAGCACTCAGTCTAGAATATTTCTTCCCGGTAGTTGCACTTATTGGTGAGTCTCACATACTGGAGGCAGCTATTTCCGATCATCATTCTCCCATTCTTCTTAATCTTCATATAGGTCTTTTCTCCCAGGGCCGTAAACCATGGAGACTAAACACCCAGAGATATTGTTCACCCAAAGGCAAGGCCCAGCTATGTTCTCATCTCTCTATTTAATTAACAACAAAACATCAGTTAAATCTTGCAGAACCATATGGGCAGCAGCAAAAGCAACTATTCTTGGGCAATTGATGAGACATGCATCAGAGGCTACAAGATGGCAGCCTTCGTCGCATTGAGCTTGAGGAACAAATTACTTCTCTCACGCGTCTAGCCTCCTCGCACCCCACAGTACCAAACCGCTGACGTCTGGAACTAACCCGAATGGCACTCAATAACTTGTACACGGCACATCTAAAGCTGAATATGCCCTTCAGTGATTACAAGGTAGACATTATGAGCAGTGGGAGAAAGCTGGCGGTCTGCTCGCAGCACATTTGCAACAACTGAAGCAGCTATGGCTTTTCCCGACATACGGACTGAGGCAGGTGTTATTCTTACAAATCCCTAAGATATAGTAAATACCTTTGCATCATTCTACGAGAAACTCTATACTCCGGAGCCTCCGGGAACCGAAGACCAATTATCCATATACCTTGCAGGTATTGAACTCCCATCCCTCACAGACGAAGTCAGAGAGTTACTTGATGGAGACATCGGTAAAGAAGACATTATGACAGCTACTGCTAAGCTACCATATCACAAATCTCTGGGAGAGGATGGTTTTCCTGCGGAATATTATAAATGGTCTGCAGAAGAGTCAATTGACACTCTGCATGCCGCTTTCTATGAAGCTCTCCAGATGGCCTCACTAGGCCCTATTTACAATAGAGCAATGATCGCAGTCATCCCCAAGCCCAGCAAAGACCCACTTTCTTGTGGCAGCTATCGTCCCATCTCCCTCATAAACGGAGATGTGAAGATCTTGGCCAGCATTGTGGCGGCACGGCTTCGTCTGTCCCTGTTCGTTCTTCCAGAAATCACCTTTGAACACTGTCTCATACTTTGTGTGCTGCAAGAAATATACTAGAAGATGCGGTGGCTCTTTCCCTTGACGCAGAAACGATGTTCAATCACATTGACTGGAGTTACTCATTTGCCATCCTGAAACACTTTAGCCTTTGTGACCAGTTTATTTCCAAGTTTCGTGTGCTCTATGACAATCCTGTGGCCCCGGTCAATTCTGGAGTATTTATCCCGGACGCTTTTCCGATTCTAAGGGACACCCATCAAGTATGCCCCCTTTCTCCCCTCCTCCTCTCTAATCTCCCTTTGGGCAAGTGGACCGTTGCCTCACTCATCCCTAGCCTTCTAGCATCATTATTTACAACCATACCTTATAGGCTCCATACTCCGTATCCCATCCTCGCCCCTTCCCTCTTCTCCAAGACCTACTCTGAATTGATTAACTTATGATCATATATGATCTGGGATATAGGTTGTTATATACAGCTTGCTATATTCAGCATGCTTTCAACCTAGCCTAGTCTCAAGAGGTTCCTGCTTACCCTTCCCTCTCTTTCCTCCCCCCTTCTTGTCCCCCCCCCCCTCCTGGAGGATATTACCTCCACAGTCTACAGTATGACATCCATTGATAGGCATTTCATCCCCTATCATAGATTGTATTTAGCTCCCCATCAGAATACTCTATTGCCTTTCACAGATTCTAATATTAGGACCTACCCCTGTATTTCCAACCTAAGGTTACCTTCCAAGGATGATGTCTATCTCTTTCATGTTGATATATAACTCTTTCCCTCCCCTCCTTTTCTCCTTCCCTCCTTTGTCCTTTTTGAACCCTCATTCACTTCCCCTCCTTCCCATTGTTCCATACAGTTCTCTTTCTAAAATGTACACTTATACCTGTGGAAACAATATATTCCTGTGAATTTATTCTCGTGCACTATTGATGTTGATATGTTCATCTTTAATTTTCAATAAAGAAATACAAAACAAATCAGTAACTCGCTCTCCCAAAGACCAAAGAAAATGTAAATGAGAGATGTTTTATTGACATTGGGTCTCCAAGTTTGGCTGAAATAAATTAAGGAGCATTGGCAAGTCCTCATCTGCATAACTGATGTCACAGGAACTAATGTTGCAAAACACCTGTTCAACAAATTGCTTCACAGGAAACTGTCCGTTAAACTGGTAAAACTATATCAGTAGATGATGCCAGATACATTAGGGTTGCAAAACAAACGGCTCACTAAGTAACATGAAGGCTCTGTCAATTACATTATGGTGCAAACTGTACTGGTGTCTGCACAATGGGTACTGTCAATAACTTTATGGTGCAGCTGCATCCCGGATGGTGAGACAACTTGATATCTGAGCACCGCACTTATTATAACCTTTCCTTAGGTTTGTGATCCACGGTTCTTAGTGCAAACGTGCATAACGATCATCCATACAGCCAGTGTCACTTTGATTCAGAAAGGCTGGGTGTCCTCGTTTCTGTGTTTACCCTGAAATAGTTAGCTACCCTCTTTCAAAACGCTGCGAAAAATTTGCTTCACTTAAATTTCAAATGGAACATTCAGTCTCAGCCGAACTCCTACTCGCACCCCCACCAATTATATAGATAGATCCAGGTTCGGCAGTCTTTCTTTCACCTACTCCACTTATAAAGCCTAGAACGACCTCACCCTACACATCAGAGTTGCCCCTCAGTTTTTAAGTTTGCTAGACTCTGGCTCCTCACCTAGCCCCAGCCTGGCATCACCCACACAGCTCCTGCTACAAACCCAGGATGCTCTGAGCGAGTTGTGCACTATACAAATGCACAAAACATAACTTACATTTGGTTGTACAGTGTCAACGGAATCCAGGTTCTTTTGGACTGCAGAGAAAGTTGGTCAAGGAGGGCATAGGCCTAACATCTGGTCATTAAAATTAAAGGCCAGTGTCATAACTGGAGGCCAGTTTGACCCCTGGTAAGTCCCAAGAACCAATTTGAAATACAGCAACAGTTCCACGATGTAATATATCCATTTTGTTAGCCTGCCACTAATAGCTTTGAAAACGACACGAAGGGCCAACGTTGTGGACTGCCAGGCGTCTTTCCAAGAAACCTCTTTAATGAGTGGCCCAGGGTAAATTGATCACTTAGAGTTCACCTATTCATCTGCGTAGTTCTCAGCAGGCAGAACGACAGTCTGTTAATCCAGACATAGGGGAGCTGTGAAAATAAAATAATAACAACGAATTCGCTTTTTAAACCGCATTTTATACTGCTTCAAAGCCTTAGAAATGATGGACGTCACTATCACTCTACTCAGAGGTGCTCCATTTAGTGAGCTCCTATGCGCTGAAGGTTGAGTTGACAATGCCAAGTGTAAAATGAGTGACCTGCAATTCATTATTGTCCACAGTAAGCGTCTAACTCCAAGCAACTTCCAATACTGGTGTGTGTTATATAACTGAAGTGAAAAGGGATTTTTTTTAAAATACCAAGGCCTAGACAGTGCATAATTTGAGTTGGTGGTTGTAGGTGGGGCCCACCAGCACTAATTTTGGGGTCTGTTACTTATTTTCCATAGCAGACTTTAACTTTGAACAAGAGAGAACAAGCATTTGCAATGCAATAGGTCGCGCATTTACGGGACTTTAAGCTATTGGCATTATAAATGATAATGCCTTTTATTTCTGTTTTAAAAACCAAAACATAAAAGGCATTGTCATTTACAGTGGCAATAGCTGAAACTCGCTTAAATGCGAGACCTATTGCATTGTACAACAAGCATTTTTACTTACTCATAGAAGTGAAATCTGACTCCGTGGCAACCAGCAGCTGCGAGCAGATACGTTCTTCCGGTACCAACGGCTATGGGGGGGAGTTGTTGAAAAACCGGCGTGGGGTCGCCATTGGCTGCTTTTGCAGGGGAAAGTAAAGTGTGCAGCCGCTATAATAAAAGCATGCCGTGCTTGCAAAATAAACAAGTAAATAATAAATTTTAAAAGGAGCAAGTGCAGACCGTGCCGTAAAATAAATAGATACGCGTGCCTGCTGTAGTTGAAACGGACCGCTCTGTAAAGTAAATAAGCACTTTAATAATATAAAAGTGCGCTGGTGCTGGGATGTCATGGGTGGAATAGGGGAAGAGCATTGAAGATAATAGTGCTCACCAACTTATAAAGCAGACCGTGTAACACCACCAGTAAAAGTCCAGTCATTATGGGAGGTAACAAATGCAGACAAGGCGGTACCAAGGAAGCACTAACTGGCCTACTTTCGAATCAGAAGCCAGCATTTACGAAGGACAATGACACAGGCCAACGACAAATATGGGCGGAGAGTGGCCGGGGCTTCCAGTGCATACCCTAATTCAGATTGTCTCACAGAGCGAGCAACGCATGCGCGCTGCCACTAGGCTCAACCTAAAAACGCACAAGGGGAAAAGTAGGAGGAAAGAGAAAGAAACTTCAAAAGTGAGAAAAATGGTAGGTAGTGTCTGGTTGTGGATTGAGATGAAGCAAGTTTATGCTACTTTGGTATTAGGCAACTAGAGCCGGTCACAGACTTCTGAGCAAAACTTTGGGCCTGGCACTTACTCATTTACAAATTAAACCCTGCAAAGAAGGGTGCAGCTTTTTGTCTAGGACATTTACTCCTTACTAAAGTTTGAACAAAAGTGGGAATACATCACATCGGTGCCACCTAACACAGAGATTAAGAAACTGATGATAGATGCATTTGGCTAGGCTGCCAGTTCCACAGCGGATGGATGGGTGTCCCTGGACCAATTACACCTCTCTTGTATAGGCTCCACAGCTACACGACACCCTCCTTGCTTTGTTGTCCATTTTTATTGTATCAAGAGTGAATAATTATTCACTCTTGGTACAATAAAAATAAAATGCAGACCCACTCCGGGTCCAGCAACAAACCGAGTCAGCTAGTGACATTGTTAAATTGCTGACACAGGTTCATTAAGTTGCCTGCACCATTCCAGCACTGTGAGCATGTCTGTGTGACTATGTGTGTGAGTTAAAGTGAGAGAGAGTCAGTGAAGGAGTAAGTGAGAATGAGTGACGGTAAGGATGAGTATGTTTGAGATGTAATGTGAGGGAGGGAGAATGACCGTGTGTAACTGAATATTACTGTGTGTGTGGCACAGTAACAATGAGTAATTCAGAATGTGTAAGACTGAGTAAGGCAGAGTGGGTCCGAGTAGAATTAGTGAGACTGCTTGAACCAGTGAGACTGAGTGAGTCAAAGTGAGAGTAATCTTAGGGGGGTTATTTATCAGAGGCCTGCGCCGCTGGAGCATCACTTTTTTAGACGCTCCTGTGGCTCAGCCCCTTAATCAGATCTATGCGACGATGTAAAGCCACCATGCATGGCTTTGTGGGGCCTCAAAGATATGGAGCAAGGCAGCGCAAAGCACTACAAGCCTTACTCTGTGTCATGGAGGCGTTCCATGGGCATTGCAGTGGGTATTCCCATGCAACACCCATATATTTTGACACTACCCCAGATTTACAAAGTCACGTAAACCTGGGGTAGCGCCAAAATGTTATGCCTCCCCAGAGGGGGGGTAACAAGGAATTTTTTTTTATTTCGCCTACTTTTTTCCCCTTTCCATGTGTGCTGCATTCTGCAGCACACATAGAACGAATACAGCGCCTCCATGGACTGTTTTTGTGCAGAAACGTCACTCTTCCTGCACAAAAATAAGCCTGCCAAGAACGCAGAAAAGGATGCTTATGTTGGCACAAGGCTCCAAATTGTGTTCCGGCACTGGCTGGAAGGACAGGAATGCACCATATCTTGCAGATACGGTGCATTCCTGCCCTTTCGATTTGGCGTAGGGCAGCACAGTAAAAAGACTTGCAGCACTTCCCTGCACTCAATCTTTGTAAATGAGGCCATTAGTGCAAGAAATAGTGAAGAAGCTAATTGGAATTCGAACCAAGGATTACACCTCACCACTTTTAAAGGTTACCAGCCACCAGCACAATCATGTCATTGAGGGAAGGACGAAGTGTGTCTGTGAATGCTCAAGAGAAATGTTCAATGCACTCTCAGTTTATTCCACTGGACCTCTGTCCGCCTTTAGTTCCTATAGCGTCTAATGTGGGACATGATGTAGGTGCCACGTTTATGTCTTGGAATGTGGCAGGGCTACAAGCCAAACAAAATGACCTAGAGTGAGGAGAATTTGATAGCCTTTCAAATAATCCTACTTCAGGAAACATGGGCCATCGAACCGATATATAGTCCTGGTTATTTAACTTTTTTTGTTAATACCATTCCAGCTAGATCTGGCAGAGCTTCTGGAGCTTATTTATTTGGCTAAAAAATACGAATAACTTCAGGGTGAAAGTTTTAGCCTGAGGGTCTAAGAATATCCTAGGGATCTACCTGTCATACCCATAGATCTGCTCTGATAAAGCACACGGTTGTTTTCAACATCTATGTACGTTCAGTCCAGGACAGCATTGAATCCTCGACCATGCATGCTCTTCAGGCCTTAATAGAGAATAGTGTATAAGACTCCTGGCCCATGATCGTAGCTATTGACTACAACACTAGATTCGAACCTCTGGAACCTCTTTCTGCCCTTATGGCTGGTGTGGATAAGTAGTAAGGCATCCCTTCTCTCGTTAGTATACCAATCATGAAATGGCCAAAAGTAGCAAGCCAAATGCTGCACCTTTGCCTAAACCAAAGGTTTGAGAGCTGTAAATGGGCATACAAAATCAGATTACCAACCTCATTCTACCTTTGAAAGAGGTTTGTATACTAACAACATAGGCTATATCTTGCTTGACCTGAGGCTATTGTGTCACATTGTTGACATGAAAGTTGTCACTTGAGTCGATTGTGACCATAATCTCCTTGTTGCCGATTTTAGTCGGGATTTATTTTTCAAGCCTTCTGCACAAGCCATCGATAACAGCCTCACAAATATTTGCAGGAAGATTAAATGGGCCAACATTAACAATGGCACTCCTGTTAAGATCTATCAATCACTAGTGGATGATTAATATGACTTCTCCAACTTGACTACATTTAAGTTTAGTCACAAACATACTGAATTGTTTGAAATCCTAAAATATTATTTTACGAAGCAAGACAAAAAAACATACGTTAGTACCATTAGTTACCCCTGGCTCATGAAAGGGTGTAGGAACACCAAAGGAATCCTGACCAGGTCTTTCAAGGAGGGCTCAAAACTAGACCTACAGTAAGCCAGGAAGGTCTATAAGGTAACATTGACAAATTCTAAGGTACACTGAGAGGAGGAATAGTGGACCAAACTGCTAGAGGCACCTGGGAAATGGGACTATAGAGCATTTTGGAAAATTATTGCTACTGACAGTAATGTTAGATTCCTCTTTCCTAATGTTTTTGTCCCTGTTGACCTGTGGGTTGACCACTTTAAAGTTAAATACAGTGATCTGGATACATCTACCCTGGGCATTTACTCCCAGAGGATGATAGGACTTACTGTACTCCCGCTGTTCCTGATCTCTCCAGTGAACCTTCAATTATATTCACCCTAGTGGAAACCAGTGAGGCTCTCTCACACATGAAAAAGAAAAAAGTCCCTGGCCCTAATAGCATACCAAAAGGCTTATTTCACTCAGAGTCAGACATCTGGATTCTCTACTTGAACAGCTTAAGCAATGCTGTAGCAAGTGCCTTGAGACCCTCATGCTGTATAAATCCTTGATTCAAGTGGGGAGGATATCCCAGTCATGTTGTAGCGCGATCATGTTCAAATTTACAAGAAGGGTCCAACAGACATGCCTGCCAATTATAGGTCCATCAGCCTCCTCGATAATACCCAGAATATGTTCTGCAGGCAGGTTTTACTTCGCCTACAGTACAGTATGACAGAACGCCAGGTTCTGTCGCATTTACAGGCAGGTTTCTGTGAAAGTAAAGGAACAATCGACCAAATATTCTGTTTCATGACCATCTGCTGGAAATATATTAGCATCAATAAAGACCATCTATATGCAGCCTTCATGGACATGAGGGCTACATTCGATCTGGTACCAAGACATACTCTCTGGGAGATTTTGTCCCGAATGGGAATCCAGCATGATCTTCTCCATCTTCTTATCCGGTTACATACAGACACGTATGCCCAGATTATATGGAATCACCAGAGTGACCTGTCCCCTAGGATTCCATCAAGCTAAGGGTGAAGCAGGATTGTGTTCTGGCCCCCACGCTGTACTCTTTGTATATGAACGGCGTGTTGAATATGTGCCAGCATGACACCCCCATGATAGCCAATGCCCATACCCCCGCATTGATTTTTGCTGATGATACACTGCTGCACTCTCACACACCAAAGGATTTGCAGGAATTGCTAAATCACTTTGTGGGACTCAGTAGGAGTAGGGGCCTAGAGATCAATGCAGAGAAATCTAAGTACATGGCATTTAACCCCACCACAGCTTTAGGAAAAAATGCTTGTGGAGGGAGCAAATACAGATTAGGTTAGAAGCTTTGATTACTTGGGAGTTAGGCTCCCAGATAAGCTTCCATTGGGACCTACAGCTGCAAACATCAACTCTACACGAACTCATAGATCAGCAGCTATCATTAGGAAGCGTAAAACATCGATCACCAGGGCTTGTCTCCTGCTCTTAGGAAGTGCGCTGTACGGAGCAGTAACCTGGGGCTCGGGTGACACCTCGTAACTAGGCATAACAGAAAACAAATTTGTAAGATGTGGCTTGAATGTCTCAGTGATTACACCACTTATACATCTAAGATGGGACTTGAATATTAGTAGGATCGACCATAACGCCTGTCTTAAAATATTCACTTATGGTCCTCGAGGAACTGGGCCTCTTGCCGCAAGGAAGTCCTGGCGGACCTGCGGAAATGGAAGCCCTTGATGATTTCCTGGCTGGGGCGGCTCAATGCGGTCAAGATGTCGGTCCTCCCCCGCATTCTATATGTTTTCCAGTGCCTGCCCACCCCGATCCCGCTCCACTGCATCAGGAATCTCCAACGCGACCTCACGTCCTTCATATGGGGTGGCAAACGACCCCGGTTCTTGCAGAAAGTCCTTATGGAACCGAGAGACAGGGGTGGTCTCGCCTGCCCAAATCTCCTCCACTACTACTGGGCGGCGCATCTCCGGTTCGTGATAGAATGGGGTGCACGCGAAAGCGACAAGCACTGGTTCCACATGGACCGAGTGGTCACGGGGCGCACCATATGGGACTTGCCTTGGTTACCGCGTGTGGCGCGTTCCAGAAGTGCATATTTGGCGGTCCCCACGAGGACGGTTCTTGAAGTATGGGACAGAGTGGCAGTGTCCAAGGGTCTAACCACGTTCCCCTCTCCACACACCCCCATTGCAGGTAACCCGCACTTTCCCCCTGCTGCCCAGACCCGAGCTTTTGAGAGCTGGACACAAGGAGACTGCAGGGTTGCAGGAGACCTCTTTCTTGGAGGGTCGCCTAAATCATGGCTGGACTGCAGGGAAGAATTTAACCTCCCTTTAACCGCCAGCTTACAATATGCGCAACTGCGCCACTGGATCTCGGGAGACGACATGTATCGGGCTGCTACCAGGGCATATACTCCATTTGAGAAGTTGGCACGCTCCCTCGGGGGACTGAAACGGCTCATTTCCCAGATTTACAACATCCTGCAACACCCCACCACTCCGCCCGCGCATCCCTACCAGAGGCAGTGGCAGTCGGCGACTGGCACTGATATCACGCCATCTCAATGGGCTCGGCTCTGGAATGACATCCCCAAAACCTACCGCAGCATCCCGCAGAGGGAAAACGCGTACAAGATGCTAACGCAATGGTACTACACCCCCCTGAGACTCAGCAAAATGTTCCCCACTTCCTCGCCGCTGTGCTGGAGGTGTGGCACTGCGACTGGCGACTTCGTACACATCTGGCGGTCGTGCCCTACCCTGGCTGTCTTTTGGAAGGAGGTCCTCAGTCACATTAAGAAGGTGTTGGGTTTCCCCCTCCCTGAAGAGGTTTGCACGCTCCTGCTGGGCATTCGACCCCCCACACTTAGGGCCCTCACGCGCAGCGACTGGATCCTCACCCTTCACATGTTAGGCGCTGCCAAGCAACTCATTGCTCTGTACTGGAAGCGGGCTGAAGCACCGCCGATAGCATCCTGGTTTGTGCGCCTCTGGCAGGTCCTGACTATGGAGCTGCTCACGGCGCGGATACAATCGAGGGGGGTACGCTTCAAGGCGGTGTGGGAACCTCTTGTGCGCCACCTGTGCTCCATCAGCTATGCCCGCCACATGCCTCCCAGGCTTCGCGCTCTGCAATTGTTCGTGGACGCCCTCATCCCTGCTGACCCGAGCAGACTAGGCTCTCTCGCTTTCCCCAGTGCTGGTTCGCGTCTTCTATCCCCTATCGGCGACTGCAGACACACCCCCCCGACCCCTCTCCATCTCGCCACTGCTCACTCCTCTTCCGACTTTTCTTCTTTCCTGCTTGCCACTCTGGCTTCCGCCCCTCTTTTGGGCAGTTTGGTCCCCGTTGGGCCTTTTGAAAATGTGACACCACTGCTCTTCCTCCCCCGCACAACGATACATTGCCAGCGTATGGCCACCTCTTGCTATATTCGCCCCTACGCCAGGCGGCCGGCCCCCTCCGGGGGTTGTAGGCAGGGCGCTGTGTTAATGATTCCACCTCCCCTGGTTAATTATGCCTACTGGCTCTTTTCTGCGCGGCCGGCCCCGATACGGGGTTGTAGGCTTATCGCTGTGTTCACAATAAAAACAGATTTGAACAAAATATTCACTTATTGGGTCAGAATCTAAACCACCTGGGAGTTGGTCTGCTACAAAGCTGCGCGGCAAGAGGTAATATTGCTAGACAAGTACTGCAGCACATCATGGCAGAAAGGGTAACAGCCTTTTTCACAAAGATATTACAAAGTTATGCCTTCAAACCGAAACCGGCAGGGCAACGACGTCATTAGAACGCCCGTCATTACGACTTGTTGCCTACAACGAAAGCGTTCAGCACGCATACCATTAAAACTAAATATCACATCGTAAAAGGGCACGCATGGCATTATAATGAAAATTAACCTTGTAGTTGTGCATGCATGCCATTTTAAGGTGAATGACAAAGCTGTATATGTGCACCCATAGCATTTTTTGGTAAAATTGCATATAACATTTAAGCTATTTAAGAAGTAAAAACTCTATTTTAATTTGTTTGCTGTTTATAAACAAGGAATTGGGATTGCAATTAAAGAAGCAGAAGGAATCTGTAATCTAAAATACGTTAAGGTATGAAATGTCATCAAATAATAGGAGATTGCGGTCGGAAATAAATTAATACTCAGGAATCAATTGTAATACTAGAGTAATAATTCACCCTAAGTGTTTCTTTTAGGTGATAGAA
The DNA here is from genome assembly GCF_964263255.1 of Lissotriton vulgaris. Classification (NCBI taxonomy): domain Eukaryota; kingdom Metazoa; phylum Chordata; class Amphibia; order Caudata; family Salamandridae; genus Lissotriton; species Lissotriton vulgaris. Next base: position 1,468,838,064 of record NC_141694.1, read on the forward strand.
AATAAGAAATTGAACAGGTAAATATAGGTACAGCGCTAGTTTATGAATGGGAAATTTTACTAATACTCCGGTATTACATTCAAAACCTGATTTTTAATGCAGATTTAATTTTACAATTATTATTTTTGAAAGAAAAGATATTTTTAAAAATTAACATTAAAATCGCTTATTTTTAAAAGCTGATTGACTAGGAAAAGTAGGGGTTTCTGGGAGGGGACTCATATAATAATATACAAATCTGAGTTTTATCTTTCATTTATTATTATGAATATTTTTTAACCGAACAAGCATTTAAATGAATTTTATTTAAAGTTATTTCTTTTTTAGGAGTAGGATGCCTGTGGGAAATATTGGCCTTTTGGGCGGGGAAGTCTATTAATACTCTGGGATTCATTTCAATACCTGATTATTGTTACACATTTAGGGACCCACTGCAGGTCGAAGGCTTACCAAGCCTCATCACAGTTTAAGTTACGACCCCCGCATTACAATGCAGGCAGGTGAAACTGAAACCAGGCCGGCTTTCTGGTTGGATTCCCAATGGACGGCGTTTCCACCGTTGGGATTACGATGCTAGGTTTCCAACAGGCTTTCCAAGTTGGACAGCGAGATAAGGGGCCCCTCCGGTTGAAGGCCTAGGAGGGACATGTTAATCCCTGCACCGTGTGGCAGGCACCTTGAGGTATCTGCCACGCGATGCAGGGATTAATGCAATCTCCAATACTCTGGTATTCCAATACCTGAAATTTAACGTAAATTTAGCGCCTCATTACGATGTCTGTCAGAAAGGCATTTGGATTTTTCCAATCCGAGTCAAAACCCATGTTTTCGACCTACTCAGAAACATTTCTGACCGACCAATTATGATGGTAGGTAACCGTTCGGTTTGTCCGACACGGTTCTGACCGGCAATCAGAGACTCTGAGTCGTTCGGAGCTGAATCATACAGGTCTATAGACTGCGTTTCCGGCCGACTCATTCCGATGTTGGATTCGGACAGTCTTGACCGAATCAGTTTGTTCGACATAGATTCGCTGTTGGAATCCAAATTTGGGGGCCTGTAGCAGGCCCCCCTTCACACGGAGACCTTCAGTTGGGACCCATGGGTCCCCTCTTTCCAACTGTGCATGGTGTGGCAGGCTCTAAGGGGTGCCCGCCGCATGTTGCAAGGTTTTCCGTGACAACCCCTTTTTTTAACGGGAGCCTATGTCGTCAGTCGGAACACAGGCTCCCATTAAAGTCAATGGGAGTCCGACCGAACGGTGTTCAGAAACATTGTAATCAGTTGATTGAACTCCCCGAATCCGATTCGGTCAGAAATGGTTCTGAGACCGGTTCGGTAGAAATGCTTTCCAACCGATATTGTAATGAGGCCCGTAATGTTGTAATGTTTTTTGTTTTTAAACAGCATTTAAATGAATTTTAAATGAAATCCCTTCTACGAGCAGGTTGCCTTGGGTAAATAGGGGGTATGTTTGGAAAGTGTATTAATACTCAGAACTGAATTCAAAACCGGAGTATTAATGCATATTTAATGTTAAAAAAAGCATAGACTTTTATACAAATTTACAGTAAAATCTCTTACTTACATGAACAGATTACCTTGGAGAAATAGGGGCATCTGGATGGGGGGGGTGTATTAATATTCAGTTACCAATTAAAAAATGTGAGTTTTAACGCACCTTTAATGTTGTAAAAGAACAATCATTTAAACAGATTTACACTGAAATCACTTACTTATGGGGTGGGTGGCTTAAGAGATACAGGGGTTTCTGGATGGGGGAGTGTATTAATACTCAAGAAATTAATTTAAATGCCTGAGTTGTAATTCACAATTTGGGGCCCGAATATGATGCGGTCAGAGCCTTTCTGACTGCATCTTAATATGGCGGTCGGATTCCATTCAGACTGCCTCATTTCGATTGAGGCGGTTGGAAAGGAATCTGACTCCGAATGGCTTCTGACAGGCCAGTCGGAATAAGGCCAGTAATCCCAAGGGCGACTCTTTCTGCCCTAGGGGTTTTGGCAGCCTTTCCATCCTGGGCTTTCCGATACAGAATGGCTGTCGGAATTTCACTTTGAGGGCCACCAGAAGGGTCTGTTTGGGTGCACGTCTCCAGTTGGAAGCCAAGGGGGCACCTAGGCTGCCCCCCTGTTGATCCCTGTACCCCGTGGAAGGCATCTTGAGGTACCTGCCACAGGGTGCAGGGATCAACTGCTCCTCCTATTTTACACTGGGAGCATTCATTCCAGCCGGTTTACTCCCGAAATACATGCTCCCATTGTAAAGTATAGGAATACAACTGAACTGTGTTCAGTCGCATCCTAATTAGTCTGTTGGGACCGCCGACTGGTTGTCATCAGTCCCATGGAAGAGTTGATGTCGGAACGGAGGAACCTCCGCCCGACATTGTGATAGGGCCCTTAATGTTAATATTATATTAAAAATGAACAAGCACCGAAATTAATTACAATTAAAGTGACTTACTTATAGGAGCTGGTAGCCATGGGGAAATAGGGTTTTGGGTTGGGAAGGGTATTAATACTCAGGAAATAATTGTAATACTTGGATATTAATGCACTTTTAATGTTATAAAAGTACATGACTTTAAACACATTTAAATCACTTACTTATAGGGGCAGGTGGCCTAAGAGAAATAGGGGTTTCAGGATAAGGGAGTATATTAATACTCAAGAAATGTATTTAAATACCTGAGTTGTCATCCACATTTAATGTTAATATTATATTAAAAATGAACAAGCACTTAAATGAATTACAATTAAAGTCACTTACTTTTAGGAGCAGGTTGCCTAGGGAAAATATAGGTTTTAGGGTGAGTAAGTGCTCAGGTACTAATTTTAATACTTGAGTATTAATGCACTTTTAATGTTATAAAAGCACATGCATTTAAACAGATTTACATTAAAATCACTTACTTAAAGGGCCGGTTGGCCTAAGAGAAATAGGGGTTTCTGGATAGGGAGTGGATTAATACTAAAAATATGTATTTAAATACCAGAGTTGTAATCCACATTTAGGGCCTCATTACGATGCGGGTCGGAAACTAAACCGCCCAAATCTTTGTCGGATTCGGTTGCGGCCGACTCTCATTCGGCGGTTCCGCCCGACCAATTATGATGCTTCTGAACACCGTTCCGAAGGACTTCCATTGACTTAAATGGGAGCCTGTGTTCCGACTGACAACACAGGCTCTTATTGGGAAAATGGGTGTCTGTGGAAAACCTTGCACCCTGTTACGGGTACTCCATGGTGCCTGAAATACTGTGCATAGTTTTACAAGCGGGTCCCTTGGGTTACCCCGACCCAAAACCGCAGGACTCAGGATGAAGGGGAGGCCTGCTAGGGGTGCCCAATGTCAGTTTCCAACAGCCTTTTTGTTTCGGACAGAGCAAGTCTGAAAGACTGTCGGAATCCGACATCGTAATCAGTCAGTCGGAAACACGGTCTGTAGAGCTGTACGAATCGGATCCGACCGACTCGAATTCTCCGATTGCCGGTTGGAACCAATTAGGAATGACCTAACGGTTTCCCTTCAATCAATGAGCATCATAATCGGTCGGTCGGAAACAATTCCGACAGACCGATAACGATGGTATCCAACACGGTCTAGGGAATCCGACTGTCAGTCGGAGGCTTTCCGACCAACATCGTAATAAGGCTGTTAATATTAAATGAATAACAATTAACGTCACTTACTTTTAGGAGAGGGTTGTCTAGGAAAAATAGGGTTTTTGGGTGGGCAAGTGTATTAATACTCTGATAAAATTTTTAATAGTATTAATGCTCTTTTAATGTTATAAAAGCACAGACATTTAAACAGATTTACTTTAAAATCACGTACTTATAGGGGTGGGTGGCCTAGGAAAATAGGGGTTTGTGGATAGGGGAGTGTATTAATGCTCAAAAAATGTACTTAAGTAAGTACCGGAGTTGCAATCCACATTTAATGTTAATATTATGTTAAAAATCAACAAGCACTTTAATGAGTTACAATTAAAGTCAAATACTTTTAGGTGCCGATTGCCTAGGGAAAATATGTTTTTTGGGTAGGGAAGTGTATTAAAACTCAGGGATTAATTTCAGTGTTTGAGTATTAATCTAAACTGTTAGGATAATCGTTGAAAATTTATATTCTAAAAAACACATTGAGCGTTCCACAAGAAAAGGATACTATTAGATAAACACAATGATTTCATCAATTATTTTACTGAAAAAAATACATTTAAAGACTACAGACAGCCAGAATCAAGACTCATTAGATAAATATTATCTTTATTTAAAATTAGAAGTTAGAAAAGAGTACAACCCAAAAGATTTGCTTTTTTATATTAAAACTTTTACAAAATGTAGTAAAAATATTACAACAAATAAAAACATTCCTTAGCAATATTTACACATAGAAATATATATGGACATAAGGTGTAATAAGTCCATTCCAAAATATAATAACCAAACATGACATAAGTAAAGCAACTACCAAAAAGTACAAAGGATTGTGGTAGCCGCAAAATATACATCCAGGGAATACATCAAAGTAGGTCTATGTTTCTGGATACATAATGTTAGAACATTGGCAACAATCATAGAAAAATCAATAACAAAATCACAAATAAGTATGAAAAAATGGAGACTGAATGTTACAAACTAGGAATATAATACAAACCAATTTAATATTAAAAAAGAATTGTAAAAAAAGGCAAAATAATTGATAAACATTTTGAAAACCAACTAGTAAGTGTTGGGTGGCCCACACTCAACAAAAATGATGGACCTCCTCAACGGGCTGAATTTTACCCAACTTGTGACCCTGCCTACTCATATAAAAGGCCTTATCCTTGACTAAGTTTGGACCGTTAATCTTACAGTGTCCAATCTGACTGTGTCTCCTTGCACCTTGTCAGATAATGTTTTACTAAACTTTTCCCTTAACGACTTGATTATACTTAAACCCTCTGTCAAGAAGAGTCTGATGACATGGTCCTGGAACCATGTCAATCTCAGTGCCTTCTGTAACTCGTTGAAATGTACTGCACTCACACATCAGACTTTTGTCAACCACATTGAAGAAAATATTAGATCCTGGTTTACAGCCGCCAGTAACTCCTATGCCCCTCTTAGGAAAGTTAAAATGGCCAGGTGCCATGATGCCTAGATGTGGTTCTCTGATTTGAAAGCCTAAGCCTAATCTTTATGGCAGGCTGAAGGTACTTGGAGACGGAATTACAGTCCTGATAAAAAATAAATTTTACAAGCTCAAGCTCAACTGAGACAATATAAAAAATCCATTCTACAAACTAAATCCACCTATTTCTCGAAAAAATCCGGAGTTCTACAAATAAATCTAAAGATATATTTGCGATTGTGAATGAGTTGTCCAATCCAGATAGAATCACAGCAAATTAAGCCCCCACCCAGGCACTTTGTAACTCCCTGAACACTTTTTTCTTTGATAAACTCAGTTCTATCAAAGCTAGTATTCCGGTTAATTCATCCTCTGGTGAACAGTATGTGACATCCATGAATCCTTACTCGTTAAATCAGTTCCCAGCCATTAGCAGAGTGTCCCTCCCAGACCTCTAACCAAAGTAAAATCAGGCTTCCTGACAGCTGCTCCCCCCCCCCCATATCTTGAGAGAAATCTTCCTTGCATGTCCCGAGCCGGCCCTATCTCTTCTAAATGACTCACTAAGTCAGGACTAGGTCCCCAGATTTTTTAAGGAAGCTGTGATAATCCCACTAATTAAGAAAACTGGTGCAGACGCTTTGGTCTCCTTGACCTATCACCCCATCTCACTGCTTTCCTACCTGGCTAAGGCGCTGTAGGCCCATGTAGCAAACTGCCTCTGCTCTTTTATTGAACAATCCCAATTTTCACATCCTCACCTAGAAGGCTTTCACTCCTCTCACTCTACTGAGATGGTAATCCTGACTGTATTGGATGAAATAAGGAAAGAGGCTGACAAAGGCACCACCCAGGCCCTAGTGCTCCTTGACGTCTCGGCGGCCTTTGACATGGTCGACCATAAAATTCTGGTGGAGTGTGTCAGGAACGCAGGGGTTGAGGGAGCCACCCTTCAATGGCTGACGTCCTTTTTAGACCATCGCCTTCAATCAGTCCGTCTCTCCCAATATACGGCTCCAAGACTTGAATTAACCTGTTGTGTCCTGCAAGGTTCCTCTCTGTCCCCGCAATGTTTAATTAGCATCTCCTGCCCCTTATGTTATTATTTTTTTTTTTTATATAGCACAAATCACCACTGGTCTCTAAGCGCTTCAGAGAAAGAGCAGGTCACTGCATGTCTGCAAGGACGGAGCATTAGACAGATGTCAATGTCTCTCTAAACAGGTGAGTGTTTAACAGCTTTCTAAAGGGGAGGAGGGCCGATTCCTTGCGCAGGTTCTCCGGTAAATCATTCCAGATCTGTGGAAGGAGGACCGAGAACGCTCTGCCCCCTTTAGTCTTAAGGTTGCACCTGGAAGAGGCTAGCCTACAGGCCTCCGAAGAACGTAGAACCCGTCCAGGCACATACTTTTGCACTCTGTCTTTTATATATTTTGGTGCATCCCCATACATAGCCTTGTGGGCTATACACAGGCTCTTAAATTTCACACGCTGTTCAATAGGCAGCCAGTGCAATTTGTGAAGTAGGGGGGTTGCTTGCGTGCATCTAGGGAGACAAAAAATTAACCTGGCCCCATCATTTTGTACAACCTGCAGTCTCCTCAGAAGCTTCTGTGGGATGCCCAGATAAAGGGCATTCCCATAGTCCAGCCGCGAAATGACCGTGGCTGAGACAATTGATTGTAAGACAGAGGTGGAGAGCAGAGGGATATGTCTCCGTAATTGCCTAAGTAAACCCGTACAGATGTCTACCACCGAAGACACCTGGCCAGACATAAACAGATCCAAATCGATTTTCAAGCCTAGGCTCTTTACTACTGACACTGGGATTGGCGCCACACCTAATTCTGACGGCCAGAAAAGTTCACATCATGGGCTATTTTGAGCTAGAATAATCAGCACCTCGTTTTTTTCCGGGTTGATTTTCAGTAAATTGGCTGCCATCCAGTTAACAGTAAACCTGAGTAGATTTTTCACTGATTCTTGTGCTTGGCTAGTGTTGTCAAGTCGAACCAGGGGTTGGATGTCATCAGCGTAGTTAAAGACCTGGCAGTCTCTGCCTGTGAGCGCCTCCACCAAGGGCTGCAAATAGATATTAAACAGAAGTGGAGACAAAGCAGAACCCTGAGTGACTCCACAGGACAGGGGGCCCAAGGTCGACACCTGCTCCCCCATTTGGACTCTCTGGGTGCGGTCGGTCAGGAAAGATCTTAGCCACTGAAGTACTTGCCCTTTTATGCCCAGATTCGACAAACGGCTCAGCAGGATGTTGTGGCTGACCGTGTCGAATGCCGCTGACAGATCTAATAAAATCAGAGCACTCTAATGTTTATTATCGGCTCTAATTCTAAGTTCGTCCAGTACTGACACCATCACCAGCTCTGTGCTATGGTGTGTCCTAAAACCCGCCTGTCTAGAATGGAGCAGATGGTGGTCATCTTAAGTATTTTGTCTGGGATTTCAAGACGTGTTGTTCCAATAATTTAGCGAGAAAGGGGGGCTGTGAGATGGGCCTATAGTTTTTTAAGGCTGTCGTATCTGCTCCTGGTTTTTTCAATTGGGGAGTAACACTTGCTTCCTTCAGCTTTGCTGGTAGATAGTCCAGATCTAAAGACTCGTTGAGTAATCCCAGGACCTGCCTTTCCAAACCCGGCAGGGCCATTCGAAAAAGGCCCGGCGGGCAAGGGTCCATTCGAGAACCTGATTTAATCTGTTTAGCTACTGCTGCCAGGGTTGCAGGGTAAAGCTTTTGGAAACTAACCAGCTGGCTACTAGGGCAGGGAGGGGTGATCTGTTCCAGGAGACTGTGATCAATGGGGTTTGTAGTAATTTCTGAGACGATGTCCAGAACCTTTTGGAGGAAAATCCCCTGAAAACTATCACAGGTCGGCAAGGCTCTCATGGTGTTGTTGTCCCCTTTTTGGCTCAGTTCCTTCAATATTGCAAAGATCTCTTTTTGTTTGTTTTCCGCCGAGCTAATCCTAGCTCGGCGGAAAACAAACAAGAATGCCGCCTTCTTACCTAGGATAGCTGATTTATACGTGGCAAGGAGGGCTTTATAGGTTATTAAATCTATTGGGTCATACTTAAGTCTCCATCTCCTCTCGGCTTGTCTGAGAAGTTGCTTTTTTCCCTTAGAGTCTCGTCGTACCATGGGGCTCCTTTCCCTTTGTCTCTCACCCTTTCTTTCCGTTCAGGTGCCAGTGAGTCAATGGCCTGTTGTAATTGGGAGAAAAGGGCTACGCATTTGTGGTCCAGGTTATCCTCACTTCCCACAGAGACAGGGATCGAGTGGAGTAGAGCGACGAAGGAGTCTGCCTCGACATTTTTCCACAGTCTAACCTTCCTCCACAAAGGTGGAGGCCGCAGGAGTGGGCAATCCATGAGGACCCAGCATCTCAACAGTGCGTGGTCCGACCAGGCACAGGGACTGATATCGGTGATCTGTGCCTGCGATTTAGAAGACCAAATTAGGTCTAATGTATGCCCTTTGTTGTGGGTAAGGCCATTTACCAGTTGCACCATTTCCATAGAGCTCATATTTGACTCAAATAGAGATTCCGCAGGTTCTCTTTAGGTCCTGTCCCAGTGATAGTTGAAATACCCCACTACTAAGAGGTGTTTATATCTGGAACATAGCTCAGACCTAAGTTCCAGAAAATCCTCATTGAGGATTTCAAGAAGATTTTTATCGCCAAAATATCAGCACTATCGCAATTTTCCGCAAGTATTTTAGTGACCATAAGGCTCTTTTTGAACAGGACCGCTACCCCCCTCCCCTGAAATCTTCTGGCCTATTGTGCCAGACCGCGTCAAAGTCCATTGGCAAGGCTGCCACCATGTCTGGGGTAGAGGTATATCCCAGCCACGTTTCTGTGAGTGCCAAGACATCAATGTTACCCTCTTGTAATAGGGTAAATACTTCAAGGTGATGTTTCTGCAAGGAGCGAGTATTAAGGACCGCTACCTTCAGACCATTTCCTATAGGAACTCGGGGCTGCCCCAGAGTCCTCCGGGTCCCCTCCCTCTCAGTGTTGTTGGTCTCCAGTAGGGATTCCGCTCGCAACTTTGCATGCACACTGTCCTCTAACACACAGTTATCCGATTTAAGTGCCCATAATGTCTCAGGCGCATACCTAAGTGCCCGGGCAGGGGTTATGGCCCTTGGTCCCAGCCGGGCACGGCCAGGCGCAGACAGGCTTGCCTTTGGCGCGCCACCGACGCGCCCGCTGCGCGCGTCTGCTGTGTGTCCGCAACCGTCACCCTCCACACAAACAGCACTTCAAGCTACGGTGGACCGGGGAGAAGTGACCGGAATGCGGCCAAGGGCTAGGTAAGCAGACTCGATATATGCGGACAACAGTTTAAATGCCCCAAAACTGTAGCACTATAACAAGCAGCCTCTCACAATCCCCTCAATAGTAGGCAAACAAAGTGCAATAGTTAAAAGTATCAAAGTATTAAAACCTGTGTTGAAGAGCTCCGTGTTAGCTGCTCTTCTCTAAGCTGCGCGTCGGCTCGATCAGCTATTTTTATGGCAGCCGCAGCAGAAACTAGAGCGCTAACCAAGATGGCGGCGTGGCCTGTGCCACCGGAAGTTGGAACGAAACCGCAACCGTCACCCTACACTCCCTCCACACAAACAGCACTTCAAGCTGCGGTGGACCGGGTAGAAGTGACCGGAATGCGGCGAAAGGCTAAGTAAACAGGCTCGATATATGCGGAGAACAGTTTAAATGCCCCAAAACTGTAGCACTATAACAAGCAGCCTCTCACAATCCCCTCAATAGTAGGCAAACAAAGTGCAATAGTTAAAAGTATCAAAGTATTAAAACCTGTGTTGAAGAGCTCCGTGTTAGCTGCTCTTCTCTAAGCTGCGCGTCAGCTCCATCAGCTGTTTTTATGGCAGCCGCGGCAGAAACTAGAGCGCTAACCAAGATGGCGGCGTGGCCTGTGCCACTGGAAATTGGGTCCCTAGGGGAAGGCGAGGTGCGCACCTTCAACTTCGCAGATGATCTGCAACTGATTTTCACCATTGACAACACCCCTGACTCTGTCCTGAATTTTCAGACCACTATGGTATACATCCGCAATTGGATGAATAATAACCATTTAAAATTAAATCCTGATAAAAAAGAACTGATCGTAACCGGCTGCTCTCGGAACCCCTGTACCATAAATGTTTGGCCAGCAGAGTTTGGAGTGCCTCCACTTCCTTCCTCCTCAGCCAAGAGCCTCGGTGTCACAATCGATAGGGATCTCTCGATGAAAACCCAGATTGGAATAGTAGACTGCTTTTTCAAACTCCGGAAGATCAGGAAAATCAGTAGATTCCTTACAACCGAAGCGATTATCCAAGTCATTCTATCCCTTGGAATCTCACATCTCGACTATGATAACTCTACTTACTTTGGCTTTCCAGGTTACTTAATGAAAAGTTTACAACTGGTGCAAAATCAGAAAGCAAGACTTATCTATCACCAGCCAAGCCACGTCACTCCCCTCATGAAGAAACTACATTGGCTCCTGGTAACCCAAAGCTGTGCATATAATGTCTGATGTCTGATATTTAAATCACTTCACGGCACATGCCTGGAACTTATTTCCACTCTCATGCAGAGGTATGCCCCTATCCGGGCCCATAGGTCATCCCAGCAGTTCCTATTGGCCATTCCCACCTTTAAACGAAAAAGAATTGGCAGATCCTGCTTTGCGATACTGGCCCCCCTCCTTTGGAACTCACTCCCTTTTAACATCAGATCTTCTACATACTACTCTTATTTTAGAAGACAATTAAAAACTTGGCTGTTCTCTCAGGCCTATGAATGAATAATCTAATAGCAGCCAACCACCTATTTTTTAAGCGTCATGAAACCGTATGGTGAACGTGCGCTCTACAAATTCTTTTGACATAACATATCAGTGTAGGATGTATGCAAGACTGTCCAGGTAGAAAGAATACTCCATCAAGGTAAACTGTTGCAATTTTAAGTTAAAAGTCTTTCAGACATTTCTTTACTCGTTTTTGAAAAACGTGGGTTCAGATTACCTGACAATGATTGCCCAATCCTCATTTCTTGAAAACTTTGCACCTTCTTCAAAATTTACCAGAAATTGTATAGGTTCGCATGATGTTTGCCAATTACTTTACTAAAGGAATTGTGCCCTCTCACTATTGCATTGTTAGTTTTTGCGCTTTCTTCTAAACAGGTTGATTAGCAGTTCCACCATTCACTTGCAAACTTTGGCTTCCTCCTGCGATCCAGCTTGCATAGACAGCTAATCCAGGTGTCCTCAAAGTAATTTAGCATGGGAGACAATTTTTCATCACTTTGGTGAAAGTAATCAGATCCAGAAATTGTAGTGCAAAAATTCATCTACACTGTTTGGAGGCAAACATTTAACGCAGTTAATTTACGTAATTCAAACTGAAGTTTGCTATTTGAAAAATAATCCTCAACTAAGGATGTTTTTTTAATTCTGTGCCGAAAAGCCAGAGAAAAGTGGAAAAAACATCCTTGAATTTTACATTCAGGGTGCAATTTGGTTACCGTAGTTATTGATAATTCGAAGTCAATTATTACTTTCCTCAGAATTTTGCTCATTGTTTTAACTTTTACAACTGATAAAAGTTCCATATAGGTAGAGGATTGCTTATCAAGTAGTAAACTATATACCAATAACCCAGTTGTATTATTAATATTAGCGTGAATTGTAAAAATTGGGTGAATGGATGGGCATGGACTTGAAGGTCCCATCCATCATCCTAATGTCATGATTCTCATGAGTTATCAGGGTATGTGCGGTGGTCACATTTGGTATTCTTTTTTGAGGGTTTTGGTTATCATGAAGAAGGAAAGGTTCATTACTAAAAGTTGATGTAAATTCAGGGGGAATAAGAATATCAGAATATGTTTGAGGGGCAGTATGTTGTGGATTACTTGCGTGTTTTCTTCTTTGTAACATTCTACATAGGTTAGGAATGAAGGACATACTGCTAGCAACATGCAATGGAATATTTTCTGATACCTTCCGATAAAAACAGAGCCACAGGCATTATTGGAGGTGGATGCAAGCATTTTTATGTGCTGCACATGTTCCCTAACTTTAATCTCCATTGCAGAGGCAGAGTGGTTATGTTTTAAGGACAGCTGCTCCAGAGTAACTACTCTGCCTCTGCAATGGGATGACCAATAATGCACACACCTTCAATAATTCCTGGGCATAGTTATCTTCTCCTTACAGTAAAGACAGCAGTTGTACTTTAAAAGTCGGTTTCCTCTTGCAGAAACAACAAATAAAGCTTGACGGCAGGCCTATAAAAACAAAACACAGCTGACCATGATATAACTTCCTGCAAAAGGTTAAAAACAGACAAATGAAATTTACATTTGAAAGACAATGTTTTGAAAAGTACAAAATCTAAAATATGCCTTGCGGGAGAAATATACTGTTAGTCTTTTACTCAAAACATTTAAATAGAGACTTCTGTTTACTTTGGAGTTGTATTCTCTTGGATGAAGTAGCTATTTGGCTGATTATTGATCTTCGAAGTGTGTCTTCTTGTAATAAGAAATTGCTCCTTTGTTTGATTGTTTGCAAAGAGATTATGACCCTACAAGAAAAAAACAATTAAAAAAGAAATTTACTAACTGATTCTTTAAAGTACACATTAATATACCACAGTCTATATCCACAATCTAACAGAAAATCAGTACCGCACATCGTGAGAGAACTACATTTAAATCGCCAGTCACTGTCCTGCACCTGCCTTAAGGGACACCCCTTGCGGATTAGGAATACAAAATTAGATATCCTTCCACTGTCCAACACCTGCCCTAAGGAACATACTCAGCAGAGTGAGAATAGGACATATCAACCCCAGCCACTGTCTAACATCTGCCCTGAGGAACGCACCTAGCTGAGTCAAAATTGTCAATTATATTATCCTCCTATCGCCACAGGCTCTCTATAATATCGTGCGTTATCGCTGCAGGGCCCTCGGGTTGTCGGCTGATGAGCTGTGTATTATTGTGCTTCTGCTATTTATTGCTACTGACCGGCCTCTGTGGTTGTATGTCTGTAACTGTACTCCTTTTCTTTATAATAAAGGTTTAAAAAAAAAAAATTTCAATTATAACCCCAACCACTTTCTAGCACCTGCCCAGAAAGATACTCCCAGGAGTTAGAATAAAAATGTGTGCCCCCTGACACTATCCTGCGCCAGCCTTGAGCTCTGTCCCCTTCAGAGTTAGAATAGTAATTCATACCCCCAGACTCTGTCCTGCACCTGCCCTGATCTATGCCCCTTGTGGAGTTAGGATAGAAATTCACACCCCTGATCACTGTTCAGCACTCATCTGTTTACCTTATGTAGGATCTGCTTTCACGGTTACCTCCACTTTTTGCTGGTGTTTTATGACTAGTATGACTGGGATCCTGCCAATCAGGCCACAGTTACTGTGCTTTTTCCCTAAATCTGACAGTGGCAGGTAAGTAGTTACCTTCCCAATTGGCTACTGGTGTACCCACGTAAGTCCCTAGCATATGGTACTAAGGTACCCAGGGCATAGGCACACCAGGGTTCTCCCATGGGCTGCAGCATATATTAGGCCACCCATGAGAGACCATTCAAACTATGACTACAGGCCAGCCATTGCAGCCTGTGTAAGTTGGTGCTAGCAACACTTACAACAGATATACGTTTACTTATATCTGAGGTCACTGCACTTACAACTTATAAGTCACCCCTCAGGTAGGCCTTTCAATCCTGAAGGCTGGGTGCTAGGTTATAAGTGGCTGACTGCACTTACAAGGCCCGTAGAATCGACTCCTAGGTTTGTACACTACAAACCCCAGAGTCGATTCATCAGGCTTTGTAAGTGCGGTTGTAGAACTGAGTTCCAAAGGGACCCCCAGCGGTGGAGAGCTTCACCTAAAATCTATGGGTCCACAGGCGTTTCTTTTAACAAAGAAGTGAGGCAGACTCTAGAATGAGGAGGGAAACAAGATATTTTATTATACAGAATATAACTCGAGTTATGGGACAGAGTCCCAGAGTCACCTAGGTGAGTCTACGGAGGCTGTGTCTTCTCCAGGGCATGCAGCAGTCTTTATACAATGTGGAGTTCTCCTTATCAGGTTTGAGGCATCACTGTATCCTGGGCTGTGGTGGGCCAAGGCTGCAAGGCAGATGACTCGGGGGCTTCTGACATTGTCCAAATAATGCAATCAACCGGGGGTGGTCTCTCAAGGCTGTAAAGCAGATGACTCTGGAGCCTCTGCAATGTCCAGATAATACAATCAGCTGGAGGTTGTTTCTTTTGACGCACATAGAGCCACAGATCGATTGTCCGCACATGTTGTTCTAGTCAACAGAGAGGGATGAGGGAAGATAAGGTGGGTGCGTGCAGCTTGTCCTTTGTGACCTCGTCAATAGAGGGGAGTGAGGGGAGATACGGTGGTTGTGTGCAGCTTGTCTTCGTGTGCAGGGGCCCACCTCAGGCAAGGGAGGGAGAGAGTTGACGTGGCAAGGTTTCAGGGGTGAAAAATTACAGCACAACAGTCCCTCCCTTTACCATGGCAACTTTCTCAGTTTCTTTTAATCAATGTCAATGTTCATCATATAGTCTATTTCTATTTGCAACATTATTTTCTCGTTCTCGAACTGTTGGGTCACTGAGACTTGCCTAATGGCTGACAGGCACATGGAGCAGAGGGCCGGGCCACATTGGATGCAAAGGCAGCATGAAAACAGTAGACCAGTGATGATGCAGAGGCCAGCCAGTATCTTCCAGCCCCAGGTGGCTATCGGGCCCCAAAACCAGATGGTAAGGGACCAGTTGCTTGTTTCTTCGTGGATCTCCGAGGACACTCGATGTAGGTGCTTGATAGCCTTGAAGACTGTGGGGGCGTAGTCAGGAATGTAGATGCAGCAGCTGGCCCCGATCAGGTGGTACACTCCTCCACGGTCTGCCAGGACAACGTCCAGCACCATCCGGTTTTGGAGCATCACCAACCGTACCGCTTGAAGTTCAGCCGTGTTGTTGGTCAGTACGCCAGCGGTGATGTTAATTGTAGCTTCCACAGCCCAGGACAGGTGTCTTATAGCCCGGCTGTTGATCATTGGGCCCCACAGAAGAATTAAGCCCTTCATAGCGTCCAGAAATTGTTCAGTGAAAGTGTCTGTTTGGTCCACTTTCAGTGACCTTTTGCTTCGAAGATGACCTGGGTGAGCAGTGCAGGTGGGTGGCAAGATAAGGGCAAGGTAGCAGACCCCGCTCCATCCTGCTGGTAACCAAGTATAGGCGTTTGTTCCGCACACGAAATAAGTGTTAGGTGAGGCCACAAGGGACGGTGGACTGGTGCTATTCAGAGCACTGATGATGGTGCAGTGGCTGATGCCCACGTCCTTTCTAACTTTACCTTCCACACAGACGTGCCCATGGACATTGACGACTGACAGGGCCACTGTCCGTCTTTCGGCCACTCCTGTGTTTAGTGCAGAAAATATTGTTTTTCCACTTTTACTGTAAATTCTCATTTCTTCTCGTTTTTGCTCAGGGATGTCTAGCTGTAATGTGTTGTTGATATGCACGTGTGGACAGAAGGGATAAGTGTTATTTCCACTTTTGTTACGCCAAAATTCGTCAGTAAATTGGGAGTGAGTGGCATCGGAAATAGTATTATCATTGAGTGCTTGTGTTATCAACATCTTCCAGGCCAGGCATGACCCGTGAATAGAAAATGGGACGGGGATGAAAGGAATTGCTCTTTCGGCAGAATGAGGCATTAGGCCACATATCCAACAGTTTGTTGTGTTTATTGCCAGGTGATGCTGATGCAACAGCTGCACGAAGGTATTGTTCCAAAATTCCCTACGTCTATTCTGCACATACGGAGGTAGTGAAGCGAATTCATGTTGAATAGGGGAAACTGTAGGTGGCGTTGCCCCATGGGATGTAAACTCAATTGTCCAAAAAATTATAGCAGATAGAAAAAATATTGTCAAAAGTACGAGCAGCAGGACAGTCCGCCCCCCACAAAGTGTTTTATGTGTTTTGCCTGGTCCCATTTTCTTGTTGATTGTCCTTATGTTTGTGTACTACACGAGAACACCCCCCCCCTCCCTGGGTGCTGTCTGTAATTGGTGGTTGCTTCACTGGCCAGTGACTCCAGAACCCCTATTGGCGTTTCACTGGTCTGCTGGTCCAGACAATATCACAGCCCTACAGCCGAAAAAAGAAAAAAAAGGGGGGGGGCACAAGAGGTGGTCAAAGATAAAGTGTTAGGTTTATTTCTTCAATCGGGGACGGAGATTGTAGCCCTCTTCTGGTTCGTTGATCAGGTCCAGTTGTGGTTCAGGATCCACCTCCTCTTTGACCGGCCTGTCCAGGGTCAGAATGTCTCGCTGTGTTTTTAGTTGGTCTTCATTCAGTTTGGACGGTCTTTTGCAGTGCGAGATGTGGATCCAATTCTTTCTTCCCTCCAAACGGACTGCGGTGCGGGTCGTCAATAACACCAGAGCTGGCCCTTTCGACCTTGGCTCGAGTGTCGCACGCCTGGAGAAGTTTTTCACGAAGATATAGTCACCGGCTCTGATGGCATGGCCCGGACCATCGGATTTGTCGGGGATGGCGACAGAGACCTGATCGTGGAGAGAAGCAAGAGTATGAGTTAAAACATTCAGATAATCGCTCAATACAACTTCTGGGACATTGTTAATTTCTCAGGCCTTGGGGTAGTCCATATGTTCATAGGTCGTCCGAACACTATCTCATAGGGAGTCAACTGAGTTCGGGAATGTGGAACTGATCAGATTGATAGCAGGGCTAGAGGGAGGGCATCCGGCCACTTGAGGCCAGTGTGATCAGTTATTTTTACTATTTTATTCTTGAGGATGCCATTGTAGCGTTCCACCAACCCGGCAGACTGTGGGTGGAAAACTGCATGGAATTTTTGTTTAACTCCCAGGCCTTCCAGAATGTGTTTGATGACCTGTCCGATAAAATGACTCCCACTGTCGCTCCACAGAAGTTTGCAGAGCTCGAACCGGGGAAAGAATTCCTTAAGTAATACTTTTGCTCTGGTGATGGCGGTATTGTTTTTGACAATGTAAGCCTCTATCCGAGACAAAGCACATACTACCACTAGCGCGTACTTTATCCCTCAACACCTCTCCATCTGGATGTAGTCCATTTGGAGGACTTCAAAAGGTGCCACAGGAGTGGCGAAACCAGCCTAGAGACATTTCACTCCCTTTCCAATGTTATGTCGGAGGCAGACCAGGCAGTTTGCGGTGTAATGCTCTAATGTTGATCGTAACTTAGGGTTGTCCCAGACAGGTGTTAAAAGGGAGATCATGGCACCTGGCCCTAAATTGGCCGGTAAATGGACTGATTGTACCACTGGGAGGAGGTAGGCGGCTGGTAACTTCCATTTTGTTCCGTCCCTTGACTGCCAGCAGCCCTCCTCGTCTCTCAACCCCTCCTCTTCCCACCTTTGTTTTTCCTCATTCGTGGCCATGCTCTGTATCTCCCAAATCTGTGACCTGCTGTCGCTCCATTTTTCTGCCTGTGTCCTGGTGACATAGACAGTGGCTTCAGCCGTCATGGCGGTGAACCTGGCTGTTTCGCCTGCTAAAGCATTGCCCTTGCCCACATCATCAGTAACTCGTTTATGGGCAGCGCACTTAATCACTGCTAATTTGCTAAGGAGTGTAATGGCTTCCAACAGTTGAGATATAAGAGTAGCATGTTGTATGGCCGTACCATGGTAAGTAAGAAATCCTCTCTCCTTCCAGAGTTTACCAAAACTATGGACCACTCCGAAAGCATACTGACTGTCAGTATATATGTTTACTTTGAGATCTGTAGCGAGGATGCAGGCTCTAGTGAGAGCCACAAGTTCCGCAGCTTGTGCAGAAGTCTGTATAATCCGGGCCGTTTCAATCACTGCAGTGGTCGTAGTTACAGCATAAGCAGCAGAAGTGGTGCCATCTTGTCCCTTTAAACAGGACCCGTCGACCCAGAGCTGGCCGTCAGTGTCTGATAAGGCTGTGTCTGTGAGAATAACCCTGCTTTTAGTGTCAGCTTCAGTTTGTAAAATGCAGTCATGCAAGGGCGGGTCACCCTCCCCAGAAGGTTGTGGCAACAGAGTGGCAGGGTTAAGGGTAGTGCATCGTTTGATTGTAATGTGGGAAGAGAGGAGGGTCAACTCATATCCAGTAAGTTGGGCACTAGTGAGGTGTTGAGTGCATGATATGTTAAGTAGAATGTCGACAGAGTGGGGAACGAACAGTACAAGGTCGTGGCCCAAGTCTATCCCTTCTGATTGCCGAATGGAGACAGCAGCAGCTGCCACAGCGCGCAAACAAGGTGGTAAACCACATGCGACTGGGTCAAGGATGGCAGAGAAGTAGGCACAGGGTCTTTTCGAGAGCCCATGCGTCTGGTAAAGGACCAAAGAGGCACAGCCACCCTGTTTGTGGCAAAAAGAAAAAAAGGTTTCGTGTAATCAGGGGTTTCTAAAACAGGGGCGGAGCACAGGGCTTGAATGAGGGTCTGAAAAATCGTGGAGTGCTCGTCTCTCCACGGGAGAGGGTAGGGAGTATCATTTGTGAGAAGAGAAAGGAGGGGTTTGATGAGCTGGGAGAAGGCGGGGATCCATTGTCTGCAAAAAGAAGTTAGACCCACCAAAGCCCGGATATCCTTCTGTGTGCGTGGTATAGGGGAAGTGCGCAACGTGTGTATTCTGTCAGGTGTCAAGGATCGCCCCTCCGTAGACAGCAGGTGGCCCAAATAGGTCACCTGCGGTCTACAACATTGAAGTTTGGAACGGGAGACTTTGTGGCCCTTGAGGGCCAAGAAATGTAGCAGAGACAAAGTGGCAGAGGTACAGAGAGGCATAGAATCCACGGCCAGGAGGAAATCATCTACATACTGGATAAGGGCCACACCAGGGGGAAAGGTGTGCCCTTCTAGTTCTTTCTTGAGGGCCTGACTGTAAATGCTAGGGCTCTAGGTGTAACCTTGAGGAGCCCAACAGAATTGATACGATCTATTCCGGATAGTAAATCCGAAAAGGTAACGTGAGTCCTGATGGATGGGGATAGAAAAGAAAGCGTTTTTCAAGTCGATGACTGTGAACACACAGGCCGTTGGTGGGATCATAGTCAGTATGGTAGTAATGTCTGAGACCACCGGGTACTGGGGAATGACTATTTTGTTAATTTCTCGAAGGTCAATAACAAATCGATAGATCTTTTCTCCCATTGCACCCTTTTTGAGGACAGGAAGGATAGGGCTGTTACAGATGTTGCTAGAGGAGTGCTGGACCACTCAGACTGCAATCAGGTCATTTAAGATGTTCAATAGTGCTTGTTCTCCTTCATGAGATATTTTATACTGTGAAAGGCGAGGTAAGGGGGCGTTTGACGGACTGTGATGTGGACCGGTTCAATGTTCATGGTGCCAACATCAGTGTTGCTTTGAGACCAAAGGGAGGATGGGAGGCCGGAAAGGTCAATGGAGTCTTGGATGGTGGCGGGCAGTTGATTAGTACCCGTTGTATTGTCAAAAAGAATCACCCGGACATTATCAGAGGAACAACGAATAGTAGCCCTAAAATGTTTCAGAAGGTCAATACCTAGAAGATTGTCGGGGCAGGCAGGGGACAAGAGAAATGAAGATTCAGTGATGTCTCCCCCCAGAGTGAACGTAGTTGGAAGTGATAAAGCGTTAAGTGAGGGCTTACCATCGAAACCAGTCAATGTTATTCTTTTGCCAGAAGGGGCAGCCCGATGGACCAAATTACCCGCAAGGGCGCTCCTAGAGGCCCCGGTGTCAACCAGGAAAGTCACCAGGGTGCCCGCCAAGTAGGCGGATACGTAGGGACCCCGAGGATCGACGAGGTACTTCAAGTGGTCCGGAACTCCTCCCTTGACAGCCCTATGAAAAGAATCGGTCCGTGGCCTCTGAGCAGTCGGATGTGAAGTCTTGAACATTCTGTTGCCTATTATCAAAAGTTTTAGCAGAGCGGGGCTGGAACGGTTGTGGTGGGCGATTCGGGGGGCCCCTGTAATTATCTCTGGGGATTGTTTTTCCTGAACGGATATTGTCTTCTAGCACAGGGCACTCATTTTTGTAGTGGCCCGGCTTTTTACAATAATCGCAGTTATCTCCATACTGCTGACGAGTGTGTTGGGGAGGCACTGTAGGGCCAGGGTCAGGTCTGCGCGCATGGGGCGGGGCACGGGTATTGGTGTACCTCGTGTCTGCCGCTTGGCTGAGAAGAACAGATTCCTTAAGCTCCTGTCTGCGCTTTTCCTTATTTTCCTCGACCTTGTCCTTAAGGGTCTCGTAATACTGGGCTGTCAACAAAATAGTCTGGGGAGTTGCTGCCTGCCAGGTACTTTCGCTAGCCCGGAGTTTATTCTGAATAGTCGGCAAAAGGTTGTCAACAAACGTTTGAACTAACAAGTGTCGACCTGTCTCAGATGTTATGTCTTGGCCGCTGTAATCAGAGAAAGCTTTATTTAACCGAGAGACAAAAACGGCTATAGTCTCGTCACTCTTTTGTTTGCAAGATGTCAACATATGCCAATCAACCTTGCGTTGAGGGACAATTGTTTGTAATTTAGTCAATAATTTGTTTGCTAATTCTTAAACCAATGCATGTGGTTTTTCTCCTGGTTTACGCTCAGTGTCGTGGGTGCACAAGTTAGTCCATGAATCTCCTAGGTTTAGGGCATTGTCGGAGTGTATAACTGAGTGCCATATCTCGGGGGGTTCTACACTGCCAAATATCTGTAGGGTGTCTTGTAGTGTTAGGTCGTAGGTGTCCAGTATCTGTCGCATCTCTTTATAAAATCCTGTTGGATTGGTACGGAGGCCAGGGATCCCTGACTTTAGAATCATGACCTCAGCGCTAGTCCAAGGGGTATATACCCAGTTATATAGTAATTTTTCACGGGCATTAGCGTCATCAGTCCCCGTGCCGGCCCCTCTGGCCAGAACATAGATGGGGGCAGCTTCGCAGACAGGCATGTCGATGCTGCTTAACAACCCTTCTTTTGTGTCTTCAGAACCGTCCGACTCGTGGCCAGGATGAGAATCCTGTTCTAAAAGGTGCAGATGGTCGATACAGTATGTACACAGGGTTTCTAGTTAACTGTGGTGGAGGAACCCTGGGTCGATTTAGTGAAAAGGGTCTGAAGGCGCTGTCTACTAAGATCGGGTCTTTCTCTTTCCAGTCGGGCTAGTATGTGGTAGGCAACCTGTTGAAGAAGATGGTGGCGGAAGTACATGGGTTGCTTACCTAAAGCCTTAATTAGGGCCGCTCTGGTAAAACCTGGCACGGTCAATGTTTGGGCTTTTAGGTCTAGATGGGTCTTTTCGGTGGACGTTAGGCGGGGCAGTCTGCCTTCGGGAGAAAAACTAGGTAATGCGTGTGGGGTTTGGATATCGTTCAGTGTGGGGGCCGAAGCCTGGGCTGGTGCCGCTGCAAATGGGTCAGGGATTGGAGGTGGAGTAGAGGGAAATGCTTGGAAGTCGATGTCTAGATCGGGGGTGGCTAATAAGGGCATCATTGGATAGGGAGGTGGTGAATTAGGTCGGGAAAGGAGAAGCTCATCATCTAGATAGTCATGGGGGTATTTCTGAGGAAGGACAGGATACTGGCCCGTCGTTTCTAGACGATGTTGTCGGTCAGCTCGTTCTATATTTGTTTTGTGGGCCTGGAGATGAAGTTCATGCGTTTTTTCAGAGTATGTAGTGTTTTTAAGGCTTTTTCTTTCCCTAGCTTCCTCCCTTTTTTTTCTCTGTTGTATTTCTATTTTCCAGAGACTGAAAGCCTCCCACACGGAAGCGCGAGGATGATGTTTGTCTAATTTACGCTCAAGGTCTTCGAGTTTAGAGGGCTCAAAAGAGCTCCACTCAGGCCACTGCAGTTCCTTTTCCTTTTTTGTGTAACGGCGCCACAGGGAATTGAACATTACCGCTGTCAGGCCATATTTTACATACATTTCTTTAGAAGGGGTACCTTCCGGGGGAGCAGGCTGACTTTCTGCCAAGGCAGAGAGGTCGGGTCGACAGCAACAACAAAACATCCTAAATTTACTGAAAGCAGGTATTTTGAAGACAGAAAACCAACAGCGAAATATCGCACCTTTATACTTCTATGTACAATTTAGTACTGATTCTATATACCCACCTTCGGTCTTTGCAAAGAACGAATATACAGAACTTCTGACTACTTGCTAACAGAAATATGGGTGTCGAAAGTTTGACCTTACCAGATAATTTGTGTCCGTCCTCACAGAGAGATCTGCCTCTGTATAACAGGAATCTAGAAACCAGAACTTGGGACTCCAGTCAGGGTCAGCAGCGAAGGGCCCAAAAGCAGGAGGAGGAACAGCGTCAGAAGTCAGTCGGGCTATGCAGACGAGGGTCTTCAAATTCGCATAGGTGCACTCCCTTCGGGGTTCCACCCGCTGGCCCCCTGAAGCCTCCCGGGCTGGACACGGACCTCTGATGGAGTTCCTATTCGGGCGCCAAGTGTAGAACTGGGTTCCAAAGGGACCCCCAGCGGTGGAGGGCTTCACCTAAAATCTACGGGTCCACAGGCGTTTCTTTTGCCAAAGAAGTGAGGCAGACTCTAGAGTGAGGAGGGAAAGAAGATATTTTATTATACAGAATATAACTCGAGTTATCGGACAGAGTCCCAGAGTCACCTTGGTGAGTCTACGGAGGCTGTGTCTTCTCCAGGGCATGCAGCAGTCTTTATAGTATGTGGAGTTCTCCTTATCAGGTTTGAGGCATCACTGTGTCTTGGGCTGTGGTGGGCCAAGGCTGCAAGGCAGATGGCTCAGGGGCTTCTGACATTGTCCAGATAATGCAATCAACCGGGGGTGGTCTCTCAAGGCTGTAAGGCAGATGACTCTGGAACCTCTGCACTGTCCAGATAACGCAATCAGCTGGAGGTCATTTCTTATGACGCACATGGAGCCACAGATCGATTGTCCGCACATGTTGTTCTAGTCAACAGAGAGGGATGAGGGAAGATAAGGTGGGTGCGTGCAGCTTGTCCTCCGTGACCTCGTCAACAGAGGGGGGTGAGGGGAGATAAGGTGGTTGTGTGCAGCTTGTCTTCGTGTGCAGGGGCCCATCTCAGGCAAGGGAGGGAGAGAGTTGACGTGGCAAGGTTTCAGGGGCGAAAAATTACAGCACAACACAGTCATCCTTTTTGATACATATAGTGGCCATGCGTCAGTACGCGATGGCCAACTATATATTGGCTGTGCCGAACCTGGGCATGTTTGGTATGAAACATGTTGGCATCATACCCCAACACCGTTACCAGTGTTGGAGGTATGATTACATGCACTGGGGGGGGCTCCTCCGGGAAGCCCCCAGTACTCCCAGTAACAGCCTTTCAGGGTCTGCCAGCAAGCTAATGCTGCTGCCAAGCCTAGACACGATTCTGCCCTCCTGCTGCTGAGGTGAGTGTGAGTAGAGGAAGGTAGAACAATAGGTTTCCTGTCACAGGGAGGTGTGACCACCTCCTAGACAGAACCTAGTGTATAGGGCATGGGGTGGGGGGGCTTGCCAGCGCCACTAGACTGCTTTGAAGGGCACATTTGGAGCACTTCTTGCATAATCCAGTTTGAGCCAATTCAGGGAGCCCCTGGCTCCTGCTCTGGCGCAAAACTGGACAAAGGACATGGGAGTATCCTCCCCTCCGTCCAGCCCCTCCTATAGGAGGGACCCTTGAATCGTTACAACGCTTTTCCCTAGGGTACTTAAGGGCTTACCTGTGGGTGACTCTTCAGATTCGTTGTTGGACTAGATTCTAACCCAAAACCACTTCAACTTCGACCATCTGGGCAGCTGGACTTCACAGGACATCGCCTGAAACCGAGACTGCACCTGGTCTTGCTGTTCTGCAAGTCTTCTTCGTTGTCTGTGCCTGTGCTTCATCCAGGTTCCTCTCCAGGCCTGTCGACATTAAGGACACCCGAAGTAATCTCCCTTGGAGTGAAAGGGTAACTCCCCAGCATCTGCAGGCACCGCAACGAAGCTGACCGGTCTGCTGCTCCTGACGTCTCATGGACTTCGAAAGGCTCAGCAACACAGGTGGTGGTTCTGCAGCTCCCTCGGGCCTGAACTTTCCTCTCTGGAAGTACGAGGCCAGTCCCCCTCGTACCCGCTACCACAGAACCCCTGTGCTCCGCGCCAACTTGCCGTTGCTAAGGCTTGTTGGCTCTCTACTCCAGAGATCTTAGGGCTACAAGAAGCTCCAGCCTCCAGCATCTCTTCCTGCCAAGATCATCCTCCTCACAGCATCCTCTGCACTGTGGGTCTGCATCTTTGTTGAGCTGCTCGTGGTCCTCTTGCAACTACTATGCCTTTGACATGTGGGTCCTCTTGAGGGTTTTCTTTGTCTTTAGGTGGCTCCCCTGCTTGCTCGGGACCTGCTCTGACTCTCCTGCAATTCCTGAGTCTCTTGAACCTTGCTGGTCACAACGTTACTTACTTTACGCTTACCACGTCTGTTGCTGCTGCCAAGGCTTGTTGGTGCTCCCGCCAGACACCAACCCCCTGGTTCTTGACCTCTCACATGGGACAGCTCGTGAACGGCTCCTGGTCTTCCACAGCGGTGCCTAGTCCTGACAGCTGCAGCGACAATGTCACAGTCATCCCTCCTGCATCTTCCGTCATCTGTGGTCATTGCTGTTCCGTGCCTCCCGGTCACCTCTGACTAGCATAGACTCTGTCCCCTCTGCTTGCAGGTTCTTCTCTTCAAGAATCCATCTTGGGTTCCACTGGACTATTTCACCTTCTTCGCCAGCAGCATCTTTCCTGACGTCCACCGTTGTGGTCTACAGCAGTTTCCAATGTCAGTTCGCCCCCATGCACCTGGCTTCCCTGGTGTAGGTATCCTGGTTCCTGGGGTATCCATAGGTGTGTTGATTTTCCAACCTGTTGTCTTCCCTGGGGTTCCTTCAGGGTCCACTGGAAAGAGTCCTTCTTGAAAACTGCAACCGTGACTTTCCCATTGACTTGCATTGAGTGCACGGCTGTGTTTGCACTCTGCTCACAGCCTCCGAGGGGTTCCTGGGTACTTACATTGGGTGGTTCCTTGTGTCCCCAGCTCTTCTGATTCTCCTGGTTAAAGTCCTGACTTCGGGTTGCAGTACACTTTACACTTCTTTAGTATATGGGTTGATCTTCCCCTGGAGACCACTGTGTATTTGTGCTTACTTACCTGTCTAAAATTGATGTATTATGGGGCACATTAGGATGACGAGCGGACTTTGTCCGCCCGCCCGCCCGCCATCCCATCGTAGAAAGGGACCGCCCGCCATAAGGGCGGGGGACCCGTGCCTGCAATTAGGATGCGCCCGCCACAGTGGCGAGCGCATCCAGCATTCCTGACATTGTGGCGGGCGGTGCACTCAGCACCGCTCGCCACAATGCCAGAAAGGCATGCTGTGCACTTCCATGCACAACATGGCAGGCACCGCGTGGTGCCTGCCATGTTGTGCATGGAACTGCTGGGGGGTACTATAGGTACCCCCCATGTGCACCCCCCCAACTTCCGGAGTCCCTGGGGGCCCGCAACGGGCCTCCAAAGCAGACTCCGCATGCCTTTCCGTGGCGGCAATGCCACCACAGAAAGGCATTGTAAACTGTCCATTCTAAAATGGCTGGCAGTGTCTGATAGACACCGCCACCATATAGAACGCTTTTCCACCCGGTCTTTCCGTCCGCTGCGGATGCCCCAGCCATAATATTATGGCGGGGGTCATTCCGGCTAGGATGGCGGGCGGATCGCCCCCGCCAGGCCCGCGCTGGCTACCGCCGGCCTGGCGGGGGCGATCCGCCCGCCATCCTAATGGGGCCCTATGTGTATTGTGTTGATATCTCCGAGTAGGAGATACACCAATGTGTTAGTGTGTGTATATAATAAATACACCTATTTTTATAACTACATTGTGTGGTTCTTTTTCGTTTATGATTAGTTCTGGTAAAACTAGCTTCTTAACATTCCTTCTGGACTAAGCCTGAAGGTTGCTCTCCACAGCTACCACGTAGAGAGGCATCTATGATTGTCTAAGACCACTAAAATCACCATACTGGTTGACTGGATTAGTGCAAGGTGCTTCAATTAAATAGGTGTGCACCATATACTAAGCCAGATTCCTACACCGTAGATATGTCTTCATAGGGATGAAGTTGATGTTTGGTTGATTAATGATCTTAGAAGTGGGTTTTCACTCAACAAGAGACTGGACCTCTGTTTGATCTTTCTCAAATTGTTTGTGAACCTTAAAAAAAAACAATTAAATAAGGAGTTTACTGATTGATACGTTTCAGCACAGAGTTCTATATCACAGTCTACATCTAAAGACCAACATAAAATTAGTACCACACAGCGTAAGAGAACTAAATTTGAACCCCAGTCACCGTCCAGCACCTGCGCACAGGGACATACCCACCAGATTAGAAATACAAAATTAGACCCCCTAACACCTGCCCAAATGAACATACTCAGCAGAGTGGAAATAGTACATTTGAACAACAGCCACTGTCTATATAGAAGAGTTTAAATAATAATGTAGAACTATGACCAATGTCTAGCACCTGCCCAGAGGGATACCTCCAGCGGAGTAAGAATTGAAATTCACACCCCTTGACTCTGTCTTGAATTATGCCCCCTGCTTAGATAGGATAAAAAGTCATTCAAGTCACTGTGTAGTACCTGCCCTGAATTATTTCTCCTGTGGAGTTAGAACAGTAATTTATGTCCCCGGTCACTGTTCTGCACCTGCCCAGAGCTATGCCCCTTGTGGAGTTAAAATAGTAATTCATGCCCCCGATCACTGTCCTGCACCTAACCTAAGTTATTCTCCTTTTGGAGTTACAACAGTAATTCATGCCTCCAGTCACTGTCCTGCACCTGCCTTGAGTTATGCCCGCTGCATAGTTAGAATAGAAATTGATGCCACTGGTCACTGTCCTGCACCTGCCCCGAGTTACGCCCCTGGCGGACTTGAAATAGTCATCCATGCTTCCAGTCACTGTCCTTTACCTACTCTGAGTTATGCCCCCTGTGTAGTTAAAATAGTAATCCATACTCCCAGTCACTGTGTTTCATTGGCCTGAGTTATGCCCCCTGTGAAGTTAGAATAGTAATTTATGCCCCGGTCACTGTCCTGCACCTGCCCTTAGTTATGTCCCGTATGGAGTTAGAATAGTAGTTCATGTCCCCGGTCACTGTCCTGCACCTACCCCGAGTTATGTCCCATGTAGAGTTAGAATAGTAATCCGTGCATGTATTAAACCATTGTCGCATATTAGCCAGCAGCACTTTTTATGCTATGATTTTTAGGCCGTGGTAAAACTGTTCGAAGCAAAACTACGAGCCCCACAATTCAACTTGCCACTGGTTGAAAACAAATATAGATGATGGTATTCTAAATTGTAGGGCCAAAGCACAGACTTTTGAAAGGCAAACACAAATGTTGTCCTATCTTTCTGCCTTTTTAATGTAGGTAATCACGTATTAAACAGCCTAGTGGGTGAGAGGGCATATATAGCTTTACAGATGCAAATGCAAACCTCTCTGATGGGCTAACATTAACACTCACTTGAAAAAGGCATAATTTACCAAAACAAAGAGTGCAGCAGCAGTTAGACATGTATGTAGACACACACACAAAGGAAAAATAATGCTTTGTTACCCCTAATCCTGAACATATCCTCGGCCTAGAATTTGGTGCAATTTAGGTAGTGCACTTACAACACAACTGTGAAGCCCCCTGTATTTAACAAGTGATGCACTTTCTGCAAGTGCTACTTCGCTAGGGCGGCCAGTGCTAGGTAGCATCCAGCTATTGATAATGGTGGCAGCAGCAGGTCCTATTGCAAAGCAGCTGCAACAACGTGTCCCTTCCATAGAACGGACCTCTGCCAGAAGAATAGAGAGCTTGCAGTACTAGAAAAGTAAAAAAACACAAAAAACGTGTTCTACAGCACAAACAGGCACGCAATTCACATCTGATTGGTCAAGATGGAACCCATCAGCCTCCAACAGATACAGACAAAGCATTGGTTTACTTCAATCCAATCAGATGATAATGCCATAAAAAAGAGACATCTGGTTGGTCTATGTTAACTAATAAGGGGCCAGATGTAGGTAAATCAGTCAATAATCTTTATTTCGTTGCAATTGCATCATAAAAGATATACAATTAAAATACATTAAAATACAGTTATATAATATTCAGGAATACAAATGGGGTATGGAGGGTCTACTTAGAATTTCGATTTTACCGATTCTAAAATACCGAATTTTACCGAATCGGTATTTTAGAATCGGAAAATGGAATGTGGGTAAAAATTCGGTAAAGAATACGGAATCAGTAAAATTCGGTATTTGACAATCGGAACTTACCAAATCGGTATTTACAGAATCGGTATTCCCCATTCATTCCTATGGGCCAAAAGGCCCATAGGGATGAATAGGGAATACCGATTCGGTATTTACCAAATCGGTAAATACCGATTCGGTAAATACCGAATCGGAAAGCTAACAAAAGTGAAACTCAAGTAGGCAGCCAATCATGTGCCACCACCCTCCCCCTGCTTACCAGGAAGTGGCTACACAGGCAGCTGCAACTAATCAGAAGCTTCTGGAAAGACAGTTGGAGCTGAGCAGAGTGCAGGAGCATTAGAAAGGGTTTGGAGCACTTTTAAAAGTGAAAAATGACAAGCAGCCAAGAGAAAGAGCAGCCTGAGAGGAGGAGGAAACTGAAATTCAGCAGCAAGGAGCTGCAGGCCCTTGTGGAGGAGGTGGTCAAGGTGCACCACAAATTGTTTGGCAGGCAGTCCCTCACTGTGGCTGAATCAGGCAAAAGAAAAATCTGGCTGGACATCATGGAGAAAGTGAATGCCGTGGGGGTGACCACCAGGGACATAGAGGACCTTAAAAAACGTTTTTATGACCTCAGGAGCCAAACAAAAAAGAAAATGGCAGAACAACACAAGCAGGCATCGAAAACAGGCGGAGGCAAGAACCCAGCACCCCCCCTGACTGACCTGGAGGAGATGGTGGCCTCAACCCTAGAACCAGACAGCGTCTGCGGACTGGGAGACGTAGACAGCTCGGCCAGATCTGCAAGCAAAAAAGGTAAGACAAATGCACAGCATCCCCCCCATACCATCATCCTTACCTGTACCCTTAGTGGGCAAGTGAACCCAATTCCAGTATTGCTAGCAATATACAGGGCCAATGCATGATGCGATATGTAGACAGGAAATGTAAGGACATGTCATACAGCTCACCAACAAACTAGTTCATGTAATGACTGCATACAGAACATGGCCAATGTGATAATTATTTAATTGTAGTGACTGTGAGACAGTAGCGCTTAGCTAATGTACGCTCATATGTCCACAGGTGAAACGTCTCGCAGGCACTCGCAGGAGGCTGAAGGGACATCACCTGAGAGGGAGGAGAGTCAGGATGCAGGACAAAGTACCCCCAACCTACCACAGGAGAAAGCTGCATCAAGTAGCCATCCACCTGCCCAAGACACAGAAATGGCCCAAGAATTGCTGGCATCCCCTTGCAGATCTCAGTCCCCACTCCTGCTGTCATCACCTGATATGTCAGCATCACAGCATGATGTGATACCCCCAACACAACCAGGCAGGAGGCATGTCGTGGGTCCACTCCCCGATTCGGAGTCCGTAGCAGCTGACATGGAGGGTGACGGACAACAGAACTTGCCTGTAGCAGTGAGCCCTGGCACAACACACGCCAGTGCAGGGATGGGCCATAGTACTGCAAGACGCCGCAGAGTGCAAGAAAGGCCAGCAGATGCACGAGTTGAGGGTCAAAGTGTGTTCCTTGGTCTGGAGGGGAGCATGGTGCGGATACAAAGGATGCAGGGAAGAGCCATCCAGGCATGCCAACGACAGCTGAGGTCCCTGAATAGTAACATTGGAGAGATAGGAAAGGGCATCAGTGAGATGGTACAGGTCAACAAAGAGATGGTACAGGTCAACAAGGAGATGGCAGCAGGGATGCGAGGAATCAACAACTCGGTGCAGCTACTATGCACAAAACTAGACAATGATTTTGCTGCAAGGGACAGGGATAGGCGTCGTGCACATGTCCAAAGTACAGCCATCAACCGCCTGGCCACTGCCACATCCCTGTTATGCAGGAGGAGCTACAACATGCAGGAGGCCATGACATAAAACACAAATGAGGTCACTAGGGGCATAGACAGGATGACCAGTGCTCTTGAGGCGCTGTTGAATGCACAAACTGCACACACAGCTGCTCTGGATGTGCCTATCAGTTAGGAGAGCACGAGCAGAAGCACCATTGGAAGCACCCCTGTTACTGAAACTAGGAGGAGCAGGCGCCATGCTGAGGCCACAGGCCAGCAAGACAGTGAGCATGTTGAACAACGTACTAGTGTTAGTGGGAAGCGAGCAAGGAAATAACTTTCACAGTTCAAGGTGAACTTCAACAGAACTGAGAGCATTGCAATTAAATGCTTTTTGTTGCACTTTTGTGTTTTAAAAACCAACGTCATTACAAAATTAAACTAGTGTTGTAGCATACTAGGCCTGTCTTTGTCTCCTTACTTACTTAGAAATGTGTGACCTCTTCCCGTCTGTGTCTGCCATCAGTTGATGTTGCTCCTCCAGATGTGTGTGGTTCAGGGACGCCATCCTCGTCGTCATGGTCCTCATAATCTGAGATTTCCACTTCTGTGCCCTTCTTGACCGCCAGGTTGTGCAGCATTGCACAGGCTGCAATCCTTTTGCAGCAGGTGATTATGTGTGTACTGGCGGGCCCCTCCACTTTTATGGAGGCAGCGAAACCTGCTTTTCCACATGCCAAAGGTGCGCTCCACAATGTTTCTAGTTGTTTTGTGTGCCCTGTTGTATCTCCTCTGACTTGGTGTTGTTGGGTTGAGGTAGGGTGTGAGGATGAAGGACCGGAGGGCATATGCACTGTCCCCTATTAGTAATAAGAAATTGACATTAATCACATGCTCACACACATCCACCTGTAATACGATTCAAGTGATTTCCACACAGTGTCTCACCTAGAAAGTATCCTTCGCCGAATTCCCCCGCAGTTAGGCGTGCATAGATCCTACTGTTTTGGAAGATGTAGGAGTCGTGGGTACTCCCTGGGAATTTGGCTACTATGTCAGTGATCACGTATTTTGCATCACAGATCACCTGTACGTTGATGGTGTGGGTGGACTTGCGGTTTCGATAGAGGTACTCTGTGGCAGCTGGTGGGCATATTGGTACGTGGGTACCATCAATACAGCCAATGATGTGTGGGAAACGCGCCATCTGGTACAAGTCTGTCTTTGTCCTTAGCAGTTCTGCATGCGTTTCAGGAAAGTAGATGTATAAATGCATTCTCTGCAACATGGCATCAGGGAATTTATTAAAAAAACGTGACAGACAGC
The DNA here is from genome assembly GCF_964263255.1 of Lissotriton vulgaris. Taxonomy (NCBI): domain Eukaryota; kingdom Metazoa; phylum Chordata; class Amphibia; order Caudata; family Salamandridae; genus Lissotriton; species Lissotriton vulgaris. The sequence goes on from NC_141694.1 coordinate 1,468,869,717, forward strand.
TCTGGGACACCACACCTACCGCAGCAACCACACTCTGGTAACTTCCAGATGCGAGCAGGTGTAGGCTGCACAGCACCTGCACATGGGGTGGGATGGCGTGGGCCCTTGGGGTTGGATGTACCAATAGTGGGTGGAGGTCCCTGATTAGGTCCAGGATGGTTTGGGGATCCAGCCTGTACCTCTGCAGGATCTCTGGGTCAGTTAGCTGGAATAGAGTGATCCTCTGTCTGTACACCTGCTCCTCTCTCCTCCAGACCCTCTCACCTTCAGCCTGTAGGCGTAGCCGCCTCGCACTGACATAGAATGCCGCCATTATTGAGAAAATGTTGCATTTTGGTGCCTTTTTTATACCTTGCACCTGTTTACCACCTGATTTGAATCCATGGTAATTACAGACTCTTAATACCGATTTTCAGTCGAATTTGGTATTTCTAAGGTTCCCTACATCTCAAATACTCATTTTTACCACTTCTTATTTTCCGAGTCGGTAATTTTACCGATTCGGTATATTTTCCGATTCGGTATATTTTCCGATTCGGTAACTTTACCGATTCGGTAAAATTACCGATTCGGTATATTTTCCGATTTGGTATGAGTTACCAATCGGTAACTTTACCGATTCGGTAAAATTACCGATTCGGATGTTTTTCTGTCCCCTACATCCCAAATGGCCAATACCAGTCGGTAACTGCCGAAATTCAGTAAATTCGGCCGTTACCGACTGGTATTGGCCTACCTACATCTGGCCGGAGACACCTTATCGAAACAGTGATGTGACTGGTTCATAATCTTCAAGTAAATACCAAACCTTTAAATTGTGCTGTAAATCAAAGTTTCAGCAAAGGAGGTAGTGTGAAATTACCAAGATTTCAGTGGGCCTTTGGGGAATTGCCCTGTTGCTCTAATAATAAGATATGCACTCTTTGACCTTCTTTTGGCCGTCAACTGTTCTCTATTATTTCCCTGCAAAGCAAGATGTTGAAAGGGAAAAAAAGTGAGTCAGATAAAACGTTTGCCAGTTTTCTCGTTTCAATTGGTCTTTATGTCCATGCTACCTTATGCACAACTAAATGTAGTGTAATTGAAAGCTTAATTGAAGTTTTCAAAGTAAAGGAATTTTTTTTTTTAAACTCTTTATTCGTGACTGCATCAAGTATCACATTTTACCATCCAACAGTCTTTTCTCGTTTTCTCCCTTTAACTTTCGGCTAATTGACATGTAACCTTTCTCAATTTTACATTAAGTCCAAGTTGACTCATGTTTATTACATCAATGATCGTGTTGCATTTGCATTACATTGTCGCCTCGTAACTAATCCCTGTCCCTCCCAGCTCCCACCCCACCCTTTACGTTCTTGGCTTCTCCATTGGTTAGTCACTGTGTTCTTTGGCATGGTAACCCTATTCTGTCCAGAAAACTGTATTCGCGTGGAGCTGGCTAACCTGTACATTTGGCGGTCATATCCCTACTCTGTATTTCCCTTGCTCTCCACCCTGTATGTCTGGTTATGGGGTATTCTCCTGTGAAAGCTCTAGGTCCACATCCTCTATCTCCACCAGCATCCGCTCCCATTCCTGCGCAATTGGGTGTTTCTGGAGCCCCTTCTCCTCTTCTCTACGCAGGATTACACTCTCCGTCCTGCCCCATTTCAGCAAATCAGATCGCCACACCTCTACGCTCGGGGCCTAGCTGATTTCCACCTCATAGTTATGACTCTAAGTGCCAACAAGAGTGCCAGGTCTAAGAGCTTCAGCTGGGCTTTTTGGGTCTTGGGTCTTTTCCTGTGCCCTATCAGACAAGGCAGCGCCCCCTCTGGGATCTGCAGGGTTGTGATAGTGTTTAGTGTATGGCGGACTGTCCCCCAGTAGCTGCGTATTCGTGGGCATGTCCACAGCATATGGAGGAGATCTGCCTCATCCCTTTGACACCGGGGACAACTATGGGAGGAAGCAGGGAACATCCTATGGAGCCTTTTGGGGGTGAGATATGCTCTATGCAGTACTATAGCCTAACAGTTACTGTGTTCCTCCGAGCACTCAATCAATATCAAAAAGAGTCTTTATATAGTTTTCACTATTCCATTTAATGTCCAGTGTTTTTTCAAATCAAATCCAGTTCACATCATACGATAATGCGCAGCCAACACGTGTTTCGTCAAATCCGTGTAGGACAAATGACTTCTTCAGGGCTGCAACCCAAATATTTACAATAAGTCTTAATTCACATAAATACATAATTACAAAACAAACCATATTCTACACTTTTCCACGTAAAACAAAATTTCAATTGACCATTGTTTTTCAGTCTTAGTCAAGATCTTATATACGATTACAAGTATTTACACAGTTAATTTCACAAAGAAGGAACATGTGTACCAAAATCGTGAACCTCACATAACGTGGCATAAACCATTTATATTACAAAACATAACCGACTCTAATTTCATATGAGTCAAAGTATAGAGTATAGGGTAAAGGACTGTGGTCCCCGATAACACCCATAGGTGCCAGGTTCTCAAATTTGTAATGATATATATCTGATCAATCACTCACCTATTTTAAGATGGATGTATCAAGTTGTTATTAACAACATGTAGTCTAATCTTATAAATACAGGACTTCATCCTAGTCCTGTAGTTTGCTTCTTATGTGCCAACTCCTATAAGTAAATCAATGGTGCTATCAGTGCTAAATATTCATAGCTTGATAGCTTCAATAGTAACTAATATCAGTCTAATTACATTCTGTGTAATATATATAGACCAATGATTTTAACTCACCAATTAGTGAAGTGATTTTTGAAGTAAATTTCATGCACTTTTAACTAATCCCCGTAATCCTCTGTTTCGAGTTATATAACATCCAAGTAAGGGGATAGGTCGTATAAGTTCCTAAAGTAAAATAACATCGTTGTCAGTACTGTTCGTATAACGTATGACAAATTCTAGTCATATCCAATAAAGTCACGACAACCGGTAAACATATACACTAAGCAGGTCTCACCTTTCACATTAGTATTGGTGTGTATCAACACTATTTCATCTTCTAATGGCTTCTTCAATCGCGAGTGTCCTCAACACGAGTCCGTGTCTAGTAAAGAAAGGGTACACTCATGAAGTCCATATCTTAACTAATATAATCTCTAGCGTTACTAACTGTTCCCTGTACTCAACGTTTGTATATCAGTAGCGATCCGACTTTGGCGTTCTGCACGGGCGCCATCTTGAAATGTCATTTTATAGTTTCTCAGGCGGGCGCCATCTTGTAACGTCTTATTACAGTTAACCTCAGACCCGGCGGATATGTATAGTCTCGGGGTTACTCCATCTTTCAATGGGCATGATCGTAAACTATAGATCAATACTCAGGATATTGTCATATATTAAAATAACCTAATTGCCGATACTTTATGGAATATTGACACTATGTATTTTTACGTCCTTACACTTGTATTTAGAACCAGCCCACGTTGTCATCGTTAGTCGTTTGTTGCAATTGGCAACAGAAATGTTAGACAGGTTAAAAGCACACTGTCTGCACAATATACAAGCGATTGTCAGCTTGTTATATTGTTGTCTCAAATTTACTCATATAAATCGAACGATTATACTCGTGATCGATTATTCGTTTCCTCCTGAACCTGAAAACCGCAGGGGTCATCAGGTTTACCACAGCCCTTTCCCTGTTGTCATCTTTATCTTTTTACGTTTCTGTCATGTTGTTGTATTCATAGCATAAAAACATTCAGAGAGGTGGTAGGTTCAATAACGTCCCTTGATTTATAACATCCATATGTGCAATACATAAATATATGCTTGCTTAGTATATCAGTATACTTTCTCGTTCTATAGAGTTTTCTGTGTTGGGATAAATTCAAATACAACAAACCAGAACTAGATTGGCACCAGAATTGTTTTCTATAAGTTTACATTAGTACCTTACATGTTATCTCAGTTTCCTAGGTAAAACTCAAACTCATGGATCGGGTTTTATGTGGTCAATCCCATGGTAAGAGAAAACATGTTGGTCCTTATTCTCAAAATTTTGAACCAGGAACATACCAATAGTATATTTCCCAGAATTGTTATACTCAAAGCACAGTATTGGTATGTTCATAAATTGTGACACTACATATGTAATATATGTGATTCTATGTACGTGTGGCAAAATTTATGTGGGGAGCACTAAGAGGAGGCTCAAAGATAGAATTGCTGAGCACTTTAGGGCATTAAAAAACGGAGACACACGCTACCCAATTGCATCGCACCTGGTTCAAAATTTTGAGAATAAGGACCAACATGTTTTCTCTTACCATGGGATTGACCACATAAAACCCGATCCACGAGGTGGAAACAGATTGCTAGCACTGAGAAAGCGTGAAGTACTTTGGCTGATTAGATTGAAAGCAGTGGAATGTGGCCTCAACGTAGACCATGAGTTTGAGTTTTACCTAGGAAACTGAGATAACATGTAAGGTACTAATGTAAACTTATAGAAAACAATTCTGGTGCCAATCTAGTTCTGGTTTGTTGTATTTGAATTTATCCCAACACAGAAAACTCTATAGAACGAGAAAGTATACTGATATACTAAGCAAGCATATATTTATGTATTGCACATATGGATGTTATAAATCAAGGGACGTTATTGAACCTACCACCTCTCTGAATGTTTTTATGCTATGAATACAACAACATGACAGAAACGTAAAAAGATAAAGATGACAACAGGGAAAGGGCTGTGGTAAACCTGATGACCCCTGCGGTTTTCAGGTTCAGGAGGAAACGAATAATCGATCACGAGTATAATCGTTCGATTTATATGAGTAAATTTGAGACAACAATATAACAAGCTGACAATCGCTTGTATATTGTGCAGACAGTGTGCTTTTAACCTGTCTAACATTTCTGTTGCCAATTGCAACAAACGACTAACAATGACAACGTGGGCTGGTTCTAAATACAAGTGTAAGGACGTAAAAATACATAGTGTCAATATCCCATTAAGTATCGGCAATTAGGTTATTTTAATATATGACAATATCCTGAGTATTGATCTATAGTTTACGATCATGCCCATTGAAAGATGGAGTAACCCCGAGACTATACATATCCGCCGGGTCTGAGGTTAACTGTAATAAGACGTTACAAGATGGCGCCCGCGCGAGATACTATAAAATGACATTTCAAGATGGCGCCCTTGCAGAACGCCAAAGTCGGATCGCTACTGATATACAAACGGTGAGTACAGGGAACAGTTAGTAACTCTAGAGATTATATTAGTTAAGATATGGACTTCATGAATGTACCCTTTCTTTACTAGACACAGACTCGTGTTGAGGACACTCGCGATTGAAGAAGCCATTAGAAGATGAAATAGTGTTGATACACACCAATACTAATGTGAAAGGTGAGACCTGCTTAGTGTATATGTTTACCGGTTGTCGTGACTTTATTGGATATGACTAGAATTTGTCATACGTTATACGAACAGTACTGACAACGATGTTATTTTACTTTAGGAACTTATACGACCTATCCCCTTACTTGGATGTTATATAACTCGAAACAGAGGATTACGGGGATTAGTTAAAAGTGCATGAAATTTACTTCAAAAATCACTTCACTAATTGGTGAGTTAAAATCATTGGTCTATATATATTACACAGAATGTAATTAGACTGATATTAGTTACTATTGAAGCTATCAAGCTATGAATATTTAGCACTGATAGCACCATTGATTTACTTATAGGAGTTGGCACATAAGAAGCAAACTACAGGACTAGGACGAAGTCCTGTATTTATAAGATTAGACTACATGTTGTTAATAACAACTTGATACATCCATCTTAAAATAGGTGAGTGATTGATCAGATATATATCATTACAAATTTGAGAACCTGGCACCTATGGGTGTTATCGGGGACCACAGTCCTTTACCCTATACTCTATACTTTGACTCATATGAAATTAGAGTCGGTTATGTTTTGTAATATAAATGGTTTATGCCACGTTATGTGAAGTTCACGATTTTGGTACACATGTTCCTTCTTTGTGAAATTAACTGTGTAAATACTTGTAATCGTATATAAGATCTTGACTAAGACTGAAAAACAATGGTCAATTGAAATTTTGTTTTACGTGGAAAAGTGTAGAATATGGTTTGTTTTGTAATTATGTATTTATGTGAATTAAGACTTATTGTAAATATTTGGGTTGCAGCCCTGAAGAAGTCATTTGTCCTACACGGATTTGACGAAACACGTGTTGGCTGCGCATTATCGTATGATGTGAACTGGATTTGATTTGAAAGAACACTGGACATTAAATGGAATAGTGAAAACTATATAAAGACTCTTTTTGATATTGATTGAGTGCTCGGAGGAACACAGTAACTGTTTGGCCCTTTGGTTTGTCTTGGAGGCTGTGGTAACCAGCCCCCCATCTCTTCCTGAGCACCACGTTTACACAATTGTTTGACTACTTATACCTTGACTCTTTGCTGTGCGCTCCTATTAGCCGTTACCATTGTTTGCTGCAGTACTATAGCCTGTATGAATTTGAATTTGACGTTTCTGGACACCCTCCTGTGGTGTTCTAGGACAATCTTCCAGGCTCCGTCCGTCATAGCCTCTCCCGTGTCTAGAGTCCAGGTGTCCCTGAGTGTGGTAAGAGGTAGAGCAGCGTGTTCCCTAATGCCCATGTAGAGCCATCTCACTAAGTGTCCCCCAGACCCCATATAATGAAGGAGATGCACTAGTTCATGTTGTTCTGGTTTGCTACGCTGTGGGGCCCATGTCGCACATAGTGTGTCACTGTAGCATGTAGGAAGTACAATCGCAGTGGGGCTCCTGTTGACTGCGCGAAGGAGGCGTGATCCAGTAGTGTGTCGTCCCCAAACAGGTCGCCCACTCTATCCACTCCCGCCTCTGCCCAAGGTTATAACCTGCATTGCGTCAGACGTCCCTGCGTTGTTGGGAGCCCTAACAGGGGAATGTTATCTGCATAAGGTGTAGTCCCTGCCGTGTACGCCAACGCCTTTCGCCAGCACAGTAGAGCAGTATGTAGCAGGGGGTGGCAGTCATGAGGGATCTTGGCTCCGGGCAACAGAAGGGAGTGCAGCTCTCCACGTGCTAATCGGTCCTGTGTGATGTCAATTTCGTGTAGGTTCTTACCCGCCACCCATTGTGACAACCATTGCAACTGGCTTGCGTAGTAGTAACCCCGTAGGTCTGGTACACCAAGGCCCCCCTGTCTGGTGCTCAGTTGTAGTTTTTTAGGCTTATTCGCCGTCGCCCAGGGCCCCATATGAGAGTAATCAGGATTGTGTTTAGTGTAGCAAATATGTGGTGTGGGAGGAGGACCGGCAGGTTTACGAAATAATACAGTATACGGGGGAGCATGACCATCTTCGAAACTGCTATCCTACCCATGACAGATAATGGCAAGGAGGTCCAAAGGTTCACACTACTCGGGAGGCTATTAATGGCCTTCCGCACAATACCTTCAATCTGGTCTTCCGGTCTTCTATAAACATTAATGCCCAGGTATTTAAATGTGGTCGGCGCTATTTGGATCCGGTAATCACCAAATTGTATGTGGGAGGGTCGTTGCCCTTCGCGGAAATAGAAGCCTAGGGATTTCGTTGGGTTAATGGCCAGGCCAGATACGGTCTCGAAACGGTCAAAGATGGTTGCTAGGCTTGAGTGGTTCCCGTCCAAATCTCGAAGATACACTAAGATATCATCGGCATAGATTGATATGAGATTATGCGTTCCCCCAAGGGAAATACCCACCTCGCCCGCTCGGGTCCGGAGCGCAATTGCCAGGGGCTCGAGTGTCAGTACAAACTGCAGGGGTGATAACGGGCAGCCTTGCCGGGTACCTCTGTAGATATCGTAGCTATCTGAGATATACCGGCCTGTGCGTGCTCTAGCTGTCGGGTTCGTATACAGTAGACGAATCCATTTGATTAGGGAGTCGGGGAAGCCGAAATGCCGTATGACCTCGAACATAAACTCCCATGTCAGGGAGTCGAATGCCTGCCGGAGGTCCAAGGCAATGCAACCGGCCTGAGGAAGGTCCATTGGCGTGGCTGACATGAGGACATGGAGCCTCCTCGTATTCTGGGAAGTACTCCTCCCTGGGAGGAAGCCGCATTGGTCCGGGTGTATTAGGGTAGGGATGTGGGCCTGTATTCACATAGCGATAGCTTTGCTAAGTATTTTATACTCTTTGGGGAGCATTGAGAGGGGTCTGTAGTAAGTCAAGTCAAGGGTATCCCTGCCAGGTTTTGGTATGGATATCACCGAGGCTTGCATTGTCGTGGCAGGCAGGTGACCGACCTCGTAAGCCGTCTTATAAATATTCTCTAAAATGGGTACTAGCGTTGCGGAATAAGTCTGGTAAAATTCTACAGGCAACCCGTCGATGCCGGGAGTTTTGCCTCGGTTAAGGGAGCGAATGGCTATTTTGATTTCCTGCTGTGTAATGGGTCCGTCCATCTCGGTCTGTTCGTCCCGGGGCAGGGTTGGGAACGGTAGGTCTCTTAGAAATTCTATCATTTCGTCTCCACCACCCTCGGGGGGGAGGGGCATATAGCCTTTCCAAATGGACCCTAAATGCAGCATTAATATCCGATTGTGTGGACATCTCCCTTCCCGCTCCATCCCTAATTTTCGTAATCACTGGGACTTCGGGGTTGTCTCGTACTAGGCGAGCCAGCAGGGCCCCAGACCTGTCTGCTTCCGCCTGCTGGCGTCTCAAATAATCCTTGTGATCAATGACTCTTAGTGTTTCCCGGAGTTCCGCATGCTCTATGTTGCTTAACTGTAAGTCCCCCTTACACCCAGAGTCTACTCCCGCCGCCGTCTCTAAATCCTTCAGGCGGTCTTCAACCTCACAGAGTTTCCTGTGAATTTCCTGTCTGGCTTCCACCAGCTGGCCGATAGCATCCCCCCTTATCACAGCCTTCATGGCATCCCACACCAGCAGGTTCGAGGACGCAGAGTCCCAGTTCTCTCGGAAGTAGTTATTTAGTGTATCCGATAGGTGTTTGCGGAATGGGCCATCCTCTAATAGTAGTGGGTTAAGTCTCCAGGTGGGTACCGGTGATGGCACCCTCCCCCAATGTAGATCAAGTGTCAGTGGTCTGTGGTCCGAAAAGGTTTTAGCTAGGTAGTCTGAAGACGTACATTTGGACAGCAGAGAGTTGGTACACAAGAATCTGTCTAGACGAGTATGTAGGTCATGCACTGGGGAATGGTAAGAGTATTCCTTGTGTGTTGGATGCAGGGTGCGCCATATGTCTGTCAGTCCCTATCCCTGGAGCCAGGTTCTAAAGGAGTCGGCCATCTTGTGTACACCTGTCAGCTGGAGGGGGGGGGTGCGATCTGTCCAGATCAACATCCAGAACCAAGTTCCAATCCCCACCCAAAATCCAGGGGATGTCCATTCAGTCAGCTAAAGCCCGGCCTACGTTTGCAAGGAATCTATCTTGGTCGAAGTTCGGGGCATTGATCCTGTCCAGGACCAGCAGTGTACCGTCCAGCGTGCCCTTCACCAATATATATCGACCTTGGTCGTCTACCTTCCTCTCAAGTTCCTCAAAAGGGGTGCAGTGTCGCACCCATATGGTAGCCCCCCTGGAAAAGGCCGAGTACGTTTTAGAAAATATAGTTCCCCTCCACTTCTTTCATAATGTGTGTGCCTCAGACAGTGTTAAGTGGGATTCCTGTAGGAATACTATTTGAGCCTGTTGGCGGAGTAAAAAAGCATGTATTCTATGTTGTTTTTGTACTGCTCCAAGCCCCCGTACATTCCAGGTAGCCAGCCTATATTTTCCCTTCGTATCAGCCATACTTGGATGCAGGTGCCACAATGGACAGTGCCTCGTGTTGTAATGTTTGTATTGTCAGTGCTAGCCAGGAGACGTATTTCATCCCTCTCCAAACTCTAATTCTATAGGCGCAGCGTAGGAACATTGCTGTGCCGAACCAGAAAATGCAAAACATAACCAAACGATCTTTGGTGCATACGCCTTTGGGGGGGTCGACTAAGCATGTACCGTGTCCACAAAGTCACACATTTCTGCGCTGCCGGCTCAACGGTGCCGCGAGGGAAGTTTATTTCTAAAAGTATCTATTACTGGTAGCCTCCAGGGGGGGTTTCCCGCCTTCGTATCACTGGGCCACACCTCTCTGCGGGAATGTAGGTTGTGAGGTCCACCAATCGCAACTACCATGTGGTAAACAAATCATATATAAACCGAACCTCAGCATCCAGATATTATAACAAAGTCAGTTCCTCCCGCTTCAGGCCCCCTCCCCCCCCTCAACTCAGCATTTCAATCATTATACAACAGATAAAGGATATCAGTAGGTCCTAGGGCTTCAGGCCCCATCCATTTGGGCAGTTACTCCTGGTCATTGTCCAGACGTTCATCCGCTGCTCTTGGCGTTACAGTCGGGAATAATACCATACTGTGTTCTGAGTCCCAATGCAATGTACTGTCTTCGGTGTCCGTGTTGATTATCTCTCGTTCTTCTCGGAAGGAACCCACCATTGCTACAGCGTCTTTCTGGCCTTCTTTCTGCTGGGATTTAGTGGGCTTACGTCATTTCGATCTCGCAGTCTGCGTGGTGGAAGCTCCTCCTGTGTGTTCTGAGCCATCCTTGGAGCCTACTGGCCGACGATCCTTGAGTCGGTCCTGGATTCTCCTCAATGTCCATTACCTCTTGCCATTTCTCCAAATCAGTGGGGCTCTCGAAAAAGTGGGTTTTACTGTCATGTATCACCTTAAGGCGGGCTGGGGACAGTAGGGCATAGCGGAGGTTGGCTTTTTGGAGTCTCTTTTTATCTCGAAGTAGGAGGACCATTGTTTTTGCACTAGGTTAGTGTAGTCCGGATATAGCGAGATGCGCCTGTTTTCATATTCAGTGAGGGACTTCTCCCGGGCCTTTCGAAGCAGCATGTCTCTGTCCCGGTAGTTGAGGATTTTAACAATCAGTGGTCGTGGCGGTTGTCCCGGTCTCGGCCGTCCAGTGGGGATCCGGTGAGCTCTCTCCACACAGAAGAGCGGCGACAGACCTTCCATGGTCACGTGATTTCAGAACCATTGCTCCATGAATTCCGTTGCGCAGGCTCCCTCGCTCCGTTCCAGAAGCCCAATGACGCGGATATTGTTGCGTCGGTGGCGGCCTTCCGCATCCTCCACGCGCTCCATTAGGGACTTCACTTGTTGTTGTATTTGTTGGATGAAGGTGGTATGTTCCGCCACCATCGGGGTGAGGTCCGTCAGTGTCGCACCTTGGTCTTTAACTCTGTCCGCTAATTTGACGTGATCGGCTTTCAATAGCGAAAGATTAGTGGTAAGGGTTCCCATCTGTGCTTCCATTGCGATTCTGGAGTCCCTGATTTCTTGCAGTATCAGGTCTAGTTTGTCCATTTGTTGGTCTCCAGTAAGGGCTGGGTTAGTTATTGTTTGCGTGGACCCTTCCGGACCGGTCTCTAGGGTGTGTCCCTCCGGTGGTCCGTCTTTGCCGGCCAGTGTTTTTGCCCCTTTCCGGACCATGGCTGCCTCCTTCGGGTATGATCAGTGTCCGGGAGCGGGACCCGGGGCAGGGCGCCTCCCAACAGCAATACCTTCTCTTCTCGCGTTTAACCTCAGTCTCGTGTCCCCAAGTATCGTCGGTGGATATATGTCCCGCCGAGTAGGGCCCGCCTGGGTTACTTCTTGGTGGGCAGCTGCTGGCACCTATTGGCCTTCGTCCTGAGGAGTCATGGGGAAGGCACCTGCAGTGTGTTCCCAGCAGTCTCTCTCCTTCCCCCCTGCGATGTCGCGCAGCAGGGGTCTAGGCGGCCTTCACGCGGTGCAGAGCGACTGCGGCGATATACAGTACTCCTGGGCCCTCCCAGCGGTCTTGCGCCACCAGTCCCAGTGGCCTGCAGTGACTTTCAACCCAGGCTCCTAGGACCGCCAAAGTTTTGCAGAATCGTCAGGGGGCCCTGCGGAGCTAGTGCCTCTCCTCTATGGCGTCACTCTGCCCCTCAAAAGCGTCCTCCAGGATCTTTCCTTCCCGGCGGCACCGGAGCTCTAGCAGACTCCGTCCGCCTTCATGGCCTGCTAGCCACGCCCCCCTAAAGGAATATTTTTGATCATGAATGTATGTGACGTGAGTAGTTGTTCATACCTAATAATGACACTGTGAACATTTCTTTGAAAACTTTAACCAGCAATTATTTATTACCAAAAATAATATAGTCATATCTGTATGTCACAGTATTTTGGTATGTACTGCATTGGGCTAAATATCTCACCATTCCGCATGTACAGGCATTAACTTCAATGTTGTGTAATGCACCTTTCCGTTCAAAAAGCCCACACTGCATATATTAATTTAAATTCAGTTTATTTTAAACATCTATATTTCTGTTTTTCTCTATTCACAGGTTTACCGATGCCAGTTAGTGTATTTTATTCACATTATAAGATTATTAGATATGCTGCTGCATAGGATATATTGCTATGTAGCAATTTGGGCCTTTATTTATCAATGTTTAATGTTACGTAAGAGTTTTCTGCTTGCATTATATGTTGCATGGGACTTAACGGGAAACATGGCCAATAAACTAGTGACATTCTACACCATTGAAAAAGAGGACCAATATATCCTATACAACCTTTTGCAGTGGCTTGGTTTTGACATATAAAGAAATTTCTTTTTTGGAATGTATACTATTTTTTACTAGTTATTGGAACACCTCGATGTTAATGTTACGTTGCCAGATTTACTTAGTCTTTTAGTTTGGAATGGTGATCTGCAAAAATTAGAAGAGTGAACTGGTTCTTCCAGTGTAAGCTAGATAGCCTAAGCCCTTCGGGTAGGCAAAGCTTCACTCACTTGATTATTTTATTGACCAAAATTTGAAAGCAAATTATGTTTTATTTCCTCATAGCATACTGTAACATTTTATAAACAAACCTACGAAATTCACTATTTTTTTTTATTTGAAAGGGCGCTTAGACTACAAGGTAAGACCTAAATATATTTCCACAGTTTCCATCTCTCCTTACAAGAAAGGGTCAGCATTCGTATAGCAGTGAAGATTCTTTTAGTTTGGCGAACCGAGACTCACATCAACTTGTTTTAGCTGCAAACAGCCTTGTCACAATGTGTGACACCATCTTGTGCAAGTTTAAATACCATGTGAATACCAATGCACATAAAACAGAAAAAATACTACTCTCCATGTAACGAGTATAAGATACTACAATTAATACAAAGCTATGCACAGTTTATTGTAATGAGCAAACATAAAGTCAATACAGTTTCTTTGCATATTCATATGGTATCCGTTCAATCACCATGTTCCCTTCCACAGTGTGTAGCATGTATTGATACAATGTTGGAAACATTAGCAATCAAGCCCAAGTAGCTAATAATTTAAATTCCAAAGCCCTTGAATTCATTTACATGAATAAAATGTGTTCTTATCACTCCATACTTTGCTCAAAATAGAGATTGTTTAAAACAAAACTTTCTACATAGCTTTTTTCGTCAAACCATTCCGATGTTTATAAAAAATTATTGTGATACCTATATGTGTACTCAGACTGGAACAAGACCAATAGAGCAACATCTTACAAATGCAAATAAATAATATTCTTGTGGGACCTACTTAAGATATATCAGCTCTTTTGTCCTTCTCATGCCTGAAAATGAACAGTCCATTCTACATCTTCCGTGAAGTTTAGACAAAACCATAAAAGTGCAGTTAAAAACAACTATAGAAACATCACATAAATAAAGCAAAACACATAACATATTGGCAATTTTTGCATATGAACTTATCCTTATGTCTGTCCTAACATGGTGGGACCTCAGAGACATTTAACCAAAATATAATTACAAATGTACATGTAATTCTTCATCACAATTCAATCCATTGTCTTCTTTGCTATCCAAAGAAAGTATGTATCTTGATTCCAGTCTTCTAAGTTCTTTCTCTGTCCCTTCTCATTTCATATTTGTAGACACTCCACTAATCACACTATAAATCAATTTGTTTTAGTCACATTTGTATTCTTTATGAAAATGCCTAGATACTATAATTTGTAGCAAAGTTGTTAACGGCTCTTAAATGTTGTAAAATCTCTTGTGTATAGGTACAATGGTACTTCCCATATACATTTTGGGACAAGGGCATTTCTATATATATACTACATAGTTACTCTTGCAATTGAAATGGCCTTTGATCTATTTCCTTCCTCTAACCTGAAGGCTTCTCATTAAGCTTTCTCCGTTCCTACAAGCTTTGCATTTACTGCATTGCAAAAAACCTGCTTTAGGTTACAACCAACACTATTTATCCATTCTCACATCACTTGTCATCGATTCATTTCTCATCGACCTCACCTTCCTGACCATTATTAGGGGTTTTATAGATATGTCTTCCCCAATGATGGGGTTACTTCTAAGTAAATGCTAATTAGTTCCTAAGATGCTTCTCACTTTATGTTCACCAAGTCAGATCCCACTGCTCTACTGAAACTTTCCCATCTCTGGAATTTGTCATCCTTGGAACTCCTCCTATTCTTCTTAAATATTTCCTGCAATTCAGAATAACAATACTAAGGGTGGGTTATTTGGGCTGGTAATATTAGCCTCTGTGTCTTTAATAAAATCATGATTTTCATCCCACCTCTGCTGTGGAAAATCAGAATTTTATGGTAAGGCATGGAGGCCAATATTATGCATGTTAAAAGTCTTGCTTCAGCTTTAAGTGATGCACTTTCAATTGGTTCAATTGGTTTAAAATAAAACTTCTTAAACACAGAATCAGATGACCAATCTGCTGCAGCAAGGATGCTTGAACGACCTCCACCCACCATAAATGCTTTTGACGCCATTGCACCTCTTACTGAATGTGCTCCCAATTTTGTAACATCAATTCCTCCTTTGACCATGATCATTTTGTCCCATCTTGCCCAGGTTGGACATGACACCGTTTTATGGGTATAGCTAAATGAAATTAACAACTGAGAATCCCTCATATCCCGGAAGCCCTGTCCTCTTCTCATACTCCTTTAAACATTTCACAACACAAAATTTGTTATTTACCTCCATACGTGGATTAAAAATAGTACATGACATCAATTTTGTCCTCCTTTTAACATAAAAGCACACACCTTCTGGTACATAATATATAGAGGAAACCTCTAAAGCCCTCACATCGGATGCTGTTCTAAATGAGACTAAACAAAGTAACATAGTAACTTTCAACAAAAGTTCCTTTAAACTCAAGTATTCATTCTCACTCCATGCAGACATGACTCAAAACCTTATTCACATCCCATATAGACATATACCTTTGCCCCAGTGGAACTCCCAACCGCACACTTCTAACCATTCTTTTCACAACGTCCACTTGACCCAAAGGAATCCCTTTTACCAACTCATGACCTGCCAAAATAGCTGATCTACTCCATTTTACTGAACTGTATGAACTTCCACCTAAAAATATTTCTGTTAAATAATTTATCACATTCACTACAGGTGCTGATTTGTGATCCAAATCCCTTACAGTACACCAACAAACCCATCTCTTCCAGGCCAGTCTATATGCCTTTGTTGTCCCCTGTATCCAAGAACTCTTGATGAGCTTAGAAGCTTCTGACAATAATCCTGACACCTGCCAAAACTCTCCTGAAATCATCCATGCCATCAACTGCACTTGACCATTCTGTATTAACTTATGACCGTCTTTCCCACTGGGTCCACAAACAAGCTCTCACAACCTGTTAACATTTCTGGATAGTCCCTCAACCAACTCATCACATGCAGGAACCACACCTGAGTTGGCTCAAAAATAAGCTAGTAGCAACAGCCTTGCCTGCTCCCTTCTCAACCTACATCAACACCCTCTGAATTAAAGTGAAAGCAGGAAACGCATAATTGCGTCCTTGAACTCCAAACCTGTAGAACAGTATCCACAGCAGTTAACCTGCACATCTAGTTTTAAACTGTAAAAAATTGGAGTTTGAGCATTTGATCTGCTTGCAAAAAGAATCATCTGAAAAGGACCCCTTCTCCTTTAAATTGCCCTGAACACCTCCCTGTTCAACATCTAATCACTCAAATCCCATAAATTCCTTGTGTTTCAATCTGCTCCATAATTACAGAGTCCTGGTATATGCTGAGCTTGAACCATAATGTCCTGGTCTCGACAAAAATGTCAAAAACTCCTCGCCAACTCTGTCAGAGCCTTTGATCATGGTCCTCCTAGCCAATTCACATACCTTAACGTTGATACATTGTCCATCCTCAACAACACACAACTCTTCGCTCTGTCCTTTACAAAATATTTCACTACACTCAGTCCTACTAACAATTCTAGGTAGTTGATATGCTTCCCCTTTTCCTGAAGTGACCATTTCCCTCCTGTTGTCATTTGACCGCATCTCGCCCCTAGCCTTGAAGACTGGCTTCTAATTCTATTGTTATATCCAGTACCTTGCCAAATATTGCTTTCCCATTCCAAGCCTGCATATTCTCTTCCACCATTCCAACTCCTCCCTTGCGTCCATACTCAATGGAATTGTTTGGGAATACATTAGCCCCCTCCTGAGATGTTGAGCCTTTAATCTCTGCAAAGCTCGATAATGAAAAAGAGCTAGGAAAATCGCCTGAACGGATGCTGAAAGCAAACCCAGTACTCTTGCCAACTGAATTCTCTTCACTTTCTCTACTGGTAACTTCAACACACAGTCCAATATCTGTCTCTGAAAGCCTAAAAATATAATCTCCTGACTCTGTTCCAAACAAGGCTTGTCTCCGTTCACTACAAATCGCACATCCTCTAGAATTTGTACTGCTAACTGTGTCTGCTCTACAGCTAACCCATTTAAATCCAATATTATCAATACATTGTCCAAATAAACACGCAGACACACACCGCTTGACCTCAACCTTGCCATTAGTGGCCTCATCACTTTGGTGAAGGCCCGTGGTGCTGATGTCAACCCAAAAGAAAGACATGTGAACCTCTATATCTTTTCTTTCCACTGAAACCTCAAGTAATTCCTGTCCCTCTGACAAAGAGAAATTGTTAAATAAGCTCCCCTGAGAACGAATCGAGTCACCCAATCTCCCTTTCTCAAGCGATCTCTTAAGAGATGAATTCCGTCTATCTTGTAATGATTGTAACAAACAAAATCGTTCAGATCCCTTACATTTATCACCTGTCTCATCCCTTTGTCCTTCTTTTTTACCAAATCCTTCAAGCATATCTCTATTGCTCCTTTCTGGAATAGTGCATCCACCTCCTGATTTTCCGGAACCGTTCAATCCCCTGAAATCTTAATGGTTTTAGGAAATTCACTTGAACAGATTCCTCTGCAAACTGTATTTCGTAACCCTGTACTGTCTGAGTTACCCATTAAACTGACACTATTTCCCTCCTATGTGTCACAAAGTGAGCAAGTCTGCCGCCCAGCTTTAAAGGGGTATATAAAGGGTCTTTTAGCAAACATACCTAGCAATGCTTTTGCCCATATTTCACCCCTGCTGTCTCTTCTTCTACTTCTTTGGCTCTGTGGAAGAACCCCAGGTTGTATTATCCATTGGAGGGTCTGTATCCTCGCTAGAATGACGATCTTGTGATCTCATAGCCTCCCCTGGGAAGCCGACTCTGCATTCTCACGCCTCTGCCCAAAACGTTATGCACATCCCTTTGCACTTTTTGAATAGAATTAAATGCACCAACAATTTTGACCATGTCTTTTTTTTTATAATCAACTTTATTGGATTTTGAAAACACGAAAAGTTCACTGGCAGCAGGTTAATCATAATTAAGGGGAACATAGCATTATTCACAGTTAACAGGGCACGGGCTACCTGACCGAGTCGGGCATTGCAGATCAAATATTCACTACAGGTACAAAAAATGAGACAGATTATCACAGTGGCAGCAGGTTAAACCATTTACCTCACATTTTACCAAATAACTCCGGACAACCTCGGGCCTCGAAGAGAGACTCCTCCTGCATACCACACCAGTCCATTCCCCTCCTTCACTTCTGCAACGTCGCTGCCTTAGCTTGGGACCAAAGCGCTGCAATATCCCTTTTTGCCATCCCCACAGCCGTCCCCAGGAAACGCTTACCTGCCCTGGAGCCATCTAAGCCGTCGAACACCCACAGCAGCATACGTCTCGGGTCATGGGGAACCTCCCATCCCAGGGCCTGCGTAAGTTCAAGCTCAACCCCTTTCCAGAAAATCGCTAAGGCCGGGCATTGCCATACCATGTGATAGAAGTCAGCTGGCACGTTTTCACAGCGGGTACATGCTGGGGATGGTCTCATACGGGCCTGGAAAAGGCACAGCGGAGTGAGGTAGACTACATGCAGGTAATAAAGTTGCACCAGGCGCAGCTTGGAGGACGTGGTCAGGGTTTTGGGCGCCATGAGGGCATCTCACCATTCCTCCTCCTCTAGAGGGCCCAACCAACCCTCCCATCGAGCCCTGAGCCGATCTAGGGATGCGGGACCATTAGTAACTAGTGACCGGTATATGCCGGACCAAAGCCCCCCCGACCCCCTCTCCAGATTCCCCTTCATCACCTGAGCCTCCAGTGGGCTAAACTCTGGAAAAGGGGCAGGGGATGGAATGTGTGGGTGGAGGGCATGTCTGAGTTGTAATTATTTGTAGAATTGGGAATGGTGGAGGGCATATTGCTGTTGCGGGTCGGCAAAGGAACGAATGTGGTCCACCACCCATACGTCTCCAAGCAACGAGATTCAGACGAGATCCCAGCGGCGGAACCCTTGTAAGGACGAGACCTCACATAGCCAGTCCCGCTCCAGAGCGGTGTTTGTCAAGTGAGCTTACGGTCCCACCGCACGTGGCGCAGGGCTGTGCGCCAAGCCATGAGTACCGTTCTCGTGACTGGGGGTAGGGCCTGTGGCACCAAGCTACCATATAGGAAAGACTGGATCTGCGCGAAGTCTGTCGTGGCAAGTTCCACTCGGTATGCCGGGTTGGACCAGACGCCCGCAAACCAGTTGTGGATCATGATAAGCCTCGAAGCCAAGTAATAGAGGTGGAGATTGGTCACTCCCATGCATCCGTCAAAGGGGGGGATACGACAGTGCGCCAGGGATAGACGTGGCCTCCTGCCTCCCCAGAGAAACCGAGTAAGGACGCCGTCCAGTTCTCAGAACCAACTCCCCGGGAGGTGGATGGTGATGTTCTGCAAAATGTAAAGGAAGCGGGGGAGAATCATCATTTTAAAGAGTGCACTTCTGCCCAGGGGATTGAGGGAAAGGGCCTGCCATCGCTTAAGGTCGGACTTCATCCGGGTAACCAAAGGGGCCATGTCTTTAAAAAAATCCTCACCAAATAAGAGACCCTTGGTCTCTACACCAGCCTCCTTACTTGCCAGCTCTGCAAGTTTAGGATCAATCTTCATTAAAATGCGCTTTCTTCTCTCAATGCATAGGGCTACATTCGCGTTACACAAAAGGCAAACTGCCCTTTGCACCTATTGCCTTATTTCCGCACATTCATCTTAACACCATTCACAAGGGAATCCTTACATAAATCAAAGCAAAACGTTTTGTCAATGGACCGAACACATCAAGTAGCCTATCCTGACATCATTTTAAACCTTTGTCTAATCCCTTTCTGGAGTTTGTACCAGATCATTCAAAATAAGGCTCAACCTCTGTTGTCAAAATTCCAGTATTCAACATCGAAGAGTGGATTGTTAACACCTTGGCTGCTAGTGGGTTTTCCCCTCCTGTGCTGATGATGTTTGAATACTATAGTTTCATGACATGGTCAACTCATCATAAGCACAGCGCAGGTAACACCCATGACGAGTTGACCTTGTCATGAGCATGGAAGGGGTAAATGATCTTTATGACTCTTGAGATGGATTTTATGCTATTGTTTCACTGTGATACACTATTGTGTTTGTTTAATCTCCCTTTTGTGCAAGTGTTCAAACTGTCTGATAATTTAAGAAAGTCAATCTCTTCTGTGTGAATGTTCACACTGATAAGCTCTAAAGACTTCCTCTTGTGTAAATGTTCAAATTGTCTGATAAGTTCAAAAGCTCCAACCTGACTGATATAAATTAAAATCTTACATATGTGGTCTGCTGCACTGAGCAGATTGCTGCTTGTATGTTGAAGGCCAAAAAAATCTCTCGGCACGGGGGGCGGAGCTTGCCGGCTATCAAGATGGCCGAATAGTCCCAGAGCTCCGACCCATGGTATCACATAATCCTACAATTATCCTACTTCGGCGCTAGCCGCTGCACCAGAGATCTATCCCCTGACCTGCGAGGACGCCGCGGTGCGAAACGACCAGTTTCAGGCAACATTCCAGCGCTGTGACTTTGGAGAGCTCGGGCGTGAAGGAGAGAAGAGGCGGCAGGCTACAAGCCACGGCCCCAAGTGAACAGCGGGCCTGCGCGACGTCACAGGCCTTTATCCCTGTTGAACGTTGATGCCAAGCTCTATGCTAAAGTGCTGGCTACAAGACTTGCTCTCCTCGCCCTCAAACTGGTTGCTCCGGAACAGGCGGGTTGTATCCCCAGTAGGAATCTGACTTATAACATCCGCACAGTCCTCGGTACTTTGCAACATGTTAAACAAGACGCAAAGGCCATCGCAGTCTTCCTGGATATGGAGAAGGCCTTCGATTCAGTTGAGTGGTCTTTTATGAGACAGGTGTTGCTGAGATTGGGGCTGGGCATGCCGTTTCTTCAAATGATAGGAGCTCTGTATCATGCGCCGACGGCTAGGCTCTGCATTGGTGACTGCGTGACAGACTTTTCCCGATCAGCAGAGGCACCCAGCAGGGCTGCCCTCTCTCCCCGCTACTGTACGCATTAGTTGCTGAGCCGTTAGCTTGCGCATTAGGAGAATATCACAGCAACGAGGGCGTTGGTTTTCCATCATACCGAATCGTGGTGTCGACATACGCAGAAGACACCCTGCTGTATGTCCGTGACCCCGAAAAAAACTTGACGTCTATGCTTAGAGAAGTGGTCCGCTTTTGGGGCACTTTCTGGACTGAGGGTCAATTGGGCGAAATCGCTTGCTTTCCCCCTCACCCCGGTCACCAAGAAATTCGAAATGGAATTCCCACTGCAATGGTCATCGGACCCTATTAGATATTTAGGAGTCCACATACACACGGACTCTGCTTTGAGAATGTAAATGTAAATGTATTGCGATTTATATAGCGCACGTATCACCCGAAGGCATCAAGGCGCTTGCCTTGGGAACCCGTCCTGGTATTCCCCTGTGATATAACCCCAGCAGGGTATCCACAAGGTGAAAGCCAGGCATCCCGCCGCGAGGGGCCGTAGTGGAGATTAAGCAAGCTATTGCCCAGAGTCGCAGAGTGTGAACCCGTGAGTCGAGTAGGCACCGGAACGAGAATTATCGAGTCCGTGGAATTTTTGAGCCCAAGACCCACCGAGGCGGGGAATTGAACCCTGGTCCAGGACCGATCTCAGCTTCCGGGTCTGCCGCCTCTAACCCCTGAGCCACACTTCTCCACTAGAAAATTACGGAGTGGCAGTCAGCAGACTGGAGGACGACGTCGAGGCTTGGTGCAAACTCCCACTCTCCCTCATGGGACGTATAGCCATTACGAAAATGGTAGTACTTCCGAGATTTTTATTCCTGTTTAGAGCCATCCAGATGGTATTGTCGAAAGCCTTCTTCCGCACCTTGATTCAGCTTATGATTAAGCTTGCATGGGCTGGCAAGCAACCCTGAGTGAAATGGACCGTACTAACGCTGCCGTACGACTTGGGCGGTTTAGGTGCTCCTGATCTTGAGCTTTATCACAGAGCTGCACAGGCCTCGGCATCTACACACGTGGATTCATGGGGATGTCCACATACCCCACGTACGCATTGAGCGGGTATTCCCTGGCACAATATCCCTCCCGGCCACGGTATTCAAACCGATAGATCGCAGAACCGGGATTTTGGACTCCATTACGGCCACAAATCATGCCTGGCATTCCCTCTTGCAGGCGCGTGGAGGTGCGCTATTGTACTCGCCCAGCATGCCTTTGGACTGGACCTTGTGGCTCTCACCTATCAGAGAGAGAGGGGTAGTCCAGGCATTATACGACCTGGGCGTCCGCACAGCGGGAGACTTATTCCTGGAAGGCATAGTTAAGACCTGGGAACAAGTGGCGGAGGGGCGTGGAGCTGTATCACTGCTGAGTCGGTTTCAATTCCACAGAGTGCGCAGCGCCCACTTGGACCTACTAGGACCAGACCTGGCGGAGCCGCCGGAAGTCCCGGAACTCACATATGTCATTCGAACGGTAGCCCCACGCGCACTGCTGACGAACCTGTACAAGACAGCCATGTCAAATAGGGAACGACAGCTTATGAAAGCTAGGGTGGCTTGGCAGAATGACTTACAAGTCACTATTGATTATGCTATGTGGCGCTATTGCTGTGTGAACACTAAAACGCTTTCTTTGAATAGTAGGCATAGACTGATTCACTTTAAGTTTCACCAGAGAGTGTATTACACCCCAGAGATGCTACATAGATATGGTCTTAGACAGACAGCGGAATGTGAAAGATGCCATGTGCCAGTTGCTGATTTTATGCATGTTGCGTGGGCATGCCCAGAGATCTCTAAATACTGGGACAGCATTTTTACAGAGATGAGTAAGGTCCTGGAGCATGAGCTGACTCCCGATCCAGCGCTAGCTCTTCTTGGCTACTCTAGGGGCTTACCTAAGGCGATAAGGCGACTCACAGACATGGGACTTCTTGTCGCCAGGCTTGTAGTGGCGCTGTGCTGGATGAAGGGTCCATTTCTGACGAAGAAGCGATGGGCTAACAATATGCTGTATTGTTGCACGCAAACAGAGCATTACAGTGAGCTGCTCCCCCCCCACAAGCCGCCCGAAGAACTTTTGGGGTTCATACCAAGCACATTTAAGAGAAAACAGGACCGAGGTTGAGGTGGCGGAGGGAAGGGACACTGAGAGGCAGACGCAGGAGGTAATCTCTACAGCGGGGATTGACTTGCAGGCGAGCCCTGTAGAGCTGGGAGAGGATGAGGAGTTGGTGGTGTAGTGGCTTCATGTGAGGGGAGGAGAACAACAAGAGGACGGATGCACAGACAGTCAAGAGCATCTGGTTGTCCCCCAGAGATCTAATTGATTAACGTGGGGCGAGCCAAGAGTTTCTCGCAATCCCTTTTGCGAAGTGTGGCAAACGATTTGTCTTCGGGTAGCTGCGGCGTTATCTGGTATTGATGAGTGGGGGGTCTTAGATTACAGGCTATGATAGGGGGAGGTCGGTGTGTGCGATGTTAGGAACGGGTGGGGCGTGTTTCTGGTTAGGGGTGAGCTAGTTAACGTTTTTAATAAACTATCGTATTTGCAAGATTGTCAGGTCATGCATCACTGGTAGTCATACAACAATAGACATTAGGCTCATTGAGATAGGAGTAGTACTCTACCAGTATGATTGTGTAACTACTGTTTGACTTGAGGACCTATGCTTCTTTGTAGCTGCCGGACCCCAGGGTTGTCGGCTAAATGGCTGTGTCATTATTGAAGACGTGACTGTTTCCTCTCTTTCTTGCCATCCTAGCCAGCCAGCCCCAGGGTTGTAGGCTTTGGGCTGTGTTACTTTTTTGAAGCAACAATAAAGTTTTTTTGAGAAAAAAAAATAATAATAATCTCTCGGCTCAGGTAATACATTCTTAGTAATCCCAAATTGGAGTAAAAGCGCAACACAATACCAACAATTGCGAATGTGTCTGCAGGCTATGGATAGTATTATCTTCTCTACAATTACTCCATGCTTGTAATTGAGTATGGGGAAATCATGTTGTCCCTTTTTAAAGGTTTGTGTAACAATGTACTATAGGCTTAAAGCCTATGGTTTCAAGAAGAACGTATTAAAGTTAGGTGCACCATTTGCATTGCTAATAATTGTCCTCTTATCATTTACTTGCAGTAACTTCAGCTCGTATTTCATGTTTGAGAATGACCATTCTTACATACCTAGTGGATGGTGAGGGGTTTTATCTTGCCCCATGCTAAACAGACGTATAGACGTAGGTTTATGAGATGAAAAATATTTTAGATGATATCTCAGATATAGACAAGATAGCCCCATGAGTGTGCTATACTAATGTCATTTTAATCATTTGGCATAAGAGTCCGTTTAACTGGAGGCATTCACAGGCAAAATTAAGTCTTCTAATACATCACAGAACTATAGACTTAGATATGGTAAATATAGATCTCTTTTTCAGAAGACATACAAGGCCTTCTTTGCAAACCTTTTTTTTCTACTTTAAACCCTATTTTTGTGAACCCTTTATGAACCACACAACATACAGAGTGCTTGTGCCCAGAATAATAATTTTATTGCTAAAAATTAAAACAATACATTTTCCTATGTCAGGTTCTCCCATAAGGAGTGTGTCTGATTTCCTGTACCTTTGACTGCTAGTATGATGAAGAGTACCTTCCAATAACATGATCTTCTGGGTCTTAGGTCTTCCTTATCTTTCTCACAGTGACAAGAAGGCCTTGGCTATCTAGAGAATTTTTTGTATCAAATCCATAATATTATCCCTCATTTCCCTGGTGATCTCTTCAACCATGTTATCTTAGACCATCTACTGGGTGAGCGCCTCCCTTGAAGTCTGGCCCTGGCCAAAAGTATTTCATGATCTGGACAGGAATGTAGTCAGATGTGTAGTCTGTACAGAACCTATTGTTCTGCAAAGTAAAAGTGTTGCTCTATCCTAATCTTTTTCTTTCCAGTCATTCTTATTTCTGCCTTTGTCACTGATCGCCTCCTGTGCTTGTTTTTAATCTTCTCCCTCCATGCGGCTCCCACAGCTGAGTCCCAGTGCAGAGTCCATGGTGTGTCAGCAGCCACCTATGTGTTTTTCTGGGTTCCACTAGCCACATATCCAAGTTCTGGTCCGTGGCCATCCCTTTTAAAAAGCAGGTAAGTTACTATAAGTGTGCCATGGATGTAAGAGCCAGCAAAGTACTGTTACAAGCCCACTCAATCATGCTATCTTGCTTCTGTTCATTAGGTATTGGCAATATAGTTCTGAAATGAGTCAGTTTCATTTTATGGGACCTTTGTCAGGTTAGAACCTTCTTCCATATAATTCAGTGTAACCCTCCTTTCTAACGTATAGGTGCTATCACAGGCCAAGGTTGTTTGGTATTTTATGTTTATTTTTGCTATCTTGCAAACAACATTGGGTAGAATACTCCACAGAGCCAATCCTTGCTCAGGATTGGATGGATTTCATGTCAGTCTCCATTGCGTTGTTCTTATGTGTGGCTTTCGTCCCTTTCTGTGTCTGACATGCCTATAGGAGTATTTTCATTTCGCCTAATGCAGCATTGCGTCTAAGAAAACAGAGCCATTTTAAAACATCAGGTTGCTGCAATTCAGTGCCACCGGGTTGTCAGTAAAAAAACTTGCAGCAGAAATGTGGAAGATACAACATCAAACTTGACAGACATTGAAGATTACTGTAAACAAGCATTGGCAATGCCAATCATTCGTGCTTATAAGTAAATGTAAGGGAGCTCAATTGGCTTTGCCATTGCTTGTTTTACAGCTATGGTGGCCTACCCAGATACTATGGGTAGGTCTGAATTCTTTAGCCTGTGTAGACACTGGCCTTCATCGCAGATTGTCTGTCCAGAAAATGTCATACCCAGAGTACAGAGAAACTTGAGCTAATGGTTCTAGAAAGTTGTGCCAAGGTCTGACATTTGACCACGCCCGCTCCTTTTTTTCTAGCTATATGACAGTGCAGGAGTCTGTTTTGCAGTACTCAGTGTCATCCGGATATAATTACGTTTCCTGCCACAAGCTACTCAAAAACTAGTGAACAATGTCGCTATCTTCTCCAGGCTGGACAGCCGATACTCTTTTTATGTGAGTTATCTTCTCGTGGTCCATATTTGTAACAGCATGATTATTTTTGTTTCTGCTTTGACAATAGTGTGTCTGGATAAGACTCTGCTGGCTTCCGATCAATAGGGAAGTCATTGTTAAAGCTCACTGCAGAAGTCATGGATCCACTTTTTTCAGACAAGACAAAGACGCCCCCTTGTACTTTAATATCAGCAAACTTCAATTTTCTTACATGTGCTGTCTATTAACAGAGTCAGTGTTGGAGGAAGATCCTTCTATTATATTGTTACTGGTCTCTGCAGAAGCCCTTGGCTATGAGGTTTTAGGATACAACAGCCAAGGGAACCCAAGAGTCACCTGGGACCTTGGGTAAAACCATATATAGAAACACTGGTCCCACTTTTAATGACACGCCCCATAGAATCAAAGGTACCAAAAGTTCGTTTTTTTAATCAAATTACACATGAAATCATAAGAAAAACATAAATGATGGCACAGTGGGTGGGTGCAAAACGTGTTTGGTGCTCTCATGAACGTGATATGCACAAATGGAAATCAGTTGATCAAAGATGTGTATCATAAAACAGACAACACGGCCCATTTCTGTGTGCAATGCTAATCGGGGTCCATAGTTCCGATCCCCTAGAAAAGTAGGGGGGTCATCATCAGGACACTCAGATAAATGAGCCCTATAAAGAAAGATCAACAGCATCCAAAGTTAGAATGGTCGAGGGAATGTATTTGCATTGCGAGGTTCATGCATATCATAAATACGGTACCTAAGGGATGAAGAGCAAATCATTTTATTTTTTTAAATATCGAAACATTAGAATGCAGCAGCCATTCCTGAAAATAACAAGAATTTTCAGAGTGGGTCTTGCAGAGCACAGGGAGGAAAAATATTTTCCTCCCTGAATCGCAGCACCCATTGAGTCAAGATGAAAAATTGATTAAGGTGTACAGTAAAGGGGAAGAATGTGCAACCCACTAGGGTGTAACTGTAAAAGAACCAGACATTACTACTAAGGAACTCAAACGGGGAGGAAACGGTAAATGTGAGTGAGAGAAACAAATTAACCCATACCTTAATTGGTGGGGTGGGGAAAGCCATGGTTCTTTAAAGACAGACAGCAAGCCGGCTAGTAGCGGTAGAAATGCACCATAGATTACGCCAGTCTCCGAGGGAGTACAGCTCATGCAAAGAAACGGCAAATGCCGCCAAATGGCACGCAGTTAACAATACTTTGCAGTGAGCGAGTCTCCAGAGGAATACAGCACATGTTGAATATCATTAACAAAAATATCGTGTGGACAGAATATTGTGTCAAAAATATCGAGGACCAAAATACCGAGAAGGTAAGTGCAAATAGGTAAGTATAGATTTACTATTCTAACTCCACATCTACGCACCTTGAAGATACATGTGTCGTCAGGGTACATATATGTGGAGTTATATATAGTAAAACTTTTCTTACCTATAGAAACATACCTTCACAATTTTTTTGTCCAAATTTTTTCCCCAATATTTTATCTAAACACTGAACACGCTGGCTAATCCGACAAACGAAAGATTTGTCTCACTCATGTGTCGTAAAAAAGGCAATGCTCATGCTCAATGCGCTGAACATTGTACGGGCTTGTATATAAGTGCAGTGGAAAAACGCCAAGGAATCAAAGACAGAAGCCATCTTGAAAGGTTTAACATGAAAGATTTGTCAACAGTAAAAGGTAGGTGACAGAAGTTCTAAGAAAGAATTTGAGAATTGCAGAGACCCTTTTTGGGTAGCATCATGCTTTTTTAAAATTACTTAAAATAAAAATGATGTTCCTGGTATCATGTGAAAATAAAAAAGTGGCTAGCCATAAGCACCAGACACAGTCACCTACCTAATTACATGATTGCTTCCAAGTTACTAAGTGATTGCTTTATAATCTCCTGACCTTCCCAGGCCAATTGACATTCTACACTCTGTACGGCTATCATAATCACATACATACTCCACATAAAGCAGTCAACTGCACTAATCCAAATTCCTGCTTTCATAGTGCATCTGACATGCCAGCTTCTTGCTAGTTCCGCAAGTTTGCATAACAGCGCATACAAATCCGTTAGCAGATCTGCCCAAGCCATACACAATATCATACATGGGTGATATTTTTACACATATACTCCTATTCTAGAAAGTGTTATTCAGTAAATTATTATGTCACCCACAAGGAGATCAGGACAAATACATTCTTAAATTTGCATGGTTAATGCACTGAAGAGGAGTTAGGATGGCGAAGCACATAGAAAAAACACACATGTAAAGAGGCAGAACATGGTAATGGTAGGGAGGGAGCAGGTCGCATTTATATTAAGACACCGCCAAGATAAAAATGAATTGGTAATCACAACTCTGTTCCTTTCTTGATGTAATGTCATTCTTCTCCTGACAAAAGCCTTCTGTAAAGCATTAAACTTAAGTATTCAAGACTTTGCAAGACCAACCAACACTATATCAAAGCGCACGTTGGCATCTGCTCAGCGTTCATCTGTATCTGTCAACGGTGATTTGGCAACATGCTGTTTTTCACAATGGCTACCTAATTGGGTTCATATGGCCACTGACTGACCAAATTAACTGATGAATCTTGCCTTCATCATGCTCCCCATGACTGAGAATGTAACTAATTATTCACCTACTGACCCATTTAGGTATGGGACATTGTGTGTGAAACCAGACAGCACTGTAGATGCCTGAGGTTCATCTGGAGGATGATTATGAGTGACTCAGTGACCCTTTTATGACTAAACTAGCTTACCCGTCGCGCGTTGCTGCAATCTCAGAAGAAAGGAAATTTAAGGAAACTTGTTATGATAACATTCAATTTACATTGTGTCATTTTTATTGAAACGTATTCATTTTAATATGGAAAACATTTTAAAGTGTTGTTTTAGTTCTGTTTATTTATTCGAGTGCTTGTGGATACATGGTATTTTTTGTTTCTCCATCTGGTGCATACACGAATAAATCAGAAGGTTTTCCGACGCGTGAGCTGGCCACATACAGTTGTCCATGTGAGGAGCACGGATTCTCCAAATGTAGTCCACACACTTGCAGCGATTGTCCTTGTACTTTGTTGATGGTCATTGCAAAAGCGAGTCTCACCGTAAACTGTAAACGTTCAGTATTGGAAAGATTATGAGGGCCCTGGGGGGCCGGGGGGCGCTATTTATCAATTTTTTTTTTGCCAGAAATGTTCGCGGGAGTGTACTCCACAACTTTTAACAATTTATTATTATTTGGTTTTTTTGCCAGAAACCTTTGCAGGAGTTTACTCAACAACTTCCCAAAGTTTCATGGTGATCGGATGAATAGTGTAGTAATGCATAAACGACAAACAGACATACTTTCGTTTTTATATATATAGATAGATAATCGATGAAATGCCCGTACGCCTTCAATCTTTTCCACCTTTTTCCAGAATCTTAAACTCCTTCAGGTCTTCACTGTAGTGAGGCTTATGTCTTCCATTAGAGGTATAATGTTCTGAATTTGAGAACCCGTATTCTGATAAATTGGCTTCTGATACCTAGAGTTTATGTTAATAAACAGGAAGTAATGCATAAAATATATATATTCTTTATTCAATCAAAAATATGATCATTTACAATAATAAAAACATTTGATGGATCTAAAACGATAAAAGGTTAAAAGTCCATATTTCATAAAAATCTTATGTCTGGCGAACTATAACAGCACTACAGGGAATACATAAAAAACATGATTTCATCACAAACCTTTTGTATTTTCGTGGTCCATGTACTCCCAGAACCTTTTTTTAACGAGAGGAACCATTGATTTGTTATCGAGCCCGGGACCTCCCAAACGTACCCAAACCCCAGTGCCAGAAGCGAGTCCTTGATTTTATTGAACCATTTTATACGGCCTGATTGTTTGTGCAAAATAATTATTTTTCCAGAGCCACCTTTAACGGGAGAGCTGTTATAGTTCGCCTGACATAAGATTTTTATGAAATATGGACTTTTAATCTTTTATCGTTTTATATCTATGAAATGTTTTTATTACTATAAATGATCATATTTTTGATCGAATAAAGAATATATATATATAATGCATAAAATTGTGATACAACAGTAAGTGATTGGCATTCTAACAGTAAGAACTGGAAAATGATTAATCTTGTATCCTTGTCCCACAATGCAATATTTACTTGACAAGACGCAGATTTGGGTATTTGTACAGTGTAAACCTAGCTGAAAAGCAACTGTGCTGTGAACAAAGGATGAGAGCTTAGAGGTG
Source organism: Lissotriton vulgaris (assembly GCF_964263255.1). Lineage (NCBI taxonomy): Eukaryota > Metazoa > Chordata > Amphibia > Caudata > Salamandridae > Lissotriton > Lissotriton vulgaris. The sequence continues at coordinate 1,468,899,984 of NC_141694.1, forward strand.
TGTACCGGTCTAGTTATTTTCAAGAACAGGTTAAAGGTAGGTTCCTATTCTGTGCAGTAGTAGGTCCAGGTCGATGCATTTGATGTGTATTTTTTTGCTATCTTTCATACAAAAGACGTCTAACATACATTTTCTCTCAGTTAAAACAATTCAGCATCATTTTGATTGGTTCGTAAGTTTGAGATGTCTGATGAGCGGTCTCCCAATGGGGCCTCACGTTCGTTTCCTCAGCTTATCCTTAAGATTTCGGGTCTCTGCCTTCTTGATCTCAGTTTACTCTCCTGGAAACCACTGTCTGTCTTTTCAGCCAACAGATTTAGTGACTCAAAACTTTCTTTTAGTCAAAGCCTCAACATGTGTCTATTTCGAAAAGGTATTTAGGACACATAAGGTCAGTTCACAAGGAAATGTGCCTATTCCTCTAGAAGTGATTCTTGAATCATAACTCAATTTTCTAACGAATTTTTAAAATCTTATACATCTTCCCTGGGACATCAGAGACACATCCTTGATACATAACTTAGCAAAAATTAAAACAGTCAGTGCAAGATGGATCTTTTTCTGTATTACTTAATATTTTATGACATCACATCTACATCTAGGATCAGTACATACTTAATCAGAACATTAGCGGCATTGTTGTTGTTTGGCAGACATGTGACTATTGACATTTGTAAGGCTTGCTACATTGTCTTCTTTGTATCCTTTATGTATTCATGATTCTGTGGATGGATCATGTGGGGGCAGTGCTTACAATTTCCAGTAGATTTATCTGTGTGGAGCACAGCTGAGCAGTTGTAATTAATTTAAGAAGAATAAATAAAAATGTTTTTAGTGCATGATACTTCATTCGTTCCTCATTTGAACCTTGGTTAGTGTTTCTCCATTTCAATGATATTAGCCAATTATATCTTGGTTACGTTTTTCCCTGTTCTACCTACAGCTCTCTCAGGATTGCCGCAATTTAACCGCAGACCAATTTTGCTCTTATATTTGTTAGTTTCTTTCTTGCTATGTTGGTTTGAATTTTCTACGTTATGTGCATTTATCTACCTTTTTCCTGAGATTTGTTTCGGATAATGGGGGCCCTTTAAATTTCTGGGGTAATTGTTAATTACAATTGGAAAGTACATCTGAAACTATCTCTTTAGTCTGTGAATTTAGGCTTCTTTGGCTATTTTAGTGTTCTCCATTTTACAAAATGTTATTTTCTCTGACATTTTACTAGATAGCTTTGTTTTCCTTCAGGTTTAGATCACTTATGAAAATATTAACTAATGAGGTCTATATACTGAGATTTGAGATACTCTTCTATTAACAATGTCACAGTTTTAATTTCTCCCTTCACGTATCTAATTCTTGAGGAACCCTACAACCTCCGTGAACAGTTTTATAATATGCAATTTTTACCCACTGTTTGCGTACTACTACCAAGGTATTTAAAGCAATTGTAAAATGGGGCAATTTGATAAATACATGAAAGCAAACTAAGACAATTTTTATGGACCAACATCTTTCACATTTGTAGTCCGGAACGGTCTACTTTGTAGAGGAATGCACACATACTATATAGACAACCCTAAGAAAGAGAATAATGTAACACAGTTATTTACAAACGTATTACGTGCTGCACGACATCAAAATATGATCCGAAAGGTCAAAATTCAGAATGTTCAACTTATTATATATAATATTTTGATTTATAGCTGTCCCTGCGATATTGATGCCATTGTGAAACCTATTATTGTTCACAGAATGTGAGAATGACATGGAAACGGGGAAACATATTGTTGGAAGAGGTGGCTACCCGAACCAGGATGGAATTATTCAGTGTGACGCAGCGATAATGGAAGGGCGCCCTGGTCGCTTTGGTGCTGTAGCAGCTCTGCATGGGTATGGACAACACTGTGTGACAATACTGTGGGCTTTGAGCAGTTGTACAACAAACAATAATTTGTAGTTCTTTGTATTAGTCATGTGGGCAATTGCCATGAAATATGCGATGTTGAAGATTTTGCTTGTAATGGGTGGGTGTCTAGTGCTTCGTGGTTAGCAGTATGCTCTCTCACATGATTAGTTGAGGTGCCTCAAATCAACTGCTGTTTAGTACTTACCAGGCGGAACAATATATTTTTTAAACAGAGCCTGATTATAGTTAGGTTCTCACTTTAACAGAGATTAGCTGTGTTTCATTATGTGACCATCAGCAGCTTCTAATGAAAGTTACGAGGAAAAATCAGAGATTCCAGTGGTTAGGCTTGGGGAGGGGGGTGATTTGGGTGAGAGTGCGGTTTATGAGTTCATCCCTTCACTCCCAGATTACAAGAGAGACATTAATTCACTGAAAGAGCTCCATGTGCTGTATTATGATGAAGAGTCAGTACTGTGCGGAAATGTCTTTTTGGAGGGGGGTGACTAGTTGAAAAGACTGCAGAAGGTTCTTGAGCAGAAGTGTTTTAATAAGAACCAACAACGTCATTTTCTGCAGTCTTGAATCTTCAAATTTTAACATTTTTTTGTTCTAATGAATGTGGTATTCTTGCTCAGTCTGAACTGTTTTTTTTACAGTATTCAAGGCTAAGGTAAAACACAACACTTAACAAATGAAAGTAATCTGTACTTAGCAGTCTATAGAAACAGCCTTTACAATTTTGGAAAAGGCAGAGAAATAGAAGATAAGACCGATATATTGGGTGAGGGAAAGAAACAAGGTAGAGAAAGTGCTAAATAGTTAATAGAAAAGAACTCAAACAAATAATTTAGACCTCCAGGAAATTGAGGAAGATGTATTTAGGTTTTTTGAAAAGTAAGGAGGTGAATGGAAAGTTCATGCACCAGACCATTTCAGATTTATGCTGCTGCGCTTTTGAAAGACAGATTTGTGGCTTGGGGCGTTTTGGAATGTTTAGAATATCTGGCTTTCGAAACCTTTGGACCCACTAGAAATAGAGGGAACACTTGCTAGGTGATGATCTGTGAGTGCACAGTTACAAATAGGTATGTTAGCCATTAATTTTGAAGTTGCTTCTGTGAGGCACAACTAAGATGGTAAGGCTGTACATAACTCATTTAGAAATAAGGTTCACTTTATTTATGTTAAACATCTGGGGTTGATAGTTGCCAATAGCAGAATGAATTGAACATAATACATTCTTGAACAATAATGGAATGAACATATTATTAGAATTTAGTTAAGAGTAACTATTTTCGGTTGTTGAACTGTATGGTGTTAATAACTTGAGAAAGGCGACAGCTGATAACCGTATTTTGCATGCTTACTCTGGGCCTGCCTTCAGACAGACCTCCAACATACAATTCGAAGTGTTGCTTTGCATACAAAATAAACTGAAGTTCGGAGGATATCAATCAGATTGACGAAAATGAGGCAATTCAACGATTCCAACCAAAGTCTATAAAATGTGAATTCTCAGTAAAGCTAAAAGAAAAGTAGGATGTATCAGCAAACTTCTCAAAAATAAGCCAAAACGCTGAGTAAAATTATCTCTTGGATTAGATTGATTGCCCAATTTAATGAAGAGAATAATGCAATCTACTCTAGTCCTCGTAAACGTAGGGATGTTGTAAACATAGACAAGGACTTTGTTTAACACTTATCTGAGAAATCAGTGATCACTAGATCACTAATCTCTAAACAGACTCGAAGTCTGAGTAACACAATAAAATACAAACCTATAGAACATCAAGCTATTTGACTTCCTAAACCATCCAAAATATGTTTAAATGCTATAACAGCGGTGTAACTTTGAATTAGAGAAATTATTCAGCTCTGGATTATTACAGGATGAAAACTTATGACATTTATTGGAACAGAAAGGTCCCCTTTATGGTGTACAGTCGCACTCTCCTGTCTTGAGTGTATCTGGTATGCTGTTTTTTTATTTTGGCCCAAGCCTCCTACTAATCCCTTGTGTGTGCAGAAGCCTAGGCTTGTCCCTTGACATGAGTGAGGTCCTGGACCTGCCCTGTGAACTGGAGGGGTGCACCACGGGGTGCAACTCTTATTGTACAGACAGTAGACTACTATCCATTTTATAGGTTTAGTTCGTAGAGCGCTGAAGCCACTGTACCATTGTTTTGTGAATCCATAGTTGTGATGAGACCTTTTTATCTATCTTTGGAGTGGACGACGACAGGCACTTTCATAAAGTACTGCTTCAGTGTGCAAATCCAGACCCTAGAGTTAACATCCCAAGTGTATGTTGTGCATTTTTGCGTATGGGGCCTACCTGGTACAAGCATGATGTGTATGAGTGAACCAGAGCAATGGAGGACTGTGGGGTCTATTTTGGATACCCCAAGCATGGCTTTTGCACAAGTTGAAAGTGAGGTTGTTTTCCCATATTATGGAAGTATATTGCTGACATTCTTGCAGACATTTTATCAACTGGAGGTAGGAGACCTAGATACTGAAGTAGGGATAGAGGAAACAATGGTCCTAAATAAGTTTGATTAGACCTTTTGCTGAGAGGAGCTGCAGACTAGTCTTCACAAAGCATTGCCTTTTGGTGGTGGGGGTGAAGGGTGGGACTGCAGTCTGTGTGGTTCAAGGTGAAAGAGACCGTTTAGGCAAGACCAATCTGGTCTGTCCCCTGATCACTCTTAAATGTGCCTTATCACAGCTAGGTGTGGGCTCACACCTTTTTGTGCCTTTGTTGTGGGTGCTCCAGGCTGGAGACTGCCCTCGCGTGAGGAGTGTCACTCCACATAAAGGCTGTATCTGGAGAGCAGCCAGTAAACTACACTTTAAAGAAGAACCATCAAAATCAGTTCGGAACATCCATACAGTGGATTTGCATTCACCTTTTTGCTTGACTGTATCAATGTGGGACCCACTGATGTTGAGGATAAGGCAAGGGAGATTGAGTGTTAGAAGCTCAGATTAGATAGCCAAGTACAATGGAATAGGGAGAGATTGGAACAATAGGCCAATGAGAAGAGAAAAAGAAAGGAAAGGGACAGAGAATTGGGGAGAGATAGGATAGCTGTCGAGAAAGAGAAGTTCAGGTTGCCAGAAGAGTAATTCCACTTTCAACTCTCCTTGAGAACCTGCAGGGTTTGAAAGAGCTTGTTCATGGGTATGTAGACGGACAAGATATTTTGGAATTGTTTGCAAGCTTTAGGATTGCTGGTAGATCACAGGATTTAAATGGTGTGCCTAAGGCAGCCACTAAAGGAGTTGCTTTTCCATAGACGACCTGGCAGCCATTGGGAGGATGTATGTGCCTGAGCAAAGAAATTATGAACTAAGGAATGAAACACTGGGTCAGGTAGTTTAGGCTGAAGCAAGAGAGCATGGTGTTCTGTTTGAAATCTCAATTCTTGTAATGTTGCATGATTAGAACGAGTTGGTTGGAATACCAGAGGCCAAAGATGTTCATGCCTGTAAACAATGGCTGGTGACAGAGAGACTTAAGGAGCAGTGTTCTACCCCACTTAGAAAGTAAAGGTCTGATCTGAAAGAAAAGCATCCAGAGAAACTTGCTGTGGTAACTAATGTGTCATCAGCTAACAGGGTTAGCAAAGGGGTGGAGAAGCATGGTCCAAAGCCAAAAGGAGAGAATAACTTTCAACAGACTGGTTTCAAACTGAGGGGTAAAGAATGGGGCAATTTCCAAGGTTAAAGGGGAGGGCATAACCAGAAAGGGAATTGGGTTCCAAGTCAGTAACAGCACATTGAGAAGGGAGGATGGAAGGGTTTTTCCAATCCCAAAGTGATCACATCGTATAGGGGTCACAAGGAAGGGCATTACAAGAGAGAGAGTCTGTGAGATGAGAGACTATGTACCAGTGTTCCCCTTTCATAGAGTGTTTTGACTGTGGGGGAAGGGATCCAAGAGAGTCCTGCTACACTAAGCCTAGTGACTATGGGCAGTCGGGAAAGGGAGCCAGATGCTCTGAATCACATACACCCAAATACAAAACTAGCATAAGTGAAGGTTCTTGCCCTGAGAGGTGCATGAGCTTACAGATAAGGTGGCGAGGACGAATCTCAAACCAGAGGTGATATTTCCTGGTTTAGTGGTACAGGTTTGGTAGACAGTGGAGAGGACATGAAATACCCCATTGCCTGAGGTGAAGGAAAAAATCAGTGGATGTAGGGGTTAGAGAAAAGCAAGGTGTTGGGTGTCGCCTGGGCAATTAGGTAATTGCCCCTGATTTAGTACCAGGACCAGATGCCTAATTGGCTAAGTTCCCGCCATCTCCTACCTCAATGCGGAACGCTGGAACAACCTCATCCTCACTGCTTGAATTCAAGACAGGACTCAAGACCTGGCTGTTCAACTGATCCCTCTTGTGCAACAGGGCTCTCAGAGCCTGGTTACCCTCATGGGTGATAAACCGTGCTCTATAAAGCCTGTTTGATTGTTGGGTCCTTTGCCCCTGCTCCAGACTGAGAAGATGAGAGATTCGAAGTGGACCAGGTATTGGAGTCTGGGTCACTGCCAAAGCTGCAGGGGTGTTAGCTGCTGTAGCACCTATGCAGGAAAAATTCTATAAAGCACAGGTTGAGAGCCCTACACTACTGGGACTTTGGAAGGAAGCCCAGGAATAGGTCAGCAGGTAGTGGTTGGAAAGCATTATGTTGGCTAGGAAAGTGGACTCCTTTATAGTGAATCTATGGATCCTAGCCAGGTGCAAGCAAGAGGGTGGTGGTTCAAGTAGCGCACAGGAACATCATTTTATCAAAGGGTCACAAAGTATCCTTAACAGGACACTTAGAAAGACCCAGGATAGCTTCAGCTCTCTGTTCTGCTGGCCAGGGATGCATGGGGATGCAGGGAGGTTCTGTAGAACCTGTCCCACTTGTTGATTGAGTAGTAAGTCAGAAGGGAGACACCCAGGTATTGTAGTGCATCTGCTGGTTGTAGGGTTTCATTTGTGCTGGTGGACATGTACCTCAGAGCACCACAACTGTGGAGATAGTAGCTAGGGGTCTCCTAGGGAATCTCTTTAGATGGAGGTACTGGGGCTATTTTCCCATCTTTTCTTGCTGACTCTAGGTTTAACTCCTGCTTGTGTGTTCATGACATTAACACAGGATATTGTCTGCTTGTTAACACCTTGGCTGCTAATGGTTTTCCCCTCCTGTGCTGAGAGGCTTTGAAGTCCACTGTTCATGACGAGCTCAGCTCGTCATAAGCACAGCTCCACTGTGCCTCATGACGAGCTGAGCTCGTCATGAGCATGGAAGGGGTTAAAAGCAACGACTGAGTTCAGGTGTGCATCAAAGCAGAAGTGGCCAAGATGTGAGACTTAGGATTTATTGAGCAATTCTGTAGTCCTTAGGCCAGTTAGGTGGTGTTGGGCAAGATTGCTCAGACTCGCACTTTTGTGTTGAATACCAGGCCCTCAGCTAAGTCACCAAAACAGATGCCCATCCAATTCCAAGAGCTCATGAGCCTTTGGACCAGCTCTGTGCTGTGAAGTACTAGAGCATCTTTGATTTGACCATTGAGTACTGGCAGATTGTTTTGGAGCCTAATACCAAGGAGAAGATTGCATTTTCTACACTGGTGGTGTCTTTACTCCTGGTGAACTATGTTCTATGAGGGCAAGAAGAGTTCTATGTGGCCAACCTGGATGGCATTGCGGTGTTCTGCAATTCACAGGAGGGCCACCTAGAACATGTCTTGGTCAGGATACAGAGGTCAACATTGAACATCAAGTCAACCAACTGCCAAGTTGGAAAGTCCATTGTAGTCTACCTTGGACATATGGTGGGTAACAGGAAAATAGGCTTTTTAGATGTATATTTTAGTCTGCGTTGTAGAGGAAGGTACCCAACACTGAAACACAAGTGAGAACATTTTCAGGACTCACTGGTTCTCTTCCAGGGGATCCTCATCAATAGTCATAAGCATTCGAATATTCCCGCCCATGCGCGGGACCCCGGAAAAACTATATTATATGTGCCCCACGTATATATATAACCATATATATATATATATATATATATAATGTATCTCTTGCAGAGCGTGCAAGTTCGGCGTAAATACCAGCGAGTACTGCTCCGCATTTGATCCTAATTCTATTAAAATCAAGGAGCACTTCACCTGCCGCACTGATTTCGCGGTTTATGTGCTCCACTGTACCTGCGGGCTCAGGTACGTTGGCAGCACCAAATTACAGGCTTTTAACCGCATTCTGCAACACCTACGAGCCGTGGTCAATTCTGATGTTAATTACCCTGTCGCTCGGCATTTTGAATTGATCCACAACAAAAATCTCAATGACTTGAAGTATTTCATTATTGATGCGGTGCCCAAAAACATCAGAGGGGGAAATAGGGAGAAAGCCTTAAGACAGCTTGAAAGTAAATACATCCTACTTTTAGATACACGGATCCCTAATGGATTAAACACAGGGGAAGACCTTCATGGCTTCCTATAGCCGGGTGGATTAACATGAATACTGGACACCTACCTGCTACGTTACCATCATTCAGGGACCTGATTGGGCAGTGGTAGGAATAATTAGATCATTTCATGATCCAGAGGGCCCGCTTAGTCTCTGTGGGGTATACACATGGGGATCCCAGAAGTCATTTGATTGGGTATCTTTTCTGAATATATAGGGTGCTCTTAGTGGATTTCCCCCGTACCTTTCCTGGCTTTCAATTGGTCATAGTCGGGTAAGGGTTTTGAATATGCCTTTATCCGTGAGGTTTTTTTGCTGGTAACAATATGGGCACTATGCCAGAATGTTCATTTCTTGTCTTATTATTAGTTGTGTCTAATTTGGTTTTCAGCATTGATGAAATTGTCAGTACAACTACTTCTGTTTGTGGGTGGCATGTAACTCTTCATAAATAGAGGTGTATTATACGTGCCATCACCAATGCACTCACTTGTACATATGAACTGAATTCTTGGTTTTAAGATGCACTAATTTGCACATTTGCACAATTAAGCACTTTATCAAATAGAATATTTGCACGTTCCCAGAGAGGTGAAACTTTTGCAGCAATTTTGACTTGTATATTAATCATAATATGGAGAGTGATAACATGCTCAGTGTTTATAAAAAACAGGAGATAGGAGGATTGATTGGTAGTACTACCATAAGCAATTGGTAAATGAAATGTATGATATATTTTTTAGTTATCTTGTAAATATATCAATTTACCTGTTCCCTCTGTAAATAGACCAATGTATATATGGTTTTAAACAATATCTCCTACAACGAAGTATTTTCTTTATGTCTATGTATTGCTGACGTTTCTGCAATGGGGACACACACAGTATATAAATTGCACCTATTGGTTCTTATGGTCATGTGATCAAGGCTGCCGTGTTGCAGCCGAAACGCGTCATGCTGGGGACAGAAGAACAATAAACCACCTTTGATTTGAATGAAGCGCTGTTTTGTGGTCTGTACCTACGTTTGGGGATCGGAGCCCATTGCCGATCAGTAGGAGTGTGGAACGAATATATATATCCGGAATTGCAGTTGTGCTTTGCTTTATATATATATATATATATATATATATATATATATATATATATATATATATATATATATATATATATATATATATATATATATATATATATATATATAAAGCAAAGCACAACTGCAATTCCGGAGCCCCAGAGACAGAAGGCAACACGAATCCCAAGAATCTAGGCAAATTCTTATTTATTTGGCAAAAAGCAGCAAACGAGACTGGCGCGTTTCGGGCAGTTGCCCTTGTTCACAGTCACACATTTCCCAAAATGCCTGGTTTTTTAAATTGCTTGTGCACACCATGTGACATCAATAGGCATAGAGAAAATACTACTACGGTCTTTCTGCGTGTCTTTGAGTACAGGGGTTACATTTTCATACTCCTCATTTCATATTTGCATATAAAAGTAAACATGCATATTTCTGAATAAATTCAATGGTAGGTAACAAGATTGTATCTGCATAAATGCAAGAATAAGGTCTAAAGAGTCTAATATTACTAGTGCAAAGTTAAGGTGCAAAATAACGCAAGATGTAAACATTTCACTAGGTGCAAATAGGCAATTACAGTTATAAAAGTATAAATACTTAAAAACTTCCAATACAAAATTAATTATTATATCTAGAAAATTACCATATACACATGTTAAAAAATGCAAAATTTGTAAACTTCTACACTCTGTGCAAATCGCGCAATATAAATACAAGTACTGTAAAGACCAAATAAATACTATTTACAATCCTGCAGGGACATCTATAAATGGTGGCAACCCTGTAACTCCTAACCAAACTAAGAGGGACATCTACTAATGATGGCAACCCTGTTATTCTCATTGATTCACAACCCGTCTGGTAGATCTCTATGCAATAATCAAATGTGCTAATAACACCGTAATACAATGTGTTAAACTCAAAATGGAAAGTGATGCGATCCATTCTTAATTGAGTAGCCCCCAGTGCAGAAATTATATAAAAAAGGGAAGGGAAAAATGACTGGAATCAACAATGGGAAAGGGCGAGAAACTAAATAGAGAACCCCACAGGGAGAAAGAAGACCAAGATATTAAAATATGAATCCATCTGCTGATGATTACCCAGACCAGTTTAATGAAAATGATAAAGATCTTCCGTGGTATTGAGCCCATTCGGTCGGTACCTTAGTGTCCAGCTCCAACATCATTTTCGACTCCATTTGACGCAAAAGCTTATCCCTATCTCCCCCTCTACGTGGTTGGGCAACTGAGGTCAACACAAAATAATTCAGGCACTCCAAGTTGTTATTATGGACTTTTCTGAAGTGCCTGGCGACAGGGTATGTATTGTCGTTGTTGACAATGGCACGAAGGTGTTGTAGTATCCTGGCGTGTACTGCTGGCCGAGTACTCCCGACATATCTCAGGCCGCAAGTACACGTCAGGACGTATACTGCATATTCAGTCCTGCAGTTGTAGTTTCCTTTAATCTGCAATGGAATTGGACTGAATGGGGTCGTATAAGAACAAGTATTTACACCAAATTTACATGCCCGACAGCTGTTACACTTGAAAAACCCGTCTCTTGGGGGTAACCGGGTTGTCTGTGTGGTGAGTTCTGGAAAAGGATTAGAGACATGACTACGTAAGGAGGGTCCCCTTCTAAACGTAATTATTGGATTAGCCGGAAGGTCTCCTGCTAAAACCCCATCTGTTTGCAGAATGGGCCAGCTCCTAGTCAAAATGGACCTTATTTTTCTGTCCTGACAACTGAAGGCTGTGAGGAACTTTATTTCTGAGTTTCCACTGCCTTCCTTATTATTCATGTTGTCTTTCTCTTGTGACAGTAAGGACTCCCTAGTTCTTTGCTGAATTTTCGTGGCCGCTCTATTAAGGGTTTTGTCATTGTATCCCCTGGCCTTAAATCTATTGATAGATTCTTTTATACATTTGTCTCTTTCCTCTGAATCACTACAAATTCTCTTTATTCGGAGTAACTCCCCATAAGGGATGTTATCGATGGTATGTCGCGGGTGGGCACTACTTGCGTGCAACGTGGAGTTGCCCGCAGTTTCTTTTCTGTAGAGGGTGGTTGCCAACAAGTTATTTTTTGGGTAAACCTTCACATCCAAAAAATGAACTGATTTCTTACTAATATGGTGCGTAAATTTCAAATTGTAATCATTGGTATTCAGCATCCTAATAAAATCTATCGCACTGGCTTCATCACCCCTCAAGATTAAAAACACGTCGTCAATAAATCTGACCCACTGTTTCACATGTTCAGAAAAGATGTTCAAGTGGTCCCCCATGAGGACCTGCTTCTCCCAATAGCCTACGCGCAAGCACGCGTAGCTAGGGGAAAAGCAGGCCCCCATAGCCACGCCCCTCTTTTGTAAAAAGACATCCCTACCAAACATAAAGAAATTATGATGTAGGCTCCACTTAACCAATTCTACTAACATCTTGTTGTGGTTATAGCAGTTGGCTGGTCTCGTGCTTAAAAAATATTCCAAAGCTTTTAGACCAGTGGAGTGCTCTATGCTCGTGTATAGAGCTTCGATGTCCAATGTTATTAGTAAAGAGTTCTCTGTCCATGGGGTATTCTTGATATTCTGTAGAAAGTGTCCTGTATCTTTAATGTATGTTGACAGACTGGAGACCAGAGGTTGTAGGAAGTAATCTGTATATTGTGCGAGATGTTCACCAATGCTATCTATTGCCGAAATAATCGGCCGTCCCGGGACTGGAGTAATCCCCTTGTGCACTTTGGGGATTAGATAGAATCTGGGCATTATAGGCAGCTCAACGTGCAAAAACTTGAACTCTTGCATGGAGATTAAGCCCTCCCTTCTATACTTGAAGAGCATTTTTCGTAATTTCTCCCTGGCTAGATCATATTCTTTCAAGTTTGTTTTCATATAGCAGGAGGAGTCTGACAATTGTTTAATAGCCTCTGCTATATATTGTTCTTGGGGCCATATGACTACATTTCCCCCTTTGTCAGAACCACAAACTATATTGCATTGATCATTTTTCAGTTTATTCATAAGCTCCCAATACTGTTTTTCGTGATCTCGCTTGGCCCTCCTACGGTGTTTGACCTGATGGTAAAGTTTTATAAGGTCTGCTGTCACTACATCATGGAATGCATCAATTGCACCCTTTGGCATAGTGGGTGTGAAAGTTGACGTCGGTTTGAATGGGCTTGAACCTGCTCCGATTTGAGAGATTTCAGCTTCTCTTAGTTCCTCCTGTGTGGACATGATGGTACTGGGTTCATTGCCTTCATCACTCAATTGATGAAGTGTGAGCATCCCTCTGATGTCACGGGCTTGAAGCACTGGAGTGGCAGGATTCACATCCCCTATTTCTGCATTGTTTGAACCCTCCTTGATGTTGAAGAATTGTCGAAGCTTCAATTTCCGTATATACCGAAACACGTCCACTCTAGTGGCTGTGTAATTGAAGTCCGTTACTGGGCAAAAAGTGAGGCCAAGGCTTAGCAGTTGATTTTCTGCAGTAGTAAGGGTGGTGGAAGATAAATTGATGACTGTCTTGTCGCTCAATTTCTGTTCTTGCGCCAATGCTTTTTCTTTTTGTTGCTGTTGTTTGTGTTTGTGTTTGTGTTTTTGGTGGCGCTCTTTTCGACGGCGGTTGATTCTGGCCCTTTTTTCTGGTGATTTTGCTGATTTCGTGGGCGCAGAGTTTGCAACCGGGCATTCACTAAAAAATCCACTTCTCCCCCCCCCCCATTTATATATATATATATATATATATATATATATATATATATATATATATATATATATATATATATTCACTAAAAAAAACATAGGTTTTAGGCCTTATATAGTTAGGAATTAACATATAAAAAACCATTGAAATTCCTCCTATATAGTTAGCTGGACATTTTATTGATATAAAACCAATGAAATTCGACATATAGTTAGTTGCACTAACTATATATTTCGCGCATCCGCAATCCAATGCTGATGATGTCACATATTACATCATTCATGACATGGTCAGTGACATCACTGATGACATCATCCAGTGTCTGTGTGTTTTTGTAAAGTTTAAATATGTTTTACATATTGAAGAATGAGAGGATATATAAGAGTATGGATGAAGGATTTGATTGTATAAGTGAGTAAGTATGTGTTAGTATATTTGTGAAAATGTAAGCTGTTCTGTGTTTAACTGTATAGATGAAGAAATCAAAGTGTGATTAATTCTTTACAGGACTGAGTAGGTGTGTGAGTAACTCCATGGATGAGTGGTAGTGTGTGAGTGTCTGCATATGTGTATGAGTGCATATGATAGTGTTGCAATGATGAGTGACAGTATGTACGAATGACCTTATGGGTGAATGAATGAATGTGCATGTAGACGTAGGAATCAGTGAGTGGGTATGTAGTAAATGGTATTGGTGTATCAATAGTTTCAAAAATGATACTCTGTATTTTACACTAGGTGTATTAGAGTGTAAGGAGGTGCATTGTATTACCACATGAAGTATATCATCAGTGGTTTGATTATTGATGTTAAATGAGCTGTCATCAGTGATGTCATCAGTGATGTCACTGACCATGTCATGAATGATGTAATATGTGACATCATCAGCATTGGATTGCGGATGCGCGAAATATATAGTTAGTGCAACTAACTATATGTCGAATTTCATTAGTTTTATATCAATAAAATGTCCAGCTAACTATATAGGAGGAATTTCAATGGTTTTTTATATGTTAATTCCTAACTATATAAGGCCTAAAACCTATGTTTTTTTTTAGTGAATTTCATTGGTTTTTTAAAGGCTAATTCCTAACTATATATAGTGTATAACCTATGGTTTTTTCAGTGAATTTCATTGGTTTTTTAAAAGCTAATATATATATATATATATAAGGCCAGAAACCTATGGTTTTTTCAGTGAATTTGCAAGGTTGTGAAAATGCGCATTTATGGACCATATTCAAGATATATACTTGGCACCACTATTTACCATGTTTACTGCTGACAAATGCGGTCTTGCCTGATGCTTATACAAGCTGGGTGGTCTATAACTGTCTTACTGGCATGTGGTCCCTCTCATTAATACCTCTGCATGTTTATTACTAGCACGTTTTACCACCTCCTTGTTGCTCGTGGTTTGTAGACGTTGTCACAGAGTGCGCTTGACTATCTGATTCGATTCTATAAAGTGCTTACTCAGTAACCCTAACTCTACCGATAGGGTTTGTGTCTCTCTAAGTTCTACCTGTGCTGATAACAGAAACTTAGAGCAGATCCCCTGGCTGATTGATTTATAATGAAACAATGCTCTAGGGTTGAAGTCATTTGCCATACAGCATAGCGCTGTTTCTACTACTGATATTCTTTCCTAAGACATTCTCACCGCCCCTATTAACTCACGCCCAACTCCTGGGTCCTTACCTTAAAACCGGCCTCTCGGCGAACCTGCTTGTGACGGACTCCTGCTTTCACCGCTACTGATGGAAGCACTGAAACACATAGGCCTTATATACCATTTCCATTTATTAATTGGGTATTAATTGCCCCCATAATTGGCGTGATACAGTTAATTAAGGCACCCGTGTGTTCACGCCATTTTGGTAGTTTTTCGATGTGAGTCCTATAGGGACTACATAATCACGGGTTCGATTCCCGGGATCCCTTTATTGTGTTTGGGTCCTTAGTTTATGCCCCTGCCAACTTATTAATTGGTTTGTTAGCGGTGTGCTCGTAGTTATTATTTACCGCTCGTCACTTGCATGCGCCGGCGTTCCGTTGGTATTTTCGAGCAATACCACTTAGTTACACGGTTCGCTATTTTAAGCGCCATATTTGTAGTTCTTCTCTACTGTTTTTCAGAATCTAAAGAACTACAAAAATACGGGATTGGTCCTCGTTCTCCTATAAATGCGTATTTTGTAGTCGCTATATTCATGGGACTACTATTTGATAAAATGTAAGCTTCCATCGCAATTATTGGTACTTATGTTGTGCCTGCGGAAAATTGCCCCGATAATTGGCGTGATACAGTTAATTAAGGCACCCGTGTGTTCGCGCCATTTTGGTAGTTTTTCGATGTGAGTCCTATAGGGACTACATAATCACGGGTTCGATTCCCGGGATCCCTGTCTTTGGGTCCTTAGTTTATGCCCCTGCCAACTTATTAATTGGTTTGTTAGCGGTGTGCTCGTAGTTATTATTTACCGCTCGTCACTTGCATGCGCCGGCGTTGTTGTGCCTGCGGAAACCACGTCCTCCCGGCCCCGCCCACAACCAGGCGGCGGCCATCTTAAGGCAGCTCGGGCGGCGGCGGTGATCTCGGGGGGGCAAAACGAGGCGTGGGCACCCTCGAAATCTAAATAAAACAGATAAAAATAAAAGAGAAAAGCCCCCCAAGCCCCGCCCCAAAAAAAAAATCGTGAAAAATCGCGCGCTTATAGATATATAATTGATTTCTCTTCTAATTTTCTCAGGAACCACTGGAGGGATTTACACTATTTTACCAAAAGCGTGATCTGCATAACAGACACTGCCATCTTGACAAGTTTGGTGTCATTCCCTTCAGCGGTTCAAGCTGTAGCTGAGTCTAAAGGTCCTATGGAAATTAACATGGGGAAAACACGTTTTGGGACCCCCCTTTTTTCTCAGCCCCCACTTGACGAATCCCCCTCAAATTTTCAGGGAAGGAGCGGAGCGGAGCGAGCCATCTTCTTTGAGAAATTTGCGAAGATTCATCAACCAGGGCCAAAGTTATTCCCAATAGAATGTTGGGGATTTCCTATGGAAACAGTAGGTAATATATATATATATATATATATATATATATATATATATATATATATATATATATATAAATAAGCAATAGCAGCCTACTAAACACCAGAGCTGAATCATGCTGTAAAGAATTTCCACTATACATTAAAAAACATGCATTAGAAACATGAGAAACAACCATAAAGTTTGTTTTAGAACTGTTTTAATGCTCAGAAAGCAGTAGAAATACTTATAAAACACTGAAAGCACAGGAAGCTCCCAGGGTGCATTGCAAATCCCCAGTCTAAAAAGACTGAAAAGCTAACCTGCAGCTGAATGCAATAAACTGACACGGTGTTCTTGAGGCACCCATGACCCCCAGCTTCCCATCATGCCTCAGGGGTGACAGTTAGGTCAGTTGTTCTTTCCGGCTCCTTAAGGAGGGATCCTGGCAACACAGCTCCACTCTTTTCTGTTTTTCTGACAGAAATTTGCTTCACTTTTCACAGTTTTTTGTCTTACTTTGACATTTTTCACCTTGTCAAGTAAGAATCTGTCTTTTATTGACAGTTTGGTGGGTATTTTCTGCTTGAAATGCCTTCCCTTTTTGACAACTGCCCTTCTTGTGGCAACAAGAAGGCCAAGACAGACAGCCATGATGTCTGTATTCTTTGTCTGCCTGAAGAACATGACCCAAAGGCCTGTCCTCACTGTAAAACCCTGACAGGAAGAACTCTGAAGGACAGGGAGAGGATTCGCATCTATGGCCTTGCCCAAAGGTCATCCAGAGGAAGGACTCCGGTAAAAAAGGGCTCTAAGAAGGCTAGAACACTTTCAAAAGACAAGTCTTCGCACCCTTCAGCTTCAGCGTCGGGCTCGGCGCTGAGGAAAGAACTACCGGTGGGTCATTTATCTAAAAACGGCCTTCGAGGGCGGGCTCGCCGTCGAGAAGAAGAGATTCAGGTACGTCGTCGACATCTAGAATTCAAGACCCTCTGCCATCGTCAACTCGGCGACGATCGGCTTCGAGGACCAAGACCCCTCCGCCGTTGTCAACCCGGCGACGATCGGCGTCGAGGACCAAGACCCCTCCGCCGTCGTCAACCTGGCGACGATCGGCGTCGAGGACCGTCACACCTCCGCCGTTTTCAACCAGGCGACGATCGGCGTCGAGAAGTGTGACCCCTCCGCCGTCGTCATCCTGGCGACAATCGGCGATGAGGAGCAGAGACCCTCCGCCGTCGTCGTCGTCACGACGTTCGGCGTTGAGGAGAGGCTCACCTCTGCCGCCGCAGAGAGTCCAGAATCCTCCGCCGTCGACAACCAGACGTCGATCGGCATCGTAGGCATCCGGTGTCGAGGGTGACCAATACCCCTCCGCCGTCGTCGCGTAGACACTCGACATCGAGATTGACTGCTCCGCCGTCGCCCCAGCGGCGTTCGACGTCGAGGGCTCCGTCGTCGGCTTCACATCGCCGTTCGACGCTGAGACATCGCCGATCTTCGCACCGCTCGCCGTCGAGGCATTCGACGTCAGAACACCCGACGTCCAGGCATTATGAGCGGACTGGGTCGACGTCAAGGAACTCCGCTTCAGGGAGATCCAGAGAATCAGTGATTCTCTGGATCACAGAATCAGCCTCCCGACACTCATCCTTGCATTCGTCTGGGCGAGCTGCCTCAAAGTCTAGAAGCCCTGCCCGCAATTCACCTTTGCGAGACCCTTCTTCTGCAGATGTGAGGTTGTCCCCTAGATGAAATCTGCCATTAGATCATTGGCGAGATTCAGGGGCTACGTGGCGGATGCAAGATTACGCCAGTCCTACACATAGGTCTCCGCTCCAGAGACTAGTTGAAGAAGTGGACCGACGCAGCCCTCCCAGGCACAGAGTTCAAGCTGAAAGATCGCCTGTGAGGAGGCCGGCTAGATCTCGTTCACCCAGAAGGGAGGAACGTTCAGGAAGATCACGCGAAAGGAGGCACAGTGCTCATCGCAGGAGTAGAAGGACGCCATCGACTTCTTCTACCTCCTCTACCGGATCTTTCAAGAGGGATTATTCTCCCACACTTTCGGATAGCCCTATCTCTAGGGTCTCACCGGTTGATGACATCAACACTTTCCATGATGTCTTGCAAAGAGAGAAGTGTGGCTCAATGGTTAGAGCGGCAGACCCTGATGCAGAGGTCTGGCCCGGGACCAGGGTTCAATTCCCGCCTCGGCGGCTCGTGGGCTCAATTTCCCCGGACCTGATAATTTTCGCCTCGGTGCCTATTCTAATCGTGGGTCCCACTCTGCAACTCTGGGCAATAGCTTGCTTAATCTCCACAAGGGCCCCAACAACGCTAGGATGCCTGGCTTCACCTTGGGGGTGCCCAAGAGTGGTCACTTCACAGGGAAAGGCCAGGAAGGGTTCCTCAACGGTATTCGTACAAGCGCCAAGATGCCTCATGGTGATTCGTGCGCTATACAAGTACCATTACATTACATTTACATTACAAAGAGAAGATTAGAAGCTCAACATTGAACTGTCTATTCCACAAGTCACTACGACAGTGATTTTTGAGACACTTCACCAGAAGTCTGCTTCACGTCCGTTGCTGCCATTGTGGACCCTGTCAAAGACATATTCCTGGCTCCAGCGACCATTAAAGCGGTGCCGGCTCGCATCCAGAAAAAGTACAAGCCAGCTACCTCTGACACGGTCTTTGTCAAGACTGACCCTCCTGCAGACTCAGTGATCGTAGCAGCAGCACGAAAAACACACTCGGTCACTGCTACCTCCTCAGTCCCTCCAGATAAGGACAGCAGATCACAGGACTCGTGGGGTCGTAAGAGGTCTGCAACTCTGCCTCTTCTACACTGAAGGTCTCCAGTGCAGCTGCACTGTTGGGTAGATATGATGGAGCCTTATGGGACTCCATGGAGCGTTTCAAGTCCAAACTGCCGAAAGAAGACCAGAAGGACTTTGAAGAGACAATGACAGAAGGCTGTCTGGTAGCGAACCAGATGATTAGCAGGGCTGCGGACGACGCAGCCCTTGCGGCGCATTCTTATGCCCATGGAATTTGGGCCAGAAGGTCGTCTTGGTTGCGCCTGACAGGCCTCAAGCCCGAATCACAACAACGCATCTTAAATCTTCCTTTTTCTGGTTCCTCTCTCTTCGGTGAACACACTGAGGAAGAGATGAGTAGAATGAAAGCCGAGCAAGAAACAGTCAAAGCAGTCGGTTTGGAAAAGAAAAAGGAGTTCAAGCGCCGTTTTAAGACCAACAAGGGCAGAGGGGCTCAACAGAGGGTTCAAACCCCTCAGTGGTCTCAAAACAAGAATCAGGGCAAAACCCAGTTTCGAGGGGGAAAATCCAACCGAGGTAGAGAAGGTCAACAACAGCAATCCTCTACATCAACTAGAGGGGGGAAGGGATGAGCAGTGGCTTCCTCTGGCGCCGTTGCCCACTCCAGTGGGAGGAAGTGCTTCACAACATCTGGCAGAGTGGTGCAGCATCACAAAAGATCGTTGGGTGCTGAATATACTGCGCAATGGATACACCCTTCATTTCCGTGCGCCCCCAAAGAACTCCTCCAAAGAAATCTCGTTGTCACCAGTTAGATCTGCTCCGAAGGGAGGTGAAGGTTCTTCTTCAAAAACAAGCTATAGAAGAAGTATCTCCCTCGCAAAGAGGAAAGGGAGTCTACTCCAGATATTTTCTTGTTCCTAAAAAGGATCAGGAGAACAAGTTTCGTCCCATCCTAGACCTTCGTCTGCTAAACAAGGTCATAGTCAAAGAGAGGTTCCACATGTTGGCTCTTCACCAAATATGTCCACATCTACAGGAGGGCGATTGGATGTGTTCGGTGGATCTGCAAGATGCATACTTTCATATTCCAATTGCACTGCATCATCGCAAGTATCTGAGGTTTGTGGTCGGCAACAAACACTACCAGTACAAGGTGCTACCCTTCAGGCTCAAATCAGCACCGCAAGTCTTCACCAAATGCATGGCAGTGGTGTCAGCTTTTCTTCACAAAAAAGGTCTCTTTGTCTATCCGTACCTAGAAGACTGGCTCATAAAAGGTCCATCTCCTCTTCAAGTAGAGAGCGACTTCCGCCTTTGCCAGCAACAATTGCACAATTTCGGCCTCAATGTCAACATGGAAAAGTCAGTCCAGCAGCCAACCCAGTCCATCCACTACCTAGGCTCCGTTCTGGACACAAGTTTGGGAAGAGCGTTTGCTTCGGGGGAGAGACTTTTTTCGATGCAGCAGAAGTGCAGAATTCTGCTCGAGACCCGAAGTTCAACAGTCCGTCAGGTATCCTCCCTGCTGGGTTCCATGGCATCCTACATCTTTCTCATACCACACGCCAGTCTGAGGATGCGTCCTTTACAACAGTCTCTGGAGGACCAGTGGGACCAATCGACATGACGCTGGGAAGACCGGATCAGTCTTTCTCAGGCAGCGAAGATTTCCATCAAGTGGTGGACTCTACCTCAAAATCTGTTGGTGGGAGTTCCTTTTCACCAACCTCTCCTGACTCAGTCAATAGTGACGGACGCGTCTCTTCAAGGCTGGGGGGCACACAAGGGGGCCTTCAAATACAAGGTCGGTGGTCGGCTCAAGAACAGACCTACCACATCAACATGCTGGAGCTCCGAGCGGTGCATCTCGCTCTCAAAGCCTTTCTCCCTGCAATCAAAGCCAACTCGGTCTTGGTGCAGACAGACAATACGACCACCATGTTCTACCTGAACAAACAAGGCGGCACACAATCTTGCCCTCTCTCTCTGGAGTCCCATGCGATCTGACACTGGCTTCTCGCTCTGAACCTCTCGCTGGTAGCAGTGCACCTTCCAGGCGAGCTAAACATCAAGGCAGACGCGCTCAGCAGGCACTTCGATGATCAACCAGACCGGGTGCTAGACAACGAGGTAGTTAAAGTGATTTTAAGAGCCCAAGGAAAACCGAGGACTGCTAGAGGCAAAGCTAGTGGGCCAGAGGCCTTTAAAGATTCCAAGCACGTATATAAATCTCTAGTTCTACTGTGTTTACCAGTCACATTTATTTATAATATATTTACTGTTGCATTCTGTACAGTAACATGAAACAAAAAATTGCATGTATTATTCCACATACGTATATTGCGCATACATGATTAATAAAGAATATTCACTTATATTCCCAAATCACGTGTTTTTAGTATTTAAGAATGAATAAATCTCATGTGTTTCAATTCACAAAATTAATAACCAGAGTCCCAATGCATTTCGGGTTGCACATTCAACCCTTCGTCAGGGGATTAATAATGTGTAGATGAAGGTTCAAGTCTCTTGTAAATGTCAGCGTCCTGTGATTCAAGTTTATCGGGATCTATAAGACAGCAACAAAGAAAAAACTGTTTCCAGTATTCACATTGATGATACAATGTTATATGCAAGGCTGGGGAGTGCCACTGGGAGGAAGTCCCTTAAAAGAAAGAAAACATGCCTAGGAAGGTAACCAATATACCCTTCCCGTGTGGGAAAAGAAGTGAGGCAATTTATAATTAATCAAAAAAGGAAACCAAATAGAATTGGCTGAGTAGAGTGTAAAAGTAAAAGGTACCATAGGAGAATGGGAACCCGTGTTGAAATGGCAAAATAAGTCGTGCAACCCCTCGTTCAAGTAAAAATAGAAGTGCTCTACAATACGTGCAAGCGTACTTGTATTTCCGCTGAAATGCGTCCAAGTAATGAATTCTAAGAAATGGCAGCACTCTAGCCAGACCTCTACCTGAGTGAAGAATAAGCCAAAATCAATATACTGATAGAGAAACGCTAAAGAAATCACCATGCAATGCCAACAGGTAAAGCCGCTTACCGCCTACGATATCAACAAACTCAAGCCGCTACTGGCCGCATGGTCGTGAGCAACCTGTAATAATATAGCATGGGTGTAAAGTGAACACCTTAAACAATGTGGGTGTTAAAAGAAAGTCGTTCTACTATTCGGACAAAAAGTCTGTGCACTAACCTGGAGTTCTAGACGCAAACACTTAGAATGTCTCTAGACGCGAGTCCGCCCATCAGATCACGTGGTGCGGAACTCGCCCGTATCTATAGAAAGAACATGAAAACAGAAAGAGGACTTTCTGTTGTAAGAGAGAAACCAAAATTAGTACTTACTGTGGCGCCCCACTAAACTTAATGATGAACTACATGTAATCACGGGAGGAAAGCTATACAGGCCAGTTCTCCACAATATAGAAAGGAATGCTTCAAAATCTAAGAAACTTCCTCATAGAAGAACTAATTAGGTTAAAAAAACGTTTCTGCTTCCTACTCTGTTGGAATGTCTCAAAGCGGCACAATAACAATACAGACATATCTACAAGCAAAGGTGCTAACCTAAAGTCGAAAAAAAGGGGGGTGAAACTTAAATAGTTAAAAAGGTGAAAGGGTGCTGTAACGTGCAAAAGCATATAATACAAGTGCGTGTGTAGGTGAAGCTAAGCGGGAGGAGTCCCAGTGTACTCCCTTACAATCTGGAAGAAAACAGTATAACATTTAAAGAAAGCATAACAGTTCATAGTGATCATTAAGACCTGCTGGAAAAACAGTTCCTAACAACTTTATCCAATGTGTTTCTCTCCTGGCCAGGAGAGTATTAAATTCTAGACCTTGGATCTTTCCACTTTTTCTAAAACTGTGTATCTAAGTTGGGGAATAGGGTGTTTTGCTTCTACCCAATGTTTGGCTAATGGAGAGGTGGTATTTTGATTCCTAATGCGACTTTTGTGTTCCACGATCCTGGTTTTAATTTTCCTACTTCTCCGTCCCACGTAAACCAGCCCACATGGGCATTTGATTGCGTATACCACTTCTTCTGTGGTACAGTCTGCATTGTATTTTAATTTGATGCTTTGGCCTGTGTGTGGATGCATGAATTGGTTGCCAGTAATAACGTTACCACATTGTCCGCAGTTGTAACACTTCATCATGCCTCTTACTTTTAATCTGCCACTTCTTTTGGAGGGTTTCAAAAGTTCCCTCAAGTTTTTTGTCCTTGTGTGTGCAAAAAGTGGAGAACCATGGAATACTGTGAGAAAATCTGGTTCATTCTCAATTATTTCCCAACGATTCCTGATGATGGATTTGATTTGAGAAGTTTGGACTGAGTTTTTTATTACAAATACTTCTCGTTTCATTGGAGTCTTTTCTTTAGGTGTTAAAAGTTCATCACGTGTTTTTTGTGATAAGGTTTGAACAGCTTCATTGAGTATTACATCCGGATACCCCCGCTCCTTATATTCTTGTGTTTGTCTTTGGATGTCACGTAGACACTGATCTCCATCTGATGTGATCCTCTTGATGCGCATCATCTGCGCTATACGAAGGTGTTTTTTCAAGCTAGATGCAGTCTTCCAATAGATTTTTGGTACCTGTCCAGATGACCAAAATGTCATCAATATACCGTAAATAAAATTGCGGCATGAGTTCGCCAGATTGGATTTGATGTGATGAATTGGTCCTCAAAGTGAGCCATATAGGTATTCGCATATGATGGTGCTCCTGGAAATCACATTGCGATACCAGTGTGTTCAATGTAGTATTTATCCTGCCAACAAAAGTAACTGTTGTAAAGGGAAAAGTGTAGTAATTCTAGCAAAAAAGTCACTTTAGGGTGATCAATTTCAGAGTTTAGTAGCCGCCATTCAACTGCCTCTAAACCTTCCTCGTGTGCAATAGATGTATATAATGCAACAACGTCAATGGTACAAAGCCAAATGTCTTGAGAAAAAAGATGTTTATTTCTCTCCAACTTATTCAAACAGTTATGTGTCCTTTACATAGGTAACCCAGGATTGAACTAAGGGTTGTAAGTGAAAGTCCAAGTAGTATCCCAGTGGCTCGTGAATAGATCCGCATCCCGCTACTATGGGTCTGAATGGTGGATGGGTTCTGTGCTTGTGCACCTTGGGTAGCATATATAATGTTGGAACCTTAGGAGCGGAGTTGAAAAGAAACTTTTTGGTGTTTTCATCGATGACACCTGATTCAAAGGCCCTCTGAAGAAAATCGCCCAGTATTCTCAATAATTCGTTGGTAGGGTCTTGTTCCATGGGGAGATAAGTGTCTGTTTCCTGTACATGATCACTCACACTTTGGTTGTAGAAATCTGTGTCAAGTATCACCAAGGCTCCCCCCTTATCAGCCGGATGAAACGTGATTGTAGGATCCTGTCTCAGTTTGTTTAAGATCCGTCGTTCCTTAGAGCTGAAATTGTGATGCTGTATTGTACCATATTTTATTTTTTCGAAATCTTTTTTCACAAGTGTTTCAAAATTGTCCAATGTCTTATGTGAAACTGGTGAAAGAAATCTACTCTTGGGTCTAAATTTCTTCTGTTCCTCTGTCAACTCCTCTGTACTCGGATTGATGGTAAAAAACCACCTTAATCTCAACTTTCGCATGAATTTAAAAAGAGCCACTTTCGTCTCTAATGGATTGGAAGAGTAGGATGGAACAAAAGATGTTCCTTTATTGAGTACCTGTACTTTTTCTTTTGTGAAGTGTTTGGATGAGATGTTGATGACCAAGGAATTCACTTCTTCAAGTCCCTCTTGGGCCTTCCTTGCTCCTTTGTGACCTTAGGTTTTTCCACGCCTGGTGTTTCGTCTTGGGTGGTTGTTGTCTTGTCTGGTGGGGTTTTGGCTGTGGGGCCTCCCGCTAAAAAAGGTGCATTACTTGTAGAGGCAGTTGTGGTGTCGTCTGTGGTTGTCGTGGTAATAGATACTGAAGAGGCAGGTGGCCTCTGAAGTGATAAATCTTCATCTTGGACAATACTTTCTTCAGACGACGTGGCCCCAGGTTTTTTATAGACTCTCCTCTGTGCGTATTTTTTGGCCCAAGTATAAAGCTCATCCAGTTTATAATCTATTGTGTCCCGTCGGAACTTTCGTGTTTTTCTTTCGTGTACTTCCTTGGCATGTGTGTCTAAATTTTTGTTGATCTTTTCTAATACTTGGTTCCAATCCTCTTGTTCCATCCGTTGATTGATGTCATCCTTCAGTTTGTTGATGTCAAACATTAGTTCTCCTAGTTTAGACGATATTTCTTCAATAATAAGCAGAATAAGATCAAGCGAACATTTATTAAGAATAGCGTTCCAACGTGCCATAAAAGACTTGTTAAATTTGAAAAGCATGGGGCGAAGAGCAATCCTTAAGCCTCGGGGTATACGTCTAACTTTATGATATTCAATCAGGGTTGTGGCGTGTAATCGCTGATTCACTTCCTTTTTCATTAGTTATTCAAGTTGTTTTAGTTGCTGTGTTGTAGTGTCTGTAGATGTACCATATTCTCTGACCTCTTTTACTAATGCATAAATCGTTTGTGCTTCTTCAGATGTATAAACTTTTGTTTCTGCCTGATTAGTAGTAGTAAGATTTGAAATGTCTTGCCAAGACATGATTATTATGTGGGTGCTGATCCATGTCGGGGCACAATGAGTACGAAGAATAATGCTAGGGGAGGGTGGATCTGCACACCGTGTATTAACAAATTTATGAGATATTCTTTTATCACCTTTGATAGTTTCTGCGTGCACTCTAGTGGATAGGGTGTGTGCCCAACTCCCTATGAGGTAACTAAAGTGAGTTTAAGAGCCCAAGGAAAACCGAGGACTGCTAGAGGCACAGCTAATGGGCCAGAGGCCTTTAAAGATTCCAAGCACGTATACAAATCTCTAGTTCTACTGTGTTTACCAGTCACATTTATTTATAATATATTTACTGTTGCATTCTTTACAGTAACATGAAAAAAAAAATTGCAAGTATTATTCCACATACGTATATTGCGCATACATGATTAATAAAGAATATTCACTTATCATATTCCCAAATCACGTGTTTTTAGTATTTAAGAATGACTAAATCTCATGTGTTTCAATTCACAAAATTAATAACCAGAGTCCCAATGCATTTCGGGTTGCACATTCAACCCTTCGTCAGGGGATTAATAATGTGTAGATGAAGGTTCAAGTCTCTGGTAAATGTCAGCGTCCTGTGATTCAAGTTTATCGGGATCTATAAAACAGCAACAAAGAAAAAACTGTTTCCAGTATTCACATTGATGATACAATGTTATATGCAAGGCTGGGGAGTGCCACTGGGAGGAAGTTCCTTAAAAGAAAGAAAACATGCCTAGGAAGGTAACCAATATACCCTTCCCGTGTGGGAAAAGAAGTGAGGCAATTTATAATTAATCAAAAAGGGAAACCAAATAGAATTGGGTGAGTAGAGTGCAAAGGTAAAATGTACCATAATAGAATGGGAACCCGTGTTGAAATGGCAAAATAAGTCGTGCAACCCCTCGTTCAAGTAAAAATAGAAGTGCTCATTGGATAAAGTTGTTAGGAACTGTTTTTCCTGCAGGTCTTAATGATCACTATGAACTGTTATGCTTTCTTTAAATGTTATACTGTTTTCTTCCAGATTGTAAGGGAGTACACTGGGACTCCTCCCGCTTAGCTTCACCTACACACGCACTTGTATTATATGCTTTTGCACGTTACAGCACCCTTTCACCTTTTTAACTATTTAAGTTTCACCCCCCTTTTTTTCGACTTTAGGTTAGCACCTTTGCTTGTAGATATGTCTGTATTGTTATTGTGCCGCTTTGAGACATTCCAACAGAGTAGGAAGCAGAAATGTTTTTTCAACATAATTAGTTCTTCCATGAGGAAGTTTCTTAGATTTTGAAGCATTCCTTTCTATATTGTGGAGAACTGGCCTGTATAGCTTTCCTCCCGTGATTACATGTAGTTCATCATTAAGTTTAGTGGGGCGCCACAGTAAGTACTAATTTTGGTTTCTCTCTTACAACAGATAGTCCTCTTTCTGTTTTCATGTTCTTTTTATAGATACGGGCGAGTTCCCCACCACGTGATCTGATGGGCGGACTCGCGTCTATCGAGACATTCTAAGTGTTGGCGTCTAGAACTCCAGGTTAGTGCACAGACTTTTTGTCCGAATAGTAGAACGACTTTCTTTTAACACCCACATTGTTTAAGGTGTTCACTTTACACCCATGCTATATTATTACAGGTTGCTCACGACCATGCGGCCAGTAGCGGCTTGAGTTTGTTGATATTGTAGGCGGTAAGCGGCTTTACCTGTTGGCATTACATGGTGATTTCTTGCGCGTTTCTCTATCAGTATATTGATTTTGGCTTATTCTTCACTCAGGTAGAGGACTGGCTAGAGTGCTACCATTTCTTAGAATTCATTACTTGGACGCATTTCAGCGGAAATACAAGTACGCTTGCACGTATTGTAGAGCACTTCTATTTTTACTTGAACGAGGGGTTGTACGACTTATTTTGCCATTTCAACACGGGTTCCCATTCTCCTATGGTACCTTTTACCTTTGCACTCTACTCACCCAATTCTATTTGGTTTCCCTTTTTGATTAATTATAAATTGCCTCACTTCTTTTCCCACATGGGAAGGGTATATTGGTTACCTTCCTAGGCATGTTTTCTTTCTTTTAAGGGACTTCCTCCCAGTGGCACTCCCCAGCCTTGCATATAACATTGTATCATCAATGTGAATACTGGAAACAGTTTTTTCTTTGTTGCTGTCTTATAGATCCCGATAAACTTGAATCACAGGACGCTGACATTTACAAGAGACTTGAACCTTCATCTACACATTATTAATCCCCTGACGAAGGGTTGAATGTGCAACCCGAAATGCATTGAGACTGGTTATTAATTTTGTGAATTGAAACACATGAGATTTATTCATTCTTAAATACTAAAAACACGTGATTTGGGAATATAAGTGAATATTCTTTATTAATCATGTATGCGCAATATACGTATGTGGAATAATACATGCAATTTTTGGTTTCCTGTTACTGTACAGAATGCAACAGTAAATATATTATAAATAAATGTGACTGGTAAACACAGTAGAACTAGAGATTTGTATACGTGCTTGGAATCTTTAAAGGCCTCTGGCCCACTAGCTGTGCCTCTAGCAGTCCTCGGTTTTCCTTGGGCTCTTAAACTCACTTTAGTTACCTCATAGGGAGTTGGGCACACACCCTATCCACTAGAGTGCACGCAGAAACTATCAAAGGTGATAAAAGAATATCTCATAAATTTGTTAATACACGGTGTGCAGATCCACCCTCCCCTAGCAACAACGAGGTAGTGGCAGAACTTTTTCGTTGCTGGGGTCGTCCAACTATAGACTTGTTTGCAGATGACAAAAACAGAAAATGCCACGTCTTCGCGTCCAGATTCCACCGCCCAGGGACACAGGGCAATGCACTCTTGATGGATTGGTCAGGGATATTTGCCTACGCATTTCCTCCCCTGTCTCTGATTCCGAAGGTGGTTTCCAAGCTGCTCAGATCGGACATGGTGATGATCCTAATATCTCCGGACTGGCCGCGGCAGTGGTGGTACCCGGATCTTTTTCATCTGTCTGTGTGTCCACACAGACGTCTACCTTGCAGGACGGACCTGTTGAGCAAGATGAGCGGGAGTATTCTACATCCCAACCTCCCCTCTCTGAACTTGACGGCATGGCTCCTGAAGTCCTGCAGTATGGACATCTGAGTGTGCCTCCTGATTGTATGCGCATTTTAAAGGAAGCTAAGGGGCCCTCCACAAGAGCGTCATATGTGTTCAAGTGGAAGAGGTTCTATATATGGTGTAGGGAGCATCATCTTGACCCTATTAAAGGGCAGGAGGATGTTATTCTTCCATACCTTCTTTCCTTAGCAACATCTGGTTTGAAGTATGCTTCCATTAGAGTGCTCTTGTCAGCCATTGTGGCGTATAGGAAATCGCCACTCCAAAAGTCTTTCTTCCAGATGCAAGTGGTCAAAGACTTCCTTCAGGGGTTAAAGAAAGTCTATCCCCCTGTTCGAAATCCTTCTCCTCCCTGGGAGTTGAACCTTGTTTTATCCAAGTTGATGGGAGCTCCTTTTGAGCCCATCCACTAAGCAACGTTACAACATTTATCTTGGAAGGCCGCTTTCTTAGTTGTTATCACATCAGCGCGCAGAGTAAGCGAAATCCAAGCGTTGTGTACAAAAGAGCCTTACACTGTTTTCCACCACAATAGAGTAGTATTAAGGACTCATCCATCCTTTCTACCAAAGGATGTGTCTGATTTTCATATTAATCAGTCTATTTCTCTTCCATCCTTTTTTCCAAACCCTGCAACCCCTGCTGAGCGGTCGCTGCATTCATTAGATCTCAAAAGAGTCCTTAAATTCTATTTGGAAAATACTAAGAGTATTAGGAAGACGGATCAGCTTTTTGTCAATTATGGTTCCATGAGAACGGGCTTTCCAGCTGCCAAACGATCCATCTCCAGATGGATCGTCTCCTGTATCAAATTGGCTTATCAGCTAGCGGGCAAGCCCTTACTGTTGACACCTAAGGCACACTTTACTAGGGGGAAAGCGGCCACAGTAGCTTTCCTACATGATGTCCCTATGTCAGAGATTTGCAAGGCTGCAACCTGGAGATCATTTCATACCTTTACAAGGTATTACTGCCTAGAATCTGATTCCAGGACTGATACTCAAGTAGGGCAGGTCTCTTTGAGGAATCCATTTGGGTAGCCTGCGGCCTCTTCGAGCTTAGTTTTGTCTAGGCTTGTGAATGATATACTGTTTTTAATCCTTTGCCCGCAGGGAGATGAGGTGAGGCTCACTATTCTATTCTAATGCTTAGGACTATTGATGAGGATCCCCTGAAAGAGAAGGATTAGTTACTTACCTGTAATCCTAGTTCTCTTACAGGGGTATCCTCATCAAAGTCATAAGCAACCCTCCCGCCTCCCCGGACAAAGGACTACTTTAACTTGTAGATATTGTTAACCTATTGTTTCATGTTTTTTTCCATCTCCGCAAAGAACAACTGACCTAACTGTCACCCCTGAGGCATGATGGGAAGCTGGGGGTCATGGGTGTCTTAAAGGCACGGTGTCAGTTTATTGCAGGGGTCTCCAAACCGGTCCTGGAGGGCCGGATCCATGCCAGATTTTTTGGAAATCCCCATTGAGATACATGTAGTAATTTTAAAAATCTGGCAATGATCCGGCCCTCCAGGACCGATTTGGGGACCCCTGGTTTATTGCATTCAGCTGCAGGTTAGCTTTTCAGTCTTTGTAGACTGGGGATTTGCAATGCAGCCTGGGAGCTTCCTATGCTTTCAGTGTTTTATAAGAATTTCTACTGCTTTCTGCGCATTAAAACAGTTCTAAAACAAACTTTATGGTTGTTTCTCATGTTTCTAATGCATGTTTTTTCATGTATGGTGGAAATTCTTAACAGCATGATTCAGCTCTGGTGTTTAGTAGGCTGCTATTGCTTATTTTTATATATATTTATATGGTTATATATATGTGGGGCACATATAATATAGTGTTTCCGGGGTCCCGCGCATGGGCGGGAATATTCTAATGCTTATGACTTTGATGAGGATACCCCTGGAAGAGAACTAGGATTACAGGTAAGTAACTAATCCTTACTACAGAAACCTTGTAGTACTTTGAGGATTGTTGTTGTCCCATGACAGCTTTGAAATCCAAGAAGCAGCCGGAGAAGGTGATTGGAACTGAGAAGTGTCAAAAAGCTTATGAGTACCTGAAGAGCATTGTGCAGTGCACCTGTACTGAAGCCCCCTGACTACAGTTAACCGTTAATAATACAGAAGGATACCTCAGATAAGAAAGTGGGAGCTGCATTGACTCAATTCATTGACAAGCATAGGGAGCATCTGATGACCCTTATTAGTGGTGGGTTACTACCCAGGTAACTAAAGTGGGCGGCCATGAGGAATGCACGCTTTGCCATTTTGCAAGTTTTGAGAAGGTTACTGCTGCATCTGTTTGGTTCTACGTGTGTGGTACACGCAGATCACATGCCACTCAAGTGGCTGATAGCAAGAAAGGTTGAGAATCCCAAGTTGCTGCAAGGTCCAGGTTTCACTGTGGAGCATAAAACAAGAATGAAACTTAAGTTGTGGAATTCCTCGGGAAACATGCCCAAAACACAGATTTTCCATGATGTGTTCCAGCGTAATTCTTCATATGGAAATACATTTGCTATTTCAAGAAAAGTTGTATGCTAAGCCTACTCATGCTGAATTTCCAGTCAGAGGTCCGTCTTCAGTTTTTGGTCTGGTGTTACTAAAAATTATATATATGATATCCTTTTATAGGGTGGCTTTCAGGCAGCCCTGGATAGCAAATGGTTAGTTGAACTGTCACACTTAAGCCATTGGTTCTTTTGCCTGTGAGTGACAGCAATCTGCACACAGAGAAAGTAGTCCTCTTCTGTGCTTGGGCTATTGTGTGCTTTTTTAATTTTTTTAAACAAAAGCATATTATATACTTTTAAAATTTAGTTTACTTAGTTTGAACTTAGCAAGAGCCTTGGAGCTCCCCAGACACTGCTACATGCCCCTCACCACTAATTGCAGTATGGTACGACTTGTGTGGGCACTGCGAACATTGGCCATTTTTACGTTTCGCCTGGCGTCCGCTGCGCAGCAGCGTTTGCGCAGGCGAAATCTTATGTTCGAACAGTATGTGGCTTTGTCCCGCCTCTCTCTTCCATTGGCTAGCTCCATAAATGGAGGCTAACCATTGGAAGAGAGATCGTCCGTCATTGTCCGAGGCAATTCGTGGGCGTTCCGGCGATTTTTTTCCCTCTCCGCCCCTTGTAGAACGTCATTGCGGCGGTGGGCGGTAGCTTTTTTTTTCCCGCAAGGCGTGTTTTTGTCATTCCTCCGAAGATGGCGGCCGGGCAGTAGCCTTCATGGCGTGGTCTGCTTGTTTTCAGAGGTAATCAATGCTACATCCCTTGCCTATTAGTAATCTATGAGAATTCACGTAACGGAAGCCTGAACTAAAAACCATTTGTTGTAAATGGGTTACATGTGTACATTTCCGCGTTGCGCTGTAGGTCTGCTGGGGGTTTTTGCCTGACTCAGTGTTTGCTGCTCTGCCGGGAGCTGGGGGTGTAACTCGGAAGCGGTCACGAGGTGGCGGGGGCATTACTCATGCAGTCTCCCACGGACGGGCGCAGTGTGTTCCGAGTCACGGCCCCTCCTCCCCTCAGAAGTGAGGAGAGGCGGCGGCCGTCCTGCTCTCGCACCGCAGTCTCCTCGGCCTCCTCCCTTGCCCACCTCTGTGCCCCCACCCCCACTCTCCGTCACCCCCTCTCGCTTCCGCCCAGCCCTGCTTCAGTGGCCTGGCGTTGGCATCTCCGCCTCGAGTAGTCAGCTCTCCACACGTGAGACGCACTTCATCTAGAAATCCCCCCAGGAGCGGGACACCCCCACCACCCCGCCTGTGTGGCTCCCGCCTTCACTCTCAAGATCAGCCGGAGGAATCCCCCGCGGCACTCCCGCTTACACTACGGCACGGATGCATGTCTTTACTTTGACTGAGAGATTTTTCGGCAGTGCTTGTGGACTGGTGTGAGCTCGGCGGTGGGGGCCACCCTGAGTGAGGCATTTCAGACTGTACGCGACTCGGGGGGCCCCCAAGAGCGCAGTTGCGCCCCCCTGCTTCACGGGTGCATTATAGTAAATAAATGCCATGGGGATGGTCGTCACATGAATGCCTCTTCCTGACCCTGTCTGCGTGTGTCTCTTTCTCCTGGTGTCTGTCGGTATCCTTCGCGTTGTGTTTTCACTGTAAGCCCCGTCCTTTTCGGATTGAGGGGCATAATTTTGTTCGTTTCTTTAAAAACACACACCCCCCCAGTCTGAAAAGTACGGGGCTTACAGCGAAAACACAACGTCATGGCGAGTGCTTGCTCCGTTCCTCTCCAGCTTCACACTATGATGTCAGATCAGCCCTCTGGCACTATCAGATTCCCCCACAGGCCTGCCCGATCCTGTCTCACTTGGGGGCATAGTTTCCTAGTGTATGAGAAGCATACCTCTCTTGAGGCTTCGATAACCCCGTGTCCGAGAGATGCACCTCTGTCGTTTTTAAATGTGCTTTAATTCCACTATCAAATGCCACCTTTGAGTGCATGTTATGGGGGGCTATCTTTGAATGGGCTTTCAACTGTTCCATGCCACCTTTGAACATTCAGAAATGGCTGCCTTTGTCTCTGTACGTTTGTGCACACATAGATGGGCCATTTTTTTTCATTGTTTATGTAATAAACTTCACAAAAACATTAAAAAATAATGGCAACGTCAAAACACTGTTAGCGAATGCCACAGCTATTGCCTTTGGCAATTCTTATTATGATAAGAGCTGATAAGCAGATGAAATGGAAAGCACAGAAGTGCTGCTTTCTACTGAAACAGCCCGGTCTTTGTAAAATGTAAACGAGTGAATCTACACCAATTATAGGTTTATATGTACTCCAGTGTAGCCTTACCTTTTGTTTGTAAATCACCCCCAGTGCCTCTATGAATTTTATGTGGCAAATGTTGCTATTCTGAGCATAGTTAGAGAAGCGCAACCTTAGTCTGTATATACTAGCAAACTGGTGATTTTACACTTGTCAGTCGCTTTTAAAAACCCTATTTTTAAAGGTTTGCCCTGGTGTCTTATAATAATCTATCGCATGCTTTAGAAGCACAGAAATAAAGAAAAATAATGTGCATGATTTTTTTTTCTAGAATTAGCACTCCTATTGCTGTAGCTTGTGAAGTAATGGAGAAGAGTGCCCACAGATTCTTAGTTGGCGAAGGAGCTGTTGCATTTGCAAAACAGCATGGCTTTGTCATAGAAGATAATAAGCAAATGTTGTCTAAACGTGGTGCAGATGCCTATCAGGTACATGTTTTTCTTTCATATTATTTTTATATTATTTTAAAGTTTGAAAAAAGTTAAATAAGGCATGGCCCCGCCATACATATCATTCAGCTGTAAATGTAATGCGTGGGAAGTAATCTCAGGCACAGATGGATTATTTGAATACATTCCTAAAGCCAGGCAGGCAACGAACCAAGAGATTTGCCTGTTTTACAACCCAGCAATGTGATTCCCAGCCCTGCATTTCTAAGACACTAAACAATATGTCCGCGCTGGGCAGATTAGGACAGTGGGGTTCCTCACACCAAAAACTAGTGTTTGGGCATCCCAGAAAAAATCACCCAGATTAAAAACAGCAACATTTGTTTAATAATTTGTTTTTTTTTCATGCCTCTGTTGGCATACTATTACCAATCAAATATACAGTGGTAGAGGAGATGAAGAGAAGAATCATTTACGTTGTATATATTCCCATGCCGCGTCGGTTACTGGGTGGGTTACTGTGCCGTCTGCACTGTGGTCTGCTGCAAGGGGTCATTTGTTTATTGCGTCTTCCCCTTAGATAATGCAAGGATGAGTCCTGCCAACAGTATTCTTCTAATCCTATGTAATAAGTGGTATGACATTTCCACATCTCTAATCAAGTCTTGGGCCATAAGGAGTTCACTGATAACAAATGTGTTCTTCTAGAGTAGTCGAATAATCTTTTATGCACACACCACTTCAAATTCTAGATGACTGTAAAAAGTTAAATGTTCAATAAAATGTTTTTCGCTGTACCATCTCATACACTTCATTTGTAGGGTCCAGAGTATTGACCGGTAGGATGCAGAAATTCACATTATACAGTGATGCCACAAGCCCCACGTTTAATCACTCCTCTAAAATGTATCTGCAAATCTGTCTTTGGATTTATGTTCTTAGAAAACAGAGAATCATTTATTAATATGCACGTTTGGTAATTGTTAAGGGCATTTTGATGAAAGGAGTCAAAAGTGAACAGAAGGAGATCGTGTTGGGTGACTTCTTTTGGAATGCTAGAAGACCTCTGGACAAGGAGATACGCTGCACACTAACATGGATTAGTATCTACAACCAGTAGATACTACCCACACACAGGCAAACTTTACTGGAGAGGGTACTTGGAAAAGGGAGACATTAAGTACGTATGGTGAGATTGTCCACATATTAAACCTTTCTGGGCCAAGTCCTGTCACCCATGAATACGATACTAGACTACCTAATTCTCCCTGATTTCTCATTCATTCTGCTAGATCCCCTACACTTAAATATATGAAATAAGGGCAGATCGACTTCTGGTGGGTAATTGCTTGGGGGTAGCCAAACCCACAATGGCTGACCATTGGAAAAAGCTGTCAAAGTCTCCATTAGTGTTGTGGTATCTTTGACTCTGGTATCAGGTGGGGGAATGAGAATAAAGCTATCAAACTCACTCTTTGAAACTTACCTACATGTTGATGAGACCTGGAGCCTCTTTGCTAGAATATCTGTCAATGGGTACTCCCAAGCTGGCGTCGCCCATCAGGCTGAGACTGATGCGTCTCTTACACTATTGAGGGGTTGGGGGTTGGGGAGAATCAGCCCTGTCGAGGGTGAGGGGAAAGGGAAGAGGCATAAGGGCAATAGAGTGGAGCCAATTGTAAGGGATAAGTGGACCCACCCGCTGAGTACCCAGACCATTCACATCTCCGAAACTGTTCACGAAAATATGCAGCTGAAGACCTAGGGATTTTCTCTAGAAAGTTCTGTTTAATTTAGTCAAGGGTGAAGGGGGAAGGAGAGAGGAGAGAAATGTGCACAAATTTGCTATGTCTTTGTCGTGCCCAAAGCATATGTGGAAATGATTAACCCAGATGAAGTATGAAAATAAATGCTTGTTCTGCAAACAAAAGAAAAATTATTGGTTAACGTGGTGCTACTTAATGTGTTTAGTTACATACTATAGGCTTAGATCCCTCCGTAGTGGGCTCTACCGGCCATTATCGCCTGTAGAGCCTGCTAGAGAGGGCTCTAAGGCTATTAGAACATTTCGCCCCTAGAGGTCAGAATGTTCTATTTTAGTAGATAAGCTTTATTTCGATATAAAAACATATCATAAAAGCTGCATTTCACAATAATAAAAAACATAATTAGCACATGCAATACAGTAACAACATATTCGCAATATACAGTATAAAAAACAATCCAAATAGTTAATTGGATTTTTAAAAGGGAAGAAAGAGGAGGGGGAAAGCAAACTACTGTATCAACAGTTTTTTTGCAGTTCTTAAGCGCCAGGCCCAGCCTAAGAATTTTGCCAGACAACAGGCGAAAAAGGGTCTTGCGTCAGTGCACAATATGCGCAGGGCTTCTAAATGAGATCTTGTTCCCAGACTCCTACATAATGGTCTCAACCACAACTTCCTAGGTGCTACATAGGTGTTGCATTCGAACAGCAAGTGTGCAACAGATTCAACCCTCATTTCGCAAAAGGGACAGAATGGCACAGTTTGTAGAGGCGGTTTCCAGGTTGAGGTAAATTGACCAAGAGGGAGTACACCTAACCTGAATTTAATGTACAATGCTCTGTCACCAGAGTTGTGGATAGAGTCCAAATAGGGTTCCCTAAAAGGGATTTCTTTAATTAACAAGAACTGGGCGACAGATTTACAGTGATTAGAATTGCACATTCTTTCGTTGTCCACCCACGACCAGAAGGCTTTTTTTATTACTTGTTTTGAGGGAGCTGTTTTACTATCCCAAGCATCTCCTAGCCCCAGTTTGTAGAGAAGGGACTTAACATCCCTAAGCCAGGTAATCTTGTGGCATCCTGGAAGGGACAGAAGATCTTCCAGAGCGTCTGCGTAGCTGTGGAGTTCAGGGACATTCCAGATTCTAGACCATAGTAAAAGAGGGCGTAGTTTTGCTTGGTCACATATTGGGCGGGAACCCGCATCTAGCAAAATGGGGATTGTAGGAGTGCTGTGGGGCAGCCTCAAGAGATCTTTATGAAAATTATTATCAAGGGAGACCAAGGTATCAATTTTCTGTGAGCCCCACAGTTCCGCGCCGTATAATGCCGCGCTTACAACCCTTGCCCTGTAGATATCTAGAACTGCCCCGATGGGTTTCAATGGCGAAGCTCGCTGTTGTTTGAGCAGGGCTCCAGCTACCCTCTTGTGAGCAAGAAACACCTTCTGATGGTGTGCCCTCCAGCTCATAGAGTCGGATAACCGTATACCCAGGTAGTCAAATTCCTTGACTCTCTCTAAATGAACAGAGTCTAGAACGGGGGAAACCACTGTTTTTTTAGGGGGGTTAAGGACAAGGAACTTGGTCTTTCCTATATTTATGGCCAGGCCTTTGTCATCACAAAAGGACTTGAAGCTAGATAGCAATTTTTGGATACCCACTGGAGTCTTAGAAATTAGAAGGGTGTCATCCGCGAACAGGAGCGTCGGAATTTTCTTCCCCGCCAGGGTCGGCGCATCAGATGGATCTTGTTAGAGATGCTCCACCACTCCGTTAACATAGAGAGAAAACAGAGTGGGGGCAAGCACACAACCCTGGCGGACGCCCCTGTTCACCGGAATGCGAGGTGTTTTTTCGCCCTGTGAACCCCATCTAATTTGGGCGAAATTGCTATCGTGGAATTTTATCAATAGGGCTAACAGGTAGGGTGGTAAGCCTAACTCATTAAGAACATTCCACAATAATGCTCGTGGGACCAGATCGAACGCTGTGCGTAGGTCAATAAAGACCAAGTACAAACTGCCCCCCCCCCCAACACCACAACTTTCCAATAGAGCATAAGGAGGCGAAATGTCTGCTCAATAGTGCCAGTCCCCGTTCTGAAGCCTGCTTGGAGGTTGGACAGGATCTGATTTTCTTCTGCCCACTGCAATATCCTGGTTAGAACAACTTTGCCCGCCACCTTTTGAGTTGAGTCCAGCAGGCTGATGGGGCGATAATTTGCCGGATCGTCTCTGGAGCCCTTCTTAAAAATAGGGACCACTTCCGCTCCCCTCCAGGAATCAGGGAAGGAGCCTCCTAGCAGGGCCTCATTTAGGAGGGAAGTGATCAGTCTGCTCCACCACGCCGGGTAGGTTTTTAGCAAATCGCCCGGGATCCCATCAGGGCCAGCAGCTTTGTTGGAAACAATGCCCTTAATTGCCTTTTCTACCTCCTGTCTAGAAAATGGACCATCACTACTCATGGGGACTGTTGTAGGGCAGGGCAAAGGAGCCAAGATATGATGACAAACCCCCAGTGGGATGGAATACAGCTTGGAGAAATGTTCCAACCATACAGCACCGGAGATGTTACAGGTTATTTGCTGATCAGTGGGCTTTTCCCTGGCTCTTAGCAGATCCCAAAACTCCTTGGCGTTTTTCTTTTTGCTTGCTTCGGCCAAGTACCGCCAGAAGTTTAGATCATATGCTTCTTTTGCTTCGGTCACAACTCTTTTATAAGTCTTCCTTGCAGCCCTTACTTTTTCTGGGTCATTATTTTTTACTGCCGAGATAAGAGCCCCCTTCGCTGTCCGGCATTTTGAGGAGTACCACTTTGTTTTGGACGTGGAAGCACCCTTTTGGGCCACCTTGGTGCTCGGTTGGGAGATAATAAACAGATCACTCAGAGCCTCTATGGTCTTTGTAAACAAAGGTAAGGTCTTTTTACCCGTGGGGCTTAATGTATCGAGCTTGGAATCAGCCTCTAGCAGAATAGACCCAGCTAGTGATAGCCTCTCTTCGTCCGCCGAGACTCTTGCCCACTTCAAGCGCCTACTACAATTAGAGGGAGCGATTTCACGTGAGGTTTTCCACTTGTGGTCTGAGCTAGCAAAGGTCCCATCCTGCCATGGACTGGTGATCGAAAGAGAAAGTGGGTTGTGATCACTGTCACTGGATACAATGACCTCCATATCTTGGTGGAAAGTCCACAGATTAAAATTGAGCATGACAAAATCAATTCTGGAAGTTCGCCCAGTCCTGTTATATGTATGGGCTCCCCTAGGGTCCGATTTGGAACGGCCGTTGGCTGATCTCAGATTATGTTCCAGACAAAGGGCATTGATATCTATTGCGCTTTGTGTCCATTTGGGAATCGGATCGATGGCTAGGATAGGGATACCTCTCCTTGAGTCCTCTTCGAAGGTATCCGGAATGTCTTCCCTAGACAATGGCTCAAAGCAACAGTTGAAATCACCCGCAAGAAGGACATAAGAATCAATGTTGCAAGAGGCTAGATCATTGCTTAGGCCTGTTGATGATAAACGTGAAGGCCCACCATTGGAGCCCCTCAGATAAATATTAAAGACTTCTAGGGTCCTCCCTCCTTTGTGATGCAGTGATAGCCATTGTAGGTCAGGAGATTTAGTAGACCTTTGGGTAACACCTAGCCTTAAGGCAATACTAATCCAAATCAATAGACCGCCTGAAGGGTGACCTTTAGAGCCAGGTTGTTGTACGGCTGGAACAAAGTAGGTCGTGAACCCCACTCTGTGCCTTGGTTCTTGGCACCAGGTTTCCTGAAAAAGGCAGATGCTATATGGTTCTAGAAGGGCAATCCAGTCTGGATTCTCAAGATTGCGGACAAGCCCAGCCACATTCCAGCTCAGGATACTTATTAACGATGTACCAGAGGTGTGCTGTGAAGAGGGATAAATAGGCAGAGAAATTTCGGGTGCAGCCTCTCTGGAAACATTTACACAGGATTCAGAATGCTGTGGTGAAGGAGCCTTGGTTGTATCAATCCCGTTCGCCTCTGCTGCACCCCCTAGGATTAATGGTTGGGAAGTCGTAAAAGGTGAAACTGAGCAGCCTTCCGAGACAAGTGGGTCAGAAATAACAGGAGACATCAACCCTTCCTTAGTGTCTAAGCCATTTGTATATCCCACTAGGACTGCTGGGAAATCTGGGGGTACGTGCTCAGGTGGGCTTCGGGTGTGCAGGGTGAAAGATTTTTCAGGGTTATGTTGAGTGTGTTGGCTAGAAAGTCAATCCACCTCCTCCAGGCCACCATATCTGTTTGAGGTAGGAAAGCCGTTCCAAAGTGGTTGGAGTTGGTTATAGGCTTTAGGGTGGCTTTTCCAAGGTTGGTGCTGAACTAGGGACCAATCATCCGCCGGGGTATGCTGGACACGGGGTGGATAAAAGAAAGACAGAGGTCTGGGTATGACAGGGGACCCTTCAGAACCAGGCCAGGAGCAGATGAATTGTGCCGTATGCGGGTCCTCAAAGGTCACCACTATACAGTCCCCTGGACTGGATTTCTTAGGTCTATTAATATTTAACCAATACATTATTTTATTTTTCAACGACCAGTGGTTCTCATGCTGGTCTACACCAATCTGGGGAACACCCGTTAGTACCACCACATAGTCGTTGGCCTCAGGGGGAAGGTCAATATACCCACCTCTGAAGTTGTCCTTTGAAGGAGGGTCCTGTACGGTACTAAGGGTAGGTTTGGGCTGGGCGCCAGGTTTAGGCTTTCCTAGTTGGGAATTTGGGGCTCGTTGGGGAGCCTTAGGTTTAGCGGCAAGGGGAATTTGGTTCACCGCCACAGACCTTGGCTTGGGTATCGGCCGTGAGGGGAGTGGGGCTGGGGGTGGGACATCCTGCCGTAGTGTGGCAGGGTTTGAGGGTGGGACATCCTGCACTTGAATGGTGGGAATTGGTGGCGTTATATCTGGCACAGGGTGCCACTGGTTTTCAAGAGTTCTCAAACCAAGAGTGGCCAGAGCAATAATACTTTTTTCCATCTCGAGCAGGTTATTCTCTATTCTCGAGAGTCTAAGGTCAAGAGGGGAAAGAAGTTTCTTTAGGGTTGACCAGACCAGATCTATAAATTCCCTTTCGTTGTTGCCCAACCCTTCAGTCTGCAAGCCCTCAGTCTTTTGGTCGATACTAGGTGGGGTGACATCGGAATCCACTGTACCTCCCTCCCTAGGGAGTTGAGACCCCGTGCTTTTTTCTTGAATCACGTTAGATGACACGTTAGGTGATAGTGCTCTTGTGGAGGTTAGGTTTTGGGGAAGCACAATTTTCGCTTTTTTGCGTGCGTAAGCAGTGCCTGTTCGACGCTTCCTTTTAGGTGGTTTACCAGTAGTGGGGTTTGAGGATAACTGAGGGTTAGGGGTCGGGTTCTGGGCGCAAAATGCAACTGGGAGGTTGGCTTCATCTACGTTGGAATATCGCTCTAGCGATGGAGAGGGGGTGGAGTTGGTAGAGATCCGATGGACATCAGCCTGTGTAACTACACATTGAGGGATGGCAGGGCGTTCCGGAGTAACCGAGGTGGCTATGTGGCCTAGGGAGGATTTTTTTGAGAGCGCTATCACTTGTGACAGTCTTCTGGCAGCACCCAGTTCTAAGGACACCCGGGTTTGTAATTTGGATATTTCATTATCAATGGCTATGTTAGTACGGGTGATAAAATCGTCCATAGGGTCGCTAATTTGCGAGGCTGCCTTGGAGGTCTTGCTCCGAGTTGCCCTGGTACTCATTTCTTATGGAACAAGGGGATGATTGCCTGTAAGGAAAAAGCGATGGAGGGTGGGCCAGTCCAGTCCTCTCCGACCTCGAACGGCCTCAAACGGCCCGCTCTTTGCCCGGTCTTCGCCCCGGTCGCTCCCGCGCAGCGGGTGCTCTGCCTTAAAATATAGGGTAGGGCAGTGGGCGTTGCCGGCAGGGAGAGTGGCCACAGGTGTTGCACGCAGGGACTCCTGGGCAATGGAGTCCCTGCTCGCCTGCTCGCAGCCCTGCCGGTGACCGAGATGCCTGGTGGGTTGAGGCTCCCCCGCAGAGTGACCTTTTCCGCAGCGGGACCTGCGCAGCGGGTCCGGCAAGTCGTGGGGTGAAGGTCCCAAGCCTGCTCCTGACTTTCAAAATCGCCTCCTGCTCTCCTCCAAGTCCGATGACAGAGAAAGGTTTCCCACTACAGCACGGGAAACGCTGCAGATTTGAGCCGCTGTCAGGGGGCGTTGCCGGCAGGGAGAGTGGCCACAGGTGTTGCACGCAGGGACTCCTGGGCAATGGAGTCCCTGCTCGCCTGCTCGCAGCCCTGCCGGTGACCGAGATGCCTGGTGGGTTGAGGCTCCCCCGCAGAGTGACCTTTTCCGCAGCGGGACCCGCGCAGCGGGTCCGGCAAGTCGTGGGGTGAAGGTCCCAAGCCTGCTCCTGACTTTCAAAATCGCCTCCTGCTCTCCTCCAAGTCCGATGACAGAGAAAGGTTTCCCACTACAGCACGGGAAACGCTGCAGATTTGAGCCGCTGTCAGGGGGCGTTGCCGGCAGGGAGAGTGGCCACAGGTGTTGCACGCAGGGACTCCTGGGCAATGGAGTCCCTGCTCGCCTGCTCGCAGCCCTGCCGGTGACCGAGATGCCTGGTGGGTTGAGGCTCCCCCGCAGAGTGACCTTTTCCGCAGCTGGACCCGCGCAGCGGGTCCGGCAAGTCGTGGGGTGAAGGTCCCAAGCCTGCTCCTGACTTTCAAAATCGCCTCCTGCTCTCCTCCAAGTCCGATGACAGAGAAAGGTTTCCCACTACAGCACGGGAAACGCTGCAGATTTGAGCCGCTGTCAGGGGGCGTTGCCGGCAGGGAGAGTGGCAAAGGTGTTGCACGCAGGGACTCCTGGGCAATGGAGTCCCTGCTCGCCTGCTCGCAGCCCTGCCGGTGACCGAGATGCCTGGTGGGTTGAGGCTCCCCCGCAGAGTGACCTTTTCCGCAGCGGGACCCGCGCAGCGGGTCCGGCAAGTCGTGGGGTGAAGGTCCCAAGCCTGCTCCTGACTTTCAAAATCGCCTCCTGCTCTCCTCCAAGTCCGATGACAGAGAAAGGTTTCCCACTACAGCACGGGAAACGCTGCAGATTTGAGCCGCTGTCAGGGGGCGTTGCCGGCAGGGAGAGTGGCCACAGGTGTTGCACGCAGGGACTCCTGGGCAATGGAGTCCCTGCTCGCCTGCTCGCAGCCCTGCCGGTGACCGAGATGCCTGGTGGGTTGAGGCTCCCCCGCAGAGTGACCTTTTCCGCAGCGGGACCCGCGCAGCGGGTCCGGCAAGTCGTGGGGTGAAGGTCCCAAGCCTGCTCCTGACTTTCAAAATCGCCTCCTGCTCTCCTCCAAGTCCGATGACAGAGAAAGGTTTTCTATTTTGTAAAACACGGGGCCCAAGGGATTTGAAATCTCCCTGGGCTCTGTGAGGCTTTTTGCTCACAGCAATAGCGGTGAACAAACATTGGAACGTTGGAGCTCCGGGCTTCTACTGGCTATTAGAAGCCTTAAAAGCCCAGAGCACTCCGTTGTTTTAATTGAGCTCCCAATATTCTAGTGTTCTAATATAGCCTTAGAGGAAGACCTAGTGGGCTCTACTGGCCGTTAAAGGACTGCTCCATTGTTAAAGGCCGAGGCCGAAGGAGAGGGCTTTTAACAAGGGAGCGGGCCTTTAATGTCTGGTTGAGCCCACTATGAGGGCTATAAGGTTATTAGAACATTCCTTCCCTAGAGGGCAGAATGTTCTAATTACTAAAGACAAAGGCCTCTTGGAGCCCGAGGAGTTTAAATCCCCTCGGGCTCCGAGAGGCCTTTGTTCAGTGCAGCAACTGTGAACAAAACAACATTTGAATGTTGCTCTGTGGGCTACTACTAGCCCGCAAAAAGCCCAGAGCACTCCATTGTATTCAATGGAGGGCTTCACATTCCAATGTTGTATTAGAGCCTTATAGCCCTCGTAGTGGGCTATACC
Organism: Lissotriton vulgaris; assembly: GCF_964263255.1. Classification (NCBI taxonomy): domain Eukaryota; kingdom Metazoa; phylum Chordata; class Amphibia; order Caudata; family Salamandridae; genus Lissotriton; species Lissotriton vulgaris. The sequence goes on from NC_141694.1 coordinate 1,468,943,718, forward strand.
GACTATTAAAGGCCCGCTCCAGCGTTAAAGGTCTGAGCCGAAGTCGAGGCCTTTAACAAGGGATCAGGACGTTACTAGCCGGTATAGCCCTTCTATGAAGGGCTATAAGGCTATCAGAACATTCTGTCACTAGTGGGAAGAATGTTCTAACAAATAATACAAAGGCTTCAGGGAGCGCAAGGGGATTGAAATCACCTTAGGCTCCCTGAAGCCTTTGTTCACCGCTGTGAACAAAGAAACATTAGAATGTTGGAGCTCCAGGCTTATACCAGCCATTTTAAGCCCGGAGCTACTCCATTGTTTTCAGTGGAGCTCCCAACATTCCAATGTTCTAATACAGCCTTATAGCCCGCCGTAGCAGGCTATACCGGCTATTAAAGACCCACTGCAGCATTAAAGGCCCGAGCCGAAGGCAGCAGCAGGACTTTAATAGCCGGTATAGCCCAGCTACGAAGGGCTATAAGTCTATTAGAACATTCTGCCACAAGAGGGAAGAATGCTCTAACAAATTAAACAAAGGCTCTAGGGATCGCGAGGGGATTGAAATTCCCTGAGGTTCCCTGAAGACTTTGTTCACAGCCAGAGCTGTGAACAAAGAAGCATTGGAATGTTTGAGCTCCTGGCTTAAACCAGCCATTATATGCCCTGAGCTACTCTATTGTCTTCAATGGAGCTTCCAACATTCCAATGTTCTAATATCAGTTCATATTCATCACAAGTCTTAACTGTGGCATCCAACTTCAGTGCTATCTTGTATTGCATATACCCTATCAATTTTTGTACATAAATCCTACCTTAGTCTCCATGCCTCGAGAAGAACAGAATGTCATTAAATTCACACGCCTGATTCCCGCCAGACCAATGTTTCATTTCAACTTATGGTTGTCGTGGGAGGCTCCCGGCTCTCATTTTGGGGAACTGGCACTTATTATTTTGCTTCAGCAAGAAAGAGAGCAAACAAATAAAACGGGAACATAGATGAGACTGAGAAGACAGACTTACGGAGATGGCAGACGAGACGGACACAGACGTGCTGAAGATAGACCATGGCATAGCAAAGGTGCCGGCTGATCAATAACTTACGATAAGAATAGTTCAGTTGGCCCGTGTGCCGCTGCACCAGTGATAGCTACGCCCCTAAACACAGAGAGAAGCCAAGGAATCACTATGGGAACAAGAGAATTAAAATAACCTTAGGAAAATAAACATTAACAAGCATTGAAAATGGAATAGGTCTCGCCTTTTATTAAGTTAAAGCCATTTGCTTTGCTAATGGTATTTTATAGCAAAGCAAATGGCTTTAACTTAGTTAAAGGTGAGACCTATTTGATTTGTAATGCTTGTTTTTGCTACAATTGGTATGAGGTGCATCAAACCAGTTGTCATGACAGGAGTCACAGCAGTGCGTTCCTTTAGTATATGTACACGTCTCGTGCACTATGTAACAAATATTTTTCCTTAAAGCAGTAAAACACCTACGTTGATATATATACACACACAACCTATTTTCGGTAAAGGTAGCGCTCACTGTAACATTCAGCGAGTCTTGGTGATACCGCACTTTGAATACTTATTGATGGGAGGAAACAACTAACGTTAAATAACAGTTTGCAACAATTTAGTTGGGTGCACTTGGAGCACAAAAGTGTTGGAGCACTTTAATGGAGATAGTTTTTCTGCGGTTTTGACCGGAAAGGGTTCCTAAGAATTAAAACGCAAAAGGAGGGGGTTAAAACATTCCTGTGTGATTTTACTAGGCATAAGACAACGAACGTAACAAGACAGAGGATACGTCACACAAAAAAACTCCATCTCATGAGTTGGAATTCAAGAAGGAATTCAAGAAGGTGGTAAAGACAGGGCTGCTCCCAAACCTGCTACTCCTACCTTCAACAACACAACGGCGGGCAACAGCGCACACAAAAGGTATGTATATAAAAAGGTATGCAGGTATATTCTCAGCCTCTAAGCGTAACAACCCAGGTACAAGCACATTCAAAGGATGAGGTGCTTGGACAATTTAAACGCTTCCCACTTAACAGTTTAAAAGCTTTGTGAACAACAGAGTAGCCTCTTACTCACAACGCGTGCTTCGAAGGCTCAGCGATATGCTGCACTATACAAACTGAGGCAAAACACTTGACCTAGCATTGTCTTCAAAATGTGCCAACACAAATAAAAATACACACTTATCTCAAGTAAGACTATAACTAAGGTTAAGAATTAGTTGCTCGCTGGCACTAAAATAAGGCATGTTAAACCAAGAATGGATGGATGCACGCACTGTAATGTAAGCAGATGCAATACTCCAAGCCGTCACGTGGTGGCCAACTGCTGCTGGGCACATCCTGGTAGATAACAGCTGCGCTTGGCCGAGGGCAGTACAGGACGGGCGCCGGCAGATGAGATTTCCGCCCTCTGACAGTGACTGACAGACCAGCTGTGCTCCTGGTTGTCCCATTGTTGTGAGCGTACACGATCACATGCCGTGGCTTGCACCGCCCATCCAGATGCTGTCACAAGCCTGCAATGTGACACAGCCACGAGAAGCTGCACGCGCAGCACAGGCCGACTCTGAGATCAGCGGCTATTTATAGGCAGATCGAGGCTGCCACGGCCGTCACTACCTGCAGCTCTGCTAACAGAGTCTGCGCCGGGGTTCCCCCAAGTGCGCAGTGACCCCAGAACGCAGCTACTAGCACCGACGGATGCCGCGAGCGCCCTAATATTACGTGCTGCAGGTCAGTACATAATAACAAGAGTGAACTAATAAAGGCTACAGCATCCGTGACCAGTGTTCGCCAACCTACCCCTACCTCCCTGGACACAAGTGTGTTGGGGCGGGAAGAGAATGAGAAAACAAGTACATTCACAAGGTTCCTTTTCTGGAGTATTGGAGCCTCGAGGATGCGCGAAGCAAACAACCAACAGCACACTGTAACATCACATACTGAAGTATATTACTGGCCTCTAACGTGGTACAAGTACAAGGCCATCAAAACGTCCACGTTCAGCTACCAGCATGGAGTCATAAAAAGAGCAACACAATGGATACTTAGCAAGAACACACAAGCAGTGATCACTTCACAATACAACAAAACGTGGACTACAAAAATAACAGGGCCACGGCACTAGTAAAGAAACAAAGCCATATAAAGTGCTTCACGGCAAGCGTAAGCTGCCGCTTTCACTTTCGTCCGGAGCATGGGGATCTCTTGTCTTTATGGGGCCATGTGTTTTGAACACATGGCCCCATAAAGATAAGAAGCATTTCATGACGCACGGAAGGCAGACGAGCCTGTCCAAGTGGGCCGGCCGAAAAAGCCTAAAGTTCACGTCATAAAGAGCTCTTTTCCAATGGCTGGCCACCGTTTAGCCTAAATGGTGACGCCAGCCAATCGAAAAGAGGGGCGGGGCTTAAAGCTCTTGACTGAAACTACTCCAAATCATAAAATCTCACCGAGCGAGCTGTGCATGTGCGCAGCAATGCTAGCCGAGACCTTAAAATAAAGTAAATATAAGGGAAGGTCCGAGCACAGAAATGTAAACGAAACCCAGGCTGAGACCGGTATCTGAACATGAAGCGCTGCGCCATAGTTCTGATAAAAGGCACACTGCAGCACAAGAGAACAAGAACAACCTTCACAAAATAAGCAGAAATTAAATAAACAAGCATTTAAAAGAAAAGCAAGGTGGCGCGTTGTGCGTTCTGAAAGGCAATACATTCCTTTAGCAGATAACAATTAAAAGTGAAGCGAAAACACGTGACTAAGGAGGAATGCATCTGCCTGCCTGCTCGCTCCCAAAACCCCTAGGCCATGGGAGTGAACTTTTAAGAAGAGGTGGGACATGCACCCGCCTTTGGCTAATTGGCTACTTTCATTTTTGAGATCCACACGCAAAGGCCAATTGATGTGACAACAACATGCACAAGCTTTCTGAAAGCTTTCTAAATGTCTGGAGTAATTCCAAGAGACTCTCTCCTAGTGCAGCGCATTCGGGCTGCGCTAGGCTCGACCTAAAAAGTATGTATTTATATAGATATACTCCATTGGTGACTTCAAATGAGGGCAGGATAAGATTGTGACTGCTCTTCCTCTGATGAAATGACATGTTTGCATGTGCTAATTAGTCCCCCTCCCACTATTTTTCTAGGATTTCTTGCCTGCTTTCTAGGTTCAAAGAAGGGCAACTTCGGAATCCTGGGCCATTTAGAATTAATAAATGAGGTCTAGAGTCTGGTCCTTTCCATGGACTATGCGCCTCATGAGTCGGATCGTTCAGTGTCCCCCAACTGGTACATTTGTAAAAATATGTCTTGTCAAGAGGCAGCTTGCACCAGCCCTTTTCTCCTGTTAATGCCCCCTAAAAAAGAATGAAATAACCATGAAAGTGGGGAGGGAGTGTGGCCTAACTTTGGAACTAGGGCACCAGACAAGGTTCGAGTTTCGGAGTCACCTCAACATCCTGTGAATCTGGGCAAATACCTTATTCTCTCCCTGCTTACCATAAACAAATGTGTCCTTAACTGGTGCTCATGAGAAGCACCAGTGTTGGTGATGAAGTACTGGTGCAGAGTACCGGAAGCCACCGGCTCAAATTAAGCACTGGTGTCCCCTCTTGTCCTCTCTTATGGATTGTTTCACTCCTCTGAGCGGGGCTGTGCCATCCCAGTAATCGGTGAGCCTGGCTTCCATAGGTGTTGAGGAGACGAATGCGGGGGTTGAACCGATTCAACTTGCATGAGCAAGATGAAGACCAGGTTGAGAAAGGGAAGGGGAAAAAGGGTCCGTGGAGCTCCTCCAATAAACAACACCCAATGGATGCATATGACCCTCAACAAAAAAGAACTGCCCAAATATTTGCTTTTAAATAAAAGTAATAAAACAAGTTGGATTCTGGAGTTTGAGAGTGTCATTCATTTTCAAGCTTTCCAAAAGACAGTTACACACCAGTTCAAACGATCTCTTTCTCATTTATAAAGTAAAGTTTTTAACAGAAGTGCAGGTCTCATAAAATGTTTTTTTAAACCAAGAAGGGATAGGGAACTCTCTTTGTAGGTCGACCTCCTGCCTCTTTTCAACACCTGTTTTCATAGTTGCCTGGAATTATGTCTTTAAAGCGATTGTTCAGTTGAAAGTTCTTTTTACATTGTATTTTTGTGACACCAATAACCATTTTTGTTACTGACTGAATACTTTCTTACACACAGGATTATCTAGAAAAGAAAAGAAAACTCAAAGGGCATGATACAATAGGTAATTGCTTTTTCCATACATCCCCATTTGAAATACAAAAAACACATTTTGTTGATGATCTCATTTAGTATTGTTCATAAACAATTAAAATTTATTTTTGTTGTTCTGTCTTAAAGATCAATATGTTTATGTTGTATATGTCTTAAAGGTTACTGGATTATGGATCTAAATATAAACAGCGTTTCACGTATAAGCTTTTTTAAAGTCTGTGCTCCTATCTGGCATAGGTGTACAGCTTGTGATGCAATATATTGATAATTTAGTACTTCTAAGTCACACCAGCCTCTAAGAAAGTACCTGACATATTAGTAGGTTAAAAATGTAGAGATCATAAATATGGATACAGGATGCTGAGAAGGCTGAAGGATCCAGTGCTTGCTGATCTGGATGACTGACGCCTTCTCGGGCCACCTCAGTCCATGAATACAGTGGGGTAACTTTGGCCGTAGAGATCAATGTGCCTCGAAGTCAGGGTTAAGTCCATCCAACAAAACACTTCCACTATTCTTATGGTCTATGGTTACAGCAAAACTAGGCGTTCCCTTTAATAGATGCTAGTGTCCATCTTCGATGACCAAACTACACTCCAGCAACTCTCCCGAGTCCAGCAGACTTGGGTGCAACATTTGAGTGTTGGGACTTGCTCTTGCAGACTGCATTTCAGCAGCCAGTGACAATCAAGCGATTGTGGCTGCCAACTCGCCAAAGCAAGCTTTTCAGCTTTTGTCGCCCTGCAGCTGTAACAGGAAGTCAGCCAACTGACTCTTAGAGTTCAACTCTTCTCTCTGGGACTTGAGGATGACTTTCTTTGAGCAGATCAACACAGTCACAGTTCTCTTTTTGCTAGCCCAAGGATCAGCAGGGTCCAGGCAACAGAATTGTAGTCCTTCTTCTGGCCTCTCTCCAGTGCAGATGTGATCTGAGGTCTGGGTGCCAGGGGTGCCACTTTCATGCCCACCACTTGCCCTCGGGCGATGTGGTGACTACTAGCCATTGTGCTACCAGGTCTCCTCCCACCTGATGATGACTTTCTCTAAAGTGTGACATCAAGCTATCTCAGAGTGCAATATTCTGCCCACCCCGAAGTTGGCAGAACTCATGTCTCAGTGTGTAGAGCTTGGTAGCCCATTCTAGAGGTGTAGCTACCTGAAGGCTACACTCCCATGGGAAAACTGGTTTGGCAACTGTTTCCCTCTCTCTGTCCTCAATGCCAACTTGTCTATAAGAACAAAAGAGCAACCCCCCTCAGGTGTGTCCACCATTTGTCCCTCAAAGGCACCTTCCCCTTTGAAGCTCGCCTTTTGGGCCTACACCCTGTTTAGGCTTCCTGCCAGGGAGAGGTAACACCTCATCCAATGGCAGGCTCCTCTCGGTTCTTTGCTGGGAGTTGTTCACACATCTCCCCAAGACAGCAGAAGGCTGTCTCATAACCAGCAACTGTAAATGGCCTTGGAAAACATGGGCAACTTTCTAAAGTTGCCTTTTACTCAAAAATCACATTAAATTAGACGTGGCCATCAAGTCCGGTTTAATTTAATGATTCTTTTTATGTCTTGAAGTTCAAACTTTAGTAGTCCCATTTAGAAGTTAGCAGAGCTAAGAGGTCAGTGTTTAAGCCTGTACTTGTGTGGAGTTGTGGGTTGGGCGGACCGGAATAACAGGCGGGGAGGCCGGATATAGTGAGCTATGGTCAGTGGATTTTATTTGCAGTTTGTAGAGCACAAGAGTCTTTAGCAACAGAGTTGGATGAATGATTCCCGGGTGGAAGTGCAGGGCTGGGTTAACTCAGTTGAAGGGTAGACGCCGTGGGGTGTGATCCTCTGCTGGGCTGCTGTCGTCTTGACGAATACAGGGCACTGGTACTCCTCGGAGGTATACAGGGGAGAGAGAATACAAGGGGTTAGTCCAGTTCAGCAAGGACTATGGAGTACTTCCACCAACACCGGGGAGTGGAGGGATCAGAAACCGAACGTGAGGAAGGGCCGGTAGGGTAGGATGGAGAAGACGAGTAAGAAAGGGAATGGGTAGGGGTGTTTGTAGGTGTCAGGAATCCGTGCTGAGGAGTTTATACAGTGCCAGTGATACTTCTCTACCTATATATATAGTGCTGAGTGCTCGTGAGGGTCTATATACAGTATTTTACACTTATGTACAGGGGGAACACGGAGAAAGGATAGTAGGTACTCACATGCCCCGCCGCAACTCTCTTCCGAGTTGCGGCCGCTCTCCGGCCACCTCCTGAGGACGCCACCAGTCTTCCGTTCAGACGTCCTCTTCCTCGTCCTTGTCTCCGCTCTGCTTCTCTGCTCCGTTCTCCGTCAGGGGTTCCACGCCTACCGCTGTCTCCTGCTACGAGTCCGCTGGTGTGAACGCCTCTCCTTCCTTTCAGACGGCTTTTCTCTGTTCCGGGCTGGTTACCGTAGAAGCGCTTCCGGGTCCGAAAGGGGTCGTTTCCGGTTCCTCTACTGGTGCTTCACTTCCGGGGTCATGCGGGGTCGTTTCCGGTTCTTCGGTCTGGGTGTTTGTTGCCGGCTCCTGTGGACGAAGAGAGAGAGGGGAAGTCCGACATGGAAGGGACACTGTGCGACCCGTTGTGGAGGGGAGGGACCCCCGTCTCGGACGTCGCCCCGGATAGGTAGGGACGACTTCTTCTCCACAACTTGTCAATGGGGCTGCCAGCCTTTTTACAGTGAAAGCATCAATTTGGGGTTTTTGCTGTTAAAATATATAACAATACACATCTCACTTTTTAATATACGGCACCCTGTCTCATTAGTTTAAATGGCAAAGCTGAGTTAGTATATAACTGGTCTACTAGTCTGCAAGCGCATGCTGGGAGGCATATTTTACTTTGTCACACTTGTTGTGTCACAATAGGCGCTACAGCCCAAGAGGGTCCCTTTAAATTACAGGCCTTGCGGGTACCCCAGGTATCATATATTAGGGACGTATATGTAAGTTAACATATTGCCAATTGTTTATAAGCCTTAAGCCAATTCAACATACACTTTTATGGGTCAGGACACTGGTGCTGAAGTCTGTTAGAAGGTCTCAGTGCACCCTCAGAGTTAGACCATTAATGGTCAAAAAGTGGGGCAGAAAGTGTCAGTGAGCCTGCAAAGAGCCATTTAATCATGCTATCGGAACAGGATCAATAGTGATTTGCATGTAGTTGGTATCTGTGTAGAGTAGCACAGTGAGTAAAAAAAAGTTTACTGAAATCACCTGTGGCTGAGATTAATTAAAGCATTCCTTCGATCATGTTGTTATTCCTGTCAGGAAACACCTATGTGTGATAGGTATTCCCAGACACATGTCCCGTGCTCATCATGTCTTAGGACTGAAGATGGACCTTACCGATGAGGCCCAAGTAGGCTGAAACGGATCTGTGGTTGTATTCCCATCTGAGGGAACTTGGCATGGAGATGGAGGCTCCGACTCGACTGTTCCTATAGTAAAAGAGCAAACACTAATTTGCATATAGCTGATATCGGTTTACTGGCACATTGTTAGGAAAACAAAATACTGGAATGCAGTCTCAGTGACCACCACTGGCTGCAATTAATTCCAGCATTTCTTCAGTCACTTTGCTGGTACCCAGAGTCTGTGTTGCACAGCCGGTTAGAGAAACAGCACATACTCCCATGCAGTGTCTCTGCGGCAAACCAAGCCGCTCATAACAATCCTGCCACTGCACTCATGCTATTGAGAGCAGCGCCGGGATTAGGTGGGGAGCCTGTGCTGGTGTCCCAGGGACTTCTGGAACACCATCAGGAGAGGCGTGGAGCACTGAGGCGGACGTCAGTGTCAGAACAGGTACATTTTTTAATTTTAATTATTATTTCCCTATTACCCAATCCCGTCCTCCCGCCCCCTCACTTGAGTTTTGCAGTGGCCGCCACTGTGAAAGAGCCACTCTACAAAGGGCCCACAATAGAAACGGCCCTCTCATATGTGCCAAGGGGCTCTGAGCAGATCCCAGGCCTTTCTTCTGTTCTCTTGACCAGTGCTGGTTGTTGCCCTATGGCCTGGCATGCAGGGGTCACACCAGATTCCCAGGCCAAGAACAGGTACAAAAAAAAACCACTTTTGCCTTAATGTTTTAATTATTGGTGCCTGTTCAGGGCATCATATGGGTCCTGCCTTGTGGGCCTGGCTGGGTGACTTGAGGTTGGTTGATCCCTGAATTGGATTGTGTGTTGGAACAGCATAAACACGCAGTGGGGCATATAAATTCAGACATGTGGGGATGAAAGCTGGGGTCTGACGCTGCTGATGACTGAAGAGGCCTGCCAGCCTTCCTTTCCATTTACTACGACTGTGTTCGTCCTGGAACCTAGTAGTCAAATAAGCTAATTAATTAAAGAAATAGTAAATGCTTTACATGCGCAGTTCTATCAACATGGCCTGCTCTAGGACGCTGCTGGCAATGACAATAAAAAAAGCCTTCTCTACCAGAATGCCATTTTAGAGAGTGGTCTTAGTCTGAGAAAACACTTACACTATGACTAACATTTACAAGAAAGCATACTATATAGTTTTTAAATGTCTGTACTGAAATAGTAAGCATTGCTCTTTGAGTGATCAACAGTGTTATTTGTTAGTCAAGTAGGTAACTTTATACATATTCAGAACTTGTGTATTTTTTATGACACCTAAAGTGACTCTCTTGATTTAAGCAAAGCAATTGGGTTTACTTATCATTGTTAGTTACAGATATTGCAATTTTTTAACCATACTATGTGTTCTGCAATGGTAACATTGGCCCTCCAATCTTCTATGTGCGTGGAATCCTATTGTGTCTCTCTTCACACAAGCTCTCTCCAGCACACTCTGCCCACCACCCTGATGTACTTTTCCTCCTCCCTTCCTCTCATGCCTCCTAATGCATTCCTCTGGTATCTTCTATTCTTCTGAAATCCCTGTAGATACGGTGCTTCTCATCCCTACCCATGTACCCCTTGGTACTCTCCCTTAGATCCACCTTTGCACCCATCAACCCCGTCCGGTACCTTATATATAAATGTATGTACCCATTGCTGCTTCTCAGGCTGTTTTTTGCAGCAAGCCACTGAAGCACTCTCCATGACCCCTCGATTCTGACTTAAATACATACTCTTCCGTAGTAGGCCAGCCTCTTTCCTGAATGGATAACTGCCTGCGTGCGCTCCCCTACAAAGCAAAGAGCCTTTGGTTTCTCTATGCTCCTCCAAACCAATCCGTTCCAATAAGCAACAAAATGTCCCAATTATGAGGAATTTCTGTGAGGCTCATTGCTGACCCCGTGAAGATAGATGATCGTGTGAGCAGCCACTGCACCATGGGATTCTACCGACCCATGGCCACCTTATTCTGTTCCACACACCGTCTACTGGGAAGGCAGGCACTTGCAGTGCGGCTTAGGGACAAATGTCCCTATAATGTGTTTCCTTCCAGGAAGTAGGCACATAGTTTGCTTCAACTAATATGAAATTCCATATTGGCAGAACACACAAAGGTGCCAAGAGGCTCCATATAACGTGTGACACTTTCAACATGTCCTGGTGCTTTAGCCTCAGCAATAAAAGATCCCTTTTGTGAGACACACCTGCATTAATCAATCATTAAACTCATCTTCCTATGGGAAAACACTCATCCATCTATCATCTGCACCATTATCTACACACTGAGTCCTGAATGATGCAAAAATGGCTCCTTTTATTATCCAAATTAAGTCATCAATTCATAAACATATGATTGGTACAATGATCCAAAGGAAACCATAGTATCATAGAGAAAATATTTTAAAACATTACTCATCAATATATCATCACAGTACATTAAAAAACATAAAAAACTCATTAGGACACAATCCTCTCTAATTGTGTCAAACACACAATAGACCCCTTGACACTTCTATACTAAACCAATACTTTTTCATAATTGACGCAAGAGAAAAACCATTGCAACGCTAATTGGCACTCTAAAAATAAAATATATATCACAATAAAATATCAGACATTTTAGTGTGAGGTATAAATTGATACTCTTGAGATTAATTATTGACATTGTAATGTGATATAAATTGTTACTCTTGTGATTTATTATGGTTTGCATTGATATTTTGCATCTTAACCATTACAATGGTTTCTTTCTTTTTATTATTTTTACGAATTGAGGACTTACTTTTGGTAATAAAAGGAGACAGTTTTGCATCATTCAGGACTCATGTGTAGATAATGGTGCGGATGATAGATGGATGAGTGTTTTCCCATAATGAAGATGAGTTTAATGATGGACTAATGCTGGTGTGTCTCACAAAAGGGATCTTTTATTGTTGATGCATATCCTGTCCCTTTTTGTTAGAAGGGCATCTCTCTCATAATTGTTGAGTGACTGGTGTTTTAGCTAATGGCACTTTGCATGTTGGGATTGTTTTGCCCATGTGTATATATAAATATAGTGTCAAAAGTAAAACACAAATCCCAGAATGCAGTTTACTGTAGGATGGAAGGTCAAACTGAGTGAACAGTTAGTCATTTGGCAACTACAAATGTAGCATAAATCTCTTCCTGTTTTCCTGCTTGACATCTTATTTCGTGTCCTCTATAAGAATTCCTGTACACGCATTGTTGGTTCCAGCATAACTAGGTATAATTGATCACAGTAAGGTGATCATTTACTATACTTAAAAAATCCTGGCATTTCAATATATATTCAAAAATGTGTTGGAAAATGCACAATTTTTGTATTTGTTTCCAACATTTACTGGGAAAGACTACTCTCCACACCTCACCTAGCAGTGGTCGTCGAGCTTGCTCTTTGTGCTTACTCGCTTCGCTCAGTATAGGGTCTGGTCTGACAACCTTTTCCAGGGCTTATTTGTTTCTCAGTCGACCCCGTAGAGGACCATGTCTATCATGGTGGTCTCAAGCTCTAATCCTGAGAAACTGGTCAGTGCATTATGCGTCTGTTGCAAACATGCATGGGATGTGCTTGGAGAAAGCATGAACTCTTGTAGGACTTCATTCTTCGGTCATTTGATAAATATGAATGCAATAGAAGAGGATGCATTTCCGTTCACACTTTTAGAGCACTTTTACGGTTGGTAGCTTTTTCACTACTTTGTGTGTTCTCAGCAGAGCAACAAGAAAGCAATGGGTCTGGTGCAAGAAGGATATTAATTACCCATTTGACTGCAGTTCGGGTAGTAAATACGGCTATTATCAGGGTGCAGTGGGCCCCCAGTGTTCTGGGCCCCCGTGCCACTGCACCTGCTGCACCCATGATAGCTACGCCCCTGTACGTTCAATGACACTAAATAATTGCCTACATATAGCTCCCAAACTTTCAGTTCACATTTTATTGCATAATATTCTAATCTTTGTATCCCAACGTAGTCCCCATCTTCTATTTTATATTCTTTTCTTTTCCTTATTTGTAAAATCCACCAAACACCCAAAAATAAACTGAACTGAGTCCGGTAGAGTTAGGTAGTAATAATATTTACTGCCAAAAATTAATTTATTTAGTATTGTGTCCCATTTGATTTTACATTTTATTTTATTTGGGGATTTTTTGTTTTTTTAATTAATTGCTACTAACCACCGAAATAGTGGCATCGGAGGTCTCAAAGAGTAAGACCACATCAAGTGAGTGAAAAGCAATTCTAGGAAGGTGCAAGCACTCAGTCCTTCTGTTGTGATGGGCAATGTAAATCAGTAGTCCCACTAATAGTTTAAAATATGTCATAGCCTTGGGCTAGCAGGAGTCCAGAGCCCGGTATAAATGGCCAGCTGTCCTTAGGGATATGACTGGCAGGAATGTGATAAGGCTGAAGTAGGATGATACCAGGACAGCATGTTTATCCGAATACCAGGATGAAAAGGTGAGTTTTAAAGGATTTCCTGAATTTGTGTTTGTAGTTTTCAAACCTCTTGTGAATGGGTAACAAGTTTCAAAGGGAGATGCCCTGAATGTGCAGGAAACAGCCACTGCATCTTTGTTCCTGAATTGTTAATAGCAACTAGATGTAGCCATAAATAATTTTGTAACATTTTTGTAGTCCATAAGGTGGTCATGATAGTTTCATTTGGTTTGACCAAAATACAGTACTTGAGATGGCTATACTAAGATATGGAAAGTGCGAAAATAGCCTGGATCCAGAAACACACAGTTGGGCACTCAGGGCAGGGGAACACGCCAGTATAGTGGGCATTCCCATCCCAACACAGTTGGATGCCATCCATAAAGTAGGTATGTTTACAAGCTTATGCATAAAGAAGTCAGGCATGATGACCATTATTCTAGCCTCCTCTTGGTATCAGGGTTAGAAACCTTCCCAGATCTGAAGCCCATGATTATATCCTTCTGAGACCATTTTGTGAGCGATCGCTTTTTCGAGAGGATGTCGAAGCCTAAAACGCAATTTGCATATACTTCTGTTGTACAATATGAATGTTCAAAAGGGCAGAACTGCATTAACTGATTTACAATTGGTTACAACAGCATTTGCCATCAATTCCGAACAATAGCTGTTCTTGGTTGTTGTCCAGTGCTTCTTGCATTAAATTCCACACCTTGTGAAATGTCATCTATTTTCTACTACAACTTCTTTTTAATAGTGAGGGCAGGACCCTTGTTCTAGTTTCCTGGGACTTCTGCTCCGCTGCCAGGGACTTTTCCTGATGGGAGACTAAAGCTCCAATCATTCTTGGCCCGGAGGAGGGGCAGCCACGTTTGCAGAGGCGTAGGACCACCTTAAAATCAATAAGGATGTCCCGCAGCACGGGATCCTCATTCTAGTTTCACGGGGGGCTCTGCTGCCGTGGACTTTTACTGCTGGGAGACTACAGCTCCCGGCATTCTCGGCCCAGAGGAGATGGGGCCGCAACTTTTTGCCCAGGTGCCAGAGTGCCTAAAAATCAAGGATATGCGCCCTGCAGCGTAGGTTAGGCCCGGGCCAAGAGAGGGCCTGGAGGAGCCTGGAGGAGGCTGGTCCTCTCTTGGTTGCTCCTTCTGAGGTACCCCTGGTTTTAACTTTGTTCCCTGAAAATTTGCCTGGATCTATTTATTTCTAACCATTGTCTATTACATTTGTGGCACAACATAGAAAAGAAGAAGGTTGTAGGTTCCATGCATCTAAATACTCCTCTCCTACATCAATTGATAGAATTCCAAAGAAGGCGGTGAGTGTCATCAGCAATGAAATAGACCGCACTGAGCGAAGACTCTCCCTCTTCTCATCTAACCGGGCCCTACCCCATGCCCATCCCCATATTTCTATAGATCTGACTAGATCTGATGATATAAGGCCATCAGACCCCTTGGCCCACTTCTCGTCTTTGGCCAATAAAAAGCATGTATGTGGTCTCATGTAAGTCACCAAAAGCTCAAAACGGCTGATCAAACCTACTCAAAGGGAAACCTCTACACAGAAGGAAACTTTAGCTTTAGACTGTTACCTAACTGCAGTTTCTACCTGTGAACATCCCAATCCACTGGCAAGGGAAGTTAGGGGCTCCCGCTAGAGTTCCTCAGTCATTAGAAGACGCGTAGCCTGGCAAGATGACCGAGTAGACGTATGTCTCGGCTCTCCCGTCGGCCCATAAATAATCAGCTATCATCCTAACTCTCCTGGGTACATATTGCCCTCCAGAACTGAAGACAACGTCCAGCTGTATTCCTGGCACTCACCTGTTGATACTATCCAAGCCCGTTTGCGAGGTTTACCAACGATAATAAAGTGAACCTGGTTGGGCCGCCATCTTCTGCACTAGGCCCCTGACTCAAGCTGTGAGGTGGAGAGGGGAAGAACGTAACCTATGCTGGATATTGCCCCAGGAGGTGGAGCGGAGGTCTATCCTGCGGGATAATCCAGTAATACAGACTACCAAGACTCGGGGAAGGCATCTCGACCTACGCCTGGAACTCCCTGGGGCAGGAACACACATACATGCTGAGGGAGTATGCTGGGAAGGACGGAAAGAGAACCTGGAATCCCAGTGCACGCCTATGCTGGCAGGGGCACAATTATGTGCACAGCCCCCTGACAGCATAAAGAATTGCAAACTTTCACTGCATGGTTAAGGACAGGGGAAGCTGTGTGCCTCAAGCTAACAAGATTTCCAAATATGCGCATCTACTCTCATCACCTACTGGAGCGCAGGCAGCTCACGTAACAGAACACCAAGAGCATGCAGGAGATGAGAACCAGGCTCCTTCTATGGGCGGATGTACAGGAGGCTATACATCCCAATCGCAATGAAATGGTGCATAAAATAGACTCAGTCGCCACTGAGGTCAAATTGCTCCAATGTGATCTCTGCAAAGACACAGACAGAGTTACCCCTAATGAATAAGTAGTGAATACCTTGCAAAAGGAGGTTCACACATAGTGGGATACGATCGCAAACCTTCAAAGAAAGGTGATCCGCCTAGATGAGCAGGCAGAGGACTCAGAAGGGAGGTCACGTAGGAATAATTTGAGTTTCCTGGGCTTTCCCAAAAACGCGGAGGGACCATCCACCAAACTCTTTTTGGAGGAATAGATCACCACCACAGTGTCTCCTAAAAAAACTCTAAGTTCTTTACCATCTAGAGGGCACACAGGACGCTTGTGCCCCAGATCGGTCACACCACCTAGAGCTATTATTATTGCAAGACTCTGCAACTTCAGGGACCGCAATGCTATTCTGCAAATGACACGTAGTCGAGGGTCAATGCAGTTTGATGGAAGACGATTATGCCCTAGCAATTTTAGGCATAGAACAGGCCTTTGACTCTGTGGAATAGCCCTTTTTGTGGCAAGTCTTTAGAAGAATTGGGGCTCAGGAATAGTTTCTTTAGTGGGTTCAATTACTTTATACAGCTCCCTTGGCTCAGATTAGAATAGGGACTTTGGTGTCCAGACAATTTGAACTGTGTATGGGCACTCGCCAGGGGTGCCCACTCTCTCCGCTGTTGTTCACAATAGCCATGGAGCCACTGGCGCCGGCTCTGCGGGGTAGACTATGAGAATGGGGGTCAGTTTAGACGACACCAATCATGTGGTGTCCTTATAAGCTGATGATACCCTGGTCTACCTACGCCAACCAACAAGCTCAGTACCACTGTTACTTGCGAGCTGAGGAGATTTGGTGTGGTGTCTGGACTTCGGATCAATCCAGGAAAATCCAAACTAATTCCTATCAGAAGATTAGTGGGGGTACCGCAGACAGAGCTCACAAAAGAAGAGGTATCATGGGTGGGGGACGGGGGAGATACCAGGGAATAAGATTGGCGAGTTTGCCATTTGCATACCTCAACCTCAATATTGGTAGAGTGATAGAGGGACTGCGTAGCTCCATAAGGTTTTGGCGGGACTTGCCGCGGTCTCTCAAGGGTTGAATTGCAACAATATACTTATACACACTGCAACACTTACTTTACATCATCCCTCGGTTCTACTTCCGGGTGCTTGAACAACTTCTGACAGACCATTTATGGGGCAACAAACGTAAACAGGTACGTTTAATGACGTTGCAGAGGAAATGGGAGGGGGGACAGGAAGTCCTATGCATTGAACTGTACTCTATGGCCTCCCAGCTACAACATGCAGTGCGTTGGCTAGATACCGTCACCAATTGGGAGACAAATCTCCTGGCAGGCACGCATGACGGATACATGCTTCCTGAACTATTAATGCTTGAGAGAGGCGTTCCTCCCCGGTTACCATATATTATACAGCATGCAGTCCATTGGGGCACTACAGCCTTTAGCCCATATTGCTGACTCTGTGTCCATAAGGAAGTGGAAGGAAGGAGGCTGCCAAACACTGGCGGACCTATATACGGGTGGCAGATTTATAACATGAGAGGAAGTAATAGACGCCTTCAATCTGTGGGCGGGGCAATTCCTATAATATGGGAACATTTCCAGTGTGGCCCGATAAATATGGCCGGGGTTCCCTGAAGAACCTCCTCGCACCAATACATTGAAAGTAATGTTATACATGGCACAGGGTCGACGACTGATATCCCATCTATACAGAGCCCTAAGGGATGACTTGCCAGGCGGCATTCTGCCGGTGTAGCAAAAATGGGATGTTGTACTTGAGGAGCCTCTTTCTGATAGAGAGTGGGAGAGAGACCAAGAGGGGGTCCGCACAGTCAGCTCCAATGCACAATTTAAATTCCTACAATATAATTTAGTGCGCCAAGTATATCTCACCCTGAATACACTGCATAAAATCTTCCCCACCCAAAGTGCTTAATGCGTGAGGTGTAAGGCACAGGTAGCAGACTTTATCCATATGCTTTGGACATGCCCCACACTGGCCTCCTACTTGGATGCGGTGTTAACACACCTTCGGAAAGCCACGGTGTGAGAAGTTGGCCCGATATGCAACGTTCGCTATGGTGTTTGGTTGTAAGTCAACCTTATAGACCAGCTATCCTAGTAGCGTGGATACGAGCAGTCTAAGGCTAAAGACTCGAGAGGGCGCGTTAAGCCAGCTGTTTACCACACATGTACCCCTTGAACACCAAGTGAAAGGACACCACACAAGTGTTATGAAAATAAACAGGATATTTATTAAGAATCACAACAGCCCTGTACTCTTTATGAGGACAGGGTACTAAGCACAAACCAAATCTCTTTAGCAAATACTTCAAGTGCACAATTAAAACAAGTGTCCGAGGACACGGAAAGGTTAAGGTCTCGGGCGGACCCGATAAGGCAAGTCGGAAGCGAGGGACTCGGGACCCTAGAGTAAGGAGGCTATGCAGGCACCGAAATGCCGAGTTACCTAGCCACGAGGGCTGCGGCTGCACAAGTCTTACAGGCGTCGGGGTCTTCGCTGACGAGCCAGGAGCCGGAAGAAAGGAGTTGCTGGCCGGCGACCAGTGCTGAATAGTTCGTAGAGATCCAAGCCTGGATCGGAGATTGATGAAACCTGAAAGCAGAGGGGACCAAGTTCGTACTACTAGCCAGTAGTCAGAGGGTACCAGGAAGGCACCGGTTGGCCGTCACCTCGACCAGGTGAGTGGGCGACGCTAGGCTCTGCAGTCTCTCGGACCAGGAGGCGTTGTCGGCGACCACGGTGGAGGTGCGAGCTGTCCCACGACGGATGTCGCTGTCGGCGTCTTGAGTGGACCAGGAGGGTCCGGGGTGCTTCTCGGAAAGATGGAAGCAAGGGCCAGTCTGGAGCAACCAGACCGGCAGTGTTGATTCTCGAGTGTCGTCACAGAAGGACACGAGCCAGCGGCTAGTGACCAGACAACGTGCTGAGCAGCGAGCAGAAGGGCCCCACGCAGATCGTGGAGATGCTGGGAGACTGCACTTCGGTGCTGGAGCGGCTCAGGGTCGGGGCTTCTCGGACCCCAGAGCACTCACCAGGGAATTGCTTCGATGGTCGTGCTGGTTTAAGAGCGTGCAGGTTCTGATGATGGCCGGTCCCTCGAGGTCTCGTCGCACCCACAGATCACAGCTGAGCTGATGACGTGGGTAGAGGTCAGAGGTGCCAGGGAAGCCGGTTCTCGTCGAGCTGGGCCGTCGGATTCCTTGAGGAAGGACTTACAGCAAACCGCAGAGTTCTTAGATGGTGCCCGCTGATGCAGGGTGACTACTCCTTAGCCACAAGGGAGAAATCTTGAGAAGAGTCTTGAAGGTCCTTTCGTGGAAAGTAGTTCTTGATTCAAAGATGATCTAATTTGGAAGGGTCCCCGCTCCGGTCTTTATCCTAAAGAAAGGGGTGGGTACATGACTAGGTCCTGCCCTAAGGGTGGGACCAGGAAGGGGGGTAGTTACGCCCCTCTCCCCTGCCGGGCTTTCCCCAGGCCAGGGCTGTCGCCCCTGGAACTGGTTCTAACCGGCAGATGCGTAGTGAGCACCGGGGTGCCACTCCGCAGTCACCTTCTCGCCAAAGCCCTACCTACCCAGAATACACAAACCCTGTCTGGGACGGTGCGAACAGCGCCCTCGACAGGAAACCCTTTGTCCAAGTGCTCCTCGCTGGAAGGACTCCCAGCAGCAGGAGGTCAGACTTGTGTCTGTGGTGGCAGCATCCATTTTGTGGAGCTGAGGCTTTAGTTAACTTTAACCGGGGTTCACAGTTACGTACATGTCGTGTCCCTCTAGAAGGGCGGAATGCTAACCTCGTCGCCAGGGTTGGTGAGAGGGCAGCATCCCGATTCGTATGACACCTTACTCGACATGCCTTGATAACGCGATACCGGGGTTACCGATATGGCACGCGTTATCATGGAACAGCTATTGGGCCTTGATCCCGCAAGCTGCAGCCGGGCTCGGCTCGGGCCTGAACCTAACTCACACGAGCCCACGCACTCTGCCTTCAGGATTGATAAGGCCTGCCATAGGAGTGACTGATAGGGACTCGGGTGTCCAGTGTATGGTTAGATATAGGGCTACTATACCTAAAGCGAAGGGTGGTTACACGTCTTCGCCCCAGCTGTCGTGCAGCCAGTTGTGTCAAATTTGAGAGGCCAGCCAGGGGTGGCATAATACATGCTGCAGCTCCTGGCGGCCCTGGGTACACCTATGCCCTGCGTTACGGGGTCTGATAAGGTGGCCCAGTACCAATTGGTAAATGCACCTAGGGTACATATCGTAATTTAGAAAGAGAACAGCCAGGCTGTGGGTCTGATTAGCAGGCCCACAGCCAGAGAAAGTCGTAAACCAGTGAAACAAAAGCAAAAAATCTGGGTGATCATAGGATTGCAGACCCTACTCTCCTACATGACCCCCCCCCAAACGTCGGAACAATAAGCTAACCTTGACCAGGTGAGTCTTCTTGTTCTAAGTGGAAATATCTGGAGAGCCCATCGGCATTGCCATGATCAGTACCAGGTCTATGTTCCACTGTAAAGTCCATCCCCTGTAGGGAAATGGACCACCTTAGCAGTTTGGGGTTTTCACCCTTCATCTGATTTAGCCACAAGAGGGGCTTATGGTCGGTCTGAATCTTGAAGTGAGTGCCAAACAAGTATGGCCTCAGCTTCTTCAGGGCCCAAACCACAGCAAAGGCCTCCCTCTCAATAGCTGACCAATTCTTCTCTCTAGGGGTCAGCCTTCTACTTATAAAAGCAATGGGCTGGTCTTGACCATCAAAATTCAGTTGAGAAAGAACAGCTCCCACACCCAACTCAGAAGCATCTGTTTGGACAATGAATGGTTTGGAGTAGTCCGGACTCTTGAGGATAGGCGCCGTGCACATGGCCTGCTTTAGGTCATCGAATGCTTTTTGACAGCTCGCTGTCCACTGAACCTTTTTTGGCATTTTCTTGCTTGTCAGTTCGTTTAATGGTGTCACGATGGAACCATAGTTCCTGACAAACTTCCAGTAGTATCCAGTCAGGCCCAAGAAAGCTCGAACCTGAGTCTGGGTGGTTGGAGGAGCCCAGTCCCTGATTGACTGTATCTTGCTCTCCAGTGGCTGAACCTGGCCTCCACCTACAAGGTGGCCCAGGTATACAACCTGTGTCTGCCCTATCTGGCACTTGGTGGCCTTGATAGTGAGACCTGCGGCTTGCAGTGCCTCTAACGTCTTCCGCAGGTGGACCAGGTGATCCTCCCAGGTGGAGCTAAAGACAGCGATATCGTCAAGATACGCCGCGCAGAAGTCATCCAGCCCAGTAAGGACTTGATTCACCAACCGTTGGAAGGTGGCAGGTGCATTTTTCAGACCAAAGGGCATCACCACGAACTGATAATGCCCACCAGGGGTTGAAAATGCGGTTTTAGGCTTGGCGTCCTCAGCTAACCTGATTTGCCAATACCCAGCTGTCAGGTCAAACGTACTTAGGTAGTTGGCCGAAGCCAATCTATCGATAAGCTCGTCTGCCCTTGGTATTGGGTGGGCGTCAGTCTTAGTGACTGCATTGAGACCCCTGTAGTCTACGCAAAACCTCATCTCTCTCTTACCACCCTGGGTGTGAGGTTTCGGCACTAGAACTACGGGACTAGCCCAAGGGCTATCCGAGGGCTCAATGACTCCCAGCTCCAACATTTTCTGCACTTCACTCTTGATGCAGTCTCTAACGTGATCAGGCTGCCGGTAGATTTTACTCTTCACGGGCAAGCTGTCACCAGTGTCAACCTCATGGGTACACCAATCGGTCTGACTGGGTGTTAGAGAAAACATATGTCTGAAAGACTGAAGAACCTGTTTACAGTCTCTCTGTTGATGTTCGGAGAGGCTGCCACAAAAGACAACACCATCTACCGATCCATCGTCAGGATTCTGAGTGAGCAGGTCGGGGAGAGGGTCACTCTCCTCCTCCTGTCCCTCATCTAGGGCCATGAGCAAACTCATGTCCTTCCTGTCGACATATGCCTTGAGCCTGTTGACATGAAGCACCCTGTGGGGGCTCCGGGGAGTTCCCAGGTCGACCAGGTAGGTGACCTCTCCCTTTTTCTCCAGGATGGTGTAGGGCCCGGACCATTTGTCCTTGAGTGCTGCTGGGGCCACTGGCTCCAGCACCCACACCTTCTGTCCGGGCTGGTAAACAGTCAAGACAGCCTTTTGGTCATGCCAAGCTTTTTGGAGTTCTTGGCTGGCCTTAAGGTTTTCAGATGCCTTTTCCATGTACTCAGCCATCCGCGAGCGGAGGCCGAGCACATAGTCCACTATGTTGGTTGCAGGCTTTTTGAGAGGTCTCTCCCATCCTTCCTTCACCAAACACAGGGGTCCTCTTACAGGATGCCCGTACAAAAGTTCAAAAGGGCTGTAGCCAACCCCCTTCTGTGGGACTTCTCTGTAGGTGAACAAGAGGCAGGGGATCAGGACGTCCCATCTACGCCGAAGCTTTTCAGGTAGTCCATGAATCATCCCTTTAAGGGTCCTGTTGAATCTCTCAACAAGCCCATTGCATTGTGGATGATAGGGTGTAGTGAACTTGTAGTTGACACCACATTCCTTCCACATAGCAGTTAAGTAGCTCGACATAAAGTTTGCACCTCTGTCGGAGACGACCTCCTTAGGGAAGCCCACTCTGGAGAATACTCCAACTAGGGCTCTTGCCACAACAGGTGCTGTAGTGGTCCTAAGGGGAATAGCTTCAGGATACCTGGTGGCATGATCCACTACCACCAGTATAAACTTGTGCCCTGATGCTGTAGGTGGTTCCATGGGACCGACGATGTCGATCCCCACCCGTTCAAAGGGTACCCCCACCACAGGCAGTGGTATAAGGGGGGCCTTTGTCGTGCCACCTGACTTACCACTGGCTTGGCAAGTGACACAGGAGCGGCAAAACTCCTTGGTATCTTCGTTCATGTGTGGCCAGTGAAAGTGCGAGACAAGCCTGTCCCACGTTTTCGTCTGGCCCAAGTGACCTGCTAAGGGAATCTCGTGGGCCAAGGTAAGTAGGAAACCACGCTGAGACAAGGGTACAACCAGCCTCCTGGTCATGCCAGGCTTGGGGTCTCTTGACTCAGTGTACAGGAGTCCATCTTCCCAGTATACCTTGTGGGTACCTGTGGCGTTCCCAGCAGCCTCAGCAGCAGCCTGCTGTCTGAGGGGTTCAAGAGAAGGGCAGTCTAACTGGTCCTTCCCCAGGTCTTCCCTTGAGGGTCCCCCTGAACCCAAGAATTCAACTTGATCAAGTTCGAATTCCCTAGGCTCAGTTTCCCGCAATTCCTGTAGGTCAGCCTCCTCTGAGACTTGATCCTCGACCTGGGGCAAGGGGGAAGGCGCAGCCTTAACCCTACTGCTCTTTTTCTTGGGAGGTGTCTGGTCCGTTGTTCCAGGATCCAGCACCTGCTCAGTGGGGCATTTCCTGACCTGTGACCTGGTCACAGCGAACACATGTGCTGGCAAGCCTAACATTTCCATGTGAGTCCGGTGCTCCACTTCTGACCATTGTGACGACTCCAAATCATTGCCCAACAAACAATCCACTGGGAGGTCTGGACTAACTACAACCTTCTTTTGGCCAGTTACCCCTCCCCAGGAGAAAGCTACAATTGCCATACTGTGATTGGTAGTGACATTGCTTGCATTGGTCACCAGGAATTCTGTACCTGGCATGATCTGTCCAGGGTCCACAAAGTTGGGCGTCACCATGGTGACGCTGGCACAAGTGTCCCTATAGGCCTGAGCCATCTTTCCATTTATGAAAGGCGTCTGTCGGTATTTGCCCAAAGAATTGGGGCTTACGTCAGGGGATACGTCTGCGTCCCCCGTACTGACAAGGACAGCCTGAGTGAGTGTGCCAACTAGGTTGTCACGCCCCTCAGAACCCAGGGTTAACCCTACTAAACCCTTGGGAGGCGCACTACCACTGCTGACTGTACTAGGGGGCACAGGTGCCTTAGGGGCTGCAGTGGCAGGAGTCTGCCCTCCTCCTTTCTTGGTGCACTCACTAAACCAGTGAGATTTACTTTTACAGTACTGGCACCATCTTTTGGATTGGCCTTCTTTCTTCTTTTGGGGAGCCTGACCCCCACCCTCTTTGGGTTGTTGGGGACCTGTCGAAGACTTCTGGTCATTTTGTTCCCCCTTAGAATCTTTACCCTTCTGGTCTGCTTTCTTCTGACCACCTTGATTCTGGCCCTGGTTCTGTTTAACTCTCGTACGAACCCATCTGTCTGCCTTCTTTCCCAATTCTTGGGGAGAGGTCAGATCCGAGTCGACAAGATGCTGATGCAGCAACTGGTTCTGACAATTGTTTAAAATTTGTTCTCTCATCATCAAATTATACAATCCTTCGTAATCAGTAACCTTACTGCCCAGCAACCAGCCCTCAAAAGCCTTAGTGGCACAATCGACAAAATCAGACCAATCTTGAGACTGCGTTTTCTGGGTATCCCTGAACAGCACCCTGTACTGCTCAGTGGTTAGGCCGAACCCTTCAACGAGTGTATTTTTCAAGATTTGGTAATTGTTAGCATCCTCCACCCTTGTGGTGAGGAGCTTGTCTCTTCCTTTTCCTTCAAAGGAGAGCCACAAGATAGCTGCCCACTGACTCTGGGGAACGCCCTGCACAGTGCAGGCCCTCTCCAAAGCAGTAATCCATTTGTGGATGTCGTCCCCTTGTTTAAAGGGGGGCACTATCTTCCCAAGGTGTTTCGTATCGAAACTCTTTTCCCTATTGCTAGGTACATTGCTGCCACCAGTGGGGACTACCCCACTTAACTGTTGCTCTCTTGCAAAGGCAAGCCTCTCTTTGGCCAGGGCAAGTTCTTCCCTTTCGATCCTTAGATTAGCTGCCCTTTCCTTAGCTTCGTACACTCTCCTCTGAGGGGACGTCATCCCTCTCTGAGACGAGTTGTGAGAGCCATTGGTTTGAAGGGATCTGCCAGAGCCTCTCGACAGAGATCTGGCTCGTCCATTCCCAATGTTAAGCTGACCTGATAGTGGCCCCAGGGGTCCCCCAGTACCGCTATCATGTTTGCTTAAGTTGGACCTGCTTAGTCTGACGACTTCTACCTGTCCCTTATCTGCCTCATCCCCAGAGAGATCCTCATCCTCATCTTCCTCCCCATCTTCGTTCTCAGTTGCGAGGTGGATGAGGTCAGGATCGTCTCGGGTTCCCTCGAGGGGAGGCATGTCTCCTTCTGGATTAGAATGGCTAAGAAGCTTCTCAGCCTTTCTGGCATCATAAGTCTCGAGGAGACCAATCAGAAAGGAGGTGGTGGGGTTAGCCCCTTGCTTAATCTTCCTAGAGGTACATACTTGTCGTAACTCATGGAAGTTAAGCGCAGTATATCTTGAAGGGATGACCTGTGGAGGGTCAACTGACACAAGGGGAGACTCAGAGTTTCCTCCTTTGTCCGACATACTGTTTCTAGTGCGGTGTAAGTGATGCACCTACCTACACTATGTGTTTCCCTACTGTTCCCTTGCTAAGAGTTGCAGCCAAGGTGTGCTAAGCCTTGAGGAGCTACAACAGCTGGTTCAGTAGAACTCAGAGTATTCTAAGCTTTAGTTATATGTACTAACAGTACTTATGCGATCTTTCAACAAGATATTCTTAGGATACGTGTGGTAAAACAACAGCAAGCTCAAATCCCAACCGCTGCTCACCAATGTGAGAAGTTGGCCCGATATGCAACGTTCGCTATGGTGTTTGGTTGTAAGTCAACCTTATAGACCAGCTATCCTAGTAGCGTGGATACGAGCAGTCTAAGGCTAAAGACTCGAGAGGGCGCGTTAAGCCAGCTGTTTACCACACATGTACCCCTTGAACACCAAGTGAAAGGACACCACACAAGTGTTATGAAAATAAACAGGATATTTATTAAGAATCACAACAGCCCTGTACTCTTTATGAGGACAGGGTACTAAGCACAAACCAAATCTCTTTAGCAAATACTTCAAGTGCACAATTAAAACAAGTGTCCGAGGACACGGAAAGGTTAAGGTCTCGGGCGGACCCGATAAGGCAAGTCGGAAGCGAGGGACTCGGGACCCTAGAGTAAGGAGGCTATGCAGGCACCGAAATGCCGAGTTACCTAGCCACGAGGGCTGCGGCTGCACAAGTCTTACAGGCGTCGGGGTCTTCGCTGACGAGCCAGGAGCCGGAAGAAAGGAGTTGCTGGCCGGCGACCAGTGCTGAATAGTTCGTAGAGATCCAAGCCTGGATCGGAGATTGATGAAACCTGAAAGCAGAGGGGACCAAGTTCGTACTACTAGCCAGTAGTCAGAGGGTACCAGGAAGGCACCGGTTGGCCGTCACCTCGACCAGGTGAGTGGGCGACGCTAGGCTCTGCAGTCTCTCGGACCAGGAGGCGTTGTCGGCGACCACGGTGGAGGTGCGAGCTGTCCCACGACGGATGTCGCTGTCGGCGTCTTGAGTGGACCAGGAGGGTCCGGGGTGCTTCTCGGAAAGATGGAAGCAAGGGCCAGTCTGGAGCAACCAGACCGGCAGTGTTGATTCTCGAGTGTCGTCACAGAAGGACACGAGCCAGCGGCTAGTGACCAGACAACGTGCTGAGCAGCGAGCAGAAGGGCCCCACGCAGATCGTGGAGATGCTGGGAGACTGCACTTCGGTGCTGGAGCGGCTCAGGGTCGGGGCTTCTCGGACCCCAGAGCACTCACCAGGGAATTGCTTCGATGGTCGTGCTGGTTTAAGAGTGTGCAGGTTCTGATGATGGCCGGTCCCTCGAGGTCTCGTCGCACCCACAGATCACAGCTGAGCTGATGACGTGGGTAGAGGTCAGAGGTGCCAGGGAAGCCGGTTCTCGTCGAGCTGGGCCGTCGGATTCCTTGAGGAAGGACTTACAGCAAACCGCAGAGTTCTTAGATGGTGCCCGCTGATGCAGGGTGACTACTCCTTAGCCACAAGGGAGAAATCTTGAGAAGAGTCTTGAAGGTCCTTTCGTGGAAAGTAGTTCTTGATTCAAAGATGATCTAATTTGGAAGGGTCCCCGCTCCGGTCTTTATCCTAAAGAAAGGGGTGGGTACATGACTAGGTCCTGCCCTAAGGGTGGGACCAGGAAGGGGGGTAGTTACGCCCCTCTCCCCTGCCGGGCTTTCCCCAGGCCAGGGCTGTCGCCCCTGGAACTGGTTCTAACCGGCAGATGCGTAGTGAGCACCGGGGTGCCACTCCGCAGTCACCTTCTCGCCAAAGCCCTACCTACCCAGAATACACAAACCCTGTCTGGGACGGTGCGAACAGCGCCCTCGACAGGAAACCCTTTGTCCAAGTGCTCCTCGCTGGAAGGACTCCCAGCAGCAGGAGGTCAGACTTGTGTCTGTGGTGGCAGCATCCATTTTGTGGAGCTGAGGCTTTAGTTAACTTTAACCGGGGTTCACAGTTACGTACATGTCGTGTCCCTCTAGAAGGGCGGAATGCTAACCTCGTCGCCAGGGTTGGTGAGAGGGCAGCATCCCGATTCGTATGACACCTTACTCGACATGCCTTGATAACGCGATACCGGGGTTACCGATATGGCACGCGTTATCATGGAACAGCTATTGGGCCTTGATCCCGCAAGCTGCAGCCGGGCTCGGCTCGGGCCTGAACCTAACTCACACGAGCCCACGCACTCTGCCTTCAGGATTGATAAGGCCTGCCATAGGAGTGACTGATAGGGACTCGGGTGTCCAGTGTATGGTTAGATATAGGGCTACTATACCTAAAGCGAAGGGTGGTTACACGTCTTCGCCCCAGCTGTCGTGCAGCCAGTTGTGTCAAATTTGAGAGGCCAGCCAGGGGTGGCATAATACATGCTGCAGCTCCTGGCGGCCCTGGGTACACCTATGCCCTGCGTTACGGGGTCTGATAAGGTGGCCCAGTACCAATTGGTAAATGCACCTAGGGTACATATCGTAATTTAGAAAGAGAACAGCCAGGCTGTGGGTCTGATTAGCAGGCCCACAGCCAGAGAAAGTCGTAAACCAGTGAAACAAAAGCAAAAAAATCTGGGTGATCATAGGATTGCAGACCCTACTCTCCTACACACGGGATGGGTGGTACTTAAAGAAATCTCACAAGTACTGCTGGGCCTAATACCTAGCCCTAAAAGTAAAAACGTAAGTAGGCGCTTTCTCTACTTTGGGTTGTTGCTGGCAAGGAGGCGCATTATCATAGTGTGGCTCAGGCCTGGGCCCCCACAGCTGGGAGAGTGGATGAAAGATATATGTAAGTGGGCGACGGCAGAGAGGGTGCAAATGAAGATGGTGCATAAAGACGAGAAATTTGTGGTGTGGTATCAAATGATGGTAGACCTTAGAGGAGGGCTCGATACGGAAACTCTGGAGTCTGGGGGTGTGGGAGATGTTGCATCACAGGAGAGACATTAAGGGAAAGAAATAGCATGGCCTAACATGAAGCGCTCAGGAATAGTACATAGCACCCAGGCATACAGTACCATCTGAACTGTGACTTTATGTTTGGAGTAGAAGAAGGAGGGAAGGGGGAGAGGCAAGTTGAGATTGGCAAGACTCATGTAGATATTATGTAAAGTACTCGATGTGCATATTATTCTATTGGAAACAATAAGCAAACAGGAACTTGGTCTCTCCCTTGTTAGTGCTCCCTGATTTGTAAGGACAGATTAATGTGAATGTTGGAAGATGATATGATCAATTTCTGCACCATGCTCGGAAGGGAGGAACGGGGGACTATATTGTTATCTCGATATCCGCCTGTAAACTGATGTCTATGTGATATATTAATGGCAATAAGATTTTTTTTTAAGTAATTAGAGGGGGTACAGTTATTAAAGGATTGCTCTGTGAAATTCAAAGACATATTGCTGGCAGCAGTATCACTGATTATTGTATGGCTTGATGGCATGGAACAAATACTCCAGGCGATTAACCACCTTGGCCAGAGCATGCCCAAACCCTGTTGCAGCTTCAGTACCAATGCCGGCCGCAGTCACGGATCAAAGATGGGCTGGAAGTTCTTAAACATAATTTCCTTTAGCACAGGGTAGTACCATAGCAAGGGCGCAATTCTCAAGCAAACGTCTGTTGATTTCACCAGCAATGGATAATGATACAACTTTAAATTATATGAGATACTGTCAAAGGGATCCCCTGAAGACTTGTGCTAGACAAAGAACGGAGCTAGCAGGGGGCTCAGCTCAAATCATTAAATAGCTTGTGATTAACTTACCCTCACCATCTTGCCCTTATGTTCTGGTTCTATCAGGAATCCCTCCATTGCAAAAGAGACGCAGAACAACCTTTTGAATAAATCTCTGAATTGGTTAAACTGACACAGGAACTTCCCCCTCAAGTTGAGAAGCAATATTTTGCTGACAAGAAGCGTGGGTTAGATTGGGTCTGGGCCTGTGGACAAACAAGGTGACTGTGTAATAATTCATTTTAAACCACCTTCCCTGGTTAAGCAAGTGCTTTTTGGGCAAGAAGGGAGTCACCTGACCGCTAACAATATTTTACCACTCCCTTTGGGTTACTTTTATAAACCAGGTTTACTTACACCCAAGCGCTCCAACGGTTCAGCTGTCCCTTCCACCGTATTGCCATCTTCATCCTTTGTCATTCGGGTTCATAACCAATTTGAAGCTTTGGCAAATGTTGATTGACTTGGTGACCGAGTGATGGACCATCGTGCCTCCCCAGCTGTCACAACCACTATTGCTGCTGCTGTAGATGTGCCTTCTGCTACCTCCCTCAAATTGATATCCTGGAACATTGCAGGACTATCTTCTTAACTTGCAACACCAGAGTGGTATGTTATGTTATGTTATGTTATGTTAAAAGATTTATACCGCGCACGTACACCGAGACGGTTTCTTGGCGCTCATAACAAACATAGCTAGCCAGGGCAGGAGAGTTACTCAAAAGCCACCTTGAAGAGGTGTGTTTTTAGGGTTTTGCGGAACAACTCATATGAGGTAAAGTGACGAAAGGAAGAAGGGAGGGAGTTCCAGTAGGAAGGGCCAAGAAAAGAAAAACATAATCCTCCATGTTTTTTTCGGCGGAATGATGGAATGCAGAGGAGATTATTGGCAGAAGATCGTAAGTTGCGGGTAGGAGAATAACGCTTAAGTTTGGAGGAAATAAACTCAGGGGCCTGGTTATGCAAAGATTTGAATAGGGTGCAGCCTAGCTTAAAGGAACATCGTTTAGCCACAGGGAGCCAATGGAGGCTCCTCAGGAGGGGGGAGACATGCTGGTGTTTGGGTTGGTGGTACACCAGGCGTGCTGCCTGGTTCTGGATCAGCTGAAGTTTATGAAGCTGATAGCCAGGAATCCCCGCATACAAGATGTTGGCAAAGTCAACTCTGGAGATGACCAGAGCCAGTATTACTAGAATGAGTGCCTCTCTGGTTAAGAATCTGCAGATCTTGCGGATCCTGCGTAGTTGGAAAAAGCAGGATGATGTCACCGCTGAGATCTGAGGTTTCATGGAGAGATCCTCCGAGATGATCACTCCTAGGCTTTTCACAGAGCTGACCGGGCAGGGGGGGAGACCCAAAGAGGGGGGCCAATAGTTGTCATCCCAAGGGTTGGACGGACCACCCATCAGGACAAGTTCCGTTTTAGACGGATTCAGCTTGAGCTGGCTGTGAGCCATCCAGTCCGAGATGAGTAACATGGTTGTTTGGAAGTTGAGGCAAGAGGAAGGTGTAACGTCCAAAGGAAAGATCAGTTGTAAATCATCGGCATAATTGTATATTGTAGCAGAGGAGTGGCGAAGGGAAGCCATGAGAGGTTGCATATAAAGATTAAAAAGGAGAGGAGAAAGAGCAGATCCCTGGGGAACACCACAAGTGAGGGGGAGAGAAGAAGCAGAGAAGGTGGAGAGGTGGACTGCCTGGGAGCGGTCCTGCAAGAAGGATTGAACCCAGTCAAGGGCAGTGCCCAGAATGCCGGCGTTACTGACACGGTCGATCAAGATAGTATGATCGACCGTGTCAAAAGCCGCCGACAGGTCTAACAGAACAAGGGCTTGGGGGATATTGTTGTCGGCCCCAGTTCGAAGTGTGTCCATCACAGCTGCAATCACCATCTCCGTAGAATGCAGGGGGCGAAAGCCCGCCTGCTGGGGATCAAGGAAGAAGGAAGACTCAATAAAAGCGCTCAAACATTTGGTGACGTAGGTCTCTAAGATCTTTCCCAGGAAAGGAAGAAGGGAAATAGGTCTATAATTGCTTAGCACTTGGGGGTCTGCACTGGGCTTTTTCAGGATAGGTAACACTACCGCCTGTTTAAAAGCTTCTGGGACGACGCCTGATGTTAAAGAGGAGTTAAGAAGGGCTAGAGCGGGGCCAGGACAGTGCATAAAGATTTCTTTGAAAATATGTGGGGGGCAGCAATCCTTCGGGGACCCGGAGCTAACTTTGTGAAGGAGACTGTTAAATTCAGTGATGGAAATGGGAGGGAAAGATAGAAATTTCTGAGAATTTTCCGGGGGGAGGGGAAATGATTTGGAAGGAGAAGGTGGAGAGATATTGTTTTTGATGGTGGAAATCTTATCTTGAAAGAAAGCATTGAGCTCATCGCACAGAGCCTGAGTGGGAACAGGTGGGAGGGTGACACGATCGGGAAGGGAGAGCTCGTTGACTATTGAGAAGATGTCTTTGGCTTTGGTATAATGTTATTGATTTGTATGAAATATGTTTGTTCCAGGAGACATGGTCTACTACCCCCCTTCACCAGCAGGAGTTTGCATCTTATAATGAGGTGGCAATCTCCTTGGGGAGAGGTAGGCCCTCCGGGAAGTAACCATCTGGGTTAAAACTACATTGTGTGCTGTCATTAAAGAAGTTAAACTGGGCTCACTGGACATTCTTGATATTAGCCTTGCATTGCCTGGTTGTATCCCTTGTCATGTCTATAATAATTACTGCAGGCACAGGGGTAGAAAACCTGAGTCGAATGAAATCACCTTGCTAATTGCACATTTAGCTTCAGTCCCAAATGAGATAATAAAAATCGTATCAGATGACCTCAACTGCCAGTTTGAGCCCCTAGATGCTCATTTTAGTCTTCACTCCATAGAGGAATATCAGGCTTGGTATGTACCTCAATTGTCACTTTACCAGCAGTTAAATGTTTTCCCTTTGCAGTCCAACTAAACGCATTTGTGCTAAACCGGCCCTTAGGCCTGTAATGGTAGGTCTACTTCTGATAAGGAGCGAAATCATATATTCAGTCGCCCGCAGGAGTTGAGCCGTTGAATTATATCCTATTGGATGTTAGGCTATGGGCTGTTTTAACCCCTTCGCCTCTGATGACGAGCTCAGCTCGTCATCAGCCACGGTGGTCTTGTGCGGATGACGAGCTGAGCTCGTCATGTAACGCGGGTTTTTGTAAATTGCTGCACAGCTGAAAAATTATTTTTCAGCTGTGCAGCAATTTACAAAAACCCGCGATGCGGTTAATATACTTGACTGTGATCCCTCACATTGATAGTGACCACAATCCTTTACCATTAGAGCTGATGATGATAATCCCAGCAGCATGTACTAATCCCAATGGCCCTCTTGATGGTTGATTGGTTTTGTCATCAAGCAGGCGTTGGGTGGGCTAGAGTACTATTTTACCATCAGAAGACGCGATTGGTAAGATGTACTGTTGTGTTGCTAGGTTGAGCAAGTACTGATATGGTTTCACTTATGCAATTGCTTGGCAATGTATTTATCATTTTGCATCGTTACTAAAATTGGATCAGAAACCGAACGTCATTGTTCACTAATTACTATTTATTTCTGCCCTACCACAGGCACTGCTGTTATTCTTTCTGTAGATGTATCATCGTAAACCGATATACAAATTAAGTTAGAAAACAACGTTTGTTTGTTATTTCATTAGGTGTAATAGCCTTAGACCTTCATGGAAACATCGCTGTGGGTGAGTATTCAACAAAAGACTGATTTGTTTCTTACTTTGATTTTCTTGCTGTACCTTTTCCAGATTTTCTTAAATTGTATTTAAATCCCTTTCGCAATATAAAATAGTAAAGTTTGTGAAAGGCCATGATAATGATGTACCATTTCAACAGGAAGAGAGATTATACAGCAAGCAGAATGGATACCTCACATACTATGAGTACTATTGTATTGAGGTGAACGTAACTCGTGTAATTTGTTGTAGTATAATTACACTAAATTACTCAAGATTCCATAAATTACAGGAAGAGTGTTACCCGGCTTTTAGCGCTATTTTCTTAGTGCAAAATGCACCCTTGTGGCCCAAATAGATATGAGGATGCTTTTTGCATTAGGAAAATAGCGCTAATTACAGCAGAAAGCGAACAGCAGCAGCCACTTGTGCTCTTTTCCTGGGCGTTTGAAGTAGGTATTTTAACTCTAAATTACTCTGAATGATGCTAGTGGCGTAATCTTGTAATTTTGAATCACAAGAGTAATGCGAAATTAGCAAAATTACTCAGATTACTATGGCGTCTTTAAACTTTCACCCAGGTCCTCTCTTGTTTTCCTAAATAAAAGGTCATTTCTGTCCACACTGAGGTTTACTATACCTTCTCTCTACTTCTCTCACGCTTCTCATATAGAAGCCATTAAGAGGTACAGCATAGTGTCTCATCACAGCCCAGTCTCCCCTCTCTTGCTCAGTCATGTTCAACATGTTCCATGCTGGCGTAATTCCACACTAAGGAAGGTACAGCATATCTTTCTCTTCCTAAGTAGATAACAGCACAGACCAAGTATTTATCACACAGCAACATTGTGTATCATGGCTTTTACTGGAAGGGTGATGTTAGGATTTGGATGTACCACAAGATATGGCTGTGGGGCCTTATCGTGGAGTACGCTCACATATACCATACCAGATCCAGTCAGTATTGTTTACTTAACGCTAAACCAACCCTGAGTAGCTGTGGCTGGAGCAGTAAGGCATGGCAAAGGAACTCAGTGTAAAGCATTTAACAGCACCAAACAAAGAAATAAGAAAGTCACACAACAAGAAAGAGACAGGACAAGAATTTATAAAAAAATAGTGCATATTTTTAGGAATTTTTAGGGAACTTGATCATCAAAATCTATTGGCGGGTTCCGGAGATACATGTTTTAGACTTTTTATCACTTTTAAATGCAACCACAAACAAGCATTGGTCACCAAAAAGTTTGTAAACTTTTCAAAATTTTGAAAGAGTTAGTGCGGGCAATCAGGCACGGGTTGGGTGACCAAACCCTACAAGGAAAAGGTCTAGGGGACTAGAGAGGATACTTTGGACAGTTACCTGGTCACCAGAGTGTTTTTAAGGCAAGGTCGAAACTTTACAGGACGACCGCCAAAGACATCAATGGAGAGGTGCTGATGCTGAGGATACAGGCAAAAGATGCTCAAAGGATGCTCTGGTTGAGGTGCAGTCAATGGGGGTGTCTTTGTGGTTGTCCCTCGGTCCACAGGTGATGAGGGCCGACTTTGGCCACAGATATCTGTATCCCTCGAAGGCCTCTACATTGGAGTAGCAGGCCAGACGATGCTGGGCTACTGCGGTTGGGGTGAAATCCTTAGGCGGGGGTCGGTGTCCCTTAAGTACGACAAATTCGGACTTTGATAGCACTACTGGGTCCTGCAGACATGAGTGCAACTTTTGTCTCTCTCAGATGTGTCATTTTGTGCACCCGGCAACTGGCAGCACCAAAACCTCTGCAGTGGCTACCAACTTGTCCCTTTAGGCTTCTTCAGCTCTTTTGTCCCTGCAGCTGGTTCTAGGGGATTGACCAACTGATCCTTGGAGTCACTGCTGTAGGTTGGGGCTGGGAATCATTTTTCCCCAATCCAGGAGCCACAGGCATGGTCTAAATTTCGCTAGCCCACTGTGCAGTAGGTGCAGTCCTTCCGAAGGTACAGCCTCTCTTTGTTCAGTTTCAGAGGCAGCAGGACAGCTCCCTTTTTGGTTCTCTCTCTGAATCTAGCTTGATCTGAAGGACAGGGTGCCGAGGGTTCCACATTTATCCCAGGAAAGAGCCCCGAGGTGATCAAGCGGTCACTAGCAAGTGGCTATTGGGTCCCCTCCAAGTTTCCTGTAATGTGTGGCATCTAGTTATTTCAGAGTGTCCCATTCTTGCCCCTTTCAAAATGGCATGCCCCTTCTTGGTCATCACCCTAGAGGTGTGACTAACAGTGGGCTACACGCCCAGGGGGAAACCGTTTGGGTCGGGTTTCCTATCTCTGATTCTATCTCCTAATTGTCTGAAGGAACAGAAATCATCCTGCTCAGGGGTGTTGTCGCAGTCATCCTTTGAATACGGATTCCCCTTTGAAGCTCTCCTTTTGGACTAACACCCTGGGTTTTCCATCCTGGAAGAGGAGGTCTCACCTCGCTCTGCAGCAAATGCAGAGTGGGTCAGAAATATGTCTGTGTGTCAAGCCCTTTGTGAGGCCACTGGACAAGCTGGAGTGCAGAGTGGCAACTTTCTAATAGTTGCTAACTTTAACAGTGACTTTCAATTTGACCTGGCCATCAGGTCAGATTTAATGCCACAATTAATTTGACACCTTACTCAACCTTGTTAGGTAGGTTAGCCATGCTGGGATGCCAGTAATATTGTGTTAGCCAGTGGGGCTACTAACCTTTCCAGCGCAAAACAGCAATTGGATGTTGCTGTTAAGACATATTAAAAAATGTATGTCCTGCTTAATAATATATAGCTCCCTGCCATCGGACTCCATTGGCCCTCCTTAGGGGAGACACACATATATCATTAGGAGAAGTAAATGTAAATGTAAATGTAATTTGTACTTGTAAAGCGCACTAATACCCCAACTGGGGTGTCCTGGCGCTGTAACGCATACCGCTGTGGAACCCTTCCTGGCTTTTCCCTGTGAAATGTCCACTCATGGGCACACCCAAGGTGAAGCCAGGCATTCTAGCGCTGTTGGTGGCTTAGCCGTTAGGTGTAATGTTAAAGTCGAACTAGCAGCGTAAACATTGCCCATTAAGTCTGCAGAGGCAGGCTGTGGTCCATTTTGCCTTTGTCACTTTCAGGGTGGCACAGTGCTGAAGCCCTGGGTGAACACTCTCCTACATACCCCAGTTATAAGTAAGTCAGTACTTGCCAGTTGAGTGTATCCAATTTAACATATCTTTTATATAAGGTTAGAACACTGGCACTGAGGTCTGGTTAGCAGGCCTCAGTGCACTTTCAGAGGCGAAAAACTATCAGCTTCATACCAAAAATGTGGGGGGTGAACATGCAAAAAGTGGCATTTTCTCACAGGTTATAACAACGGTTTGCCATCCCTAGTAACCGGTGTGCAGAGTGAAATTCTCTCAAGAGTTGGGTGAGGTGATGTTGCAGCAGCAAAGGGAATAAGGATCATGGCGGAATCATGCAGATTTTAGAGAGATTTGCACCCTGAAGGACAAAAAAGTTGAAATAGAGTATGTTTTCTACCAATGGACCTGATTTTTGAGGTTAGTGGTACTCACTGATTAAAGGGGATACAAGCTTTAACACTGCATTAATGGTGACTTCCTTCAGCACCCAAGACCAAAACAAGGAAAATAAAACAAGGTTGCACAAATAGCACTGCAATAGCATATTAAGGCCCACAGGGCAAAGCGAAATTAACACATGGCTTCATGTGTTAATTCTGCGTCTTTTTTTGTAAGTGACTTTACAACCTACGCTATTTCACGCTATATTACCAAGTGTGCATTTACTGTGCATAAATACGAGGTGAAATACCGCATGCAGTGAAATTGCATGGAGTAAAATTGTTTTCTTCAGTTATGAGAAGCAGGGAAAGAAGAACACAAGGCTTAACAGCTAGAACGGCCGACCTTGAAGCTGGGGAACCAGGTTCGAGTCTGACGGGAGGCTCAAACATCCTGTGATTCTGGGCACATCACTTCATCTCTCTGTGACTAACAAAATGAATGTGTCCCTCTGTAATGCAACTGATGCTCATGTAAAGCGCTCTGATACCTTCAGGTCGAGTTTGCCCAATACCAAACTGGGAATAAAATACCACCTAACTGCTCCTGCTACCCTGAGTAGATAGTACCCTTTGGAAAACATAGCTGCGAGCATGTAAGTCGCAAAATCAAAACACACTGCAGGTACCGTAGTAAGTTAATTTCACTACAACTCAAAAATTATGTTCTTCAGCACAAATAATTAAAATATGAATAGTATACTATAACGACCAGTATAGCACAACATAAGATTGAAGTTAGAACCGTGAACACACAAAGAAATTGCTGGTGTCATTCCGAATGGACCCGTTACTATGTGACCTTTGCAATTAGAAGATATGGTGCAGATCTGGAGTTTCCTTTGATCCACTGGCATTGACCGGTTCGGAGTGATACTATGGCCAAAATATGTGCCAGAAGTATTGTG
Organism: Lissotriton vulgaris; assembly: GCF_964263255.1. Classification (NCBI taxonomy): domain Eukaryota; kingdom Metazoa; phylum Chordata; class Amphibia; order Caudata; family Salamandridae; genus Lissotriton; species Lissotriton vulgaris. The sequence goes on from NC_141694.1 coordinate 1,468,980,699, forward strand.
GCCAAAAGCAAACCCACAACATCGAGGTCCGACTACAACCTTCAACACGGTGGCCCAAATGCAGAACTAAAAGAATGAAGCAGGCCAACCCCACAAGTCCCTGCCAGCCACCAGACAAAAGAGAATGACCATTGTCATAAGGATCTCCTAAGTCACTCAAGGCTGCGCTTGGAACATATCTGGACTTGGGTATCAAGCTGCACCAATATCATACTAGCGCTAATGTACGATAGGCATTCATGGGCATGCAGACATTTATGCCCTGATCAACATCTCAAATAAACATCACTCATGTTACCTTTCACTAACAATTTATCAAGACCCCTTCAATAATAGACAAAGAATGCTACATTATGTATATTCACTGAAAATACCCTGTTGGGTATAACTCAGCAAATGCAATCTGAAAAAGCCCTGAAATGTGCCAGTTTTTGTATGCAGACCACAATGCACAGCATAACTGACCCAACAGCTTATTTTTCCAGTGCTATCGGCAAAAGGGTGTACTGAGCATGGTGAACTGTGTCAGTTATAATGTGTGCAGCAAACCGTCACTGATGAGTTTCAGGTCTTTTAAGGGGTTATGTTCACTGCTATGCATGGCTTTTGGTGGTGCACAGCACCGGCCCTCCATAAATAGAGGGCTTGGCTCCTTTTAGGTCGAGCCTGGGCAGCGCATACGCCGCTCTGTGAGGCGTGCTGTATTCGGTATATGGGCTATTGGGGACTTTGAACATGCCCACCGCTTTTGGTTGGTTATTTGGACTGCTTTTTAAAATTCCTTTTCTCTGGTTGGTTAATCAATGACTCTCACGTATAGTCATTTATATACTACAACTCTCACATACATTGTCTTTTAGATATGTAGTTACTTGGACATGTACCACTGATACATCACATCTCTCATCAACACACCCATACACACACTCACCCGCCCATACAGCTGTTTCCACATGCACTCTTGAACCCATACACCCAGTGAATTAACCACCCACACATCTATGCACAGTCACACACCACACACCCACACACACGCACACTCAGTCTCCCATACAAATACTCAGGCAACACATCAATAACCCATATAGACAATCATGTAGCTACTGACCAACACATGCAGCAGCTTACACGACAACAGACATACTGATACACACATTCAGACAGTTTAGTCACTAACCCATGCATTCAGTAAAACATATTTAATCACTCACTTATACAGTCAGTCACGCACCTACTAAATCCTTCATCCAAACACTTATACACCCACTCATTCTTCAATACACCTTGGCATATATATAAAACATAATTAAACTTTACAGAAACACACAGTCACTGAATGATGTCATCAGTGATGTCATTTGAGATGTTATCAGTGATGTCACTGACCATGTCATGAATAATGTAATATGTGACATCATCAGCAGTGCATTGCTGGGTCGCGAGTTATAGTTAGCTGAACAAACAATAACGAGGGAATTTCTATGGTTTTGTACGAGTGAATTGTTCAACTAACTATAACGTCCCTGAAACCTGTTTTTTTCAGTGAATTTCAAAGGTTTTTAAATGCTAATTTCTAACTATAACATGTTTGAAACCTATGTTTTTTTCAGTGAATTTCAATGGTTTTTAAATGGTAATTTCTAACTATGCCTACAAAGTTAGGACATGTGAAGAAAGAGGAAAAAACATGCAGAAAGAAGTAAGTCAAATGCAGAAAGAGGCAACAGATGTCCAGAAAGACGAAGAAAAGTGCAGGAAGAAGCAAGAGATGTGCAGAAAGAACCAACAGCGGAGCGGAAAGTCCTCCTGTGCCCCCAACTTTTTACTGGCGGGTACTAGTGGTAACTGACTCTGACTATCCAGGACCGGAGCCAGTCCTATGCTAAAAGACATACAGTGAAAACACCTACATACACTAGGGAAAACTATGCGTTGGGGTACCCCTGTGATTAGCATGACCTCCTCTGTATTTGCCATGAGTTAGTGTCTGGGTCATTGTATGACTACATGGGTAGTGACTGGATGATTAGAGTGCTGCAAGGACAGTGCATGGTGATTTTATAACTGCTTGGGTTTTGGCGGAGTGATTGGATAAGTACATGATGCTGGATGGGTGATTTGTGGAGTTCATGGGTAGTGACAGAGGGATTTCCGGAGTGCATGGGTACAACCTGGGTAATTGGAGTAGTGAATCAGTACTGTGTAGGTGGTAGAGGTCTGCATGGGTAGTGCACATGGGATTGTAGCAGTGCATGTGTTAGTGCCTGGGTCATTCCATGAGTCCATGGGTACTGACTGGAAGATTAGAGTACTGCAAGGAGCGTGCATGGTGAATTTATAAGTGCTTGGGTTTTGGTGGAGTGATTGGATAAGTACATGGTGCTGGCTGGGTGATTAAAAGAGTGCATGGGTACTGACAGGGCGATGGCTGGACTGCATGGGTAGTGCTCAGAGGATTGTAGCAGTGCATATGTTAGTGCCTGGGTCATTGCATAAGTACATGGGTACTGATTGGATGGTTAGAGTACTGATAGGATAGTGCATGGTGAATTTATAAGTGCCTGGGTTTTGGCAGAGTGATTGGATAATTACATGGTGCTCGCTGGGTAATTGGAGGAGTGCATAGGTAGTGACAGGGCGATGGCTGGACTGCATGGGTACTGCTCAGGGTGATTGGAGGAGTGCATGAGTTAGTGCATGGGTCATTGCATGAGTGCATGGGTAGTGACTGGATGATTAGAGTGCTGCAAGGAGAGTGCATGATGAATGTATATGTGCTTGGGTTTTGGCGGAGTGATTGCATAAGTACACACGTCACATCAGGCCCTGCCCCCTCGCCTTCACCACTGTGCAAACGCGCCCCCTGGCAGGTTTTAATTTGGGGGATTAATTCCCCTTGAATCCTGAGGGTTTCTGGGGGCCAACTAGCCCACCAGGTACCTCCAGTAAGCGCCACAGAGCTGCGTTGCAGAGAGGTGGTCCGAGGCCATGCCCCTTTTTACACCTCTCTGCAACGCACTCTGTGGCGCTTACTGGACGTACCTGGTGGGCTAGTTAGCCCCCAGGGACGCCCCCTCCCTGCACCACTGTGCAAACGCACCCCCTGGTGCGTTGTGAATTGGGGGATTAAGTCCCCTTGAGTCCTGAGGGTCCCTGTGGGCCAACTAGCCTACCAGCTACCTCCAGTAAGCGCCACAAAGCTGTTTTGCAGAGTGGTGTAAAAAGGGGGCATGGCCTTGGACCACCTCTCTGCAACACAGCTCCCTGGCGCTTACTGGAGGTACCTGGTGGGCTAGTTGGCCCCCAGGGACCCTCTGGATTCAAGGGGACTTAATCCCCCAAATTAAAATGTGGCACAGGGCGCGTTTGCACACTTGTCACATCAGGCCACGCCCCCTCCCTGCACCACTGTGCAAACACGCCCCTGGAGCCTTATAAATTGGGGGATTAAATCCCCTTGAGTCCTGAGTGTCCCTGGGGGCCAACTAGCCCACCAGCTACCCCCAGTAAGCACAACACTTGCTATGTCAGGCCCTCCCCCTCCCTGCACACTGTGCAAACGTGCCCCCTGGCGCATTGTAAATTGGGGATTAATTCCCCTTGAGTCCTGAGTGTCCCTGGGGGCCAACTAGCCCACCAGCTACCCCCAGTAAGCACAACACTTGCTATGTCAGGCCCTCCCCCTCCCTGCACACTGTGCAAACGTGCCCCCTGGCGCATTGTAAATTGGGGATTAATTCCCCTTGAGTCCTGAGGGTCCCTGGGGGGCAACTAGCCCACCAGGTACCTCCAGTAAGCGCCACAGAGCCTCGTTGCGGAGAAGTGTAAAAAGGGGCGTGGCCTCTGAACACCTCTCCGCAACGCAGCTCCCTGGCGCATACTGGAGGTACCTGGGGGGCTAGTTCACCCCAGGGACCCTCAGGATTGAAGGGGACTTAATATCCCAATTTACAATGTGCCAAGGGGTGCGTTTGCACACTTGCTATGTCAGGCCCTGCCCCCTCTCTGCACCAGTGTGCAAACACACCCCCTGAGGGTCCCTGGGGGCCAAGTAGCCCACCAGGTACCCCCAGTAAGCGCCACAGAGCTGTGTTGCAGAGAGGTGTAAAAAGAAGCGTGGCCTCTGAACACCTCTCTGCAACGCAGCTCCCTGGTGCATACTGGAGGTACTTGGTGAGCTAGTTGGCCCCCAGGGACCCTCAGTATTCAAGGGGAATTAATTCCCCAACTTACAACGCGCCAGGGGGGCGCGTTTGCTGAGTGCTGCAGGCTGGGGGCGGGGCCAAGCTGCGATTCCGGCTTTTTACAAAACATTTTTTAAAGAAGGGGGCTGTGTGGCCCCCCTTCTCTTTCCCCTTTTTTTGGGCCCTTGGGACCCCATCCCCCAGGGCCTGACCCCTTTTAAAAAAAGTATTTAAACAGGAAGGGGGCTGCATGGGCCCTCCTCCCGTGGCCTATTCCGGCTCCGGGTACCCCATCCCCGGGGCAAGGCCACATATATTTTTTTATTAAGGAGGGGGGTTACGTGGCGCCCCTCCTGAGGCCTCTATTGGCCCCGGGGTCCCCATCCCCCGGGGCCGGCCTTTATTTATTTATTATTTTATTTGGGGATTGGGGACGCGTGGCCCCCTTCCGGGCCACTTCTAGCCCTGGGGACCCCATCCCCTGGGGCAGGCCCTATCTGTTGGGGACCAAGGGGGAGCACCAATGCCCCCACGGTCCAGCAGGCTCCCCGCCTCCTGCAGGAGCCAGCATAGCTTTTCCACACAGGAAGCTGCTAACATGCCGCTCCCCATGTGGAAAAGCAATCAGCTTTGGATTTTGGAAGTGAAAGCAGGTTTCCCTGCTCTCGCTTCCAAAATCCAAACCATGTTTACTATGACAGGGCGGGAGCCGCACAGCTCCCGCCCTGACATAGCAAACAGTAGTGTCCTGAGGGTGGGCACCCTGGGACACTGCAGGAGCCGGCCCTGGGTGGTGGCAGTCCCCAGGGCCATCAAGGGCTCCAGGAGGGGGGCCAGTGGCCCCCTTCCCTCGATTTCAAAGCCCCAGGAAGGTGGTGGTCCCCGGGGCTGGGGATCCACTACGGACCCCCATATCTCAATATTAAGTGCCCCGGGGAGGTGGTGGTACCCGGGGCAGTGTGGGGGGGCTTGAGCTCACCCCACACAAATTATTTTTTAGCCCCGGGGTTGAGAGGTGCTGTAGGCTTTGCGGGTTGAGTAGTGATGTAGGCGTTGTGGGTTGAGTGGTGCTGTACGCAATGGGGATTGAGTGGTGCTGTAGGCATTGCAGGTTGAGTGGTGCTGTATGCCGTGTGGATTGATTGGTGCTGTACGTTGTGGGGATTGATTGGTTTTGTAGGCGTTGCGGGTTGAGTGGTGCTGTACGCGGTGGGGATTGAGTGGTGCTGTAGGCGTTGCGGGTTGAGTGGTGCTGTAGGCGTTGCGGGTTGAGTGGTGATGTAGGCGTTGCAGGTTGAGTGATGTGTAGGTGTTGTGGGTTGAGTGGTGCTGTAGGCGTTGGGGGTTGAGTGGTGATGTAGGCGTTGCGGGTTGAGTGGTGCTGTACGCGGTGGGGATTGAGTGGTGCTGTAGGCGTTGCGGGTTGAGTGGTGATGGAGGCGTAGCGGGTTGACTGGTGCTGTAGGTGTTGCGGGTTGAGTGGTGATGTAGGCTTTGCGAGTTGAGTGATGAAGTAGGCGTTGCGGGTTGAGTTTTTTTGTAGTTGTTGCAGGTTGAGTGGTGCTGTACGCGGTGGAGATTGAGTGGTGCTGTAGGCCTTGCGGGTTGAGTGGTGATGTAGGCGTTGCGGGTTGAGTGGTGCAGTACGTGGTGGGGATCGAGTGGTGCTGTAGGCATTGCGGGTTGAGTGATGATGTAGGCGTTGCGGGTTGAGTGGTGCAGTACGCAGTGGGGATTGAATGGTGCTGTAGGCGATGCGGGTTGAGTGGTGATATAGGCGTTGCGGGTTGAGTGGTGATGTAGGTGTTGCGGGTTGAGTGGTGCAGTACGTGGTGGGGATCGAGTGGTGCTGTAGGCATTGCGGGTTGAGTGGTGATGTAGGCGTTGCGGGTTGAGTGGTGCTGTACGCGATGGGGATTAAGTAGTGCTGTAGGCTTTGCGGGTTGAGTGGTGCTTTAGGCGTTGTTGGTTGAGTGGTGATGTGGGCGTTGCGGGTTGAGTGGTGATGTAGGCGTCGTGGGTTGAGTGGTGATGTAGGCGTTGTGGGTTGAGTGGTACTGTAGGCGTTGCGGGTTGAGTGGTGATGTAGGCGTTAAGGGTTGAGTGGTGCTGTAGGCGTTGCGGGTTGAGTGGTGCTGTACGCGATGGGGATTGAGTGGTGCTGTACGCGATGGGGATTGAGTGGTGCTGTAGGGATTGCGGGTTGAGTGGTGCTGTATGCGGTGGGGATTGATTGGTGCTGTACGTTGTGGGGATTGATTAGTTTTGTGGGTGTTGCGGGTTGAGTGGTGCTGTACGCGGTGGGGATTGAGTGGTGCTGTAGGCGTTGCGGGTCGAGTGGTGATGTAGGCGTTGCGGGTTGAGTGGTGCTGTAGGTGTTGCAGGTTGAGTGGTGCTGTAGGCGATGCGGGTTGAAAGGTGATGTAGGCGTTGCGGGTTGAGTGGTGATGTAGGAGTTGCGGGTTGAGTGGTCCTGTACGCGGTGGGGATTGAGTTGTGCTGTAGGCGTTGCGGGTTGAGTGGTGATGGAGGCGTTGCGGGTTGAATGGTGCTATAGGCGTTGCAGGTTGAGTGGTGATGTAGGTTTTGCGGGTTGAGTGGTGATGTAGGCGTTGCGGGTTGAGTGGTTTTGTAGGCTTTGCAGGTTGAGTGGTGCTGTACGCGGTGGGGATTGAGTGGTGCTGTAGGCGTTGCGGGTTGAGTGGCGATGTAGGCGTTGCGGGTTGAGTGGTGCAGTACGTGTTGGGGATCGAGTGGTGCTGTAGGCAGTGCGGGTTGAGTGGTGATGTAGGCCTTGCGGGTTGAGTGGTGCTGTACCCGGTGGGGATTGAGTGGTGCTGTAGGCGTTGCGGGTTGAGTGGTGATATAGGCGTTGCGGGTTGAGTGGTGATGTAGGTTTTGCGGGTTGAGTGGTGCTGTACACGGTGGGGATTGAGTGGTGCTGTAGGCGTTGCGGGTTGAGTGGTGATGTAGGCGTTGCGGGTTGAGTGGTGCTGTAAGCGGTGGGGATTGACTGGCGCTGTAGGTGTTGCAGGTTGAGTGGTGATGCACACGGTGGGGATTCAGTGGTGCTGTAGGCATTGCGGGTTGAGTGGTGATGTAGGCGTCGCGGGTTGAGTGGTGATGGATGTGTTGCGGGTTGAGTGGTGATGTAGGCTTTGCGGGTTGAGTGGTGATGTAGGCGTTGCGGGTTGAGTGGTGATGTAGGCGTTGCGGGTTGAGTGGTGCTTTACGCGGTGGGGATTGAGTGGTGCTGTAGGCATTGCGGGTTGAGTGGTGATGTAGGCATTGCGGGTTGAGTGGTGCTGTACGTGGTGGGGATTGACTGGTGCTGTAGGCATTGAGGGTTGAGTGGTGATGTAGACGTTGCGGGTTGAGTGGTGCAGTACGCGGTGGGAATTTAGTGGTGCTGTAGGCATTGCAGTTTGAGTGGTGATGTAGGCTTTCACCGGGCACAAACACCACCAGACGTCAGTTCACGCTTCCACCTGACACACACCACCAGACGTCAGTGCACGCTTTCACCAAGCACACACACACCACCAGCCGTCATTGCACGCTTCCACCAGACACACACACTACTGGCCACGGTGGGGATTGAGTGGTGCTGTAGGCGTTGCGGGTTGAGTGGTGCTGTAGGCATTGCGTGTTGAGTGGTGATGTAGGCTTTGCGGGTTGAGTGGTGATGTAGGCGTTGCAGGTTGAGTGGTGATGTAGGCGTTGCGGGTTGAGTGGTGCTTTACGCGGTGGGGATTGAGTGGTGCTGTAGGCGTTGTGGGTTGAGTGGTGATGTAGGCGTTGCGGGTTGAGTGATGCAGTATGTGGTGGGGATCGAGTGGGGCTGTAGGCATTGCGGGTTGAGTGGTGATGTAGGCGTTGCGGGTTGAGTGGTGCTGTACGCAGTGGGGATTGAATGGTGCTGTAGGCGTTGCGGGTTGAGTGGTCATATATGCGTTGCGGGTTGATTGGTAATGTAGGTGTTGCGGGTTGAGTGGTGCAGTACGTGGTGGGGATCGAGTGGTGCTGTAGGCATTGCGGGTTGAGTGGTGATGTAGGCGTTGCGGGTTGAGTGGTGCTGTACGCGGTGGGGCTCGAGTGGTGCTGTAGGATTTGCGGGTTGAGTGGTGCTTTAGGCGTTGTTGGTTGAGTGGTGATGTGGGCGTTGCGGGTTGAGTGGTGATGTAGGCGTTGTGGGTTGAGTTGTGATGTAGGCGTTGTGGGTTGAGTGGTGCTTTAGGCGTTGCGGGTTGAGTGGTGATGTAGGCGTTGTGGGTTGAGTTGTGATGTAGGCGTTGTGGGTTGAGTGGTGCTTTAGGCGTTGCGGGTTGAGTGGTGATGTAGGCGTTGAGGGTTGAGTGGTGCTGTACGGGGTGGGGATTGAGTGGTGCTGTAGGCGTTGTGGGTTGAGTGGTGCTGTAGGCGTTGCAGGTTGAGTGGTGATGTAGGCGTTGCGGGTTGAGTGGTGCTGTAGGCGTTGCAGGTTGAGTGGTGATGTAGGAGTTGTGGGTTGAGTGGTGATGTAGGCGTTGCGGGTTGAGTGGTGCTGTACGCGGTGGGGATTGAGTGGTGCAGTAGGCGTTGCGGGTTGAGTGGTGATGTAGGTGTCGCGGGTTGAGTGATGCTGTACGCAGTGGGGATTGAGTGGTGCTGTAGGCTTTGCGGATTGAGTGGTGATAGAGGCGTTGCGGGTTGAATGGTGCTGTAGGCGTTGCAGGTTGAGTGGTGATGTAGGCTTTGCGGGTTGAGTGGTGATGTAGGCGTTGCGGGTTGAGTGGTTTTGTAGGCGTTGCAGGTTGAGTGGTGCTGTATGCGGTGGGGATTGAGTGGTGCTGTAGGCGTTGCGGGTTGAGTTGTGATGTAGGCGTTGCGGGTTGAGTGGTGCAGTACGTGCTGGGGATCGAGTGGTGCTGTAGGCATTGCGGGTTGAGTGGTAATGTAGGCGTTGCGGGTTGAGTGGTGCTGTACGCGGTGGGGATTGAGTGGTGCTGTAGGCGTTGCGGGTTGAGTGGTGATATAGGCGTTGCGGGTTGAGTGGTGATGTAGGTTTTGCGGGTTGAGAGTGGTGCTGTACACGGTGGGGATTGAGTGGTGCTGTAGGCGTTGCGGTTTGAGTGGTGATATAGGCGTTGCGGGATGAGTGGTGCTGTAAGCGGTGGGGATTGACTGGTGCTGCAGGTGTTGCAGGTTGCAGGTTGAGTGGTGATGTCTGCGGTGGGGATTGAGTGGTGCTGTAGGCGTTGCAGGTTGAGTGGTGATGTAGGCGTTGCGGGTTGAGTGGTGCTGTAGGCATTGCGGGTTGAGTGGTGATGTAGGCTTTGCGGGTTGAGTGGTGATGTAGGCATTGCGGGTTGAGTGGTGATGTAGGCGTTGCGGGTTGAGTGGTGCTGTACGCTGTGGGGCTTGAGTGGTGCTGTAGGATTTGCGGGTTGAGTGGTGCTTTAGGCGTTGTTGGTTGAGTGGTGATGTGGGCGTTGCGGGTTGAGTGGTGATGTAGACGTTGTGGGTTGAGTTGTGATGTAGGCGTTGTGGGTTGAGTGGTGCTTTAGGCGTTGCGGGTTGAGTGGTGATGTAGGCGTTGTGGGTTGAGTTGTGATGTAGGCGTTGTAGGTTGAGTGGTGCTTTAGGCGTTGCGGGTTGAGTGGTGATGTAGGCGTTGAGGGTTGAGTGGTGCTGTAGGCATTGCAGGTTGAGTGGTGATGTATGCGGTGGGGATTGATTGGTGCTGTACGTTGTGGGGATTGATTGGTTTTGTGGGTGTTGCGGGTTGAGTGGTGCTGTACCCGGTGGGGATTGAGTGGTGCTGTAGGCGTTGCGGGTTGAGTGGTGATATAGGCGTTGCGGGTTGAGTGGTGATGTAGGTTTTGCGGGTTGAGTGGTGCTGTACACGGTGGGGATTGAGTGGTGCTGTAGGCGTTGCGGGTTGAGTGGTGATGCAGGCGTTGCGGGTTGAGTGGTGCTGTAAGCGGTGGGGATTGACTGGCGCTGTAGGTGTTGCAGGTTGAGTGGTGATGCACACGGTGGGGATTCAGTGGTGCTGTAGGCATTGCGGGTTGAGTGGTGATGTAGGCGTCGCGGGTTGAGTGGTGATGGATGTGTTGCGGGTTGAGTGGTGATGTAGGCTTTGCGGGTTGAGTGGTGATGTAGGCGTTGCGGGTTGAGTGGTGATGTAGGCGTTGCGGGTTGAGTGGTGCTTTACGCGGTGGGGATTGAGTGGTGCTGTAGGCATTGCGGGTTGAGTGGTGATGTAGGCATTGCGGGTTGAGTGGTGCTGTACGTGGTGGGGATTGACTGGTGCTGTAGGCATTGAGGGTTGAGTGGTGATGTAGACGTTGCGGGTTGAGTGGTGCAGTACGCGGTGGGAATTTAGTGGTGCTGTAGGCATTGCAGTTTGAGTGGTGATGTAGGCTTTCACCGGGCACAAACACCACCAGACGTCAGTTCACGCTTCCACCTGACACACACCACCAGACGTCAGTGCACGCTTTCACCAAGCACACACACACCACCAGCCGTCATTGCACGCTTCCACCAGACACACACACTACTGGCCACGGTGGGGATTGAGTGGTGCTGTAGGCGTTGCGGGTTGAGTGGTGCTGTAGGCATTGCGTGTTGAGTGGTGATGTAGGCTTTGCGGGTTGAGTGGTGATGTAGGCGTTGCAGGTTGAGTGGTGATGTAGGCGTTGCGGGTTGAGTGGTGCTTTACGCGGTGGGGATTGAGTGGTGCTGTAGGCGTTGTGGGTTGAGTGGTGATGTAGGCGTTGCGGGTTGAGTGGTGCAGTATGTGGTGGGGATCGAGTGGGGCTGTAGGCATTGCGGGTTGAGTGGTGATGTAGGCGTTGCGGGTTGAGTGGTGCTGTACGCAGTGGGGATTGAATGGTGCTGTAGGCGTTGCGGGTTGAGTGGTCATATATGCGTTGCGGGTTGATTGGTAATGTAGGTGTTGCGGGTTGAGTGGTGCAGTACGTGGTGGGGATCGAGTGGTGCTGTAGGCATTGCGGGTTGAGTGGTGATGTAGGCGTTGCGGGTTGAGTGGTGCTGTACGCGGTGGGGCTCGAGTGGTGCTGTAGGATTTGCGGGTTGAGTGGTGCTTTAGGCGTTGTTGGTTGAGTGGTGATGTGGGCGTTGCGGGTTGAGTGGTGATGTAGGCGTTGTGGGTTGAGTTGTGATGTAGGCGTTGTGGGTTGAGTGGTGCTTTAGGCGTTGCGGGTTGAGTGGTGATGTAGGCGTTGTGGGTTGAGTTGTGATGTAGGCGTTGTGGGTTGAGTGGTGCTTTAGGCGTTGCGGGTTGAGTGGTGATGTAGGCGTTGAGGGTTGAGTGGTGCTGTACGGGGTGGGGATTGAGTGGTGCTGTAGGCGTTGTGGGTTGAGTGGTGCTGTAGGCGTTGCGGGTTGAGTGGTGATGTAGGCGTTGCGGGTTGAGTGGTGCTGTAGGCGTTGTAGGTTGAGTGGTGATGTAGGAGTTGTGGGTTGAGTGGTGATGTAGGCGTTGCGGGTTGAGTGGTGCTGTACGCGGTGGGGATTGAGTGGTGCAGTAGGCGTTGCGGGTTGAGTGGTGATGTAGGTGTCGCGGGTTGAGTGATGCTGTACGCAGTGGGGATTGAGTGGTGCTGTAGGCGTTGCGGATTGAGTGGTGATGGAGGCATTGCGGGTTGAATGGTGCTGTAGGCGTTGCAGGTTGAGTGGTGATGTAGGCTTTGCGGGTTGAGTGGTGATGTAGGCGTTGCGGGTTGAGTGGTTTTGTAGGCGTTGCAGGTTGAGTGGTGCTGTATGCTGTGGGGATTGAGTGGTGCTGTAGGCGTTGCGGCTTGAGTGGTGCTGTAGGCGTTGCGGATTGAGTGGTGCTGTAGGCATTGCGGGTTGAGTGGTAATGTAGGCGTTGCGGGTTGAGTGGTGCTGTACGCGGTGGGGATTGAGTGGTGCTGTAGGCGTTGCGGGTTGAGTGGTGATATAGGTGTTGCGGGTTGAGTGGTGATGTAGGTTTTGCGGGTTGAGAGTGGTGCTGTACACGGTGGGGATTGAGTGGTGCTGTAGGCGTTGCGGTTTGAGTGGTGATGTAGGCGTTGCGGGATGAGTGGTGCTGTAAGCGGTGGGGATTGACTGGTGCTGCAGGTGTTGCAGGTTGCAGGTTGAGTGGTGATGTCTGCGGTGGGGATTGAGTGGTGCTGTAGGCGTTGCAGGTTGAGTGGTGATGTAGGCGTTGCGGGTTGAGTGGTGCTGTAGGCATTGCGGGTTGAGTGGTGATGTAGGCTTTGCGGGTTGAGTGGTGATGTAGGCGTTGTGGGTTGAGTGGTGATGTAGGCGTTGTGGGTCGAGTGGTGCTGTAGGCATTGCGGGTTGAGTGGTGATGTAGGCGTTGCGGGTTGAGTGGTGCTGTAGGCGTTGTGGGTTGAGTGGTGATGTAGGCGTTGTGGGTTGAGTGGTGCTGTACGCGGTGGGGATTGAGTGGTGCTGTAGGCGTTGCGGGTTGAGTGGTGATGTAGGTGTCGCGGGTTGAGTGATGCTGTACGCAGTGGGGATTGAGTGGTGCTGTAGGCGTTGCGGGTTGAGTGGTGATGGAGGCATTGCGGGTTGAGTGATGCAGTACGTGGTGGGGATCGAGTGGTGCTGTAGGCATTACGGGTTGAGTGGTGATGTAAGCGTTGCGGGTTGAGTGGTGATGGAGGCGTTGCGGGTTGAATGGTGCTGTAGGCGTTGCAGGTTGAGTGGTGATGTAGGCTTTGCGGGTTGAGTGGTGATGTAGGTGTCGCGGGTTGAGTGATGCTGTACGCAGTGGGGATTGAGTGGTGCTGTAGGCGTTGCGGATTGAGTGGTGATGGAGGCGTTGCGGGTTGAATGGTGCTGTAGGCGTTGCAGGTTGAGTGGTGATGTAGGCTTTGCGGGTTGAGTGGTGATGTAGGCGTTGCGGGTTGAGTGGTTTTGTAGGCGTTGCAGGTTGAGTGGTGCTGTATGCGGTGGGGATTGAGTGGTGCTGTAGGCGTTGCGGGTTGAGTTGTGATGTAGGCGTTGCGGGTTGAGTGGTGCAGTACGTGCTGGGGATCGAGTGGTGCTGTAGGCATTGCGGGTTGAGTGGTGATGTAGGCGTTGCGGGTTGAGTGGTTCTATACGCGGTGGGGATTGAGTGGTGCTGTAGGCGTTGCGGGTTGAGTGGTGATATAGGCGTTGCGGGTTGAGTGGTGATGTAGGTTTTGCGGGTTGAGAGTGGTGCTGTACACGGTGGGGATTGAGTGGTGCTGTAGGCGTTGCGGTTTGAGTGGTGATGTAGGCGTTGCAGGATGAGTGGTGCTGTAAGCGGTGGGGATTGACTGGTGCTGCAAGTGTTGCAGGTTGAGTGGTGATGTCTGCGGTGGGGATTGAGTGGTGCTTTAGGCGTTGCAGGTTGAGTGGTGTTGTAGGCGTTGCGGGTTGAGTGGTGCTGTAGGCATTGCGGGTTGAGTGGTGATGTAGGCTTTGCGGGTTGAGTGGTGATGTAGGCATTGCGGGTTGAGTGGTGATGTAGGCGTTGCGGGTTGAGTGGTGCTGTACGCGGTGGGGCTTGAGTGGTGCTGTAGGATTTGCGGGTTGAGTGGTGCTTTAGGCGTTGTTGGTTGAGTGGTGATGTGGGCGTTGCGGGTTGAGTGGTGATGTAGACGTTGTGGGTTGAGTTGTGATGTAGGCGTTGTGGGTTGAGTGGTGCTTTAGGCGTTGCGGGTTGAGTGGTGATGTAGGCGTTGTGGGTTGAGTTGTGATGTAGGCGTTGTAGGTTGAGTGGTGCTTTAGGCGTTGCGGGTTGAGTGGTGATGTAGGCGTTGAGGGTTGAGTGGTGCTGTAGGCATTGCGGGTTGAGTGGTGATGTATGCGGTGGGGATTGATTGGTGCTGTACGTTGTGGGGATTGATTGGTTTTGTGGGTGTTGCGGGTTGAGTGGTGCTGTACGGGGTGGGGATTGAGTGGTGCTGTAGGCGTTGTGGGTCGAGTGGTGCTGTAGGCATTGCGGGTTGAGTGGTGATGTAGGCGTTGCGGGTTGAGTGGTGCTGTAGGCGTTGTGGGTTGAGTGGTGATGTAGGCGTTGTGGGTTGAGTGGTGCTGTACGCGGTGGGGATTGAGTGGTGCTGTAGGCGTTGCGGGTTGAGTGGTGATGTAGGTGTCGCGGGTTGAGTGATGCTGTACGCAGTGGGGATTGAGTGGTGCTGTAGGCGTTGCGGGTTGAGTGGTGATGGAGGCGTTGCGGGTTGAGTGATGCAGTACGTGGTGGGGATCGAGTGGTGCTGTAGGCATTACGGGTTGAGTGGTGATGTAAGCGTTGCGGGTTGAGTGGTGATGGAGGCGTTGCGGGTTGAATGGTGCTGTAGGAGTTGCAGGTTGAGTGGTGATGTAGGCTTTGCGGGTTGAGTGGTGATGTAGGCGTTGCGGGTTGAGTGGTTTTGTAGGCGTTGCAGGTTGAGTGGTGCTGTATGCGGTGGGGATTGAGTGGTGCTGTAGGCGTTGCGGGTTGAGTGGTTATGTAGGCGTTGCGGGTTGAGTGGTGCAGTACGTGGTGGGGATCGAGTGTTGCTGTAGGCATTGCGGGTTGAGTGGTGATGTAGGCGTTGCGGGTTGAGTGGTGATGTAGGTTTTGCGGGTTGAGTGGTGCTGTACACGGTGGGGATTGAGTGGTGCTGTAGGCGTTGCGGTTTGAGTGGTGATGTAGGCGTTGCGGGATGAGTGGTGCTGTAAGCGGTGGGGATTGACTGGTGCTGCAGGTGTTGCAGGTTGAGTGGTGATGTCTGCGGTGGGGATTGAGTGGTGCTGTAGGCGTTGCAGGTTGAGTGGTGATGTAGGCGTTGCGGGTTGAGTGGTGCTGTAGGCATTGCGGGTTGAGTGGTGATGTAGGCTTTGCGGGTTGAGTGGTGATGTAGGCGTTGCGAGTTGAGTGGTGATGTAGGCGATGCGGGTTGAGTGGTGCTTTACTCGGTGGGGATTGAGTGGTGCTGTAGGCGTTACGGGTTGAGTGGTGATGTAGGCATTGCGGGTTGAGTGGTGCTGTACTTGGTGGGGATTGAGTGGTGCTGTAGGCATTGCGGGTTGAGTGGTGATGTAGACGTTGCGGGTTGAGTGGTGCTGTACTTGGTGGGGATTGAGTGGTGCTGTAGGCATTGCAGTTTGAGTGGTGATGTAGGCTTTCACCGGGCACAAACACCACCAGACGTCAGTTCACGCTTCCACCTGACACACACCACCAGACGTCAGTGCACGCTTTGACCAGGCACACACACACCACCAGCCGTCATTGCACGCTTCCACCAGACACACACACTACTGGTCAGAGAATGTAAGTGTGGGCTTTATGTATCTTTCATTAAAAAATGAATACAAACACTTTAAACCAAAATACAGACCAATCTTGCTGCTGGATCTGTGACATGCTTGGATAGTTTCATAACTTCCTGCCCTACGATGCACAAGTTACTGTGGTCAGGGCACTGATTCTCTGTAGGGTGGACTATGTCAATGTCTTGTTTTTAAGTCTCCCAGAATATTAGGTTCAGTGTCTACAAGTAGTCCGGAGCATGACAGTCCACCTATTCTATAAACTACTCAAACACGCGTTGGTATCTCTGCTTTGAGAAAAGCTACATTGGCTACCGATTCTTGCATGTATTATGTACAGTGCTCTGACATGGACACATCAAGCTCTCCATAACAATGGGCTAGCTTACTTGAATGAGAGGATCAATGAAAATAGACCAGGGAGGCCGCTGCACATCAGTGACGCTGGCCTACTCACAGTTCCCCATTTTTTAAAAAGGGAGGCGGGTTCCGCTTTCACAGTAAGGGAGTGTGCATGTGGAATCAGATGCCTGGCCATCTAAGATCTATCTCGGAGAAAACTAGATTCAAGAAGGAGCTGAAAACCTATTTAGTCAACCCATAGGGATTGAAGGACGCCATGCCAATATTTTCATCTCCGTTTGCCAAGCACTGGATACTCTTTGAGAAGTTGAGAGTTGTATAAGAACTATTCATTCATTATATCTGCTGGGTAGGACCGATATAGGAAATTACCATCTTTTCACAATGTTTCCCTAGATTTTTGCTTATCTTTTTCTGCTGGCTGTTTAACCCTGCTAACCAGTAGGAAAGGGCCTATGTGCTCCTTTTAAGCATGTTCGGTTTGGCACAATCCAAATTGACATAGTTATCTTACCTATAAGTTTCCTAGTATATCATACAAGGTGTACCCAGGGCCTGTAAGTTAAATGCTGCTAGTGGACTGCAGTGGCAATGCAAACGTGGCTAAATTAGTATCGTATTCTCACTACAGCAGAGTAAAAACTGCAGTTTGATCAGTTATTCAATCATCATACATACATCAAAGGCAGAAATCTAGACCTAGCTATCAACAACTACACTAGCAAATCCCACCAACATATCAAAGCAGAGCACCAAATGGGGTTCTAGACTCCACACTAGCTCAAGTTATTAACGCAACCATACCCAAACTCAAAGACAACCTGAAGGTAAACTGTTCCTTTCACAATTACAATGAAAAAGTCGGAACTACTTACTATTGGTTAGAAACCCCTCTAATATTTAAAAGAGCTGAAGCTATAAAACTTTGCTCCAAGGGGGTTTTGGCCTGGGTGGCGGCTGGCCAAGATGGCTTTAGTGTTGCTCCCGTCCCCAACACCCTCCTGCGGACATCCTACCCGACAACGTCAACCTTTTTTGTGCAGAGGGGCACCAGGGCTCGTTATAGAGCCTTGCAGTGCTGAAAGAGCCATCCCTGATCCTGTGGCCTTGCTGGCTGACTGCGCAGTGGAGTCCTGCCACATTGCCAGGCCACTGGAAGGACGGCGCGGTTGCAAACACGCTGAGCATGGCGGGACTGCCCACCTCGTTTCCTGGAGGTACTAGGTGGCTGGGGTCTGAGCCGGCAAGAGCGGAAGGAGAGACGAGATCTGCGTTCCGAGCTGCGGTGAAGCCTGGTGGCCGCCTGGGACGTGATCGGCCATTCAGACCTGGATGCAGATTGTAGAGGTGAGGTATGATGGCTACTGGCATCCTCGGTGTTGTTTGGTGTGGCCAGGACCGGGGTGGAGCAGGAGGTGCGCTGATGAGTTCCTGGAGCCAAGGTGAGGGTCGCGCTTTGAATATGATCCGGCTGGGGGCCCTTTTATCTCTCCCCCTGCTTTGCTTGTCTCTCCCTAGCCTTGGATGTCCCCCGGGGGATCTGTTTTATTGGGATTGGCATGGTTGATGGAGGTGAGCCAGGAGCGGTGGCGGCATTGGCAGCTGCTGGGCTCGGCCTTTGGGACTTAGGCCATTCATCTGCTGTGGCTAGGGCCGGAATACACCTGGGACTCGGCGGCGAAGAGGGTTGACACACTGCGGCGGCGGTATCCTGAGGGTTGTCCCATCGGCATTTCTGGGGGCTATAGGAACAGCAGAGTACCCAATGGGACGCAGGTGTTGCCCCTGGGACCTCTCAGCTGCTTCTTCCCCCCGCCCTCATCAGACAATTGGTAGAGGGGGCTGTTGGGGATACGCACACGCAGCTAACTGGAGCCCCCCTCCCTGCCCCGAAGTTGAGCTTGGGTGAAGGAATATAGCTGGAGCTCAGGACTTTGTCTCCAGGGTACTGCGTGGTGCCCCGGTGACCAGTGAACTGCAGCGACGGCCAGGACAAGGGTCCTCCTTCCTGACATTATTGCCTGCGTCATATATTTACACCCTCCCTGGCCCCACCTATCTGTTCTCTGGGGACTTGTAATCCAGGGGGCCTTGGTGGTTCGTGCTCCCACCATGGGCCCTCCTTGGGCCCTGGCCTAGAGGCGCTCTTGCCCCCGCTTCCGCTACACTACTGGACCATTGGGCCTGGAGATGGGGCGGGGAGGATTCCGCCGCAGACCCTGGCCTAGACGAATATGAACCAGTATACGGTCCCACCGACTGCGCTCTATTAGCAGGAAAGTGTACGGTGGACCGATCGTTCGATTTGGCGTACAGGGTGGTTGCGGACTTAGAAGTGGTCCTTACGGGTATACAGGACTCCAGGGATGCTGTGCAGTCCATGGTGGATGGCCTGCAGGTGGATCTCTCGCTGCACTGCCAGCATCTCTGTAATGTGGTGGACAGAACCATGGAGGTTGAATCACAAGTATCGACCATTGAGGACGAGATCACCTCTCTCAAGAGCCAGATGTCCAAACTGCCCTCCTCGGTGTCACTGCTGATGGAGAGAGCAGAGTACACTGAAAACAGATCATGGCATAATAATCTCATACTTATTGACCTGCCCAAGTCCTTTGAGCAGCGGGGCCTTACTGGGGTACTGGAGGATTGGTTCAAATCATGGGTGCTCGAAAATTAACAGTCTGCTTTGTTTGTCATTGAAAGGGTGAAACGCTCCCTGGTGCCAAAACCCCTGCCAAAGCCCCCCGGCGGACTGTGATTCTGAGGTTGCTTAACTTCAGGGATCGAGGCATGATCCTGCAGGAGGCCCGTGTGCAGCCTGACCTGTGGTTCGACAACTCGAAGGTCCTCCTGTTTTCTGATTACAAGATGGCAGTGCAGCACCAGCCGTGCTCCATTGCTGAAGTGAAGCAGAAACTTAGGCCCCCATTAGGATGGCGGGCGGACTTTGCCCATCCGCCATCCTCACGGTACCAGGGACCGCCCGCCATAAGGGCAGGGGTCTCGTGCCTGGCATTAGGATGCGCCCGCCACAGTGGCGAGTGCATCCTGCTTTCCTACCATTGTGACGGGCGGCGCACTCAGCACCGCCTGCCACAATCGCAGGAAGGCATGCAGTGCACTGCCATGCTGTGCAGGGAACTGCTGGGGGGTACCATAGGTACCCCCCATTTGCACCCTCCGGAGTCCATGGGGGCCGCATCGGGCCCCCAATGCAGACTCCGCAGGCCTTTCCGGAAAGGCATTTAAAAAGTCCCATCCTAATATGACTGGCGGTGTCTGATAGACACCGCCACCATAGAAACCGGACAGAAAAGCGGGGGACGGTCTTTCCGTCCTCCGCGGACCCCCCAGCCATACTAATATGGCGGGGTGTCATTCCGGGACGAATTGCGGGTGGATCGCCCCCGCCAGGCCGGCGGTGGCTACCGCTGGCCTGGCGGGGGCGATCCGCCCACCATCCTAATGGGCCCCTTTATGTGCCCAATCTGCACTATATGCTCCTATCCCCTGCCCATCTCAAGGTCTTTTTCCAGTCCCGCACCCTTTTTTTGACATGCCAGATCAGGCCTGAGAATGGGCAACTGAGCGGTGGCTGCCTCAGAGACCGCCCCCTGAACTGGGCCCGATTGAGGGACCCGGAGGAGCAGGTGGTCGTTTCAGATCTAGGAAATCTCAGGTGGGGGATGATGCGGATGAGGAAGGCTCTGGCTTGGCCCCTGAAGACAATGCTTCAAATCCAGCTTTGCCGAGAGGGGTTGCTAACCTCTCCAATACTCCCATGCTCTTTCACTCTGTTGAGACGGACGTGAGCTCTTCCTCTCATTTTCCTGCAACACCATGATTCAGATGTTCATTGTTACTCGAAATACAGGTTCTGTAAAGGTGGATGGCCATTTGGGAGTTACAGGGAAAATGGATGGTCTCGCCCCTTACTCGCGAGGACCACAGTTTCTGCAGCTCCCTTTTGGCTCTCAGTCTTACTTCTGTTGGGTACCTAATTACAAAGACACTTGCATATGTAGAAGTACATTGTCAGGCACTAGATCCGCTTACATGGCCACTTACCCGGCACAGAAATTCCCCCCCACTTGTTAGATGTTCTGGGTAATTCATTTAGGGGGACAGATGCTTCGTAGGGTGGGGGGTGAGTATACCAGTGAGGCTTTCAGGCCTGGTTTGTCCCTTCTATTGTTCTGTTTTAACAATGTTTCTTTCTTCTAGGCTCTCTAAGGCGATCACACATATGTTCACTGTCAACTACGTATGACATAACACTGTAGGTTTCCAGGTTATTAAGTCTGGACCTGGCTTGTGGCAGGGACTGCCTTATGTCCTCTGTCTGCGTCATGAAACCCCTAAACTAACGGTGCTCTTCTGGAATGGGAACGGTCTGCTGGACCGGATTAAAGGTATATTCGGTGACAGAGAACAGCCGTCATCTTCTTGCAGGAGACCCACTTACTATGCACAAGCTATCCCTTCCTAGGCCATTAAGGCTATGACAAGATGTACAACTCCGGCTTTGCACGAGGCTCCAGAGGAGTCTCCATATTACTGCATAAATCTCTCCCACTCACAGTCACAACGCAGTATACGGATGCCTAAGGATGTTACTTGTGGGTATTGAGGGCCACCTGGAAGCAAGGCTTTACATCTTTGCATCCTGTTATGTTCCTCCTCTCCTGCTGCAGCCTTCCCTGCAATTGTTGCAAGCCTTTATCTTAACTCTCCCCCAGGGCGTTATGGTAGTTGGAGGTGATTTTAACACAGTTACTGACCCTTTGATGGATGCCTCAACTTCTCTATACCCCGGGCAGGCGGTCCCGGTCGATCTGTCTATCCTTGTGGGTCGATTCTCTGAGCCTCTGCGATATCTGGCGCTCTTGGTATCCTACCCAATGTGTCTATACTCCTCATTCGGCAATTCATGCAACGGAATCCCATATAGACTTGCTGTGGTTATCATTGGTGAATCTACTCTCGATTCACACCGTGCGCATTCTCACATGCGGTAATTCCGATCATTCTTTGCTTGTGCTATCTTAGGGTACCCAGCCCACCGTTCAGCGCCCCACATGGACATTCAGTGCCTGGTACTTGCAAAGCCCCGAATTTGCTGCTTTTGTTGAAGAAGAACTACAGCAGTTCTTTAAACTTAACGTAGGCTCAATTACCTCAACACTGGACATCCAGTAAGCCCTCCTTGAGAGGCCACCTTAAAGGTTACGTTCGTTGAGCTGCAGCACCCCATGTGGCATGTCTGATGGGCCTTGAATGTCAAATACATCACCTGGAGGCTACCCTACTTGGCGGTGACACTAAAAACACCTGCTGTCTCCTAGCCATAGCTCGCACAGAACTGTGACAGACATCCCTTGAAGATGCCAAGCGCTGTTGGATGGCCTCTCTGGAGAGGGTGTACACTTTTGGTGATAAATTGGATAAGTTATTATATTTGCAGGCAACTCATTATATCTCCGACTGGGTGGTCTCAGCGATTTGTGATTCCTTGGAATGTTTCCTGGAGGAACTCCCTGCTATTGCTCAGGTGTTTGCCGATTTTGATCCCCACAAACCTTCTTCTGGAAAGCATATTGCTGCCATCCATACCTACTGCTTTGGCTCAAAAGTTGGACCAGGATCTCACGCTGGAGGAGGTGAACTCTGCAGTGTTGGGATTGCAAGCCGTAAAGAAGGCAGGTCCCAATAGGTGCCCCATTGAATACTATAAATGCTTCAGAGATATCCTATGCCCCCATCTTCTGAATGTTTATGCAGCTGCACTGTAGCAGGGGTCCTTTCTACCTGACTTAGATTCTGCCTCAATTTTAGTCCTGCCCTAAGAGGATCTCCCCAGGGACCAGTGTTCATCTTATTGCCCGATTTCCCTCATTAGCGTTGACATTAAGATCTATGTTAAAGTTCTAGCGGCGCGGCTGGGTTGGACGTTACAACACCTGATCCATTCTGATTTTTGTGGGTTTATGCCAGGCCGCAGCACGCGCCACTGTATTAGGAGGGTCCATGAGGCGCTATCTCGGGTGCAGAACCTTGATGGCCCCTTGGCCCTCTTGCTAGTTAATTTCACTAAGGCTTTTAATACAGTGACCTGGGACTTAATGGATAGTGTCCTCATGCAGGCTGGATTGGGTGAGGGGTTGCGCCATTTGATCCGTCTTCTTTACCAAGCCCCGAAAGCTCAGGTCTATGTAAATGTGGTGCTGTCCCCTGTGTTTCCTATTGACCGTGGTATGCATCAGGGGTATCTGCTGTCCCAACTGCTATTTGCTTTGGTGACAAAACCCCTGGTGCCACTTATACACAGAGGAGCTCATGTGTGGGTGAGTGCCTTCAGAGACCGCGTACTTTTATATACAGATGATATTCTTCTGTTTCTGAGTGATCCCCAGCGCTCAGGCCATCATGTCTGCCACTTCTTCGACTACATGGCGAGGCGTCTGGGTTCAGGGTTAACAAAGGCAAGTCCTGCCTGGTTGAGGTGAAGGGAGACACCCTGGGGAGGGTTTGGTGTCCCAACATTCCTACCTGACACAACTCTTCAAAGTATTTAAGGATTCACGTGACCCCCCCACCCCCTTCCAGATTTGGCCTGGGCCCTTAACTTCCGTAGGCTAGACTTGATGCTTGACCGTCTGCCATTGAACCCAGTCTGCCATTGAACCCCATGGGGCGCACCACTCTCTTTAAAATGATATGCTTGCCAAGTTATTTATACACTCTGGGCAACTATCCATTCCCCATCCCCTGCAAATGGTTTCACTCTCTGACTGTCAAAACCACTAATTTTGTGTGGGTGGGTGCTAGGCACAAGTAAAGTCTGCCCACCATGTTACCTTCCTACACACGGGTGTCCCTCGGTTGTTGGTGGGTGTCTCTTTGGCTTACTGGCTGGGACAGCTGCCTTACTGAGATGACTCCTTTGTGGCGGGGAACGTGGCTTAGTCAGCTTTCGGAACAGGAGGACTTTGTCCCCTGGGACCGTATTGGGATGTACTACCTGGGGGATGTCTACAAAGGAGGCAACATTGTGTCATTCCAGGACTTAAAGGCTAGATATACCCGGGCTAACTCAAATGTCTTTCACTACCTCCAATTCCGCCACGCTTTACAGGCCCAAGATCTCCCAGGGGAATCACTACTCAAGTTCACCCTGCTAGAGGCAAAGATTTTCCTTGGGCGACTGGGCAGGGATTGCACCTCTGCGATCTACTGCTCGCTGGTAATCCATGCCCCAGATGGTCTTGGAAGGACCCAGCAGAGGTGGGTGCAATGGGTGGGAGAGCTGGATGAAGTGGATGGAGGAAGGCCTATATGGTGCTCCGAGAGTTGGCGATTTCATCACGGTCGCGTGTGGTGTAACTATTTACATGCGGTGTATCTCACCCCACCGGCGCATACAGCACTTACTCCCAGACGCTCAGGAAGTGTGCACTTGATGCGCTCTTCCAGCAGCATATTTTTTTCATGTAGCCTGGGAGTGTCCAGTGTTTAGGCTCTTTTGGGAGGGGCTGCACTCTGGAGGTCTCCCCTTGCATTGTGCTACTGGGGTTGATAGAGGAGATTGGTGGCCCTAGAGCTGAGCATACTTTTATGTGGGCGGCATGTTTGGTTGCCACAAGGGACATGACTCTCAGACGAAGGGGCATGGGGATGGACTGGTACGCTCACCAGGAGAAACCGATTTTTGAGGCTAGAGGCTATCCTCAGAAGCACGGCAGAATATGGGGGAAATGGTGTAGCTACTATGGATTGTCGATTTAACCCTGTATTGTTTTGCAATATTGATGAGTGGGCTTGCTGTAGTTGTGCATGTACAAGAATCAGTCTTGAACTGTGATATTGTGTGTCCTACTGAAAAACCTTTAATAAACTTGGTTATAAAAAACAAATATGCTCTGAGAATCAGGTAGCCCAAAGAAAAAAAAGATTATTTAATCAGAAAAGAAGTTGGAATTATTCCAATTTTTATTTACCTTGACAGCAACTAGAGGGGGGAATCAGAATGCTGCCATTAACAAACCAAAATACATTTTTCTTATGGTGAAATGGGCATATCATTCTCCTAAATAAAAAAGCCCCTAGCAGATCCAATACATTGATCACTCACAAACTGCCTACGGTTTGACAAAATTATAATATGTGTCTCTGAGCAGCTTAATACTGTAATTGAAAAATACAATCTCTTAGTACGTTACCAATCTGGATTCCTCATAGGGTGCAGCATGCTAACCACCCCCTGAACATTTTGGATGATATATACTGTATGTTGAACACTTGTCTCCTCACCTTCATCAACCTCTCAGCAGCCTGCATAATAAATGATTGTAAGAGCAATGTCCTGGAAACGCGCTCAGGTTTCAAAAAGATGTGCCCCGAATTGGTTTGCCTCATTCCTAGCTGATCGTAAAGGGTGACTAGAGAAGGAAACTCAGCCTCAGAGTTAATTTCAGTGTCCTACAGGGATGTGTCTTAGTCTCTACATTGTACAGTTTCTACTTGGAGCCCCTGATGAATCATGCTGAAGTGGTCAGGTGTCTTTCTTCATCAATATGTAGATGACACTCAAATGTATCTGAGGATTTCTTACAGCCTTCTTATACTAGCATGCCCCATGGAAATAAATTTACTTCCTATAAAAAATAGTCCTCGTCATACAAACCTTCTACCAAAAGATGACTTCAGCTAAACATGTATTTGCAATGCAATATGTCTCGCAGGTTTTTACAGCTAGAGCTATTGGCATTGTAACTGAAATGTGTTTTACTCATGTGAGAGAGATTGCAAGTGCAAAAGAGATAGAAAGGGAGAGCGAGATGGTATATAGAGATAGTTAGAGTTAATTTCATATATAAGTGAGAGGCGGAGTGAAGAGAAAGAGAGAGAAACAGAATGAGATAGAAAGTGAACGAGATTTAGAGAAAGGTAGAATTATTTGCTGGTGGCAGGGGAAACTTATAAAAAGCACTGTCAGGGCGAAATTGCTCCCAAAGCTATTGATTATATTCTGGTGTCACTCTGTGTTGTCATGCTTTACAAATATACTATTGCAATGCAAAACAAAGTGCTGTGGATGCATCATGATGGCCAGTAGCACGCTCTCACCTGGGGCAGGGTGTCCGCGGGCAGATGTGTTGCCCTTAAGAGCTCACCCACATTTCTGTTCCTTGCGGTTCTCTCTCTGCCCGCTCTCCCTATTTAGCATTGCCCGAACAGCTGCTGTGTTTTAGGAGCTAAGCAGTAGCAGGAAGCTCAATGTGGATGTATCATGGTGGCCAGCAACATGCTGTAACCTGGTGCAGAGTGTCCGCGGGCAGCTGTGTTCCCCTGAAGAGCTCGGCCATATTGTTGTCTCCTGTGGTGGTCCCTCTGCCCGCCCTCTCCTTGTAGTATCGCCCAAAGAGCGGCCACAAAAAATGAAAATGGCATGCTGTGCTGTGTAAAAAACAAATATAATATATTTCTTTTAAGTTTTTTGAGCCGCACATACCAAGAGTAAAGCGAGCCGCCGCTGCTACTTAAAAAAATAAATAACATTTAAAAAAAAGACGTAGGCGAGCAGCGCATATCAAAAATAAGGTACGCGGCCATTATTGTCAAAGATGAAGCTGCATAAAAAGTTTTAAAAAGCGATAACATGTACACACCATTGAGAGGGGAGGGGAGGGAGCAGGTGAGAGAGCATCTTCAAAAGATAAAGCTTGGTGTCCATGATTGGATGCCATGACGAGCCAGGAAAACACGTGTACTCTGCATTGTGGGAGAGGGAGAGCGTGTTTTGTCTGCAACAGCAGGACATTAATTAACTAAATAGTGCTCACTAACTGTTAATGAAACCTAGAGAGTAAGGACATGTGTAAGAGGGGCTGTCCTCGTGGGAGGTAACAACAGAAGAGAGGAAGGTACTAAGGAGGGACTCCTAAGCCTATTCATGAATCAAAAGCCATAATTTACAAAGGACAGTAAGAGGAGTCAATTGAACAGATGGGCGTAAATTCGGCAGAGCTTAAAGTCCATACCTGAATACAGCATGCCTCGAAGAGATAGCACAAGTGCTGCCTAGGCGAGACCTAAAAAAATGTGAACCTCCTTCTTTTCCAACATCTGCATTTGCCAAAAATTAAAGGGTGGATGTAGGATATTGGATTCCGTAAAGAACAATCACAATCCTTGCCAGGGTGAACTCTCAAGGTCACTTAATACATTTAAGCTCAACCCCCTGGTAGCTACAGCACAGAGCAAACAGACTTAAACTTAGGGAAATGTGCATTCATGCATTCCAAAACAGTAATCAAGTTAAAATGCAAAACAATAAATCTTCCCAACAGAATTTGAAAAATAGTGTAAAGTGTAATAAAATTACACCAAAATGAAAAAAATTCAAAAAGGGGAACCAAAAGTTTCAATATTTAAAGCTTCAAGTAGGTACAGCCCCAACAAACAGAAAGCTCCAATGATAGTCAATGGCAACTATAGACCAGACCCAAGCGCAATTTCAGATAGATTGCGATAGAGCATGCATCAGATACACTAACCAGGTTCGTCATGGTCAAAGAGTTTACCTTCTAACTTAGTCAATTAAGTCCTAATCCACCAGAGGAGTACCATTCTAGAGCTACCCATGACCTCAGGGGAGATATTTAGAGACTCACAAGGTGTCATGCATAGACCAAAAGCAAGGTCCAGTCCAAGTCCAGTTGCCACTGGTCAGCTGGTATCTCCAGGAAAAAGCTGGCTGGTAGCTTGCTGTAACTCGGTAGCTTGCCTTATCCCTGTAGCTTGAACAGTAGATCAGCCTTATGAACCTTGGAGTCCACTTGTTTGTCCTGGGTACAAGAGGGAGCTGGTCCACTCCTTCAGTACTCCTTTCAGTTCACAGACAGCAGGTCCAGTCCTCTTCTGATCTTCCACAGCTCCAGAAGTGTTCTCAAGCGGTTGCCTGGAGGTGCCACATGCATGCCTGGCACTAATGCTAACAGGTAGGAATGACTCGCGGGCATGCTCAACGAATGGAGTAAATGTTGCCAGGGCCAACTCTACACACACTAAGGGCATTATCAAGATGGTAAAAGTCAGGATGCTAGAGAGCCATCAAGGAAGATGGCTGCACCTTGGTGACACTCCTGCTGCCCGGGGCCTAAATCCATCAAAATCCTAATGAAGGAGGCATCCGCAACGCAAGCAAAATAACTTAGAAGAAGCAGCAACCTGTACTGACCGTGCCGGCTGATAAGAGTCGCTGCCACAGTTCTCGTGGATGCTGACACACATGGCTGACTGTCAGACGTGAGGCCGACACAAGATGGAAGAGGCTTGATTGCCAGGTACGTGGTCTCTAACCCTGCAGCTATTATGGAGCGGGACTGAGCCCATGGCTGCCTGAGATGCTACTCCTGGTGGGACACGGGATTACGGGGAGCTCAACTCCTGACGAGGGCGAGACCCGCATGAAAGAAGGAATGCTGTCTACACCGCGGCACACCTGTAGGCTGCGATCGCTGCCTCCCGTTGGATTGGGGCTGTGGCCTGAGCTGGATGCCTGCCACGTGGGTGGCTGGGGACCAACAGACACTGCGACAGGCTGAGCCCAGGCGAGACTCAGAGCGGTTTGTGCCGGAGGGGGGCCCCCGCGGAGATGCCTGCTGGCTTTCTGCCTCATGTAAGTGAGGAGGGAGGTGACAGCCCAACCGCACCAGGAGACAGGGCCTGAACGCTGTTAGACGCATTGCGGGGCCTGCATTTGGGCCGCTAGTAGCTGTGGTGGTCGCTAAGGCTTTCAGGCCTATCAGTATGGGGGGGCGGCTATGGCTGGGCCAGTGCTAGTCTGGCCCAGGGGATCGCCTGTTTATGGAGCGCGGTGGTGACGAACGGAGGCGCACCTTATTGGCAGTCATCAGGACAACTCGGGCTGGGCATACAGGCCCAATTTGCTGCGGAGAAATGGTACCAGCGTGCTTCACCAGAGAGTTTTACTAATAAGACACTAAAAGAACAAATAGAGAAAATAGCGCGTTGTTCTGGCAGATTTGACAGTTGAGGCAACAGTGCTGGTGCTATAGCACATACAGGGAAAGAGCCACGTGTAGATTTTTTGGGGAGCTGTTTGTAACTGCAGAGTCTGGGATTCAAACATGGGCAGAATGGAGGGCAAGCAGGCGAAATTGCTCTTTGAGCCGTGTAAGTCCACTAGAGGCCCGGATGGCGATGCAGTCTCTAACACAGCGGAAGGCTCTCAATCAGAAGATGCTGATCTGCGCTCCTTCCTGATCACCACGAGACAGAGTCTTACCTCCATTGAGTCAAAAATGAATGCCTTAAATATGCGAATGAATTTCATTACTCAGCGGCTGGAAAAGCATGATGGGTGCATCAGCAAGACAGGGCACAGAATGTCGCAATTGGAGGAAATTGCAACGGCTGGGATAGAACAAATGCAGAGCATGAAGCTTCTTCTGAAGGTTATTGCAGCGAAAAACAAGGACTTAGAAGCTCGCTCGTGTCGCAACAACATCCGCATACTAGGAATACCAGAGTCCATAGATACAGGGCAAATGGAAGCCTACATAGAACACATGCTGGTAGAGCTGTTTGGTGCTTCCTCCTTTTCCAAAGTGCTGCTAGGGGAGCGTGCCCACCGCTTCCTCATTGCTAGGTCGCTGCCGGGATCCCCCCAGGTCCACCATTGCACGCCTCCTGAATTGCAAGGATAGAGACACTGCACTTTGCATGGCACGTGAGAAGAGAGACCTCCATCGCGACGGACACTCCATCTCCATATTCCCAGACTTCACGCTTTGATGAATGTGACTTCTCACCAATAAGCCACACCCAAACCCTGCACTGCCACTTTGGAGGCAAATCTACCACTGCACCTTTAAATAATATACTTTAAGCAAT
Organism: Lissotriton vulgaris; assembly: GCF_964263255.1. Lineage (NCBI taxonomy): Eukaryota > Metazoa > Chordata > Amphibia > Caudata > Salamandridae > Lissotriton > Lissotriton vulgaris. The sequence goes on from NC_141694.1 coordinate 1,469,009,456, forward strand.
ACTCCCAAAATAGGAGACCAAGACTCAGCACTACCTTAAGGCGAGGTAAGGAAACAAATCCAGGTGCATGTAAAATAACACACAAGTTTATTAATGCAACATTTTAGAACGGTAGACCAAATATATCAGTAAATGCAGATTCCCAAATATCAAGTGAACGTTTCAATGTACAATTAGAATAAAATGCAATATATACAAGTAGCAAAGAGTAGAAAATATATATAGATATGGTTAGGAACACCTCACCAATTGAATTTGCATCATCCTTGCCAACTTAAACTGGGGGAAGTCCGTCAACAGCCCAGGAAGGAGTTCAATCAGGACTCAAGTTCCGTCACCTCCACAGCAATACATCTATTCTGTGGTGAACTTCCAACTGGACCTTGAAGGTTACCAGCTTAAATACCATTACTAAACGTAAGACGAAGCTTCTAGAAAACCACGCCCCCGTCTCATGAGAAAGAACCAAGCTGGCTGCACCAGTCTGCGTCAAGGCCAAGACAGAGGCTGGCCAAGCTCCCGTATTTTGACTTTGAGGCAGAGTTGCACATTCTACAGATAATATCCAGTTCACTCTGGTCAATGAAGAGCGAAAAACAAGTGAGGAGCAGAAACATGCCCTCCCCAATTTGCAGCTACGTGTGATCAGCAAGGCAAATGCAAGATGACATGAGGCCATGTTAAAGCCAATAGTAAGAACTCATAATTAACTCAAACAACATGTAAGCACTGCTGTACACGCAGAAGCAAGGCAAAGTCAGAAAACAAGATAACATGAGGCCATATCAAAGCCAATAGTACTGTTCTACTCCGTGACAGCTCCCACTAAAAGACAGCAAGATTACAAGACAGAAGAGAAGCAGGCATATGCAGGACCGTCCTACATTAAGGCTAGGGTAAAATAACACACTAAAGTCAATTCAAATTGTGGTAGACGTAGGTCATCATAGGGTGCCAAGCCACAAGAGTAGTTCTTTTCCTACACACGCTGATAGTCCAAGAAGCTCGTAAAATCTTTTAGTCCCCGTGAAGCGTAAGTTGCAACAGGCCAACATCCCTTATGCAATGCTTTATCTAGCGAGACAGCGTGTAAAACATTGAGGTAAGCAGCATGTGTTCATCACGCTTCAATAAGCGCAGGACTTCCTCAAAAAGTCATCCTCCAGCAGCCCCCGATCGGAGAGGGAGGGAGATGAATCCAGGGCTACCTCCCCTCTGCTGAACACTGACTGAAGACTGTCCCAGATGCTTGATAGTCAACTAGGAGCCACACCGTGAGCATGGTATTCTATATTTTTCTTTTACAGATGGGTGGGGCAATGAACCAAAATCACAGATTAGCCGTGTTTGTTATTATCAGACTCCGAGGTTAAGAAACACCTGTACTCGTCAAAATCATAAAGTCATTGAACAACACCGATACTCTGTTGAACTCCGGGCACCCCGTGGAATGCCAGACTCTCTTGCGCACAACCCCCTAACAGTATTCCTCAAAGGCTGGATGCTGTGGTTTAGCTTTGTTTCCTATTGTTATGTTATGTTCATCTCTAATGCGCACACATGCTGCAAGAGTGTTCCGGCGCGAGCCTTGAGAGAATGTAGAGAATCCTAGAGCCAAGATTAGGGAAATTGGTGAGTTTTCAGCTACCTCTTGAATAGATTCAGGTCATGAATGCACCAGAGCGCAAAGGGCAGATTGTTCCAGGCCAGAGCGGTCTTCACGGCCAGAGAGCTGCCGCCCGTCCTTTGCAAGCGGAAACGTGGGACTTGAGCTAAAGTTGAGTAGGAGAACGCAGGTCTCTTACAAGGGTGTAAAAGGAAAACTGTTTCTGAAGATAACCTGGCCCTGTGGCATACAGAGAGCGGTGGGCGATAACTAGGATCTTAAATCTGACCCTCTCAGCCATAGGCAGCCGGTGTAAGGAGCGTAGGTGTTGTCTCATGCTACGTCTGGCAGGTATGTTCAAGAGAAGCCTGGCCGCCGCGTTCTGCACCAATTTGCAATTTATTTAGTAGGTAGCTCGGGATGCCAGCATATAAAGCGTTGGAGTAATCTAACCAGGACAGAATAAGGGATTGAGTCACTGTCTCCTTAGCCACCTGAGGGAGAAGGGGAAGAAACATCCTAAGGATTTTAAAGAAACCGAAGCAAGTCCCTGCCAGCTTCTTGATCTGGGTCGAGAATCGGAGATTCTCTTCGAACCAAACCCCTAAGTTATTAGCAGGGTTCCCTGATGTGACAGGCAATACTGAGTCTGAGGGCCAGAGTGTTTCCCTAATACAAGAGGTAAAGTTGCCAAATAAGAGGATTTCTGATTTCTCCTCATTGCATTTTAATTCAGCCTCCGCCAACCAACAAAAGACTGCAGTCAAGCAGTATTTGGTGGCCGAAATAGAGTCTTCATTTTTTTCCCATGACAACAAGAGCTGGGTATCGTCGGAATAAGCGGTTATCTTCGCCCCCAAGTCCTCTGCCAACTGAACTAAAGGAGTAACATAAATAGTAAAAAGAAGAGGACTCAGAGAGGAGCCCGGTTGCACACCTGTGAACACTTTCTTCGGTGATGAGGAAAAAGGTGGGAGCCACACCTGCTGCGTCCGATCGTCCAAAAAAGAATTTGAGCCAGCCCCAAGCGCTTCCTGATCTGCCTATCTCCGCCAGTCGGGAGAGCATCAATTCATGAGGAACCGTATAGAATGCCGCTGAGAGGTCCAGCAAAACCAAGGATGCCCTGCCGCCGGCATCCAAACAGTCACTGATGGCAATTTCCACCAGGGCCGATTCAGTGCTAAATTAGGCCCTAAAGCCCGACTGGGCAGGGTGGAGAAGGCCTGAACTTTCTAAAGTTGGTCAAATTGTGTTATTTTCCTTTACATCATTATGATCACTCACTAGCCATCTTCTTCCACCGCAAGATTGCTGACATCCACAACAGCTTCAACATCACAACCGCCCAGACTACGCCAGACTCCACCTCCCCTGTGAACACCACCAGCGCCATCCGCCTGACCTCCTGGTCCAACGTCAACGACGATGAGACACGCAAGGTCATGAACTCCATCCACTCAGGATCTCCATCAGACCCTTGCCCACACCACATATTCAACAAAGCAGACGCAGCCATCGCACCCCAACTACGGAAGGTAATCTCCTTCGAAACAGCGACATTCCTGGAAAGCTGGAAGCACACCGAAATCAACGCCCTCCTCAAGAAGCCCAAGGCGAACCCCAAGGACCTCAAGAACTTCCGGCCCATCTCCCTGCTCCCGTTCCCGGCAAAGGTCATCGAGAAAATCGTCAACAGGCTATTGGCCCGCCTCCTGGAAGACAACAACATCTTGGACCTGTCCCAATCCGGATTCAGACGAAACCACAGCACCGAGACAGGCCTCATCGCCGCCACAGACGACATCAGGTGCCACCTAGACAACGGCAAAACATCAGCCCTCATCCTCCTGGACCTGTCGGCTGCCTTCGACACGGTCTGCCATCGCACTCTAAAGACACGCCTCCTAGAAGCCGGAATCCAAGAGAAGGCCCTTGACTGGACCACGTCCTTCCTATCCAGCAGTACCCAGAGCATACGCCTCCCCCCCTTCCAATCCGAAGCCACCGACATTATCTGCGGTGTCCCCCAGGGCTCATCCCTCAGCCCGACGCTGTTCAACATCTACATGGCCCCCCTCGCACAAGTGGCCTGCCAGCACGACCTCAACATCATCTCCTACGCCAACGACACCCAGCTCATCCTCTCCCTCACCAAGGACCCACACACTGCCAAAACCAACCTCCACGAGGGAATGAAGGCCATCGCCGACTGGATGAGGAGCAACCGTCTGAAGCTGAACTCAGACAAGATGGAGGTACTCATCCTCAGACCCACCCCTTCAGCCTGGGACGACTCCTGGTGGCCGACCACACTGAGTACAGCACCAACACCCATCGACCATGCATGCAACCTAGGATTCATCCTCGACTCCTCCCTCTTCATGGCTAAGAGCAGGTCAACGCCGTCTCCTCCTCCTGCTACAACACCCTTGCATGCTCCGCAGGATCTACAAGTGGATCCCGACCAAAACAAGAAGGACGGTGACACAGGCCCTCGTCAGCAGCAGACTAGACTACGGCAACGCACTCTACGCAGGAATCCCAGCCAAACACCTACAACTACTACAACGCTTCCAAAACGCCTCCACCCGACTGATCGTCAACATCCCCCGCCGCAGCCACATCACCCCCCACCTGAGAAACCTACACTGGCTCCCTGTTGGCAAGAGGATCGCCTTCAAGCTCCTCACCCACGCACACAAAGTGCTCCACAACGCTGGATCAGCCTACCTTAACAGCACACTCAGCTTCTACGCCCCCCACCCGCCAGCTCCGCTCCGCCAGCCTTGCCCTCACCGCTATCCCCTGCACCCAACGAACGACCTCCGGCGGCAGATCCTTCTCCTACATTGCCGCCAAGACCTGGAACAACCTCCCTACCCACATACGCAAGACCCAAGACCTATTCGCCTTCAGAAGACTCCTCAAGACATGGCTTTTCGAGCAGTAGCAGCACCCCCCCCCCCCCCCCCCTCAGTGCCTTGAGACCCTAACGGGTAAGTAGCACGCTCTACAAGTGCTCTGATTGATCGATTGATTGATTGATCCATATTTCCGTATTCAATGTAGCTCCTAATATTTCGGCGCATTAGGCTTGTTACAGACTCTGCTTTGTAAAGTACCAAAACTCCTCTGGTATTTGCCCAATATGTTTACACTGGGTGGGCAATGTTTTTGGGGTTTTGCTGGTAACTGTATTCGCCTGCGGGATTGGGCCACGGGTGTGGAAGGTGGGCGGGGGAAGGGATTGTTTTTTGTTTTTGAATTCAGCAGTAACGTGCATGTAGCTTATGATAATGGGACCTGCAATATAGATACATTCGCCATAGACATGGCTCGCTGTGGCAGCGAGGGGGCCATTGAGCAGTTTAAAATACGCAAGCCAACACATGAGGGTACCTAAAACCCCTATAAGTTGCGCCCTTAATTTATTGACATGGAATGTACGGGGGCTGCGGGATCCCCGCAAGAGAAGGCTCGTGCTCATTATCTAGATAAGCACCACATCCTAGTAGCAATGTTACAGGAGACAGGCCTGGATCCTGGGTCTCCACCCGGGTTTGCGGGAAGTGGGTCGCAAATAGATTCTTTTCCATATTTTCGACGTATGCCAGGGGCACTACTATCCTAATAAAGCCTGGAGTGAGCTATTGTCCTGTAGGCACGCTCCAAGATCCCCAAGGAAGATACTGTATGATGTGGGGACGACTTGCTGGGCAGTTCGAAACACTAGTTAATTGCTATGCACCAAATGTTGACGATGCACAGTTTTTTTTAATAAACTCTGGGGCCTCATATTGGATATTGTCTCTATGCATTTGGTGTGAGGGGGGACTTTAACTTGCCTTGAACCCAAGCATGAATCGCTCCTACGGCACTGTCGAGCCTATCACTAAGGCACGGCAGCCCTTAAATATTACTTTGGCAGGACACCACCTGTTGGATGCTTGGTGATCCTTAAACCCCATGCTCAGAGAAGGCAAATTCTTCTCCACTGTACACTCTAGCTGGTCACGCATAGACTATTGGTTACTCTTTGCGGGTCTTTGCACTTGGCTCAAAGAGGCTGAGCACCTTGCACGCACATATTCAGTTCACTCCCCGGTGTTGCTAAAACTATGCCCCCCTGTCAACAAATCCCCATATCGCTCATGGAGGCTCCAACCCACAGCGCTTTTAGATGCTAGCTTTCGGGAGGAGTTGTGGCGGGAGATACAGGAGTTCTTCCCACTAAATATAGGGAGTGTCCAGGCGATGGCAAGTGTGTGGGAAAGCTTTGAAGTCACCATTCGCGGGATGTGTATATCAAAAAGCGGGGAAATCCTGCGTGACATTAGGGGCACGTTAAAAAAGCTGGAACAAGTCATTAAGGCAACTGACACCTCCATAATAGAAGCTCCCACGTCACAACAGCGAGTACAGTTAATAGAGCTGCTTACAGAAAACACAGACACCGCTGGAAAGAGAAGCTTTGTTTTGCTCTAAATACACTCACTCCCGTATATATGGAGAGGGTGAAAGACCCGGCAAAACACTAGCAGAGACAATAACAGCCCCGGTTCTCAAATAACATATTCAGCAAAGAAAACGAGGAAGGCATATTGCACAAAGAACCGAAGACAATCCTGAATGTCTTTGCTACTCATTATCAACACCTCTGTAGCACACATAGAGCTGGTCAGATCGATGTTGCAGCAGATTATGAAGATTTAAAAAAAAAAGATGGTAAAAGTCTTTGGGCCCACTAAACATGGGCTCTGTGGGCTCGAGGAGTAGTGAGCGGCGTGTAATATGGTATCCTAGTGTCCTCCCACATCTAACACTAAACTCCAGTTTGAGATAGTCACTATACCCACAATAAACCAACAGACAGATGTCTAGTAAGATAAAAGCAGAGTCCTTCAGCAACCAGACAGTGAATCTACAAGAACTGTCTTAGCTTCCTGTTCTCTCCCCTTTCAAGTGTGCCCCAAGGGTTATATATATCAGATCTGCCAAACAGGATTTTACACTCAAGCAGGATTTGACACTTTAGTATCAAAACGAATGTCCACATTCCCTCATACTGCATATTCTACGGGGTTCAGAGGAGTCACCACTGCCAATTTAGATTAGCCTAAGGTTTGCTCATGGGAGCCATTTAACCCCTTATTCACACTTATTCTAGGCTAATTGCTGGCTATGAAAAAATGAAGTAATTGCAAATTTTTGGACAGGGAAAAGGTACCTTTCTAAAAGTTACTTTTCCCTAATATTTATTGAAACTCAACTTCACAATTGAGTTGAATTTTTAACAACTGAGAAAAAAATTGTTGTTTAATTATTTTTCTAGCTGGTCGCATTCCCGAGATACAGTATTAGTATTTTAATTTGTACTCTGGTTTTCTACATAGGACAGTGTGGGAGCGCAGGTTTGATAAACAGGCGTGGAGGCTGCAATAAGGGTTTAGAAAGGGGTTTATTGATAATAGGATGAGTTGAAACGGTTTGTTTAAGAGTTGGTTCGTCTTCTTCTTCAGATGTCTCTTGTGATGAACCGGAATCCAGGGTGGTAGAGATGGTTGTGGTTTTGCTGGGTCTTCCGGACTGGAATGGTCTCTCCGGAGGTTCATAGAAGAACGAAAGAGATATGGGAACTGTCAGACTGATGTTTTATTATATTAGGGCTGTCTTTCCCATCACCACACCGTTTGTGACTTCCTTTACTGTACTATGGGGTTAGGGTTATAGTGATTTCAATGCAATTGTCAGGAATATACCGTTCTTTTACGTGTCTAGGAGGGGCAAGGGTCGTGAAGTAGAAACTTATTAAGCTCAATACTTTTGTGCAAAACGTGTCTACACCTCAAAAGATCCTTGATAGAAACATGCAGAACATTTTTATCACACTCGGGGTGATTATCATACAAGGAGTGCTAGGGTGCTAGGGGTACTTGCTGTAAAACCGTGCAGGGAACACTGTATCGCCCTCCCTTTCTTTTACACTTCAAACCCCCCCCCTCCCTTTACAGTACAGTCCTTTTTGGAATATTCGCGGAGGAGACTGGGCACTGCAGTGGAAGCCTCTTGACTTCTAGAGGAAGGGGACCTTGCAAAGACAGACAGACCCAGTTCTTTACCGCAGATTTTCACTTCGGATATATAACATGCCTATATTTTATTTAACTAAAGGCCCAAAGAAGGGGTGGGAATATCCTGAATAAGGGCATTACAAGCATTTCAGTGTGCTTCATTCTGTCTCTGCTCTTCTCCCCTAACAACGGATAAAGTTTTTATTAAACTACATATATAAGTAGGATTTATTTAATAGATTGGTAATAATAAATGAGTACTCTGATTTATGTTCATTTAAAAATATAACACTCTTCAAATCTCTACAGGTGTCTCGACGTCAGGAGCCCCCTTCAAATACCCAGGCAGGGTGGGAGACTCACCTTTACCTGGATGTGGGTTGTATGCAGATCATGAGGTAAGCTGCTACTCATTTAAAGTATGTGAATAAATATTCCTCTTATCTAAACTTTATTACGAAGCTTCTTTTTCGATTATAATAGCTCGTTTGATAGATCACAAGGGTACTCTGGACAGTTTCTTTTTGGAAAAAATGGTGCAGGAAGCAAGATCTCATATTCCGGTTTTCATTAAAATGGTGAAGCTCCTGAAAAAAACTAGATGCAAGACACCACAGGAGTATGGGCTCAGACTTCGGTCATTCTATTCCATGGAGACCGATACCGTTGGATATGAATATTTGAAGCTTTCAGAATGCAAAAGTCTGGGCCTGTACATTCAAAATAGTCAGAGAAAGTTCTGAGAAAGTAAGGATTTTAAGGAACTTGGCCATTTAATAGTAGGGGGCAGGTCTTTAGATTGGCAGGAGATTCAGGCTAGGTGTGGAGTGCAATGGAAGCTCTTTGTTTTTTAGGGTATCTTCATATTATTCAACCAGTAAAAAATGATTGTCCCTCATCTAGTCACGCCACAGTCTCCGTTTTTGCTGCCCTTTTTAGAACTAAGTTAAGGGGGCTGGGAAATTAGTATAGGCTTTTACGGAGCCAAAGGGAGTGCACTATAGTATCAGTTTTTTTTAGATAAAATTACTCAAGAAACACAGTGCACTTTCTCAGAGTGGCAGGCGATTTCACATTACAGCAATAAGGCATTAAGAGCTGTGTTGTATGGCGTTTTAGGATCCGAGCGAAATTTCCCGATTCATGCCCTTATATAGGTACAATTCACATTTCCCTTAAATAGGCATAGAAATCATAACCTTATTTAGACATAGCCAATGCAGTCCAAATACAGGCATGGCTACCCACCCGTTCCAAAAAGCCACAACGATTTCTTGGAAAAATCGGCTTAAGCAGTCAGGGTCATCCCCTTGCTTGAATATTGATTTGTCCAAGAACTCATGGAGTTTTCAAAGAACTACCATTCCCTTGGCGTTCTTTGATGACATTATTATGCCCGACTTTACATCAAACTAGGCACCTTCAAGGTATACATATGCCTTCACTTGCTCTAGCAAACACACAGTGGTTCGGAGCAGCTCGACTATCTACTTGCCCGACGCAGCTCGCTACAGCAAGTGCGAAGGAAGCCGACCCTCCAGCTGACGCACTGATTGAGAGGCTGCATTTCTCTCGCTGAGAATCCTGCACCAGTGTTTCCAAGCTCCCCTCGCAGGGTGTTGGGAAATCGAGTCCCGAGACAGAGATACCAGACCTCCTTCATAATAAAACCAAGGTACAGAGCTGATTAAACCCTAAGAGAAATCTTGGATAGATTCTTTGCAAAGAAACTAAACCTATGCTACTCTTCACTTACTTCTTCCCTCGTACTAGACTGAGGTTAGGTACATCGGGGTAGGCGTATTTTCGAAGCACCAGTTGAGTACTTTTAACCTTTGTTATTTATGTATGTATTTATCTATGGTTTAGAAATCATACAATGCTTTTACAGTATTATTTTACAATACTCTTCAACTCTGTATGCATTATACTTTACAGCCAGTATTACGATTGTAGCAGTTCACTTCAATTGCATGACAAAGAAGACTGTTCAATAAATCCCTTTTATTGAACACGCCCGTCTCTCTATTTCTCTGCACCTCTGATGAAACGAAGCATGCACAATTGACTGAGTAAAATATCTATCTATTGTTTCCACAACTCTGAAGATACGTTTATTCTTGGGGAAACAAATTAGTCATGTTTATGTGTTGTCAAAAACGAATCCCTTCTTGTTTATTCGAGAACGTTTCTAGTGACCTCTGAGCTAGCTGGCACTCACAAATAAGTCTAATATATTCGATAGAGACCTAGTAGACAAAAGTCCTATGTCAAATCTATAGGATATATTATTCCAATGCGCAGTGCCTATTGGGAATATAGGAACTACACTACATGGCGCCCAACGTTTGGTAAGGCACTCATTTAACGCTAGATACTAAAGTAACTCAGTCGTGCTTCTCACAGAGAACCCTTTTTTTCCAGACGTCTGGAGTGGGAAAAAGGATAAAATATCCACCATAACTGAGTAGGACGAAAATCCTATGTATTAGTTTTTGGATTGTTCAACGTTGAAGGATACAGTGTTCCAAAATATTGTGCACCTTATCTTTGTTTCCTTGAAGCTTGCTCTGCAACTCTCATTAAACAATGTTGAATAACTGCAACAACAGCGAGAACAGTGGAGCTGCAGCAACTGCAGCCCAACCGGGCTTAGACATTACAGGTTTCCAACAAAACGACCCGGATGCTATAATCATCCTGGAAAACTTAAGGAAAACCATCACTATAAAGCTTATAACAAATGGCCTATCACCAAGTGGTGGTAGGGTAATTTTTGTCATAGAGGCACATAAATATCGGCAGACAGAAGTATTCTATTAATTGATTTTCTTCCCTGAAGCAAATCCAGTATCACATGTGTTTCACCACTACAAAGTAGAGGAACATCCAACGGAATACACTCCTTTCGAGGATGTTGAAATTCCACTAACTTACCAAGATCATGCGCTCTGGTTTAAAGGCGCCCTACAACATCAAAATCACATTACCAGGCTCTGTCTACTAGGTAGACCAGGAGCAACATGGCCGGTATTAGCCAGCTATACACCACATCCTGACATGTCAGATGCGGAACTATTAATTAAAATACATAGACAATTGGTTCAATATGTCATGCGGACTCTAACAGTCAACCTCCTATAAGGATTCCACAACAAACCCCTCACCAGGGGAACACAAATAAAATCACACCACAGACTATACAATCAGTCATTGGTAAATTGCCCGCAAAAAGGGAACAAAATCCATTCTGGATAGCTCAAAAAATTACTGAAATCGAGGCAGTATTTCCCGTCACTACCCCTCATGAGAAACACAGGATTCTAATAATCTGTTTACCAATGGGGATCGCACCACACCTGGAGGACTGCGACACTTGGGGTACAGTCTTTGCTGCAATCTACACAAAAACACATGGTGTTCCGTCTATGGCGGTTATACCAGATGTCCTGAAACAGATTCAAAATGGATATGGGGCAGAGCCTACTTTAAATCTGGGTATGAAATTACTGAGAGATTTCAAACAGGTCTCAGCTATAATATTAGCTAATATTAAGGGTGAGGCAGCATCCATGGCGATCCGCCAAAAATTAAGATAATTTGATGTAACTGAGCAACCATATGAACTGGCCAGAATAATTGAACAATCCTATGAAGAACTAGGTAGAGATAGTTTGGGTGGGAAAACAGTTAAACACAACTGACTGAAAGTCCTGAAAAGGTCTTTATTAAAAACACTCTCACTGTTCCTAAAAAGAAGTGGCAGAACACTAAACAAACTTCTAACGAGAAACATTCTCAGTCCCGAGGAAGGTCTCCTCAAAAGGAGCCCTCTGAAAAAAGATACAACCTCAGGAACAGGGATAATTTGAAAAAACCTGACCGATATCAAGATACTGCTACACGTTCCTCTTGTACCTTTCAGACTTCCTCACAGAAATCGGAAAGAACGCGTGAAGTCCAAAGACGATCAACACGTTCCAAAAACATAAGAAAAACCAATTCACAAAAAAGAGGGTAGCAGGTCTAAAAATCAGACATGCTGAGGATCTTGAGGGCACAACTCAAGAACAGGGAGTGGGCACAGACAATGCTGGACAGCGCAGCAGAAGTCACCATAGCTCACAAGATCTTGAAGGATCATCTGGAGACAGTGGACTTGAATGAGTACATTCGAGTTGAAACAGCTGACACCAGGGTTAGTGTACCCCATAAGTTATATGAAGTAACGCTCCGGATGGAGGGGGATATAACTAGGAAGATAAGAGCACTCTTTTGGGAGAAGCTCTCAAAGGGTTATGACATTCTTCTAGCTGAAAAAGACTGGCCACCAAAATTTGTCAGGGAGTGCCCACATGGTGAAGACATCATTATGCCAGCCTTCTCCAATCATATTCCAATTCACTTAAAATACACCTATGCCAGAAAATGGGCTGTAGCCCAGGCTCCAGCATTATATAAAAATCATGTAGGATGGGATGAGAATTCTCCTCACCATAAAATCCAGTTAAAAACACAACCAACTGCACAGAGGCAGTATCCAGTTAAAGCAAGAAGCTAAAAAACAGGTCAGGGAGATATTAGATCAACTTGAATATCAAGGGGTGATTGAAACATGCACCTTGTCAATGAACAATCCTTAGTTTCCTGTCTCCAAACCAGACAATACATATTGTCTAGTTTTGGACTACAGACATTTAAACTCTTGTTGCAAAACTTTTGCAGTACAAAATGCACACAGTGCAGCACAAATGAATAATATTGTGCGTACAAAATATAAAACCACATTAGATATTTCTAACGGTTTCTTCTGTCAAAACATTGCACCTGAAAGCAGGTACTTGACCGCTTTCTCAATTATGGGGACACCGCATCACTTCTGTCGTCTCCCCCAGGGATTCAAGAATAGTCCAGGGTTATTTTCAGCTAGAGTAACAGAGTTACTACAAACGTATGATGATGAGGCATTATCTTATTTCGATGACATCTATCTAACAGACGATGACTTGGACAGGCACTTGAACAGAGTGAATACCATTATACTTGGATTTGGTTCTGAAGGGTATAAATTCAACTTTAAGAAATCAAAAATTGCCCACCTCAATGTCCTTTTTCTAGGATACGAGTTATCAAGTGAAGGCAAAAGCCTGGCAGCCAACTTTTTAGAAAAGTGTGCGCTGCCCCAACCTCCAAAAATGCTGAAAAACTTACAATCAATTATAGGTTTCCTAAATTTTGCAAAAGCTTACATTCTAAACTACGCAGAAAGGGTTAAACCTCTCTACGAATTAATCAAACCTGATTTCAAAACTACTAATTGGACTCAAAAACACACAGAAATTTTGCGTTCAGTGCAAACAGACATGTTAGCAACAACACATTTACAGACACGAGTAAACGTACGCAACCTTGTAATCAGAATCATTCCAGGAAGATGTGGATTCACATACTTAACCTTTAATGAAGGTGAAAAAGTACCAATTGCTTACAAATCACACTTGTACACACAAGCTGAAATGAAATTCACTTCTACAGAAAAAATTCTGACAGCGGTTCAAACTGCAGTAGCAAAAGAGAAAGCCCTCGCACAGGGAAAACGCATAATGGTCGTTACTCCAGTACCTGCCTTAGAAGCAATGACAAAAGCAAGCATTCCAAATGCAAAGGCTTTACATCCAAGATGAATACAATGGATTAACTCTTGCTGCAACAGACGTTGAATACGTTTTTGACCCCTACTTGAAAACACAAGAATTTCTACAATACGAACAAGAATGTCCTCTGCCTACTGAGATTCTGCCTCTAGAACAGTACAAATGTATAATTTATACAGACGAATCAGCACAGCCCGCAATTGTGGGTAAACAAGCTTATAGTGCTGCATGCTCGATTGTTGAAGGTCGCTGGTGTGATGGTAAATTCCGACCTATGGTCACAAAAATAAAATCTCTCGGAGATTGTACAGCTCAGCTAGCTGAACTACAAGCATTCAAGATGGCGCTTGAAAATACTGATTGCGAATTCCCCACACTCATAGTGTGCGATTCGTATTACTGCATTCAATCTTACAATGAATACTTGCAGAATTGGATTCAAAACGTTTTCAAATACGCAAAAGGTCGCACAATCAAGCCTAAGTTGCTTTGGGAACAAGTAGTTCAATTACAGAAAGAATTACAAAAGACTCACGTGATCCATACACTGAGTCATCGACGTGAAGGCATTAACGTTGCAGGGAATTCATTGGCTGCTGAAGCCGCGAAGGCAGCTGTACAAACGGCTTCCGTAGCTGCAATCACTCGTTCTAAAACAAAAATAGACAGCGAAATAATACAGGCTGTCGCCGCTTCCAACACAGACAGTGATAAAACATTACCAAAAGGCTTTCCACTCAAATACTCATACATAACTGATGCGAATAATGTTCCTTTTGCTCGAATCCCTGGTGTGGGGGATAGAATATTTCCAAACATGGAACACAGATTAGGACTAATTTTAGCAGCACATGAAGGGCTTGCCTCTGCACACGCAGGTGTTTCCGCTACAGTATCATTACTAAAACAGAGATACTGGTGGCCACGCATGAGGAAACAGACCAGAAACTATGTTTTGGAATGTGAAATCTGCCAGAAAATGAAGGTTTCAACAGTGAAACTCCTGGCACAGATGCCCCTTTTCATTTCAGATAAACAATTAGCGTGCGTTTACCTGGACCACTGTGGTCCCTTACAGAGGGATGGTAACTACAAATATATCATGGTCGCAGTGGATTCATGCTCGGCTGACGTCCGAACTGTTATAAAAGATTTGTGAGTCTTTATCGGCACATACGCAGTCAGCACGCTACATTCTGACCAGGGTCCTGCGTTTAGCTCCAAAGCTGACAAGGAGGCCATGGCCAATCTGGGCTTTGCATTGCGGTATTCTAGTCCATTCCATCCGGAGCCGGAGGGAAATTCTGTAGTGGAAAGAAAGAAACGGGACATAAAGCAATCTATAACCGCTAGGGTATTAGGTTCGGGTGAAGGGTGGGTCAAACATCTAATAAGTGTCCAACGTAGTCTAAATAATCTGCCAAGGAATTCTCTGGGTGGAATCACTCCGTATGAAATCCTTTTTGATACTAGAATGCTTGTCCAGGACCTTGATCGTCACACTTCAGGGGTGGAACAAAAACCTTTTGATATCAAAGACCGTTTGGTTGTTTTGCAGGACTTAAATGAAACAAGGAGAAGTCAAAGCAACACATTACAGAAGACAACGACCACTGAAGGGGAACCACCTGTCCCAGCAAGGCCTGCCTGGATTCCAAAGATTGGGGATCTGGTCAGAGAAAAGATTGCGGATAAGAAGGAATTTGGGCCTTCTTACAGACAACCAGTACCTGTGCTAGCAATCCACGGATCAAGAACCGTGTTGCTGACGCCCCTTGCTGGAAGAAAGGAGAACAGGTTTGTGTCCATCGACCTGGTAAAACTACATCATGTGGCCAATAATAAGTAGTAGGCCCAGTGGACTTGCTACTATCCAAGAGGTTCAAACTGAGAGACTCATCACCTTTGAGGAATCTGCAGTGCGAAAAGAAGGACTAAGCAATAAAGCCATGGAACTTGTGCCTCTTGAGACCCAAATAACAGTTCGTCAAGACACTCCTGTCTACAATGATGTAGCATCTGACTATACTAATATGACAAGGGATCCGGTAGCTCCAGTGAATTCAAGTAATCCTTATGCAATACGTACAATTGACATAACTGCCTCTTGGTATTTCATTAACTTTGATACGTTTTCCGAGAATCCCAGTGAGCCTGAAACGACGCCAGCAAATAAAACTTTTAAAGAACAAGTAATAGAACTTTTTCATCAACTTGAAAAAACTTATCTGGTTTCACCATGGGTTGAACTTTGGATTGTTCTAGGTGTACTTTTTCTCCTACTTTGGCTAATCCTTGTATTAAGTTTGGGAATGCTGATAAATGGAAGATATAGTAAAATGGACACAGCACGTAAGAACATCAACTTACTCCTTAAGCCACACAAATCATCTCATCGTGAACAATGAGACTTGACATCAGTGAACATCACAGCAGTTCCTATACCTGGTGGTATAGATTGGGACAGAACTGATTATGACAACTTTGGCCCTGCAGAGCTGTTGAAGATTCTACATCAATCCAAGGTTTCCTTGAGTGACTTTGTTTCATCCAGCACATTTTCTAATGATTGGGACTTTGAGACTGTTAATAATATGATGTCAGACTTAGAGATGTCTGCAAAATTTATAAAACATGAATACTTAGAAGGTTCATCAGATTATGAACAAATGGACTGTTATAATCACTATGGTCATCATTATTTGCACAAATCTGCAAACCCTAGAAATGTTTATACTTTTAATCAATGGGAACATTGTCCAATGCCACCAAAGGGTAGCTCAAAAACATTCTATGAAAAATGTCCATACTTCTCAGGTTTTAATGTCTCAAATCTGGAAACATTTTACTTTAAAAATGTTAATAAAACAGGAATGAAAAGTATGTTGACTAATACTAAGCAAATTTATTCTGCAGCCTTTTATGCCCAGCTGTCCTCATTAGGTTTTGACTTTTGGAGTGACAACATTGAAACAAAAACTGTCTGGGGCACAAAAGACTGGCAAGTGCAGGGAATAGAAGCTTTATTTCGAGCCTGCATTATTCCTGAACAAATAATGTTTTGGAACGACACTGTGCAACAGACATCCTGTCTTGGCCTAGCCAAGATAAAAGATTTGAACAAACCGTCCATACCTACACCTGTTAGTAAAAACACTTCAGAAGGAGGGGTAGACGTAGAAACAATTTTACTTAAAAACTGAACTGATCCTGATTGGAAGAAATGGTTAATCTGGCCCACAGACACAAACAACTGTCAAGATAGATTCCTGAATAAGACACAAGGGTTTACATTCACTAGGCCAGATCCACGATATGTCCAGAGACAACATCCAGGGATAGTAACAACATACAGTGTAGGAAAACTGTGCCTTGACTGGCTACAAAAATCCACACTAACAGAGGTAAAACAACACTTATCTTTACTTAAAGATGCTGTTGATTTAAGGGACTTCTTACAAGGTCCTGCGAAACGGTGTCATAAACGTTTTATATACGCTGGTATATATGCCATTTATAATGAAGCTTGGAAAGCGACACAAGAAGAGACTGCAGAACAAATACAAGAAATTGATCGTATTAATTTAGAGAAAGCTCTCTCTGTAGATGACAATGGGTTAACAACTGTCATCCAGAATTTATTCTTTGGACAGCATAGTATCCTCTGCCATAGACATAATGGAACAGGACTTGCTCATGCTACAGCATGGACAGTCACAACTGCATTCTATAATGCTTTTAGTCTGGACGTTACAAAATCTTTGTTCTAGATATGTGCCCTGGCGTCTAATCAACACCACGTCATTGTTTTCTGTATTTAACCTTACAGATAAACAAATCACATTGGCACAAAGAGGAGCAGACTATACGGTGCTGAGCGTTGAGAAACTGGAAAGATTATCATTAACTGTTTCAGAAAAACCTGCAACAGAATGGCTAATACATGGGACAATCACTCTGCCTGTCACAATTTTCCATTTTCAATATTGTTTGAAACATATACCAGCGGGCGTGTATCAAAGGTTGGGTAAAGAATACATTAAGTCAACCTGGGAATTACCATATACACACAGCTGTTGGAGTGGGGGAAAAGAGGTATTTCTTAGTGGTACAAACTGCAAAAGCGCACTAAGCAGTACACTTTTATGTCAGGGTATTATTTTACATACAGCCAGTGATGGTTCTTCGACCAACTTATCCTGCCACCTGCAAGGTTCTCCAGCTGCAGTGATAGATCCAATTTTTAGGCAGCTTTCTAATGGAAGCTATATTATGTTGAATGATCACAGCTGCTATGGCATCTTGCCAGGATTAGCCTATCTCGTAACTGTGTCAGCCAGGGTCACTTGTTGTATGCAAGTATTGTTTCCTAAAACTAAGACAGACGGGGAGTCGCTGTTATGGCCTTCACTGAACATCTCTTCTATACGAATTGATACTTTAAGTAGAATGAAAGCCATTATTTCACAAAAACTGTGCCACTGACCTCGTCCAAAGAGACGTATGAACTACAAGTTGCAAGGTCCTCTGCAGAGATAGATGCCCTTTTATCGACAAACTGCCCTGTACATTTCGTAGAAATGTTAGGTCGTCATCTTAAACATGTCTGATACCAGTGGTATTATACCTGTGTTTAAGACAGTTTTTTCGGGACTGTTAGCACCATTTGAAGCAGTCCTCTGCATATTTCCAAACTTCGTGCACTCTGTGTTCGGCGGCCTGCCTCTCATTTTGGGACGTGTAGCAGGAATACTATTCTTGTTTCTTCTGCTCCGATATGGCAAGTCCGGTCACCAGTGACACCCAGATTACCATAGAGAACACTCTCCTGGCAATGAAGTGTCATGAGCGCATGATAAAGATTCTGGGCTTGGCTCGTTTAAGAGATCTGAATACCACATGATTTCTATCATTCACACCAATCTGGCAAGATTGCATCTTACCTGTTCTTCGATGCCTGCTATGTGGAGAAGAATGCATGTTGGACATCTGTCTAACAATTCCATCAGCGCTGTCAACGCATGTTGACACTTTGCTTGGTTCAGTAATGGTCCATGCATTGTGTTGTCCCCAGCGGCTACCAATCATGATGACGGCATTCATTGAGGTCTCACAGATGCAATCTGCTGACGGTGAGATAAGTGGATCGACAGGCACACGGGTACCATCACCATCTCCATTGAACATTGCTAATGCGGCTAACGCTGACGGCGATGCTTCACATTTTTGTGCAATCGGTCTACTTAACGAAGTGTTCCAACTTTCACCTACTATGGTAGACAAATTCTTTACCAGCTTAGAAGATTTGGGGCCCGATGTAGGTAATCCCAGATTACCGATTCTTAAATACCGAATCATACCGATTTGGTATTTAAGAACTGGCAATCGGGATGTAGGTAATTTTACCGATTTAATTACCGACTCGGTATGATTCGGTAATTACAGAATCGGTATTTACCGTTTTGGTAATTGCCATTCATTCCTATGGGCCTGGAGACCCATAGGAATGAATGTCAATTACCGAATCAGTAAAGACCGATTCGGTAATTGGGGGAAACATAGAAGGGTGGCAGGGTGTCACTTTGACACCCTGTTGCATGGGTGCACATGATGCAGACATACATGCCCTTAGGGCATGTATGTCTGCAACATGGCACTGTTTTAAAAGCAAAAAAAATGCTTTTTAAAGGGTTTTCATTATTTAGCACCAACTTCTAGTTGGTGGTAAATAACGAATTCTTAAACCCCTGTAGCACTGATTACAGTGCTACCTACATGTCAAAATACAGATTCGGTAATTTTACCGATTCTGTAAAATGACTGAATCTGTATTTTAACATGCCCCTACATCCCAAACTCCAAATACCGGTCGGTAACGGCCAAAATCGTCCGTTACCGACCGGTATTTGCCTTCCTACATCTGGCCCTTGATGTTTTCTCCAAACAACGAGACTGACTTTTGAAAGTAGCACACAGCGTTCTATGGGACTCTGTATTTGACCGTCACTTTTCAAAACAAAACTTCTAACTTTAGAACTTAATTTTTCTACAATTTGACTTTCATCTAAATTTGAACTCCTTTTTAGGCACAAAGTAATCTGCTTAAAGTAGAACTATTCATAGAGAACAAGAATTCTTTGAATACTTCCAAGAGACAACATTTGACCTTTTCCACAACCAAATCAATTTATTATATTCTGTCATGGAATGGTCTCGACTTTTCTTCTGTATTCAAGGGTCATTTCATAAATGTAATTTCATGATTCATTCGGATAGCATTTGCAATGTCATACTGTATGCTTTGAACGAAAACATTGCTTTTAAAATGTGTTCACACAAATGCACAACCATTTTCGAATGCATTTTATGTATTTTGGGTGGGGTTTTACACATCATGCTTTAGATATGTTTTAATTGCTTAGAATTTAGTAATTTCGAACATAATAAAGTGGAGTGGGTGTTGTACGGCGTTTTAGGATCCGAGCAAAATTTCCAGATTCATGCCCTTAAATATGTACAATCCACATTTCCCTTATATAGGCATAGAAATCATAACCTTATTTAGACATAGCCCATTCTGTCCAAATAGAGGCATGGCTACCCACCCGTTCCAAAAAGCCACAACGATTTCTTGGAAAAATCGGCTTAAGCAGTCGGGGACATCCCCTTGCTTGAATATTGATTTGTCCAAGACAACTCATTGAGTTTTCAAAGAACTATCAATCAATCAGTCAGGCATTTGTTAAGCACACTACATGCCCGTGGGGGCCGCGAGTAGCGGCCCCCACCCACTAGGGGGGGTGGGGGCCGCTACTGATCGAACAGCCAGGTCTTTAGTATCCTCCGGAAGGTCAGCAGGTCTTGGGTCTGTCGTAGGCTCAGTGGGAGGGTGTTCCATGTTTTGGCGGCGAGGTGGGAGAAGGATCTCCCGCCGGTAGTTGTTCTTCGGATGCCCGGGATCGTGGCAAGTGAGAGGTCGGCGGAGCGTTGCTGGCGGTTGGGGGTGTAGAAGGAGAGCCGTCTGTTGAGGTAGGCCGGGCCGGTCTTGTGGAGTGCCTTATGTGTATGGATGAGGAGCTTGAAGGATATCCTCTTGTTGACGGGGAGGCAGTGCAGGTTTCTCAGGCAGGGGGGTTATGTGGCCGTGTCGTGGTACATGGAGGATCAGTCATGCCGAGGCGTTTTGGATGCGTTGTAGTCGATTGATGAGCTTGCTCAGGGCTCCCGCGTAGAGGGCGTTTCCGTAGTTGGGTTTGCTGCTGACGAGGGCCTGGGTGACTGTCTTTCTTGTATCTGTCGGGATCCATCTGTAGATCTTGCGGAGCATGCGGAGGCTGTTGAAGCAGGAGGAGGAGACGGCGTTTACTTGCTTCGTAATTGAGAGCCTTGAGTCGAGGATGATTCCCAGGTTGCGTGCGTGGTCTGTGGGGTTGGGGCTGCCCCCAATGCCGTTGGCCACCAGGAGACGTCCCAGGCTGATGGGTTGGAGCCGAGGATGAGGACCTCCATCTTGTCCGAGTTCAGCTTCAGACGGCTGATCTTCATCCAGTCGGCGACGGCCTTCATTCCTTCATGGAGGTTGGCTTTGGCAGTGATGGGGTCTTTGGTGAGGGAGAGGATCAGTTGAGTGTCGTTGGCGTAGGAGATTATGTTGAGGTTGTGCTGTCGGGTAACGTGTGCGAGCGCGGCCATGTAAATGTTGAACAGTGTTGGGCTGAGGGAGGATCCTTGGGGTACGCCGCAGATGATCTCGGAGGCTTCGGAACGGAACGGGGGGAGGCGGACGCTCTGGGTTCTACTGGAGAGGAAGGAGGTGGTCCATTCCAGTGCCTTGTCTCAGATCCCTGTGACGTGGAGGCGTGTGTGCGGTGGCAGACGGTGTCGAAGGTGACGGAGAGGTCTAGGAGGATGAGTGCTGCAGTCTCCCTGTTGTCTGGCAGAGTCCTGATGTCGTCGGTGGCTGCGATGAGGGCGGTCTCTGTGCTGTGGTTGCTGCGGAAGCCTGACTGGGAAGGGTCCAGGATTCTGTTCTCTTCGAGGTATCGGGTTAGCTGTCTGTTAACCATTTTCTCGATGACCTTGGCCGGGAAGGGGAGCAGAGAGATGGGTCGGAAGTTCTTGATGTCTCTTGGGTCTGCCTTGAGTTTTTTTAGTAGGGCGTTGATCTGTGCATTTTTCCAGCTCTCTGGGAAGGTCGCGGTCTCAAGGGAGAGATTGATGACGTTGCGTAGGTGGGGTGCGATGGAGCTGCTTGCTTTGTTGAAGATGTGGTGCGGGAATGGGTCTGACGAAGAGCCGGAGTGGATTGTGCTCATGGTCTTGATGGTGTCATCGACGCTCATGCTGGTCCAGGTTAACAAGGGGACGTGGTCGATGGTGTGCGTAGGGTCTGTTGTGTTGCTGTCTGTTGGGGCTGTCTGGGTGTTGAAGCTGTCGTGGATGTCTGCTATCTTGCGGTGGAAGAAGGTGGCGAGGGAGTCGCACAGGGCTTGCGACGGCTGGATGTTGTTGGTGTTGGAGCTGGGGTTGGAGAGTTCCTTCATGATGTTGAAGAGCTCCTTGCTGTCGTGTGTGTTGTTGTTGAGGCCGTCTTTGAAGGAGGTCTTCTTGGCAGCCCCTGATGAGGTGGTGGTGGTTGCAGACGGCGTCCTTGTGTGCTGCGTAGCTGTCCGGAGTTTGTTCACTGTGCCATTTCTTCTCTAGTTTCCGGCAGGCTTGCTTGGAATCTAGGAGTTCTGGGGTGAACCAGCTGGCCCTCTTGCTGGTGTCTCTATGGGGGGGGGGGTTTCTTCAGCGGGGCGAGGGTGTTGGCGCAGTCCTCGATCCAGCATCTGAGGCTGTGGGCAGCGTCGCCGGTGTTGGAGGGTTCGGTGGGTGGGCTGAGAGCGAGGTTTGCGTGTAGTTGGTCTTCGGTTATTTTGCTCCAGCCGCGCGGGGGATCTGTTGGCTGCGATGGTGTGTGGTGGGTTTCTGGAAGGTGAAGTGGATGCAGAGGTGGTCGGTCCAGAGGAGTTCGGTGGTGTGGCTGAGGAAGACGTGCGGGCTTGAGGAGAAGACGGGGTCGAGCGTGTGGCCGGCGGAGTGGATGGACGTTGTGACAAGTTGTCTGAGTCCGAGGTTGGCGAGGTTATCGATCAGGGTTGTGGAGTTGTTGTTGTTGTTCTCAAGGTGAAAGTTCAAGTCTCCGAGGAGGATGTAGTCGGTCGGTAGACGAGGGTGCCTCTGAGGGTGGAGTTGGGGTCTGTGTGGATCTGGAAATGCATATGTTCGGCGGTGCTGAGCAGGTTGTCGGTGCTAGTCGAGACCCTAATGCTGTTCTTGTGGACGATGGCGATTCCTCCTCCGACTCCGTTGGTGCGGTCTCTGCGGGGGATCTTGTAGCCGTCTGGGATGGCTATAGC
Source organism: Lissotriton vulgaris (assembly GCF_964263255.1). NCBI lineage: Eukaryota > Metazoa > Chordata > Amphibia > Caudata > Salamandridae > Lissotriton > Lissotriton vulgaris. Next base: position 1,469,032,191 of record NC_141694.1, read on the forward strand.
GATGTCGGGTGCGGAGGAGTTGTTCAACAAAGTCTCTGTCAGGAAAGCGACATCTGGGAAGGTTGTGTTGAGCAGGTGCCAGAGCTCGATGGCGTGTTTGCGTGCTGAGCGGGTGTTCAGTAGTATGCATCGGAGGTGGTTGAGGTCTTTCTTGGCGAGTGGTTCGTCGGCTCTGTGACTGGTGTAGCTGCAGTTCTGGCAGGTGAAGTGACTGTGTGTGTGTTTCTGGGCAGCCTTGAAGCAGTTGTGGGTCCGTCCAGGGTTGAGAGCGTGCAGAGTGCTGGCGGCGTAGTGGCGGCAGTCGTCGTGGCGGGGGCAAGGGGTTCTGGTGCAGGGCGCGGTCCAGGCACGGGTGGGCGCAGACGGGCTAGCTGCGCCCCAGCGGCGCGACCGCGAGAGCGGCCGGCATGTGTGGGGAGGTGGGAGTGAGGAGCAGCTAGGAGGCGGGCGGCGGGGCATCGAATGGGCAGTCAGGGGGCGGAGCCACAGGAGACGCAGCGGCGGGGGGTGAGGGGCGACGAAGGAAACAGAAAGCAAAAGGGCACTACTATTGAGTGGGAAACGAGTGGCAAAGAGGGCAAAAGGTCACAAGTAAGGGCAGAAAGGTCTCAAAAAACGGGGGGGGGAACGAGTGGCACAGAAGGCAGAAAGGTCACAGAAATGCAGGGGCAGCTAAGCAACAGAAGGCAAAAACGGGCAGAGAGACACGGGGGCCACGAGGGGAGCAGAAGGAAAAACCGGGCAGAGAGACACAGGGGCAGCGAGGGGAGCAGAAGGGAAACTGGGCAGAGAGACACGGGGTCAGCGAGGGAGAGAATGGGCACAGGCGGTGCTGTGCGGAGGGGGAGCGACCTACCTGGAAGGGTCAAGGGTCGCTCTCCTCACCGCGCAGCGGCCGGCCTATATGGGGAGGAGGGAGGGAGGAGCAGCTGGGAGGAGGGAGGTGGGGGCAGCGAATGGGCAGTTAGGGGGGCGGGGGCGCAGCGGTTCTTTGATGACGTTATTATGCCCGACTTTACGTCAAACTAGGCACTAGGGGTGGGCGGAATTTGCGTAATCGCGTTACGCAAATCTCTGCGAAACAGCAAAAAATGTCCGCAAACACGCAGAAATTCCGCAAACACGCGGAATTGCTAGTTCGCGATGCTTTTTTTACTGTTCACAATAGCTGTTTGCGTGCTCGGGGGAAATATCTCTCGAACACACCTTTGAAAACGCGAACAAGCAAAATATTTGGCAAAGTTGCGGAACGCAGAATTTGGGTCAATTTCCACGTTCGCCGCGGTACGCGAAATTTCCCAAATTCCGCAAATTTCGGTGAGCGGAACGGAAACAGTAAAAAATCTCTGCGAACACGCAGAAATTCCGCAAACACGCAGAATTGCTTGTTCTCAATGCTTTTTTACTGTTCACAATCGCTGTTTGCGTGCTCGGGGGGATATATCTCTTGAACACGCATTTGAGAACGCAAACAAGCCAAAAATTGCACGAAGTCGCGAAACGCAAAATTTGTGTCAATTTCACGTTCTCCGCGGAACGCGAAATTACCCAAATTCCGCGAGCGGAACTGAATTTATCGCCCAGGCCTGCTAGGCACCTTCGAGGTATAAATATGACTTCACTTGCTCTAGCAAACACACGGTGGTTCAGAGCAGCTCGACTATCTACTTGCCCGACGCAGCTCGCTACAGCAAGTCCCGAAGGAAGCCGACCCTCCAGCTGGCGCATTTCTCTCGCTGAGAATCCAGCTCCAGTGTTTCCAAGCTCCCCTCGCGGGGTGTTGGGAAATCGAGTCCCGAGACAGAGATACCTGACCTTCCTCATTTTAAAACCAAGGTACGGAGCTGATTAGACCCTAAGAGAAATCTTGGATAGATTCTTGGCAAAGAAACTAAACCTATGCTACACCACACTTACTTCTTCCCTCGTACTAGACTTAGGTTAGGTACATCGGGGTAAGCATATTTTAGAAGCACCAGTTGAGTACTTTTAACCTTTGTTATTTATGTATGTATTTATCTATGGTTTAGAAATCATACAATGCTTTTACAGTATTATTTTACAATACTATTCTCGCTATATGCATTATACTTTACAGCCTGTCTTACGATTGTAGCAGTTCACTTTACTTGCATGAGAAAGAAGACTGTTCAATAATTCTCCAGTATTGGGGTGTCTTTCATAGATTCACATGCCTGAATCATTCCCTGTCGTCGGAGTGGGAGTCCCACGGTACATAAAAAAGCAATTATATGCCTATAAGAAGCTAAAACCTTGGTAATAACCAACCAGGAAGTAAAGTAGCCCTAAGATACAGTGTAAAAAACTTCCACATTCATGACTATCCTAGTCATTTTGTATAGACCAAACTGCAGCCAATCAGGCGACAGCACCCACCAGAATGTTCTCCCCAGAGGCTCAGGTTCTCAGATTTTCTACCGCAAGTCGTGTGAGGGAAGTCTGCCTGAGCTCTGCTCAGTACTTCACAACTTTGACTGTTTTTTTCCTACTTAAAGATGTCATCTTCTAAATCCCTCTTCCGGCCTTGTGAATCTTGTGGGAAGCTTAGACTTTTTAAGGAAGATCCCCACAAGAAATGTATTTATTGCCTGTATCCAGACCATGAGGTAAAGGAGTGTAAGATCTGCAGGACCTTTCTTCAGAAGACCCTCAGAGACAGGGAAGGTCGTCTTCTCCTGTGGCTGCAGAAGATCAAGGACCAGGATAACCCCCTTTCTGAGGTAGGAAGTATAGCCTCTGGGTCAACTATGTCCTCTAGAAAGAAGAAAGCGGAGGTAGAGATATCTTCTCCTGGGGCAAAGGTGTCGAGAAAAGCCCAATCCTCCAAGAATTCTGGCGTGCCTTCTCCTTCTACCTCGAAAAAGGCATCTCCACCTTCCAAATCTGGACCTTGTACGCCCCCGATAAAGTCTGGAGAGTCTTTATCTCCCAAAAGACTGTCACAAAAAATTTTACCTAAAAAAATGACTTCGTCGACGGCAGCGTCGTCAACTGCTTCTCCGTCGACGATTATCATCGTCGACGCATCTTCAACGTCGTAGGTTACCTCCTCATCGCCGAAGCCTAAGATGGTGATGTCTTCAGCTTCTTCCCTGTCGACGCTGGTCTCAGTGTCAGTTCGACCCATCTCGTCGACGAAGATAATGCCATTGATCGTCGAGGCCACTTCATCGACGAGAGTTAGGAAGGTCCCGTCGACAAGCGCATCGTCGTCGAAACACTCCTCGACGGCGCAGACCTCGTTGATGAAAGCCATCCCACCAACGGATTCCTCGTCGACGAAGATCACCTTGCCGTCGACGACCTCATCATCAACGGCCACATCGTCGACAAAGACTACCTCGTCATCAAGAACATTGTCGACGAAGATTGCCTCGTCGCCGAAGACATCGTCGGCAATGATTGCCCCGTCGACGAAAGTTACTGTCCCGTCGACAACCACTGTCTATACACCTTCTCCGTCGACTGCACCGTCAACGGTTGTACCGTCGACGCCTCCTCTCTCATCCTGTAAGGAGCTACAAGTTTGGTCTGCTGCGCCGGCTGCAGTCTCCTTAGCTTTGTCGTCTACGAAAGCTTCCTTACTGGAAAGACGGGGCTCCTCCTTGGCGGATCTTTCCCTGTTGAAGTTGCCTGAGCAACTATCAGACTCTGAGGAGGATGAAGAACAATCTATGAGGATGAGAGGTTTCACGCAGCTAGGAGTCCATCTGAGCTGCTTATAAAGTATCAGGATGAGGATCAAGAAGAAGAAGAACAGTTCCTTGAGTCTACAAGTCGGGCTCCTACCTCAGTGCCTACGGCACTGAGGCCTTTAGATCTCCTCAACAACTTACAATATATGTTGAACGACTACTATCGCCGGTTTCCTACATCTGAATCGGGTGAATCGCACCTTTCGACGCCTATGCCTCAAGCCTCTATGGCAGCTTTTAGACTTCCAAGGCAATCTTCTCCATTGCCAGCATCAGAAATGCGATCTACAGTCCCTACTTTGCCAATGCCATCCCACCATACACAGGAGGATGCCAATTCTGAGGAAGACAGGGAAGAAGGAGAATTAGATGATAAGTCTGTGCTGTCGGAGTGGGACGAATATCAAACACAAACCCCTTCTCCGACTGGTCCACCTGCTCCGGACTGTCCGCCTGTAGATATCGGAGGATTCCATCTCATGATGGAAAGAGCAACAAAACGATTTCTAATTTCCATGGAAACAAAACAGGATGACTGTTTCCTGTATGATTTTAAATATCAACCATAGAGACAAGTGAAGACAATTCCAATAATAGACTTCATTTGGAAAGAGGGTCTAAAGATAATGTCAACACCAAATTCTCTCCCTGCAGTTTTGCCTCGCGTAGATGAAAAATATAAGGCACCTCTCACTTCGCCAGCATGACTTATAGGACAGGCAAAAACTGATTCAGTCGTCACCCAAGCGGCTCAGAGACGAGCCAGGAATCCATCTTCGCAGGTTACCGCTCCACCGGACAGGGACGGCAGACGTCTGGATTCCATTGGCAAGAAAGTTTCAACTATAGCTGCAACTACTGTCCGTGCTGCAAACTCCCTAGCGATATTAGGGAGATACGAAAGGCAGATGTGGTCGGATATATCGCCATATATCGAAAAGCTTCCGGAACCTGAAATATCTGAAGCCAGGAAAATATTGCATGAACGGGAGTGTACCTCTGCAGAGATGATTGATGCAGCAGAGATGATTGATGCCGCAGTAGATGTGGCAGCTCCTGGTTTCAGGCAATTGGCGGGTGCAGCAGTGCTGAGAAGGCAAGGTTGGCTGAAATCAACATCCTTCCGCCAAGAGGTTCAGGCTAAAATCATAGATATGCCTTATGACGGGGAGTTTCTCTTTGGCCAGCATATAGATGAAGCCTTGCAGACCATAAAGAAGGGCACGGAGACGGCAAGGTCGCTGGGGAGTCTGCAATTTCGTAAATCGTCCTTTTGTTGTGCCAAAGGACGTGGCAATTTTTCCAACAGAGGAGAATACTCTCAACAACGTTCGTATCACACCTCACAAGGTAATCAAAGGTACCAACCGTACAAACAACAAACATACGGTCAGCGAGGAAACAATTATTCACAAGCAAGAAGAAAGTCTTCTAATCGGAGATGAGAGTCCTCCAAGCACAAATGAGACGTACCACCTGCCACCACCTCTACCCATTCCAAGGTAAAAAATTGGAGGAAGAATATCCTGTTTCTTATCGAATTGGTCAAACATTACTACGGACAGATGGGTCCTGAATGTAGTAGCCAGGGGCCACGCTTTGGAATTTGTCAAAAACCCTCCAAATTCTCCTCCAAAAGGTCCACCACCAGCTCATCTCAAGGAGCTGTTCTCCCAAATATATGTAATGATTCGGAAAGGAGCGATCGAAAAAGTACCTCAATTGCAAAGTGGAAGAGGGTTGTATTCGAGGTTTTTCCTTATACGCAAGAAGTGAGGGGAATGGCATCCTATCCTCGACCTGCGTGCCCTCAACAAATACTTCAAAAAAATGTCCTTACGTATGTTAACACTTAAAGAAATCCTCCAGTTTTGCTCGGAAGGGTATCACATGGCAACCCTCGACCTTCAGGATGCTTATTTCCATGTGCCTATCCTTCCCAGGCACAGGAAGTTCTTAAGGTTCAGAGTGGCTGGCAGGGACTTTCAATTCAAAGTTCTCCCATTTGAACTTAGTTCAGCCCCCCGAGTTTTCACGAAAATACTAGCTCCAGTGGCAGCGCATCTTCGTTTGGAAGGCATTCAAATTTTTCCATAATTTGATAACTGACCTTATCAAGGTCAGTTCTCTAGGAACAGCAAGAGCGCATGTTCAAAGGTGCCTGTCACTATTTCAATCTCTGGGTCTCTCAGTCAACCTCTAGAAATCTCATCTAACTCCGTCTCGAAGACAGTTTTTCTTGGGAGCTACATTAGACACTCAGCTCACTCAGGCTTTCGTTTCAAATGAAAGGCAGCTCAAAATCTACAAGATGGCTCTCCTACTACTACAAAAAGAGGGCGTTTCCGTTTGGATGTTCAAATCTTTCCTAGGGATAATCTCCTCCTGCATCCCTCTGATACCCAACTGTAGTCTCAGAAAGAGACCCTTACAAGAGGAGCTCAGTCTCCAATGGGTGCAGGTTTCGGGGTCATTTGACAACATGATCAATATAACTCCTCGCATGAGGGACGTCTTTCAATGGTGGATGCAAAGGAACAATTTGTAAAAGGGATGTACATTCCTGACCAAAGTGCCAAGGTTTACCATCACCACGGATGCTTCCCTCGAAGGATGGGACGCACACTTTCAGGGAATGACAGTCAACAGAAAATGGAGTGTGCAACAGAGGAATTGCACATAAATCTGCTAGAGCTGCGAGCCATTTTTCTAGCCCTGAAGTCTTTTCAGACAGTCGTCAAGGGATCCACGGTTCTGATTCGCACAGACAATACAACAAGTATGCATTATTTAAACAGACAAGGGGGTACGAGGTCGGCCCTACTATCTCAGCAGATTTGGGATTGGGCCCTGGATCACAAAATCAATCTGTCAGCGGTTCACGTTCCAGGGATCTCCAACGTGCTAGCAGACTCCCTCAGTGGGGTCACTCCGACCTGGATGTGACAGTTCGCCGGGTCGGATCGGTGAGGGCGATGCACCTGTGTGCCCCGGGGGCACTCCTCAACCCCACCTGGTGGGGACTCTACTCTCTGTTGCGGGGCGGGGCTCCACCCCTGATAAGGTATCTGCCTCAGCTGTGCGGGGTGGAGGCGCTGAGGACGAGGGAAGCAGTCAGCCGGAGACGACGTGAGAGGAAGGAGTGAAGCCAGCGGGACCGGAGCCGGGAGAAGAACGGAACGAAGCCGAGCTGCTGGTGGTGACGGACCGAGAGACGGAAACAACCACAGAGGATATCCCAGAGGAAGACGGGACGTGGTCGGAGGAAGGCGCAACGGACAGTGCCGCCGGGACCCCGAGGGCGGGTCCCGGCCTCAGGCAAGTGCTGCAACGCGCTGGGAGCACGGTAGTGGGCTCGTGGGGAGTTCAGGCCAACTACATAGGGCTGTAAGGAATAGAGGAGGGTGACACTGACTAACGGGATCAGCGAGACGGGAGGGAGAAGCGGAACAAAAGCCGGCCAAACTAGTCATTAGGCGCGTTAGGCGCGTACCCATAGAGAGATTAGTGAAAGTAGCTGGATGTTCTTACCCTGCAAATGACCCTTATTTTTCCCTGAGGACACCCGTGGAGAGAACGGCCCCAGTGGAAGGATCAGTCTTTTTTTTGTATATAAACCCCCCCTTTGTATAGTATAGTACCGTAGACAGGAATGAACGCCTGAGTAACCGCCCCTTCTTCTCTTTTTCATGTACCGAAGACCCGTCTGGAACCTCAGGAAGAGAAGACGACAACCGCCCGAGGATCCCGAAGCCTGCGCAAAGACACCCGACCCCTTCTGTCCCCTTGTACAATTCAATAAAACACATTCAAACAACCTAGCCCATCTCTTCAGTTCATGCTGCGTCGTGACACTGGATTTGTTTGCAACAAATCAGAACCGCAAATGCCTACTTTTTGTAAGCTGGATTCCCTACAAGAACTCTTGCGAGGTTGCGCTTTCGATGAACTGGTCTCAGATATATGCATACGCCTTTCCTCCAATTCCGTTGGTTCCCAGAGTCATCCGGAAGATGAAGAGACAACCATGTCGCCTAATTCTCATTGCGCCCAGATGGGCTCGACAATATTGGTTCACCGAGCTTCTCCTCCTCTCGAGTGCAATCCCATTCAGTTGCCACCAATACCGAATCTCCTGACCATACAGGGAGGTAAAATTTGCCATCCGGATCCAGCTTCCTTGAAATTAGCAGCTTGGCTCCTCAACACATTGAATTCGCCCATTTAGGGATCCCTGCGGATTGTCAAGAGGTTCTAGCCAATGCTAGAACACCGGCCACGATTAAGACTTACAAACTCAAATGGAAAAGGTTCTGTGCCTGGTGTCACTCTACCAATCTACATCCGATCCATGCTAAACCGGAACAGATCTTGCCATTCTTTCTTCATTTGGCTAGATCAGGTTGATCTCATTCCACTCTAAAGGTATTTTTGGCAGCCATTTCCAGATTCCATCAGGATGGCTCTACTTCTCTTTATTCAGCAAGAATAATTCAGCAATTTTTTAAAGGATTATTCCGAATGTTTTCTCCTGTTCGACGTCCACCTCCATCCTGGCACTTAAATGTGGTGTTCGCTCATCTCATGCGTCACCCCTTTGAACCAATTCATAAAATAGATCTCAAGTTCCTTTCATGAAAGGTTTCTTTACTTTTAGCACTGATGTCAGTGGGGAGAGTTAGCGACATCCAGGCATTCACGATCAAGTCTCCTTTCTTACAATTCACTTCAAATTCAGTGGTACTGTGTACCAATCCAAGTTACATGCCTAAGGTTCCCTCTGACTTTCATCTTAATGAGCCGGTGATTCTAAAGACATTCTTTCCAAATCCACAAACAGCGGCAGAAAAGGCCTTGCATTCCCTAGACATCAGGAGATGTCTCAAGTTCTATCTCCAACGAACTGCTACAATACGGAAAACAGATCAATTATTGGTAGTATATGGAAGGCAACGTCCGGGATACGCTGTATCCAAACAGACTATAGCCCGGTGGGTATCCTCAGCGATTAGCCTGTGTCATCAGCAAGCGGGAAGACCTCTACGGTCTTTGCCAAGGGCACATTCTGTAAGAGCGGTCTTCTCTTCTACCGCTCTCTTCGCTGGTGTGCCTCTCCATCAGATTTGCAGAGCGGCAACTTGGTCCAGCAGGCATACCTTCACCAAACATTACTGTTTGGATGCTGCAAGTGATGCAGATACTTCGATGGGATGAGCAGTTCTTCGCAATCTTTTCAAATAAGGTGAGTCTCTGTTCTCCCTCCCCCTCTATGCTCTTTTTAGACGCTTATTCTTACATGTTATTCTCTTTTGCAAAGCATGCATGTATACTGTGATACAAGGAGCGTCTAATGAGCATGATGATTGGTACTGCTATCTACTCTGATTCAGGCATGTGAATCTATGAAAGACACCCCAATACTGGAGAAGAACAATAGTTACTTACCTGTAATCTGTGGTTCTCCAGTATTGGTGTCTTTCATAGATTCACATGCACCCGCCCACCTCCCCTCAGAGGCTCCTTCAGGCGATTATGTTGGTTTCACTCCTGTGCGAGAAAATCTGAGAGCCTGAGCCTCTGGGGAAGACATTCTGGTGGGTGCTGTCGCCTGATTAGCTGCAGTTTGGTCTATACAAATTGACTAGGATAGTCATGAGTGTGGAAGTTTTTAGGTCTCGCGACCTATCGATGTGCGCAAGCGCATCGAGCGGAGCGAGAATTCGTGTGGCGAAAACATCTTCAAACCAAAGCGCTTTCAGCCCCGCGGTTTTCATCAAGTTCACGTGAACATGCACGCGCATCGCATGCAAGCCCAGCCCAGCCTCTCGCATTCCCAGGCTCTCCCGCCCCCATCCGGCATCAGGCTTCCCCTCCCCTAGCAGCACTCCTCCCACACCAGCACCTCCCCCTCCCACACCAGCCTGCCTCCGCTCGCTCGCATTCCCGCCCTAGCAGCACTCCTCCCACACCAGCACCTCCCCCTCCCACACCAGCCTGCCTCCGCTCGCTCGCATTCCCGCCCACTTTGGTTCTGTCCCACACCACACTAGCAGCACTCCTCCCACACCAGCACCTCCCTCTCCCACACCAGCCTGCCTCCGCTCGCTCGCATTCCCGCCCCCCCCACCATTTGCCAGCATACACTCTCCAAGTGCTTCGTACAGGCCCACTTTGGTTCTGTCCCACACCACAGTGACTCTGCTACCACCAGGGCAAACCCGCACGTATGTGCGCTGACCTACCCCACCCCTCGTCCAGTCAAAGATGTATTAGGCATGACCCCCCCTTGCGGGCACTTTGATGTGGTATTAACCTCTCAAGGCACGTCGTCAGTGTGACCTGTGGAGTGCAGCACCCCCTGCCTCCTCCATCTATCTTGCAGGATTTACTCAGCCTTGTTGCGCTTCCCCAGTGACGCAGGGCATGTACACTCTGGACGAAGGGGCCTCCCCTCCCGATCCTCTCTTCCGTTGCTCTCTCAGTGATTGGTCCCACGCCTAACGCCCGCACCTTTGTTCGCTGCTCCCAGTAGCGGCTGCGTTTCTCTGCTGCTCTCAGCCCCCTGGCCCTGGCAACACCCCTGCTTCGGACTGTCCTGACACCTCGAGCCCCACTGCACCATCTCGATGTCTCATCTCCTATTGAGTCTCGACGTTCAGCGCGGGACTACGTACAGCTCTCCCCGCTCAGTACAGCAGACCAATGCTCAGCCCAGATTGCATTTCGTCTGCACGACTACTCTGGAGACGTCACCGCCATCTTGTGTCTCCCAGGGTCAAAGGCCTCCAGCACGGCTCCACCGCTCGATCTGGTAGGTCTGTGGATGGAGTTTGATACTGGTTACACTGGGGCTGTGGTCATTGCTTTCTTGGGGTTTGGAACGAAGTACAGTAGCAGATTGGTGACGGATATTAGGCAGGGGCTTCGGAGCCTTTCCTGTCGGCTGCTGGCCACGCCCCCTGCGAACATACCATGTTTGAAAACCCAGATTGTTCATAAATATCTCATAAACATAACCCTTTAGCCCTGACCCTCTTTCCTCCTTCACAACTCATAATCTAGCAATAACAAAAGGGGTCTAACTAAATATTAAGCTCCTTCTTATGTATCTAGATGAAGATGTCCTTTTCAACAGCCATTATTTTCCCACTTAGCTGGCTAAGTGAGCTAAACACTTGCTGTTGACGTGAATGCTGATTATCTGGTTCCACGTTCATATCCAAACTAGGCCAACTCTGCCTTCCATCTTTCATAGGCACATGTATACCATTAAACTGGGTAATAGTAACACTGTTCGACTTACAAGATTTGGAAACAGCAGAAGTATGATATGAAGCATACTTGATAAAAAAAAAAAAAACATAAACTAGTATTATTTTATTTAACTACAATTGTGCTGTATGCTCCGTAAAGCCAGTAACTCAATCATTGGAATGATTTGGACTAGATAATGGGAGATTTACATTTAAATCGCATGCAAGCCCAGCCCAGCCTCTCGCATTCCCAGGCTCTCCCGCCCCCATCCGGCATCAGGCTTCCCCTCCCCTAGCAGCACTCCTCCCACACCAGCACCTCCCCCCTCCCACACCAGCCTGCCTCCGCTCGCTCGCATTCCCGCCCCCCCCACCATTTCCCAGCATACACTCTCCAAGTGCTTCGCACACGGCCATCTGTTCCGCAGCTCCTGCACCTCCCCTCTCTCTCCTGGCACACAGCCTTACTTGAAGGGGCTTCGGTTACTCCCCTGCTTCGTACCATACCCTCTGTCTCCAAATGCACCTCTCTCACCGACTCCTTTCTCTCCTCCTCTCTCCACCCGCCCCCCTCCCCCCATCCCACCCCTTCAAACCACCTCACCCTCCTCTAATTCCATTACCCGACTGGCCTCTGTCACCGCTCCCCCTCCCCCTTGCCAATAGGTTTCGCATTTGGAAAGTTTGAGCTATTGGTTTTGTAAATGACATTTTATATTTATATATCGTTATTGGCATTGTCAATAACAATTTATAAATATAAAATGTCATTTACAAAACCAATAGCTCCAACTTTCCTACTGTGACACCTATTGGCAACGCCAGTGCTTGTTTACACTGTAGCTTAGGGCTACTTTACTTCCTGGTTGGTTATTACCAAGGTTTTGGCTTCTTATAGGCATATTATTGCTTTTTTATGTACTGTGGGACTCCCACTCCGACGACGGGGAATGATTCAGGCATGTGAATCTATGAAAGACACCAATACTGGAGAACCACAGATTAGAGGTAAGTAACTATTGTTCATCCCTTTTATTGAAAACGCCCGTCTCTCTATTTCTCTGCACCTCTGATGAAACGAAGCATGCACGATTGACTGAGTAAAATATCTATCTATTGTTTCCACGACTCTGAACATACGTTTATTCTTGGGGAAACAAAGTTGTCATGTTTATGCGGTTGTCAGAAACGAATCCCTTCTTGTTTATTTGAGAACGTTTCTAGTGACCTCTGAGCTAGCTGGCACTCCCAATTAAGTCTAATATATTCGATAGAGACCTAGTAGACATAAGTCCTACATCAAATCTATAGGATATATTATTCCAATGCGCAGAGCTTATTGGGAATATAGGAACTACACTGCAGCTGCTTATTTTAAAAGAATATCATTTTTATCACACTGGATGGCTTACTATACTCCTAGAGCGCTACATAAAATATTTCCAGGAATAGAGAATTGATGCCAGCAATTGGACAAAGGGGGCTGGCGTTCTATTTCTTTTTAATTGCCGGGCGTTGGTCCAGTTTTGGGAGAAGGTTTTTTCCGCCCTAAGTGACGGCCTACAGAGGCAAATACAACCAGAAGCGGAAACTACACTTTTTAGGATAGAAAGACAGAGACAAAACTCCCCAATCTTGAAAGGAGAGGAAACGTTTATAGCAGTATCCTCTCTCATGGCACGGTCCCCGATTCTACAGAATTGGATGTCAGCTAAAGTCCCAAAATATCTAAATTGGTATAATAAAATGATTCGCACTAAAACTTTTAAGGAGGCCTTACCAAAAAGGGTAGGCGCGACAAAAAGACTCTTAGTCGTCTGGAAGTATATGGATAAAGTAGTAAGTCAATAACTGATTAAATATAGATTGGGCAAAATATAACTGTTGAATAACCAAAAATACTGTATTGCGATGTATTGAATATGCTCTGCACTTTAAACAGAGGAGTAATTGTATATTTTGCTTTTCCAGATCGATTACTATTCGCGGGATTATAAGTAATAATAAATGTCTATTAAAGGAATCTGAGATCTAAAATTCTATAAATTAGACTAAGGAGTTGTGGCATTTTAAAGGACTGAAATGCACTGCACTAAAAACAATTTGTCTAGTGCGAAGTTTGGACATTATTATGTTTATTAAGGATGAAATTCTGAAATGTTGGCTGTGTCTATCTAAAAGTATTTCTATTTTTACAAGCTTTGAGTAACCACATTTAATGTTAAATTAATCACTTTGCGGGTGTAAGATTCCTCTTTAAAATAATTCTACTCAATAAAAAAAGGTGTCTCGACGTCAGGAACCCCCTTTAAATACGCAGGCAGGGTGGGAGACTCGTCTTCACCTGGATGTGGGTTGTATGCAGATCATGAGGTAAGCTGCTCCTCAATTAAAGTATGTGAATAAATATTCCCGTTATCTAAACTTCAATCCAGCATGGTTTGCTTAGGTTTCAAATGAAAGCACAAATGTATTCAATAATCTGACAGCCGAAGTTAATGCAAAATTGTCTGGGAGAAAGGGCAGTTTTATCTGAACATTAAAAGAGGTTCTGGAATCATAGGTAGCCTGCACATCCTGTTATGGTAAAACGGGCTTTTATTGAAGGGCATCGCAATCTCCTGTCAGTTTCTTCGCCGGAGGATGCATTTGGTTGTCTTAATCGGTTGCGTAACTTCCTTCCTACGTCTATGTTTTCTTGGCGCCACGGACAAACCCCTAATGTAACCGATGTCTAGAAACAACACATCCTGAGCCTGTGGTAAAGCAACACTTCTGGCGAAAACTTCCTTCCCTGTATAAGGACAAGCCCCCATTTCCTAATCGACACCCCTGCCAAGTCAACCCTCAGCAACTAGCTCTTTATTGATCTGGCCTAAACTGGAATAGTAAAAAATGCATTTATTCTCATTTGCACTTTTAAAATCTGAAATAGTGTACAAATATTTCCCTTTTTTCAGCTCCTGTGAGGATCGCCCAGATAAGTTACCTATTTACGTTTAATTTCGCTCGAGGACTCCCAAATAACAGGAGACACAGTCGTGATACTGTAAATTTTAAGTACAATCCTAAACCACTGTAATTGTAAATTAAGTACAAAGAAAAACAGCTCCAAATGAAAGCGCTGGGCGTGCTAAAAACGTCCCCAAGTACTAAGAATTAGAAATATTTTTGAAAAGCATTTAACTAAGTCGACAGAACCCTCCTCTGATTCTTCCTGTGGGACCAAGCATTGCCAGAAAATCTCCAGATCGCCTTCCATCAACTTAATCATAAGAATACAACCAGGGAAAGAGGAATGGGCGCTCAGTATACCGATTCAAAATGAAATCAGGCAAGGCTGGGTACTTGCATTAACTTTATTCAAAATATTCGTAAAGGGTGTGGGGAAATTCCTTCTTAAGCTGAACCTTGTTATACCAACAATGGGCGGATAGAAACCCTCATTACTTCTATTAGGTGTTGATGCACTTTTGACATGAACTGAGCCGGCAATGATTCGCCTAATGGGAATCTTTGAATACTAATGAAGCTCTAAAAAGTTCACAAATAATATCAGTAAAACAAAACCCGAAGACAACATTTCAAATTGATAGTATTAAAATCAAAAAGTGATTTTGCACACCTGATTGTGTATCTGATAGAGTTTGTTGTACTCAAATCTAATCAATTGTAGTGAGATGTGCGTGCCTCCACTTTGAGGAGAGATGTGACCCCCCATCTCTCATGTACTGAAATGCCAAAGGAAGGCTGTGGATAACCACAACCTAAGTGGAGAACAGCAATAGACAAAAAAGTCTTAGTAAGCTAATCAAATTAATCAAAAAGAGACACATAAGCTATAAGGCATGTTAATTTATCATACCATACTTAAACAAATTTTTTATACATGGAATATAAAACAACAGTATTTGAAAATGTGCACTTAATTGCAATGCATACATTCACTTGGTATTGTACTAGTATTAAACATTCATCATTGAACCTCATATGGATGAATAAATACATTCAACAGATTTTGAAACACACTCCCAATGCATTTCGGGTTCAAGTATCGAACCCTTCGTCAGGGGATAAATGTTGCAAATAAGTAGAAGTTTACAATGTAAAAAATAGAATTTGCACTCTAAAAGATGCTACGAGATTGTAATAGAATTATGCTGGTTACATTGCAACTTATTGTGTTGCAGGTTCCTGCGGAGGACGGAGCTGTACTATCTAAATTTCTACTTATTTGCAACATTTATCGCCTGACGAAGGGTTCGATACTTGAACCCGAAATGCATTGGGAGTGTTTTTCAAAATCTGTTGAATGTATTTATTCATCCTTATGAGGTTCAATGATGAATGTTTAATACTAGTACAATACCAAGTGAATGTATGCATTGCAATTAAGTGCACATTTTCAAACATTGTTGTTTTATATTCCATGTATGAAAAATGTGTTTAAGTATGGTATGATAAATTAACATGCCTTATAGCTTATGAGTCTCTTTTTGATTAATTTTATTAGCTTACTAAGACTTTTTGGTCTATTGCTGTGCTCCCCTTAGGTTGTGGTTATCCACAGCCTTCCTTTGGCAAATTGGTAGTATTGCCATTGATGACTGGATTACCTCAGAATGCGATTTGGTAATGAATTGTCTTGGACAAATCAAATTGGGAAAAGGGAGTCCACCACGAGCCAGAACTCAGTTGCTGCCTTCCATTACATAAATATAAATAATTATGGAGGTAGACTGTTATAGTCGTTCTTCGTGTATATGAAATTAAAGAGATGGCTGCTACTACGCATTGTGCCAACATATAAAGATATTCAAAAGTACCAGAGCTGGAAAGGATCGAAAATTGCTCTTTGATTCTCATGCTGTATCTTGGCCGTTGTTCACCGACAGAAACCCTAAGATCTGAACTGGGCCTACAAAGCATTGCATATGCAATTCATTAAAGCCTGTTCACTAATGGTCTCTGCTATGGACAAATACTTCATTGAAAATGTACCTAGATATTTCTCTACATCTGAGTAAGAAAAGACCTATTAAAAATGCAAAGGCTCAACCAGGGAATGTGTGGGGTTTTGACACAATCCAACATCAATGAACAATTCTAATGGTGCAATTATCAAAATATGTTACTGGGAGTATGTAGCAGTGAAATACAACCAAACTGATAGGAGCTTGCTATTATGGCATCAAGAAATCATGACTTCTAGATCTTATAAAAAAACACATAAACCCCCATTCCCCATTAAGGACGAATGCACTTACCAAGAAAACCCAGTTGATTGGCCCAGAGCACATTTTCCCAACACCTGACCAATGGCACAGTCTGCTTTCACTTTTGAGTGTCGAGGACCATGGCTTTGCTCCCCACGTACCACTCAACAGGGGAGAGGCACAGTTGTACAGGGTACAATATCCCCTTCTCTTCCAGGGTATACTCATCAATAGTCATAAGCAGTGAATAATCCCCGCCCACGATCGGGGAACCCGGAGCTTATACATATATATATATATATATATCCAACACAGTCCAGGACCCCAAATTAGACTGGCCACTCGGAAGCTGGTTTTCCCAAACACCACATTTACTGCGACATGCTTGTGGAGTTAAACATGAAGTCTGCTTTCAGTCTATTTCAATGCCAAACGCGTTTCGAGAGCTTAGCATACTCTCTTCTTCAGTGGCTTAGGTCAAAGAGGTGAAGTGTCTACATTCTGTACTTCATAAGGAGCACCTGCCCTCCATGGGCGTGGCCACACATGGCCTTCTGGGCGCTGTAGTTTTAATGCTATCTTTTCCATGTGGATGCGCACTTCAACAAATTAAAACGTTTTTTTACATCCCAAGTGGGTGAAAGTTAAGATGCATGTCCTCTCTCCACTCAGCTTTTCTGTGGCAACAAGGTGTGGGTTCGCTCTCATACCTGGATAGAGACACGCTCCCCTTCCGCCTTTCGCGCTGTTTCCAAACGAGGTGTCAGCAAGGTCAAAGTTATTTTGCATGAAGGGCCCAGTCCGCGACCAGGGAGGCCGCTGTAAATCCAACACAGTCCAGGACCCCAAATTAGACTGGCCACTCGGAAGCTGGTTTTCCCAAACACCACATTTATTGCGACATGCTTGTGGAGTTAAACATGAAGTCTGCTTTCAGTCTATTTCAATGCCAAACGCGTTTCGAGAGCTTAGCATACTCTCTTCTTCAGTGGCTTAGGTCAAAGAGGTGAAGTGTCTACATTCTGTACTTCATAAGGAGCACCTGCCCTCCATGGGCGTGGCCACACATGGCCTTCTGGGCGCTGTAGTTTTAATGCTATCTTTTCCATGTGGATGCGCACTTCAACAAATTAAAACGTTTTTTTACATCCCAAGTGGGTGAAAGTTAAGATGCATGTCCTCTCTCCACTCAGCTTTTCTGTGGCAACAAGGTGTGGGTTCGCTCTCATACCTGGATAGAGACACGCTCCCCTTCCGCCTTTCGCGCTGTTTCCAAACGAGGTGTCAGCAAGGTCAAAGTTATTTTGCATGAAGGGCCCAGTCCGCGACCAGGGAGGCCGCTGTAAATCCAACACAGTCCAGGACCCCAAATTAGACTGGCCACTCGGAAGCTGGTTTTCCCAAACACCACATTTATTGCGACATGCTTGTGGAGTTAAACATGAAGTCTGCTTTCAGTCTATTTCAATGCCAAACGCGTTTCGAGAGCTTAGCATACTCTCTTCTTCAGTGGCTTAGGTCAAAGAGGTGAAGTGTCTACATTCTGTACTTCATAAGGAGCACCTGCCCTCCATGGGCGTGGCCACACATGGCCTTCTGGGCGCTGTAGTTTTAATGCTATCTTTTCCATGTGGATGCGCACTTCAACAAATTAAAACGTTTTTTTACATCCCAAGTGGGTGAAAGTTAAGATGCATGTCCTCTCTCCACTCAGCTTTTCTGTGGCAACAAGGTGTGGGTTCGCTCTCATACCTGGATAGAGACACGCTCCCCTTCCGCCTTTCGCGCTGTTTCCAAACGAGGTGTCAGCAAGGTCAAAGTTATTTTGCATGAAGGGCCCAGTCCGCGACCAGGGAGGCCGCTGTAAATCCAACACAGTCCAGGACCCCAAATTAGACTGGCCACTCAGAAGCTGGTTTTCCCAAACACCACATTTATTGCGACATGCTTGTGGAGTTAAACATGAAGTCTGCTTTCAGTCTATTTCAATGCCAAACGCGTTTCGAGAGCTTAGCATACTCTCTTCTTCAGTGGCTTAGGTCATGTGTGGGGTTTTGACACAATCCAACATCAATGAACAATTCTAATGGTGCAATTATCAAAATATGTTACTGGGAGTATGTAGCAGTGAAATACAACCAAACTGATAGGAGCTTGCTATTATGGCATCAAGAAATCATGACTTCTAGATCTTATAAAAAAACACATAAACCCCCATTCCCCATTAAGGACGAATGCACTTACCAAGAAAACCCAGTTGATTGGCCCAGAGCACATTTTCCCAACACCTGACCAATGGCACAGTCTGCTTTCACTTTTGAGTGTCGAGGACCATGGCTTTGCTCCCCACGTACCACTCAACAGGGGAGAGGCACAGTTGTACAGGGTACAATATCCCCTTCTCTTCCAGGGTATACTCATCAATAGTCATAAGCAGTGAATAATCCCCGCCCACGATCGGGGAACCCGGAGCTTATACATATATATATATATATATATATATATATATATATATATATATATATATATATAACACACAGTTCCAGTATTTAGCCAGTACCCGCTCACGAGTGGGTCGTTGTTAGGGTCCCGGAGGCCCTATCTGCATCCAAGGATTCTCCCATACGAAGAAACGTACAACGACACACGAGGAGTTGCTGTGCTTCAAAGTTTTAATTGGCAGCAAAAAACAAACAACGCGTTTCACCTTACGGCTTGCTCACGTTTGTTGTGAATTCAAAACAACAGTCCTTTTACAGTGCCAATGAACAGACATGGACATAGGACTTACCATATACACCCCCAAGTGAGATAAGTGCAGCGGACATGTTGGAAAGGGAATTTAGACATTCAAATAAGTCCATTTCTTGATGTTAATCATAATAATCGTAATGTGGCAGTAATTTACAACCATCTTTCCGCATTCTAATAATATAAATGCCAAAAATATATTAAAATTGTCAAATAAATTAACCAAGATCTTTACATCATCCATTGGTCTAATAATGATTTAGACAATTCTATGAGAAGACACACCGTGTTTCTCACGACGCCACATTATCTATGATCTGGTCATGTTACATGGAGCCCGGCATTATATACATTTTAACCATCTATCTACAATCCTGCCCAAGTGGGCGTAGACTTTCATGCAAAAGCATAATGTGGGGCTTAATGGCATTCCCAAGATCCCAAATGCAGGCAGATACGACATTAAGTCAATTTCGTTCATCTCCAATCAAGCCCAAGTGGGCATACAAGCATTTTCAAGATCCAAAATGTATACAGATTCATAATAACATATATACACAGGCTAGTGCCTTTGGATGAAGGGTACAGCATCCTAAGGTCCCGCCCAAATTGGCCCAAAGTATTTCATCCAAATTAGGCTCATATCCTCTAAAGAGTCCTTTGCATCGTGTGTAAACTGATTAGGTCTTCTCTGATCTCAGTTCATATTATTCGTATCATAGTTGATAAGTGTCTCTTGTGCCAGATGAACTCATTGGTTAACGGACTTTCTTGTTTTTTTACCTTTCCAATGTCCCAAAGTGCAAAATCAAAGTCTGTGAATTAAAAACATAGGTTTTCAGTTTAAAAAAGACGACTGTAAAGTACGACAGCGACTCAGTTCGAGAATCATTATACAAAAACTAATTTACAGAAACTCATTATTCCAAAGCTCATTTTCCAACAGGTCATTTTTCAAGATGGACAGAAAGTTCTTCATGATTATTCAAACCCTGCGGGAACATGCATTCAAAATCAATAATGAATCTGGATTCCATTTTGCGTAGGCATGTTGTTCTGTACCCCCCACGTATGCCAAAATCCACTTTGTCCAATACTACCATTCTTAATAGGCTTTCATTTTGGAAATGGTGTTCAAAGAAATGCATAGCCACTGGATATTGTGCATTGTGGTTCTTAATGGCTCTTAGATGTTGTAACACTCTCTCCTTTGCTTTCAGTGTAGTGCTCCCTATATACCATTTGTCACAAGGACATATCAGTAAATATACGCAGTACATGGTGTTACATGTCAAAGTTTTTTGTATGGTAAAAACTTTTCCCGTGCTGGGTACAATTACCTCTTTACAGTTAATACTGTTACGACATGCCTTGCATGACCTACAGCACCTAAAGCCAGGTATGTCTTTTGGTTTAGTAGTACTGGTCGCAGAGTTTGGACTCAGCTCGTCCCTAAGGGATTTACTTTTTCTGAAGGTTATTTGTGGGTTGTGGTTCAAATGGGGTTTCAGGTGTTGATCAGTTAACAGCACATGCCAGTGCTTGTTAAGGATCTTTTTTATTTCAGGAGCCTGTCCTGAAAAGGTTGTAATAAATCTGATGTTGGGTTCTACACTTCTGTCTAGGTTAGTGTCCAGAAGATCCTTCCTGGCTTTAGTGTCAGCTCTTACAACAGCCCCCTGTATGGTCTTATTATTGTATCCACGTTCTCTGAAACGCTTGATCATTGTCTCCTTCTCTAGTTCAAACGCTTCTACTGTGCTACAATTACGCTTAGCACGTAACAGCTCCCCATAGGGGATGCTGTCTACAAGTTTTCTAGGGTGTGCACTTCTTGCGTTTAGAAGGCTGTTGCCAGCTGTAGCCTTTCTGCAGAGACTAGTAGTCATCACGGTCCCTTGTATCTCAATTGTGACATCTAGGAACTCAATTTTTGATCTGTGTATGTGTTCAGTAAATTTCAGATTCAGTGTGTTATCGTTTAACTGGCATACAAATTTGCTTGCGGATTCCTCAGTACCATCCCAGATCAAAAAGATGTCGTCGATATACCTAAGCCACAGGACAACCTGGTTGTTAAATTCGGCAACCTGGCTGGACACCTGCTCCTCCCACCAACCCATGAAGAGGTTGGCATAGCTTGGGGCGAAGCAGGTGGAGATGAACGAAATTGACTTAATGTCGTATCTGCCTGCATTTGGGATCTTGGGAATGCCATTAAACCCCACATTATGCTTTTGCATGAAAGTCTACGCCCACTTGGGCAGGATTGTAGATAGATGGTTAAAATGTATATAATGCCGGGCTCTATGTAACATGGCCAGAACATAGATAATGTGGCGTCGTGAGAAACACGGTGTGTCTTCTCATAGAATTGTCTAAATCATTATTAGACCAATGGATGATGTAAAGATCTTGGTTAATTTATTTGACAATTTTAATATATTTTTGGCATTTATATTATTAGAATGCGGAAAGATTCTCCAAAGTGGATGCTGGAACGGGGCTTTATTGCTTAAATGTTCTCCCCAAGTGGGTACTGCAGGGGGAAAACCGCACACAGTGCCTGCCCCGTTCCAGCATCCACTTTGGAGAAAGAAATGGACTACCTCTCCCATAAAGCCACTGTGCAATAGGAAGACCCAGGAGGGCGGGGTCAGAGGTGTATAAGTCCATGCAGCGGCCGAGGGCTTGAGCTGATAGCCATTGATAAAGGGCAAGGAGCCCGAAACTAGTCTGCCGCTTCTGTGGGGAAGGTGAAAGTCGCTGTGCTTGCTGCCTATGATCAATGAAGGAAAAGACTCTCCACCTGTGTTGGCGTTACCTGAGCAAAGGCTTTGTCAGGGCAACCTGGCGTTTTTTGACATTGAATTGCGGTGCGCCTCGCCGCGGTGACGCCCCGCTGTACCTGCAGACCTCGGCGTTTGGAAAGCGGACGCTTGAGGAGGTGGGGATGCTGTGATTGTGGGACAACGTCGTGGCAGGCACTGTATGCGGTTTTCCTCCTGCAGTACTCACTTGGGGAGAACATTTAAGCAATAAAGCCCCGTTCCAGCATCCACTTTGGAGAAGAAATGGACTACCTCTCCCATAAAGCTACTGTGCAATAGGAAGACCCAAGAGGGCGGGGTCGGAGGTGTATAAGTCCATGCAGCTGCCGAGGGCTTGAGCTGATAGCCATTGATAAAGGGCAAGGAGCCCGAAACTAGTCTGGCGCTTCTGTGGGGAAGGTGAAAGTCGCTGTGCTTGCTGCCTATGATCAATAAAGGAAAAGACTCTCCACCTCTGTTGGCGTTACCTGAGCAAAGGCTTTGTCAAGGCAACCTGCAACATTCTCTTGGGAATACCTTTGGTTGAATACCTTTGGTTGTTGAATCTTCGCGAATTTCTCAAAGAAGATGGCCCGTTCCGCTCCGCTTCTTCCCTGAAAGTCTCGGGTAGATTCGTCAAGCGGGGCGGAGAAAAAAGGGGTCCCAAAACGTGTTTTCCCCATTTTAATTTCCATAGGACGTTTAGACACGGCTACAGCCCGAACCGCTGAATGGAATTACACCAAATTTGGCAAAATTGTAGTGTCTGATTCGCAGATCACCCTTTTGCTTAAATGGTGTAAATCCCTCCAGTAGTTCCTGAGAAAATCAAAAGAGAAAAAATATACATATCTACCTTCCCGTGCACGAGCTGCATGCTGAGCTGCATGCTGATTGGCTGCCACTGTCTGTCAACACTCCAAAACAGAAATTGTTTTTCTGCTTTCTTGTGCCTCAGTCTACCGAGGCACAAGAAAGCAGAAAAACAAACGTGTAGAACACAAAAAGGGGGCAGGGTAGAAACACCCTGACCCCCTAGGCCTGCCCTGGTGGTCCTACAAGGACCCCAAGGCCAACATTTTTTTTTTAAACCCGTTTTTTATTCTTCAAATTACACCCCGGGGGATAAAATCACGGGAGCATAGTGATAAAGAAGTGTGGGGAGGCCCCAATCCCCCCCTACACTGCCCAGGGACCGCCGCCCCTGGGGAAAAGCAACAAAGCCCCCTGGCGCATAATGGAGGCTCATGGTGGGCTAGTTGGCCCCCAGGGAGCCCCAATATGCAAGGGAACTTAATCCCCCAATTTAGAACACTCTACAGGGCGCGTTTGTACAGTTTAAGTTGGGGAATTAATTCCTGTTCAATCCAGAGGTCCCCTAGAGGGAACTAGTCCAACAGGTATCTCCAGTAAGCGCCATGGAGCTGCTCTGCAGAGTGTTGTAAAAAGGGGCGTATCCTCTGAACACCTGCCTGCAAAAATGTAGTAAATCAGTATAAAAAAATTAACAATTAATACATTTAAAAATTGTCATTTAAAAATCCTTCAAAATTCAATGAAAAAACCATAGGTTTCAGGCCTGATATAGTTAGGAATTAGCATTTAAAAAACCTTTGAAATTCACTGAAAAACTATAAGTTTTAGGGGTGTTATAGTTAGCTGGACATTTCACTCATACAAAACCATTGAAATTGCTCCTATATAGTTAGTTGTACTAACTATATTTCGCGCACCCGCAATCCACTGCTGATGATGTCATATATTACATCATTCATGACATGGTCAGTGACATCACTGATGACATCTCAAATGACATCACTGGTGACATCATCCACGTGACAATCACATACACCTTTTCATACACTAGTAAAATCTTTCATCACTCTTTGTAAAATACAGAGTATCATATTTGAATCCATTGACACAGCAATACAAGTATCTAAAAACCCACTCAGTGATTCCTAAATGTTTACGCACATCTAATCACTTACCTGTAGATTCACTCATACATGCTGTCAATGAACAATAGAACACTATCAAAAATACTTATACACCTATATCGACATTACACACCGGCACACAACCTATTCACATATGAAGTTATCCTACTCACTTATGCAAACAATGGATCATACTTACATACTTACTTAGCTACACACTTTTACAAACACCACTTCATCTATTCATTTAGATAGTAAGTCATTCTTAGTGCATTATAAAATCACTATTACAAGTATACAGTTATCCATACAGTCACTCACACAATCATTGAGTCTTATGTATACCTATTTATTTACAACAACTGACACATACACTGCCTTTTATTTTTCTAGTTTGTTGGACATGCACCATTGAGAAATATATTTGCTCATCACCACACCCATAAAGATATTCACTCACCCAAACAACTGTTAGAACATGTAGTTTTAACTTCATATATCTACTGAATCAACTATTCACACATCTGTGGGCAGTCACCCCCCCCCCACCGAACCACACACACATTCACTCTCCCATACAAATTCTCAGTTAACTAATCAATAACTAATATAGACTTTCACATAGCTAGTAACCAACTGGAGAACCACTTTACACAACAACTGACAAAGTGATACAGATATTCACAGAGTTTAGTCACTATCCACTATATTTAGTGAGACACTATAAATTGATAAAGTAAACAGTCAATTACACTGCTACTAAATCCTCCATCCAAATATTTATTTTTATATATCCACTCATTCTTCAATGCAAATTGCTATATATAATGCATATTTAAATAACGAAGCAAACCACATTCATTGGATGATGTCATCAGTGATGTCATTTGAGATGCCATCAGTGATGTCACTGACCATGTCATGAATGATGTAATATGTGACATCAGCAGTGGATTGCGGGTGCGCGAAATATAGTTAGTACAACTAACTATATAGGAGCACTTTCAATGGTTTTGTATGAGTGAAATGTCCAGCTAACTATAACACCCCTAAAACTTATAGTTTTTGGAGTGAATATATATATATATATATATATATATATATATATATATATATATATATATCAAAGCTCCAAGGATCCTGAGAATACCCAGCCGGGTTACAGGAAAGAAAAGCACTCGCAAGCACGGCACAGCTCGTTTCACAGGGCAGATTTATTGAAGACAGACGCGTTTCGGGAGAGCCCTCCCTTTCTCAATAGTTTCATCTTACAAGACGGGCGCAGCGCCATTATGAATGTTTACGAAATAATACGAAAACAAACAAAGGACTGATACTTTTTCGCAGCAAGGGGCGCCATCTTAAAATGTACAGATTTGACATCTATTATACTGTATTGCTGATGAGTAAACCACAAACAAAATAATGCAGTGTATCGGCTACCTTATTGTCATAAAGAAAAACCCTAATACTATTAACATATAGTATATCACAAGGCTAAGACAATAACAAAATGTTGGAAACTAACCAACCTACGACATGAACACAGTGTTTACAATGTGATCAGGTCGGATAAATCTTGCCGTGGATCGGCAATTACAGCCCCTGAATGGACTGCAGAACATACAATGTGGTTAACTATTCAAGCAAATCCTCTAGTACAATCTCAGTGGTGATGAAAGCATCCATCACACAACAGAAACAAAGAACAAAAACAAAAAACACTCAGAACAATTCCAGAAAATATTAGCACAAATAAACAGATTGTCAAGTCGATGTTGAAAACTCAGTACTCAACTTGACGGGAAATCATTGCACAATACTACACATGTTTTTAACCCAAATGTGAGGCCAGTTCTTCTCCCATATTTAAGCCTCCAGGTGCTTTAGTCTCTAGGTCGATGATGTACCGGGACTCAAGTCTCCTGAGTGCAAGCAGTCTATTGCCTCCTCTAGGATTTTCTTCGACTTGGTCCCTTGTAAAAATACAAGGGACTGCCATGACCACTAGCCTGTTTCGAAAGAAAACTGCAGGCAATAGCCTTCTAAATGCAAAAAGTGCACATCCGAGAAGCCTCGTGAACAGTATACCCTATGGGGAATTGTTACGAGCGAAGAGAAATTGTAGCACAAAAGAGGCTTATGAGCTAGAAAAGACTACCATGTGTGACCGTTTCAAAGAAAGGGGTTATAAGAACAAAACTATTATACAAGTATGTAAAAGAGTTGATATCACTACTAGAAATGAGCTACTCAACCCCAATAAAATCAGAGAAGAAGAAAGCAAGGTTAGGTTTATCACAACCTACTCAGGTCAGGCACATGAGATTAGGAAGATCTTTCACAAACACTGGCATGTCCTTTTAACCGATAATCATCTAAAACTCCATCTGAACCCTAATCCCCAAATCACCTTCAGAAAATGTAGATCACTGAAAGATGATCTAAGTCCAAATGCTGTAACGAGTAAAATTGAACCTAAAGACAATCCAGGCTTCAAATGTTGTGGGTCGTGCACAGCCTGTCGGTACAGCACAAATTGTAAAGAACTTATTGTTCCCACCTCAGGGAGGGTGTTTACGATCAAAAAATCCCTCTCCTGTCACACAATGTACTGTGTGTATGTACTGATCTGTCCGTGTGAGAGGTGGTACGTTGGCAGCACTACTTTGAAAGCCAAAGAAAGAGTTTTACAGCATCGCAGGGCCATAAAAAACCATAATGAACAATACCCAGTGGCCCGCCATTTCTTTGATCACCATTTTCAAAATGAAAATCTATTGAGGATGGTCGTCATCGATAATGTGAATCTGGGTATTCGTGGAGGAAACAAGAAACTAGCTTTACGACAAATGGAGTCAAGATACATAATTGATTTCGAATGTATGAATCCGAACGGGTTAAACATTAACGAGGAATTGGCTGTACATCTTGCATGATAAAAATGATAAATGAGAATTGATATTTAGGATAACTGTATAAATTGTCCGCAGTAGGATCTTCGCAGGTCTTTCTTTTAAAACATTTTATCTTATTTTATAGGTACTGTGATGAATTTCTGTGACCATGAATATGAAGTCAATCAGATTTGAATGCTGAAGATTATATGGCTGCCTACCGTATACAGTCAGTCTGATGTCATGATTTATCAATGAAATCTCTTTTTGGTTCAAGGCAGATATGTGGATTGTGCCCACTTGGGCTTGGACTCTAGTGCGAAATACTGGCTTTTTCTAAGATATGGAGACAAACAATGACATGAAATTACTATTGGTTTGCAAACTATGAGTAACAAGTGAAATCATTGCCCACTTGGGCTGAGTATGGTAGAATTACCGTAGCCCGTATTAGTTTATGCCCACTAGGGCTTGGATTTGTGTAAAGTAAAAAAACAGATATCGCATTTGGTTGCAAACCTTGGAAAAGTGAAACGAATGCCTACTTGGGCTAGATGTGGAACATTGGCCGTAGCACTCAATTATGGGGTTGAATGAACCGAATATTTCGGATGATGAACGATGTAGTGGCATTAACTAAACATCCAAAATTCAACCATCTGCCGAAAATAATATGTTATAATTGACATCAGAATGGAATGTATGATGGCATATTACAGAGATATATATTGACTGAAACAAGTAACAAGCATTTGCAATGCAATAGGTCTCGCATTAGGAAAGTTTGAGCTATTGGTATTGTAAATGACAAAGTTTTATTTATGTGTTGGTTTGGAAAATAGTGAATTGAATAGCTTTGTCATTTACAATGCCAATAGTTTTAACTTTCACAAATGGGACACCTATAGCATTTGTAATGCAATATGTGTTGTATTTACGTGACTTAGATGTATTGATATTACAAATAAAAATGGCTTTTATTTTTTTAATAATTAATACTTAAGTTATTGCAATTTATAATGGCAATAGCTTTTGTAAATAACTTTTGTGAAGATTATGTTCATTGTATTTTATTGTGATGAAAATCCAAGAACAGAAGTGAACTATTAACATATTTTTGTGACATTTGTAATGAAGCTTGAAACATTGAGAGAACATATTTGAACCAGTTGTTGAATGGTTGCAAAGATTGATGCTGTGGTGGCGCGGAGTGATGTTGTGGTGGCGACAAGTGATGCTGTTGCATTTATTGATGCTGTGGTAGCGCATAGTGATGTTGTGGTACCCCTGAGTGATGCTGTGGTGATGCGATAGATAGATAGAGTGAGTGCGATAGATAGATATATAGAGTGAGGGCGATAAATAGATAGAGTGAGGGCGATAGGTAGAGTGAGGGCGATAGGTAGAGTGAGGGCGATAGATAGATAGATAGATAGATAGATAGATAGATAGATAGATAGATAGAGTGAGGGTGATAGGGAGATAGACAGATAGAAGGGTGATAGATAGAGAGATAGATAAAGTGTATTTATGTTGCATTGAGAAGAGTGTAAGCATGAGGCATGTCATTATATGGCACTGAGTGGTAATATGGGGAGTGTATATTGTATTCAGTAGAGTGTAATTGTGTGCCGTGTAATTATGTGGCACTGAGTGGTATTTGGAGTGTATGTTGCATTGAGTGCAGTGTAATTATGTAGCGTGTAATTTTGTGGCATTGAGTGGTAATATGGGGAGTGTGTGTTGCATTCAGTAGAGTGTAATTATGTGGTGTGTAATTATGTGGCACTGAGTGGTATTGTGTGGAGTGTGTGTTGCATTCAGTAGAGTGTAATTATGTGGTGTGTAATAACTATGTGATTAAGGAACAGTGAGCAACCAAAAATACCCTTGAGGGCTTGGGTGAGTAAGTAGAAAGGTATAGGTGCCTTCAAGGGGATTTGTTTAACAAAATATAATTAAACATGATTCAACTAACTCTTTAGCACAGGTCAATGGTCCTTATTCTTGAAAGGGCCATTGACTTGTCCTAAAGAGTTAGTTGAATCACGTTTAATTATATTTTGTTAAACAAATCCCTTTGAAGGCACCTATACCTTTCTGCATATAACTATGTGGCACTGAGTGGTATTTGGAGTGTATGTTGCATTGAGTGCTGTGTCATTATGTGGCACTGAGTGGTAATAGGAGTGTATGTTGCATTGAGTGCAGTGTAATTATGTGGCGTGTAATTGTGTGGCACTGAGCGGTATTTGGAATGTATTTTGCATTGATTGCAGTGTAATTATGTGGCACTGAGTGGTATTTGGAGTGTATGTGGCAGTGAGTGCAGTGTAATTATGTGGCGTGTAATTATGTGGCACTGAGTGGTATTTGGAGTGTATGTTGCATTGAGTGCTGTGTAATTATGTGGCACTGAGTGTTATTTGGAGTGTATGTTGCATTGAGTGCAGCGTAATTATGTGGCGTGTAATTATGTGGCACTGAGTGGTATTTGGAGTGTATGTTGCGTTGAGCGCAGTGTAATTATGAAACATATAATTATGTGGCACTGAGTGGTGTTGTGTGGAGTGTCTGTTGCATTGAGTGCAGTGTAATTATGTGGCGTGTAATTATGTGGCACTGATTGGTATTTGGAGTGTATGTTGCCTTGAGTGCAGTGTAAATATGTGGCGTGTAATTACGTGCCACTGAGTGGTATTTGGAATGCACGTTGCATTGAGTGCAGAGTAATTATGTGGATTTTAATTATGTGGCACTGAGTGGTATTTGGAGTGTATGTGGCATTGAGTGCAGTGTAATTATGGGGTGTGTAATTATGTGGCACTGAGTGGTATTTGGAGTGTATGTTGCATTGAGTGCTGTGTAATTATTTGGCACTGAGTGTTATTTGGAGTGTATGTTGCATTGAGTGCAGTGTAATTATGCGGCGTGTAATTATGTGGCACTGAGTGGTATTTGGAGTGTATGTTGCGCTGAGCGCAGTGTAATTATGAAGCATATAATTATGTGGCATTGTGTGGTATTGTGTGGAGTGTCTGTTGCATTGAGTGCAGTGTAATTATGTGGCGTGTAATTATGTGGCACTGAGTGGTATTTGGAGTGTATGTTGCATTGAGTGCAGTATAATTATGTATCATATAATTATGTGGCACTGAGTGGTATTGTGTGGAGTGTGTGTTGCATTCAGTAGAGTCTAATTATGAGGCCTGTAATTATGTGGTACTGAGTGGTATTTGGAGTGTATGTTGCATTGTGTAGAGTGTAATTATGTTGCAAATAACTATGTGACACTGAGAGGTATTTGGAGTGTATGTTGCATTGAGTGCAGTGTAATTATGTGGCGTGTAACTATGTGGGACTGAGTGTTATTTGGAGTGTATTTTCCATTGAGTGCTGTGTAAATATGTGGCGTGTAATTAGGTGGTACTGAGTGGTATTTGGAAAGTATGTTGCATTGAGTGCAGTGTAATTATGTGGCGTGTAATTATGTGGCACTGAGTGGTATTTAGAGTGTATGTTGCGGTGAGCGCAGTGTAATTATGAAGCATATAATTATGTGGCACAGAGTGGTATTGTATGGGGAGTGCATGTTGTATTCAGTAAAGTGTAATTGTGTGGCGTGTAATTATGTGGCACTGAGTGGTATTGTTTGGAGTGTATGTTGCATGAGTGCAGTGTAATTATGCAGCATATAATTATGTAGCACTGAGTGGTATTGTGTGGAGTGTCTGTTGCATTCAGTAGAGTGTAATTATGTGGTGTGTAATTATGGGGCACTGAGTGGTATTTGGAGTTTATGTTGCATTGTGTGCAGTGTAAATATGTGGCGTGTAATTAGGTGGTACTGAGTGGTATTTGGAAAGTATGTTGCATTGAGTGCAGTGTAATTATGTGGCGTGTAATTATGTGGCACTGAGTGGTATTTGGAATGTATGTTGCATTGAGTGTAGTGGAATTATGTGGCGTGCAATTATGTGGCACTGAGTGGTATTTGGAGTGTATGTTCCATTGCAGAGTGTGTGAGGGTGCTGAGTGTGAGGGAATGGTGGCATGCTGCGCTTTAGATTAATATGTTTAAAAGTAAAGTGTGCCATACTGCGATTGCTACAATAGTTAATTGTGGATGCTTTAACAATTGATGTGTGCACTGATGGCTGGTGGTGTGTGTGCCTGTATAAATGGTGCACTGATGTCTGGTGGTGTGTGTGCCTGGTGAAATCGTGCACTGACGGCTGGTGGTGTGTGTGGGCCTGGCCGGCTGGTGGTGTGTGTGCCTGGTGGAAGCATGCACTAATGGCTGGTGGTGTGTGTGCCTGGTGAAAGCGTGCACTGACGGCTGGTGGTGTGTGTGCCTGGTGAAAGCGTGCACTGACGGCTGGCGGTGTGTGTGTGTGTGCCTGGTGAAAGCGTGCACTGACAGCTGGTGGTGTGTGCCTGGTGTAAGCGTGCCCTGACGACTGATGGTGTCTGTGCCCGGTGAAAGTGTGCACTGACGTCCGGTGGTGTGTATGCCTGATGAAAACGTGCACTGATGGCTGGTGGTGTGTGTGTGCCTTTTGAAAGCATGCACTGATGGCTGTTGCTGTGTGTGTGGCTGGCCGGCTGGTGCTGTGTGTGCCTGGTGGAAGCATGCACTGATGGCTGGTGGTGTGTGCCTGGTGAAAGCGCGCACTGACGGCTGGTGGTGTGTGCGCCTGCTTAAAGCGTGCACTGACGGCTGCTGGTGTTTGTGCCTGGTGAAAGCGTGCACTGACTGCTGGTAGTGTTTGTGCCCGGTGAAAGCGTGCACTGATGGCTGGTGGTGTGTGTGTGTGTGTGTGTGTGCCTGGTGAAAGGGTGCACTGATGGCTGGTGGTGTGTGGGTATGCCTGGTGAAAGCGTGCACTGATGTCTGGTGGTGTGTGCATGTGCCTGGTGAAAGCGTGCACTGATGGCTAGTGATGTGTGTGTGCCTAGTGAAAGCATGCACTGATGGCTGGTGGTGTGTGTGTGCCTCTGATGGCCGGTGGTGTGTATGCCTGGTGAATGCGTGCACTGATGGCTGATGGTGTCTGTGCCTGGTGAGAGTGTGCACTGACGGCCAATGGTGTGAAAGGGTGCATTGATGGCTGGTGGTGTGTAGTTATGCCTGGTGAAAGCGTGCACTGATGTCTGGTGGTGTGTGTATGTGCCTGGTGAAAGCGTGCACTGATGGCTGGTGATGTGTGTGTGCCTGGTGAAAGCATGCACTGATGGCTGGTGGTGTGTGTGTGCCTCTGATGGCCGGTGGTGTGTATGCCTGGTGAATGCGTGCACTGATGGCTGATGGTGTCTGTGCCTGGTGAGAGTGTGCACTGACGGCCGGTGGTGTGTATGCCTGGTGAATGCGTGTACTGATGGCTGGTGGTGTGTGTGTGTGTGTGCCTGGCGAAAGCGTGCACTGATGGCTGGTGGTGTGTGTGTGTGCCTGGTGAAAGGTAGAAGGAAGCGCTATGGACTGTGTGTGAAATCCAAGAAAGAGTTCAGAATGCAAAGGCAGAGGGCAGCTCGGGTTACAAGCTGCCTTTGAAGAAGATCAGGCAGCACTGGGCAACCATGCCAGCATTCCAAGGAGCAGACGGTCGTTCACGTTAAAAGTGTGATGCCCTAACGACATATGGCACTGTGAGGAGCCTGGGAGACACACGTAGACGCTAAGTGCCTGAGGAGATAAGGAGCGGAAGGAATTACTTTGAAGTGTGATGCTGAGGCTCGGGAGAAAAGCGTGTGCACGGGCACATGCACTGTGTGTTATCCGTCTCCCAAAGCCCTTGGTTTTAAAAGTTGGTTTCATCACAATAGTTTTGAGTAATAAATTACTCGACCTATTCTAAGATGGAAGCTGCATCCCCCTCCCCCCCCCAAGAACAATAAATGGCAAGACGAAAGTAGGGCAGGGAAAACTCAGAACCTAGAGGAAGGAGGGATGTTCCTTCATACCACAGAGCTAGAGAAACGTTAATTTTCCCCAACCACAGCTTAAATTAGTTTGCCGCTTCCTAAAGGCTTATTGAGATCACAAGTGGATTTATAGGATAGAAGGAAGAAGCGAAAGTCAGACCTTTGTGCAGGAATAAAGCACTCAAAAGTACAACAATGCCATGCCCAACAGTACCAGGAGAACCAGAATCACTAGCTTTCCATTTGTCCAGTGCAATGTAACGAGAATGAGCCGTGAGCTCTTCTCCAATGACCCGCACCTCAGCAGCTGGTAAATGCAACCAGAAGAAACCGGAGCAGATACCTTCCGTACATGCAAGGCACCCACGTCCATCTCTGGTACCTTAGAGAATGAATCAGTCAATGCACCGTCCAGAACTTAGCCAGTGCCTCTTACATTCCTTTGATGAGAAATACGCTCCAAACAATCAAAACATATAGGGCAAGTCAGTGGAAAATAAAAATCAACAATTACTGCTAAGTATAGTACCAAACGATGCAACCGTTATCATACACACACACACTGAATCATCCATATACATTTCACGGACTGAACTCCCGAAATCAACAACCAGCAGAAACTGAGCTGGTACAATTATTATAAATCATTGGATGGCACAGAGGTGGGAATAAGCAGACTGATGTGGGTTCTCACTTTAAAGCAAACAGCATTAGCTCGCTTGACCTCCCACAGTATTTTAAAACAGGAGGTTTTTGTGAATATGATGCATGCCTGATATACCTACGTCTAGTCTTCATAACTAAACAATTTCTAAATGCACACATTTTCAAGAATAAACTCAGCAACTTAGTAACAACAAAAAACGTAATAAGAAGTCATTTTTTGTCACCATAATCATACTGAGAGGAGTGCACGCTTTCACGGATCACAAATATGAATACACATTCCCAACAATATAATATGTATGTGAAAATGTGCATTGCATACTCTAACAATGGAGCTACACTTTAGCTCGGATATCATTTCAGGGTCACATGCTTACACAGAAGGGAAAGCCCAGCTTTACAACCTGCAAATCGATACGCGTTGATGCCCTCTTTGAAATAACAAACGTCACAATATGTAAAAAGCACAGCACAGAATAAATGAAATCCTTTAACACTGCTACAACCGGTGCTGTTCCAACCAAGAGCAACAAAACCATTTATAGTTTTTTCAGAAATATAAATAAATCGGTTACAACAATATCACTAATTATTTTGACTTCCAAAAGTAAATTCATTTCAGGCAGGGTATTTATTTGCATTTCCGTTGCCAGGCCACAGCCACCACATACATCTGCCACACAGACAGAGAATGCAGAGCATTCATCTTTCATGTGCAATGTGCTCTATATATAAAGATGGAATGCCTGCCATGTCCCTCTTCCTCGTTAGATAGTATATTAGGAAACATGCGCTGACCTGTCACTCCGTTGTCTAACCGCTGCCACCACAGTGTGCATTACTGCGTGTGCACACGGTGGGCGCACACTTGGGCTTAGAGTAGGATATAATCGTGGCAGTGGGAAGTAATTAGTAAAGCTTCACTCTCTACACATTACTTGGGAGTCACTTTAAACATAAAGAGTTAGATAGAGGCTTTTATACGAAGGAGTCAGAACATGGGGGCCCCACTTTCCATTACAAATAAGACCATTGCCTCTTTAAAACCGAATCTATGATGTGGCCACTTTAGGAAGGAGACTGGAGTGAGAGGCAGGGAAGACGCGTCCGGGTTCCGCATTGAGGCGAATTGACGTAATGGCAGGAAGACACGCCAGTAAACAAACACCGGTGCGGAGCATTAGGAGCATTTAAGACACTATAAAAGTGGAAACCCAGAGGCAGAGAACGTTTCGTCTTTCGGTGAGGTAGGACCTACATTATCTGACGCACACACAAGCACGCGGTAAGTTTTTAGAGGCGCCGAGACTCACCACGGGTTATATAAGAAGGGAGGGATATCCCTTACCCAGTAGAACCTTGGTTATGTTCCTACTTTCATACCCCGTTTTATAATATATGCACCCGGTATGTAGGGACCAATGCCAGTGTCTAACAGGGGTGTAAACTCGGGGGACCGAGGCAGCTGTGAGGGTAGATTTATTTTTTTACTCTCCCCAGGCTCACTACATCATATATTTTTTCAAAATACATCGATAATCGCAAAAGCACTCAGAGTAATACACAACAGGGCCTGAATTTAACATTATCAGTGCGTGATTAATGACATTCTGCCCTGAGTGCCATGAAAGCATTACAGAACAAGCCCTCAGCGTGCGCATCCCGAAACCGGAAGTTTGGGAGCGTCACGCCTGTCCTGGGGCGGGACTTCCGTCTTCCGCGAACGCACCCACGGAGTGGATGACCCAGGAGCAGTCGTGACGCACAGCAGAAGTCAGGAGTGGCGGCTGAGGCCGCTGACGCGGTAAGTGGGGCGGGGCGGGGTGGGGTGGGGGGCGGCGGCTGCATGTGTGTCTGTGTGCACATGTGTGTATCCAGTGTGCATGCGTATGCCTGCGTGTGTGTGTGTGTGTCCCGATGCTTTGTGCCTGCGTGGGTGTATGTGTGTCTGCGCGCATGCGTGAGTGTGGCTGTGTGTGATTGAGAGTGAATGGCAGGCAGGGGATGTGCACGGCGACGTGCGCGCCCTCGAGGAGGAATCTGAGACAGCGAGGCGCGTGGGCGATCGCTGTCTCACATTCCCCCAGACACGCCAGCAAAAGATGTCTTCGCAGACAAAGCATGCTTCGCATGCTTTTTAGGTCTGCTCGACCTAAAAACGTGTGGGCCAAATGTCATCAATTTAATTTATATTTAAATTATAATTGTTGCCATGAGATATTGTATTTCTTTTACTCATTCAAGATGTCTGCCACAACCAGTACCGATACACTTGGGTGATAGTCCATTTTCTATGTTTCTGTTTTGGGAAAGAGTAAAAGGACACATGTTTGGATGGAATTTGTAAACGTGATCAAGCTACAATGCGAAACGCTTTGTTTTCCTGCTGATTAAAATATTACGTGCACAGCAACTTTCGAGTGTCGGAGACGTCTGTTCAATTGAATGGAGGATTGTGGTGAAAATATAAAAACATATATGTACATACATATACAGGTGTATGCTCAGAAATTTAAGTTTGAAAACTTTTAAAACTATACACCTAAATATGTATGAACGTACATATATGTAACTATGCAGCCCAAAGTGAGAACTCTAACCAAAATAGGGACAAACAGCCAGAAAAGAATTCAGCAAAACGTGTAGTAATAAAGAACATTTAAGACTACTTATAATAGCGACCATACACCCAAATGGCTTCATATAAGGATCTTTTATTTTCCAGAACAAGGAAAAAAATCAAGTAATTGCAGGTAGTTTGGCCCATAGGCTGCATAGGAATAACTGTCCTGAGACAGAAAAGACAACTGGCACCTTGCCTTTAAGAATCAACAGAAACTAGGCACTTCGCCTTTAAGAACCTCGCAGAGCCCTCTGCTCCCAGCATGCACCACAGATGACAGTTAGGTCAGTTCTTTTTTCCGGCTCCGTCTGTGAGGATCCTGGAGCTTGAGCTCGACGTTTTTTGTCCTTTTAGTCAAAAATATGTATTTTTCTTGCTGTTTAGCAATTTTCCTGTGCTGGTGAAGGTTTTATCTTCTTTTTCTGACAGAAATTATCCATCTTTTTCTGTCAGAATGCCAGCTCTCTTTAGAAAATGTCCATCCTGTGGGAAGAAGATGGCTGTTTCGGATCCACACTCTGTGTGTATCGCCATCTTCCTTCCTCCTATCAAGTAGACTCATGTTACCACTGCAAGACGTTTTCCTCGAGGACTCTCAGCGATAGAGAGAGGATTCGCCTGCAAGCAGTGGCGGAGAGAGGAACCTTCCTCCTATCAAGTAGACTCATGTTACCACTGCAAGACGTTTTCCTCGAGGACTCTCAGCGATAGAGAGAGGATTCGCCTGCAAGCAGTGGCGGAGAGAGGAACAGCCCATCTGGAAAGTGACCTTGGATGTCAAGAGCCCTCCTCTCCTCCGACCCATCGACACAGACACCAGACTGCCTCTTCATCTTTAAGAAAAAGGCAGATTCCCGACTGTCCCCCTTCAATGTCGTTACCACCGTCGAAGAGAAGGCCTGCGCAGTCTCCGACGTTGAGACGGCGAGAGTCTCCGTCGTCGAGAAAGGTCTCGACGTCGAAGCGTCATACTTTGGGATCAAGGTATGGTCATGATAAGGGTCTGTCGACGTTGAAGCATACATCGACGTCTAGACAATTGTCGACGTCGAGGCACCCTCCGACACCTCGTCATAGGTCGACGTCGAAGAGTTTGCCGACGTCAAGGAGGCATGAAGAACATTCGACGTCAAGGGCTGCTTTTCGCTCGACGTCGAGATCACCACACCATCGAAGGCGGTCGACGTCAATGTCATCTCGATGTCATGACAGATCGACGTAGAGATCTTCTTTGCAGAGAATGGTTTCGCCGCTGAGGACTGAACGCATATCGACGTCGAGGGAGAAACATTTGTTGACGTCGAGGCCACCGACGTCCAGGGACAAAGAACCTGCTGTGACATCTAAGGAAGTTGCCGCAGTGCCTCATTCTCCCGCTGGCTCTTCCTCTCCAGGTCTCCACATTGTCCAGGTTTCACCGGAGGGCTCTCCGGTGGTTGATGAAGAACCTCGACGCAAGACAGCTAGGCCCCTTAGCAGACCTGGATCAGACTATTCCAGAACCTACTCGCCTTCCCACCGATCAAGATCTCCGGTTCAGACTCCTTGAAGGTCTCCTCAGGTGTCTCCTAGAAGATCAAGATCAAGATCTCCTACAGCTCTGTCTTCTTGAGGAAGATCCCCTCACAGGCCACGCTCTCCGCGTCCCCATAAGAGGCATACACGGGATAGATCTCGTTCTTTCCACTCTTCTCCAAAGAGAAGGCGACGAAGATCTCCTACCTGGTCGACTTCTTCTACTAGAACGTCAATGAGGGGATACTCTCCAACATGTACATCTACTCCTCCCTCAAGAGTTTCACTTATTGACGATTTAACTACTTTCAATGAGGTATTGTGTCGAGGAGCAAATAAGCTGAATATAAATATGTCAGTGCCTACGGTTTTGGCCTTCGTAATATTCAAAACCCTGCATCACCGTACCTCATCTAGACCACTGCTACCTTTGGTCCCTGATATTTTTGATCTTACCAAACAAACCTTTTTAACACCTGCAGCTGCGGGTTCCGTACCATCAAGGATAGCCAAAAAATATAAGGCCCCAGATCAGGATCCATTATTCCTACACTCTGACCCACCTCCAGATTCCATCATAGTGGCAGCGGATAGGAAGACTCAGTCAAACATGTCTTCCTTTTCAGCTCCTCCTGACAGAGACAGTAAATTAATGGATTCTATGGCAGGAAGATGTGCAGCGCATCGACTTCGTTCATGAAGGTCACCAGTGCCTCGGCTCTATTAGGGAGGTACGACAGATCCTTATGGGACTCTCTGACTCGCTTTGCTGATAAACTCCCTAAAGAAGACCAACAGGATTTAAAAGAAATCTTGCAAGAAGGGGGTCTTGTTGCAAATCAAATGATCAGTGCATCAGCAGATTCTGCTGATCTAGCTGCCCACGGATATGCGCATGGTATCTGTTCGAGGCGTTCCGCATGGCTCAGATTAACTGGTCTCAAACCGGAAGTGCAGCGCAAGATCACAAACCTTCCGTTCAATGGCTCTTCCCTCTTCCGTCCTCAAGCTGACGAAGAGATGTTGAAAATGAAGGCTGATTTAGATACAGTTAAAGCCGCGGGCTTAGAAAAAAGAAAGATTTTCGTCTGCGTTTTCGTTCCAGTGATAAAGGCCAGTTCCAACAAAAGGGTCAGTTGTCCCAATGGTCGTCACAGGGTAATCAGCAACAACAAAGATCCCATTTTCATCAAAGATGACCAGGGAGAGGAAGAGGCAACAACAGACAGCAGACCTCTACCTCAAAACAACAACCAAAACCATGAAGGGACACTTCCTCTCAACTTGTTGTCCACTCCGGTAGGAGGAAGTATTGCTAGCATTTTGGAGTAGTGGAACAATATAACAAAGACAAGTGAGTATTAAATATTATAAGAGATGGTTATCGTCTACGATTCAAGTCTCCTCCCCCTTCGATCCCTCCGAAGGGCGTTCCCACTTTGTGTCATCCCATACTAAAGGAGGAGGTGAGCAATCTTCTAATGAAAATAGCCATAGAACATGTCCCAATTCATCAGAAGCGCCAGGGAGTGTACTCTCAATATTTTCTGGTTCACAAAAGAGGCCCTTCTATGGATTACAGGCCTATACTGGATCTTCAACTCCTAAACAAATACATCTGAAAAGAAAAGTTCAGGATACTGGCTCTACATCAGATCTTTTCTCATTTACACCAAGGGGACTGGATGTGCGCCATAGATTTACAAGGCGCCTACTTCCACATTCCAGTGTCCAGGAAACATCGAAAGTTTCTCCGGTTTCAGGTGGCTCGACGCCATTACCAGTTTCGAGTTCTGCCATTCGGACTCAAGCCTGCACCTAGAACTTTTTCCAAATGCATGGCAGTAGTGGCGGCTTTTCTACACAAAAACGGAATCTTCATTTACCCGTACCTCGACGACTGGCTTCTGAAGAGTTCCACTCCATCTCTGCTTCAGTCGCATCTGTCGTACAGCCTCAAGATTTTGAGCTCTCCGGGGCTAAGAGTCAATTACAAGAAATCGATTCTCAATCCCACTCAAGAAATTCACTACCTCAGTTCATCTCTGGACCCCGTGGAAGGAAGTGTGTGTCCTTCGGAGGAGAGGTTTGCATCTATCAAGATGAAGTCTTGAGGTCTGCTTCGATCTCTCCATCCTTCGGTCAGACAGGTGTCTTCACTCCTAGGGTCCATGGCCTCTTGTATCTTCATAGTACCCAATGCCCGGTTACACATGGGTCCCCTTCAACAAACTCTGGAGGACCAATGGGCACAGGCTTCAGGAAGCTGGGAGGATCGCATAACTCTTCCCCAGTCTGCCAAAGACTCCATCAGATGGTGGATGATGAGGTCAACCTGATGACAGGTTTTCGTTTTCTCCAAGAGATTCCGACTCAAACCATCATCACGGACTCCTCCCTGCAGGGCTGGGGTGCTCATACGAATCATCTTCAATTGCAAGGCCTGTGGACGGACACGGAAAAAGGTTACTATATCAATTTTCTGGAACCTAAGAGCTGTTCACTTGGCTCTCAAATCTTTCTTCCCATCTCTGAGGTCCAACTCCCTCTTGATTCAGGCGGACAACACCACCACAATGTTTTATCTAAACAAGCAGGAAGGCACCAGATCCAGAGTTCTGTCCCAGGAGGCAAAAACGATTTGGAAATGGTTACTGGCCCGAAATCTGACCATCATGGCAGTCCATGTTCCAGGTGTCTTAAACGTCCAAGCGAACGTTTTAAGCAGAGACTTCATAGACGCTCACAACTGGGTGCTCAACAATGAAGTTGCTCTGGATATCTTTCAAAGATGGGGTTTTCCAGATATAGACTTGTTCGCAGACGAGACAAACGCCAAATGCCCCGTATACACATCCAGGTTTTGCCAACCAGGGTCAGTTGGGAATGTACTACTGATGTGCTGGACCCAGAGCCTGCTTTATGCTTTTCCCCCACTGCCTCTCATTCCGGCTGTGATCACCAAATTTTACAAGACCAACTCTAGGATGATACTGATCGCCCCGGAGTGGCCATGCCAGAGGTGGTACCCGGATCTTCTTCAACTTTCCGAGGTTCCCCACCGGAGGTTGCCTTGTCGCCCAGACCTACTGTCCAGGAATCAGGGGAGAGTGTTTCATCCCTGCCTCCCCTTGCTGAGGTTAACAGCATGGCTCCTGAACTCTTGCAATATGGGCATTTAGACTTGCCAGCGGACTGTATGTCTATCCTGACGGAAGCCAAAAGACCTTCTACCAGAGCTTCCTACGCTTTTAAATGGTGCTTGAATAATGGACATGACCCGATTAAAGGGCAGGAACAGGTTATTCTGCCATATCTATTGCATCTTACTAAGTCTGGTCTACAATTCTCTTCTATTAAGGTAAACTTAGCTGCTATACCAGCGTACAGAAAGTCTCCTACGCAAGGTTCTTTTTTTAAGGTGCCTGTAGTAAAAGATTTCTTAGAAGGGTTAAAGAAGGTGTTTCCACCAGTACAAGCTTCTTTTTCCCCTTGGGAGCTCAATGTAGTCCTTACCAAGTTAATGGGAGCACCATTTGAACCTATACACAAATCTTCCTTACAGCATCTGTCTTGGAAAGTGTCTTTCTTGGTGGCAATTACTTCAGCTCGTAGAGTTAGCGAGCTACAAGCTTTACATGTTTTTTCATGCAAACAGGCTAGTTCTTAGAATTCATCCTACATTTCTGCCGAAAGTGATATCTGATTTCCACATAAACCAAGGAATCACTTTACCCACTTTCTTCCCTAATCCTTCAACTCCACCTGAAAAAACCTTACATTCCTTAGACCTTAAGAGAGTGTTGAAGTTTTATTTGGACAAAACCAAGGATATCAGAAAGACGGACCGATTATTTGTTGATTATGGTCCTATCAATACTGGTTTAGCAGCCTCTAAGCGTTCCATCTCAAGATGGATAGTCTCTTGTATTTCCTTGGCTTATCAGTTAGCGAATAAATCTCTTCAGGGGAGACCTAAAGCCCATTCGACAAGGGAAAAAGGCCTCT
This sequence comes from Lissotriton vulgaris, assembly GCF_964263255.1. Classification (NCBI taxonomy): domain Eukaryota; kingdom Metazoa; phylum Chordata; class Amphibia; order Caudata; family Salamandridae; genus Lissotriton; species Lissotriton vulgaris. Next base: position 1,469,073,508 of record NC_141694.1, read on the forward strand.
ACCACGGCCCTACTTAGAAATATCCCCATAGCCGAGATTTGCAAAGCAGCTACATGGCAATCTGTTAATACTTTTTCTCGTCATTACTGCTTAAATTCAGACACTCAGGCAGATGCTCAAGTAGGTCAAGCATCTCTGAGAAATCTGTTTGGTTAGTGAATGGTGGCATCTGTTTTTAATTGTTTGTATTCCTTGTGCTACATTGCTCATCTGCGAAGTGTGGGGTATGGGCTTGCTATTCTATTCACTGCTTATGACTATTGATGAGTATCCCCTGGAAGAAAAGGATAAGTTACTTACCTGTAATCCTAGTTCTCTTCCAGAGGTATACTCATCAAAGTCATAAGCACCCCGCCCTCCTCCCCGGATGAGCAAAGTGGGTATAAGGTTTGTTCATATTGGAATATACGCCTTTGCAAAAAGAACTGACTCAACTGTCACCTGTGGTGCATGCTGGGAGCAGAGGGCTCTCTAAGGTTCTTAAAGGCGAAGTGCCTAGTTTCTGTTGATTCTTAAAGGCAAGGTGCCAGTTGTCTTTTCTGTCTCAGGACAGTTATCCCTATGCAGCCTATGGGCCAAACTACCTGCAATTACTTGATTATTTTCCTTGTTCGGGAAAATAAAAGATCCTTGTATGAAGCCATTTGGGTGTATGGTCTCTATTACAAATAGTCTTAAATGTTCTTTATTACTACAAGTATTGCTGAATTCTTTTCTGGCTGTTTGTCCCTATTTTGGTAAGAGTTCTCACTTTGGGCTGCATAGTTACATATATGTACGTTCATACATATTTAGGTGTATAGTTTTAAAAGTTTTCAAACTTTAATTTCTGAGTATACACCTGTATATGTATGTACATATATGTTTTTATATATATGTATATATATATATTCACTGAAAAAACCATAGGTTTTAGCCACTTTATAGTTAGGAATTAGCATTTAAAAAAACCTTAGAAATTCACTGAAAAAACCATAGGTTTCACACATGTTATAGTTAGCTGGACATTTCACTCATACAAAACCATTGAAATTACCCTGTTATAGTTAGTTCAGCTAACTATAACTCGCGTGCCCGCAATGCACTGCTGATGACGTCACATATTACATCACTCATGACATGGTCAGTGACATCACTCATGACATCACTGATGACATCTCAAATTACATCATTGATGACATCACTTATGACATCATCCTTGTGAAATAGTGGCAGACCTCCTCTCAGCATAAAATAACCTTTTATACACACATTCAAAAATAGAAACGAAAAATTTCAAAACAATGGAGATACCAATACCAGTTACGACCTATTCAGTAATTCCAAAATCTACATATACATCTACTCATTCACCAACAAATCTATATAGTCATTCCTACATGTACTCACTCATCATATGTACTCATACACCTATACATCCTGTTACACACCGCTACTCATCCATAGAGTTACTCACACACATGCTCACACATGAAAATAAACATCCATTTACTTGCATATACAGCTATACACACACCACTACACTTACTTCTACAGAAACGTACACATACTTACTCTCTTAAACAATCACTTATAGAAACACAAACTTATTTATACAGGTACTCTTCCAATCTCTCACTCTGACATATACTTACTTATATACATCAATACTCACATATACTAGTTTAAAACATATGTACTTACTCATAAAGACACTATTGAGACAGTCATTCACTCATTAACACACCCATACACACACTCATCCACCTATACAGGCCTGCACACATGCTGTCTTCAAAAAACATACAAACAGTGAGTCACTCATTCATGCATCTATACGCGAAGTAATATCCCCCACCGAACCATACAGACACTCATACTGATACTCAAAAAAACAAACTAATAACCCATATACACACTCATGTAGCTACTCACCAACCCATGCATCCACTTATACACAAAGTGAGACACTGATACAGATATTTAAATATTTAAACATTACTCATTAATACATGTATTCACTTAGATACAATTAATAAGTCAGTTATACAATCAATTTTACAAAAAAACCATCCATTTAGACACTTATTTACCCATTTATTCTTCCGTCGACCTTTAGATATACATATATAAAAAATATTTCTTTTTCAGAAAGACACAAATTCACTGGATGATGTCATCAATGATGTCATCAGTGATGTCATTTGAGATTTCATCAGTGATTTCATGAGTGATGTCACTGACCATGTCATGAGTGATGTAATATGTGACGTTATCAGCAGTGCATTGCGGGCACGCGAGTTATAGTTAGCTGAACTAACTATAACGAGGGAATTTCAATGGTTTTCTATGAGTGAAATGTCCAGCTAACTATAACATGTGGGAAACCTATGTTTATTTCAGTGAATTTCTAAGGTTTTTTAAATGCAAATTCCTAACTATAACGTGGCTGAAACCTACGTTTTTTTCAGTGAATTTAAAGGTTTTGTAAATGATAATTATTAAATGTATTAATTGTTATATTTTTTATACTGATTTACTACATTGTTTTAAAGTATTTATTTTTAGATATTTTATTTTTTAAATTACAGTACATATTTTTAATATAAATTGAAAAAAAAAGTTTTTAAAAATATTGAAATTGTAATATTTTTTTTATTTTATATTTTTTTTTATTTGTATATATTTTATATAGCAGGCAATGATATCCTATGGAAGGAAATTCAAGTTACTGGTAAGTAGGGTTAAAATTACTTTTCAGGAACAGTAGTGAGCTGAAAGATGCAGCACTGAGGTCTCTCCTGATAACAGGTGAGTAAATTGGAATTCGTAGTTCGGCTGATTTTAGAGGAATTTTTTAAAGTTACAAAATTCCACACTTAGAAGAATTTCCAAGTGAAACCAGTCAATGTTAGCCTATGGAATAACAATCAAGTTACTGTAAGTATGATTAGAATTACTTTTCAGGATCAGTAGTGGGCTCAAAGATGCAGCACTGACGTCTCTCCTGATAACAGGTGAGTAAATCAGAATTTGTAGTTCCCTGTGGCGCGTTTTAGATTGGGGAATTAATTACTCTTCAATCCTGAGGTCCCCTGTGAGCCAACTAGCCCGCCAGGTACCTCCAGTATGCGCCAGGGAGCTGCATTGCAGAGAGTTGTTCAGAGGGCATGCCCCCTTTTTTACAACATTCTGCAATGCAGCTCCGTGGCGCTTACTGGAGGTACCTGTTGGAATAGTTGGCCCCTAGGGGACCTCTGGATTGAAGAGGAATTAATTCCCCAACTTAAAAGGCGCCACACGGCATGTCTGCACACATATCACCCCAAGCCCCGCCCCCTACCTCCACCACTGTGCAAATGCGCCCCGTAGCACATTCTAAGTTGGGGGATTAAGTCACCTTGCATACTGGGGGTCCCTGGGGGCCAACTAGCCCACCAGGAACCTCCATTATGCGCTAGGGGGCTGCGCTGCAGAGAGGTGTAAAAAGGGGCATGGCCTCATTACACCTCTCTGCAACGCAGCCCCCTGGCGCATTTGCAGAGGGGGAACTAATTCCCCTTGCATACTGGGGGTCCCTGGGGGCCAACTAGCCCACCAGGAACATCCAGTGTGCGCCAGGGGGCTGCGTTGCAGAGAGGTGTAATGAGGCCACACCCCTTTTTACACCTCTCTGCAACGCAGCCCCCTGGCACGTTTGCAGAGGGGGAACTAATTCCCCTTGCATACTGGGGGTCCCTGGGAACCAACTAGCCCACCAGTAACCTCTAGTATGCGCCAGGGGCTGCGTTGCAGAGAGGTGTAATGAGGCCATGCCCCTTTTTACATCTCTCTCCAAAGCAGCCCCCTGGCGCATTTGCAGAGGGGGAACTAATTCCCCGTGCATACTGGTGGTCCCTGGGGGCCACCTAGCCCACCAGGAACCTCCAGTATGTGCCAGGGGGCTGCATTGCAGAGAGGTGTAAAAAGGGGTGTGACCTCATTACACCTCTCTGCAACGCAGCCCCCTGGCACGTTTGCAGAGGGGGAACTAATTCCCCTTGCATACTAGTGGTCCCTGGGGGCCAACTAGCCCACCAAGAACCTCCAGTATGCGCCAAGGGGCTGCGTTGCAGAGAGGTGTAATGAGGCCCTGCCCCTTTTTACACCATTCTACAAGCAGCCCCCTGATGCGTTTGCAGAGGGTGAACTAATTCCCCTTGCATACTAGTGGTCTTCCCAGCAAAACCTTGGGTGGTGGCAGACGGCAAAACCTGTTTTTTTGAAACACCAGAAGAGGCACATGACTGGCTTGAAGGATGGCGACCGGCGGAGGTTCCGGACGGGCGCAGAGGAGTTGACGACAAATGGGAAAGGAGGTGAATCTGAAGACATCGACCACGGAGAGACAGAGGGAGATCAACTGGACAAAGACACCGGAGAGTAAAATTTTCCAGGACTGCCCACCGTCAAATAAGGAAAAATTACCCCTATATATGTTAAGGCCCACCTTGATCTTAAGACTGAGATGGAATTATTGCTGACTAAGGACTCTGGGACGTGGGAAGGAATGGACTTCCTCGGACTTCCCGCCCCTATACATGCAAGTACAATTTTGGGGATTGGGATCTAAGCACTCAGCTGAGTTGGGGTTGCGGGCAGTTTTGGGTCCGCAAGGCAGGGATGCAGGGAGGGGCGGGGATTGTTCGCACATTCTTTGTATGTTACACATGTTATTGTTAAGTACAACGGTGATTATGCAATACAAGCACACACAGGAAAACACTCGCGTTCACGTATGCGAAAAGTCACTAACATTAACAGGCTGACCCGACATGGCAGTAAGAGGTGAAGCACAAGTTGACTCAACGAGATATCCTACACCATAGTGCCATCCCTGTAAGTGATCACTTGGAATGTCCGAAGGTTGGGTGATAAAATTAAACAGGGCCTGGTCCTACAATGTATCAAGAGTGGGGACCGGCAGTGGTACTTCTACAGGAGACACACCTCACAGTCACATCCGCCAAGGCGATGGACAGGTGGGTATACAAAATGATAGTACGTTCGGATTTTACTTCTAGCTTCAGGGGGGTTGGAATATTAGTGAAGAAGCAATTTCCCTTGATAATAAAAGACATTAAGGCGGATGAATCAGGGAGGTTTGCTGCCATAATTACACAGTTGGAGGGAAGACCTTTAAATATCGTATCGGTCTATATACCCCCGGCTTTCCATACAGTGGCCTTACCAGATCTTAGTAGTTTCTTACTCGGCTTGCCAGCTTGGGAACTGATTATTGATGGAGACTTTAATGCAGTCTCGAACGAATCCATGTACAGATTCCCTCTGAGGGTGGGTGCCTCTGGAATGTCATGCCTTGGAAGCTTCATGGACACAATGGGTCTCATAGACCTATGGAGACGATACCACCCCACACAGCGTCAATACACATATCACTCAACTGTCCACAATAGCCTTACAAGAATAGATTACTTCTTGGGTTCGATGGGTAGCATGCAAAATGTAGACACTATAGAAATCAAACCACGGGGCATCTCTGACCACTCCCCACTGATGCTCAGATACACAAATCACCGTCAGAAGCGGCGCCAGATCTATCCGATACGCCCAGGTTATCTACAAATCCCCAAGATCAGGAGAACACTCCAGAAGGTGTTGCGTCATTATTTTCAAGATAATGCGGGTCGGTTCATTCCCCCACTACCCTCTGGGAAGCATATAAGGCAGTCATCAGGGGACAGGCAATAGCGTCCATTACAGCCCACAAACGGGAAGGGCAGATAGAATTACATAATCTAGAGTCCGAATTGAATAATGCAGAAGCACACCACACTAGAGACCCAACCCCTGGCACAGCCCATACCATGCACCTCATGCAGCGACGTTACAAAGAACACCTAACTGAACTAACCAGACAACAGCTGATGAACACGCGACACAAAATATATGATATCGGAAACAACGCAGGGAAGTTATTGGCATGGCTAGATAAGCGGGAGAAAAGTGACAGATGGATAGCACAGCTCGGCACAGGGGAGGAACAACCTTCAACAGACCCTCAAACAATAGTACACACACTGGCATGACATTTCCAAACAGTATATTCATCAGAGTCGACAATATCAAGAAGCACTGACTTATATAAAAGACCTTGCCATGCCCAAACTAACCTCTGTAGAAGCCCAGGAGCTAGAGGCCGACCTCACGACAGATGAGTTGCAAGCAGCCATCAGGGCGCTGCAATCGGGTAAAGCGGTGGGACCAAATGGCATACCAGTTGAAATTTATAAACGAACGGCTGATACCGTTGCGCCTCATTTATTGAATATGTTCTGCAACAGTTTGCTGGCGGGAGGGCTCCCGCCCGACCAGCGAACAGCCACCATAGTAGCTATTTTAAAATCTGAGAAGCCAGCGGATAACTGCGCGTCATACCAGCCTATCTCCCTTATAAATGCAGAGGCTAAAATCCTAGCAAAACTGTTAGCGAATCGACTCACGCCGCACCTCTCCAAACTCATACACCTGGACCAGTCGGGCTTTATGCCAGACAGAAGCACGGCGCTCAATCTCAGGAGATTGCACGGAGTGCTCGCGCACACAGTGTACTTACAGGAACCGGCGGTGGTGCTGTCACTGGACGCACATATGGCATTTGACATGGTCCACTGGCCCTTCCTCTTTAAGGTGCTACACCATCTAGGGTTCGGTCCAAAGTTTTGTTCCTGGGTTGAACTGTTATACACTAAGCCAATGGCGCAGGTTGCCGCCAATGGCCACATGTCTGACGACTTCTCCTTAGCAAGAGGCACGCGTCAAGGCTGCCCACTGTCGCCATTACTCTTTGCTCTGGTACTAGAGCCACTGGCGGCATGGATACGCTGGAAACCCACGATGCGGCGCCTCCAATGGGTGGATAATTGGGAAGATAGAATCTCCCTATACGCGGACGACATCCTGTTATATTTATCCTCACCAAAGCGCTCCATAATAAGCCTCTTAGATATATGTACGGCTTATGGTAAGGAGTCAGGGTACACCCTAAACTGGTCCAAATCTATAATGTATGTATTGCACGGCCCGCCACCGTCTCTTCCCAACAATTGCCCACTTAAGACTGCTGAAAGTACGTTCAAGTACTTGGGGGTTTACATCACAGCCGACTCGGGGGACTTTTACAGCAGGAATCTACAGCCGCCACTAGACCGTCTCAAAAGAGACATACATCACTGGGAAACACTGCCACTGACCTTACTGGGAAAGGCAGCGCTTTTTAAGATGATGGCCCTGCCTCAGTTCCTATATATTATGGAAAATACACCATACTCAGTGACGCCGTCTTACTTTCAAGCTATCGCAGTACAGGTCTTTACTCTGCTATGGGGCAATAAACCACCACGTAATGCACAAGCCAAGTTAGTCCCCGGATAGTACGATGGTGGAATAGGACTTCCTGATATACGACTTTATTATTGGGCAGCACAGCTGAAGGTGATCAATCATTGGGTACATCTCCCACATTCAGACCCGACATTGAAAGCTGATACAGCGCAATTGGGCATGAAGGTTATGTTGGCCCCTCTCTATAACAAAAAGTTAACACTGACACTATTTGAACCACTGCATCATACACTTGAACTGTGGCAAGCGGCCCATGCCAAATTAGGGTGGCGGGGGTAATAACCCAGTTTACTCCACTATGGGACACAAGACGGCTAGGAAAATTTAGGAATAGTAAAGGGTTCGACCGATGGGATGATATTGGGATTTCAACGGTCGGAGATTTGTGGCAGAGAGGGGAAGGGATTTCCTTCGAGCATCTACAGCAACAATACGAATTAGCCCCCTCAGAAGTATACGCAGATACGATATGCCCTAACAACAGCACTGCCGCATGGTTCAGAAGTCCCGGAGGAATCACCTATGGAGGATAGATTATTAACTGATTATATGCCAAAGAGGGCGACCTCCCTAACTTACCGTAAACAAGTGAATAACTTGCCTGACCCCACAGGGCCACTGAGGGACAAATGGGCCCAAGATATCAGGGAGTTTCATGATACAGAATGGCAGGAAGCAAAAGCCTCCTCCAAGGAGGTAGGCATGCCCTCACGTCTCAGGCTAGTGCAGTTACGCATCCTACACCGTTCATACTACACTAGAAGCACTTTGTACAAGATAGGCAGGGTAGATCATCCATTCTGTCTGCGAGGTTGTGGTGCTGAATGAACCTTTTATCACACAATGTGGGATTGTCCTAAAATGGCGGAATATTTGACACAGGTGCTTAGAACTATATCGCAGTCGGAGGGGGTCTCGCTTCTACCTGAGCCCAGGAGTTGTTTACTAAATATATGGGAGCCGAACGACCTCACAAGTATGGGACAAGGTTGGGCAACACTAGGCATGATGGTTGCCAAAAGGAATATAGCGCAAAAATGGGGCGGGGGTGAGGGGGTTGAGGTGCCTACTCTAGCAGCATGGAGTGGGGATATGGATGCAGCCATGATAACTGAAAGGACAGTCTTCGACAGGAGGGGATGCCCCAAAAAATGGAACAAGATCTGGAGGGCATGGAATACCTACAGAGGAGATATTTGTGATCCACCACCAGACCGAGGTGACAGTGCTTCAGATTTGGAGGAGGACTGATGACCCAGGAATACATGAAGGGAGTTGGGTCCTAAATGTTACACTAATGAACAACTGTGGCTTTCTCATATTTATAAGTGACCATAACGATGGTGTGAAATGCTTTACTGATTATTTGTACTTAAGATTGTTTTCCTGTATTGCTGGAATGAAAATAAATAAAAAGTGTTTAAAAAAAAACACAAAAACATGACACCTCTGCCTGAAGGACCCATGGTATCTTGGATTGGATCTACGGAAGAATCATCAACTCACTTTGTAGCTTTGTTTCTCCAAACGTTAATCAGGACAATGCCATCCTTTCTAAAAGATTCAAATGATACCCTAAACCAGGCTTATCCAGCAAGTAGCTTGTATGCTACTGCTAGCGCTCCCCCTACCTGTGAATAGCTCTCCTGTGTGCAGCCCAGCTTTCTAAATTAGGAGCTTTTGCTTGATTGAACTAATTTATTTATAACAAAACAGAACACTGTGTTTTTGAGACAAAAGACCTATATTTTCGGATTTTCTAAGCAGGTGTTTGGAGAAAAATTGTTGCATGTACCAAATATTTTTTAAAGCTGCTTTTTGAATGATAAATGATATAGCACTGGGGAGACTTATTATAATTACCTTAGTACCACAAGCAATGCAGCTGTTATGTATTAACAATGTAAAGACATTCCAAGGTGATAAAGCTTTTTTACATTATTGCTGAAAACCGTGATGATGCACAGACGTAATTAGCGCTGAGGAGCTTGCAATGGATAGCACTTTTGTAATCTTGTTAAATGTGATCAATATCATAACAAAATTAATATCCGTAGTTTGGGATGAATCGTCTAGGAGTTTGTGGCATTCTGGGTGGTAGAGAGTTGTCTGTTGATGGTCTTTTAGATGAGTTTTGCTGGGAAGGGGAGCAGCAAAATGGGTTGGTACTGATTTTGGCGTGTTTCCAGCCGACTGGGAAGGTGGCTGTCATGAGGGAGGTGTTAATGATGGACGTGAGTGCCGCGCTGATCGTGGCTTCCCAGGTTGTAGAATTTCAGTAAACTCCTGAAAAGGGGGAAACTCCCCATTTTCACATGCATGTACAATAGATAGACTTTCAGACATAACCCCTTGAAAAGTTACATCGTTAGTATTTTGTAGTTCAGACAGTTCTTTTCATAAATCATCCTTCCTGTTGTCTTCTCCCTCCCGATAAGAACTCACTATCAGTTGTCTAATACAAAACAAATGCCTATTCACTAGCTAACAGAAGGCTTCTGGAAAAATAAAACATCTGAAACAAAGAGAAAAACATTGTGGTGCAAACAACTATTCAATGTGAAAAAAACAGGCCTTTCAGTGTTAATGCACCTCCAGTGTTATTGCACCTCTAGAAGTGCAAAGCCAGAAGGCTCTGCACTTCTGGAGGTGGCTGAATTTGTAGGAAATGTTCCTGATAGCCAATCACTTAGCGGGGTTCCTGAATGTTAATGTGGACAAAATACAGCAACCATTGTCTGGCAGACCACAAATAGCACCTCAAGCCCGTGGTGGCACAGGGTGTCTTCAACTTGTGGGTTTGCCCTTTCTAGATCTATTGCCACTATTGAGAAAATGCAGTGTCGGCAAATTTGTGCGCTTGTTTTGGTCTGAAGCATTCACTCTGAGACACATTCCAGCTGGACTAAAACCAAGAGCTTCCACTGCTCTCTCTCCTGCCCCAAGTTCTGAGGAATCTCAAGACACACCGAGCACAAGTCATCTTAATGACTGGGCAATTAGGATATGGCACTGTGAGCTCCTGAGCATTTACCACAGGGTCAGCCTACTCCTTCGGGAGGTACTTCTGTCTAAGCAACAGGGAAGGGTCCTGCACTTGAGTTTCTACAAACGACACCTCCATTCATGAATCTACACCTCCATGCCTCGTGAGTGAGCAATGCTTTGTGAATGCTTTTGAATTGGTGATCAAGGTGATTAGTCTATCTGTGCTGGGAAAGGTGTTGTCTGCTGTGGGGTCTGAAACACAGACATGTTACAAGCCAAACTGTCAGATGTTCTTTTGACGACTTCATGGCTGCACTGGGGGCAGTGCACTCAAAATAATGTGGCACATTCTCCTTATTCGAAAGGTGCACCCAGAGCATACAAGGAAGATAGCCACATAGTTCAGTTGCCTACATTAGAATTGTATACATAATTCATTGGTGTATGAACAAAAGTATTGGTACTTATACAGTGTGCTACATTCATACGCAGAATTTGTAATTTCATAAGCTAATGAATTCAGTCATTTTCTGTACTTAATTCTAATTAAGTACATCTGACGTGTTATGCAACGCTCTGTCGCCTTTTCAATGAGTTTATGAAACAATGGATGAGATTATAACACTTATGTATCCTCAGCAGTAGTCCATGCACATCAATGGGTGTGAAAAAGCAGTACAGTGAATGGCAGCAAAGTCAGTTTTCACCAGTCAGGTGTATACTGCTTTATAAAGAAGCGATCTTTCAGAAGTTTAGCAAACATCCGTATACCGCAGGGGTCCTTAGAAGTCAGGTTACTAATTGTTGAATCCCATAGGTCGGTCAGGTGATGATGCTTGAGAAAAAACACAAGTGTCTGAAACGTTTTAAATACCCTGTAAATTTAGATCATTCTCCAAAAGCAGGGGCGTGTTCCCATGTATGTCTTCAGTCAATACCCCTGATAGGGTCAGTTCAGTAGTGATCTGACACCTAGCAATGCTTGGGTCGAACTTCTGTATCACAGTCTGCTATTCAGTGGCCGAGAAACAACTCTCTGAAGGCCTATGAGCCCACTCCACAGGGCCACAACAGTATTAGCGCAAGGGGTTCCTGTTTTAGATATCTTGCAGACTGCAATGTGTGCATTGGTGCATAAGTTTACAAAGTAGTACTGCATTAACATTTTGGTCTGAGTGTACTCCCCAGGCAGACCACCTTGGGAGGTTTTGCTATGCTTTGGTATCCATTCCAAAGGTGACTAATCTGTGGTTAGAAGCATCTATGCCTTTGTTAATGGTCTTTCTAATGGATACTTTTCTAACTGCCTTCTGGCCTCCCCTTTCTTTTACATATAAAAAGATTCCATGTTATAATGTGGCACCCTGCCCTGGCAGATTGTTCGATGCTCCACGTCTGTGGGCATGGAAGGAGAGAGTTGATGAAACTGATGTCAGTATGGCAAGTGTGGTGCTTATATGTGGCTCTTCTCTGTCACTTTTGGACAGTACTGAGCCTCTGCAGAGCCACACACCACCACCTATCAGTGAATGGGGGCGCTGCTGCAAAAATCTCCGGCTCATGCCTGGCTCTAAATGTGCTGCGTGTACAGTTAGTAAAAGTATTCGTCAGAAATAAGGCCACCAAAGGTAATTAGCTTGTTGATCTTGGTCTGTACTAACCATAGGAATAGTGCTTGTTCAAATTTGTTACACTACAAATGTTATATATTTTACTGTGTCCGTGTGGACTAAAATAAATAGGAGTGACTAGCATTCTGGAACATAATTTAAAAATTAGATGTGGAAATTAAGCCACTAAACTTGGCACAGACTTTAAAAAGGAATAACACTTAACCACACACTTAAAAAGGACAGTCAAAGAAATGGCCAAACACATGGGCCCTAACAATGTGAAACCGTCTTTATTACTCATAAGACAACATTTCATTTATAGGTTGGCTTCTGATAATGTGGATGGGGTTAAATTATGAGTTTGAATGGTAATCTCATTAATGGTAATAATAAAGGAGATAAACAAAATAGGCCCCGACTTCGTCATTGACTTCCTCTATTACAGGATTTTTTACTTTTCCATAGGTTGAACATACTTATAACAATTGCCATGCAATTACTCACATACGCTGTATTACAGGGATATCAAAATGAAGATATCAGTTGGCCATCCCTTGCTTCCTTTATGGGTCCATAATAACTACACACCAGCAAATCTAAAAAGGTGGGAATACATGCCAATTTTCATAGATAATGATGTACCACCATTGATCAGTAAATGCAAAGTTGAAGCCGGTTCTTCTCTTACTTGTTAAACAGAGTACCTCAGACACTCGAACACAAAAGGATATTCATGGGCCCTGACTAATTATACTTTTAGCCATAAAGGTGTGGCTAATTCTCTTTTTGAATGCTGTCATCTGTGAATGTCCATGTTTAAATACAGTAAAAGTTGTAGCCCGATACTTTTTTCCCTTCGCTCTGGTGACCAAAAATAAGATGTGTATTTTAAAATACACACCCTACTTTGGGTAACCTCAACAGTGCTCTCTATGTCTCACCATGGATACTGGTTTGCTTATTTTAAATTGTCTTTGCAACAATAGCTGTCTAGTTTCTGTAAAGATTACTTTGCATGGATATGAAGCCCGCGCGCCACCCGCAACATAAGCACGATGCTCTTATATCACTGTGGGCAGAGATGCAGCTGGTGCATCTGGTGAACGCGGGGCTCTGAAAGAGAGTTGAATTCTCCTGGACACTTGTCCAAGCAGAGGCTGAGAGGACTAAGATAAGTGCCAACTACGATAGCACACCTACATAAAGTATTCATGGGAGCACAAAAGAAGAGAAGGATGTAATACGCAGAAGTGATCAATATTGGCAGTTCAATGCCCATATAAACATATGGCAGATATGGAGTGGCCCTCCCCAACTCTACAACATTGGACCACTTTATCCATCCACAATGCCACAAACTGAGGAGATTGGATGCCGCCTCCTTCCCATTCGACAAAAACAGTGAGTTTTGTTTCCTAATAATTATAACTTTTGACAATACAATAGGCTTTATAGGTGGGCTACCAAACCAAAGTGTTTATTCTAATACGGTCAATTTCTCTATTTGTAAAAGTCTTCAGAACTCCCTGATCAGAACAATTCATGTATTTAGCCAACAACACACTGTAGAATTTCAGATTGTCAGAAGTATATGAACCCTGAGAATGCATTGAGCTTATTTACGACATGACACAGCCACGTAGCTCCATCATAAACAGTATTATCATATTTTAACACAAGACTAACTATCCTTTCCATTTTTATAGAATCCGTAGCATTTCAGACGGGGTAGGTGGGTGTCTCCACCCTCCAGTCATCTGCCATTGTATTTTCGCGTATTTAGGTGAGCACTGGTGTGCACATTGTTTATCTCACCTCGTTTGCAGTAGTTTTCATCACATGTATAATGGTGTAACATGGGGGATGGTATTATGGATATTGGACATTGTTACATTATGGTTTCTGTAACAACAGTATGTGTCTCTTATATATATGTCTCTATGTACACAAATGTGTCTTGTTATCCATTTTTGCAGGACTATCAACAAGCAATAGGACTATACTGACTGATAGGTCACTTTATTTGTCTTCCTATGGCACTGACAGAAGATCGTAGGGCAAATTACTGTTTAGAGAAGGGTCTTGCAGGATCTGATGCTGATGATAGCTCAGTGATGGACAATAGGGTGTAAGCTTCTCGGTAAGGTACTTGGGGCCTTCGCATATTAGGGACTTGTAAGTGTGAGGCATCAGATTTTGAAAACAATTATTTTTCTGATGGGCATCCAGTGCAGAGATTTCAGAGGAGGAGAGGAAGCAGTCCCGAGGGGAAGGTTACCAATGAGGCTAGCTGCTGTGTTTTGTACAACTTGAAGTTTCGAAAGTAGAGTCTCATTAGCAGAAGCCAGTAGGGCGTTGCCGGAATCTAATCTGCTTACAATGAGTGGTTTTACTAGTGTTTTCCTGGATGAAAGAGGAAGAAACGGAAGGGCCTTCCTCACCAGGCACATCATAGTCAGCAAACCATAGTAGTGCTGTCCCGTAGATACCAGTTTCGTGCAGTCTTTGGAGTAACCTGGAGCTGGACACAGTGTCAAACACTGCAGATAAGTCCAGCAGCAGAATTATAGATGGTATGTCAGAGTCGAGAGCTAAGTGTATGTGATCAGTGACTGCTACTAAGACAGTCTACATGCTGCGTGAAGATCGGAAAACTGATTATGATGGATCCAGGATCGAATTGGCTTCCAGGTACACTGAGAGTTGTTTGTTAATTTGAGCTTCCAGCAATTTGCCCAGTAGTGGAAGCAGAGGGATGGGCCTATATTGAACAAGATTTGAGGTTGCAAGATTGGCCTTTTTTGAATCGGGGTGACCTGCGCTGCTTTCCAGACCAATAGGGAGCACAATTTGGCTGTTTCCAGCGAGTATTTAATTAGTTCTGTAGAAAAGTTAAACTTTCCCAAGCTGGAAACGCAGTTAGGATGAGGGTCATTAAAAAAGTGCTCAATGGGAATAAAACTAGGGTCGCTAGGAAAATTCTGATAGATAAGTTTATTTTTGTCCTCAAAAAAGTCGGCTAGCAAGTTGCACAACTCTTGCGAAGCTGGAATTTTTTTAGAGCATGCTCTGGGATTAATGACCTACCCCCAGATTCATCAAAGTCCTGTTTTGCGAGTCTTTAATAGCGAATTTTAAGGATTCGCTATTAAAGACTCGCAAAACGGAATGCATGTAGAAATCGCAATAATTTTAGCAATTTTTACAGCTTCCTTATTTGCGATTCGCTAATTGCTAATCGCAAATAAGGAATGGCTTTCCCATTCATTCCTATGGGCCTAAAGGCCCATAGGAATGAATGGGGAGTCATTCCTTATTTGCGATTCGCAATTAGCGAATCGCAAATAAGGAAGCTATTCCAAGGGTGCCAGGGTGTCCAAAGGACACCCTGTTGCACCCCTGAAATGGTAATGTCCACTGGTGTTGCGCACACACATGTCCCAAGGACATGTGTGTGTGTAACATACAACTTAGAAAAATGCACTAAAGTGCATTTTTCTAAGTTTTTGCTATTTACCACGTAGTTAGACTTCGCGGTAAATAGCGGCCCCAGATTGCGATTTCGCAATTTTAAAATGGTTCATGAATTGCATTTAAGGAATCTCAAATTGAGATTCCTTAAATGCAATTAATCGCAATTTAGCGATTTCTACATTTGCGATTTTTGCATTTGGAATGATGCATCCCAAATGCAAAAATAGCGCTCGCAAAGGGCCAGATTCTCAGAATCTGGCCCTTTGCGAGCCGATTCTGGTTTGATGAATCTGGCTGATAGTTCAGAACCTTGAAGAGCACTTTGGAATAATTGCTCGCTTTGTCAGTTTGATTAGTAATATGAATCCTTCGAGCAGTTTTACTATTTCTGTGATACACTGAGAGGGCAGTTTTATATGCGATCTTATCAGGATTGTTAGTCAGGCACCAGCGTCTTTCAAAGTTTCAAATTCTTTGCATAGTCCTTTGGTATACCACAACTCATGAGTTCTATGCGTGGTTCCCTCGTGGATTTTGACCATTGGTCTGTTTTTCTGTCATTCACATTTTTCTTCCGCCGCAGTTAAAGAGTAATCACACTTCAGCCATTAGCTTACTGCACTGTGAGTGATTGTGTTCTGTACATTCACTGTAAACAAACTAGTTCCCTTCAGTGCCAGGGACTACCGTGGCAATGCATGCTTTTTAACACCGCAAAATATTTTTGTTTTTAGACAATCTTTTTTTATAATAGTGAGAGCCCAGGAGCGCCACCAAAAATAGTTATGCAAAAATCAGGAGAAAACAAAACAAACATTAACAAGCCAGAAAGCTGGCAGACAACGCAAGACCTATTGGTTTACCAGTGCTTAACAGGTCTAGCATTTGAGACGGCTGTCTCACCATGCTATTGCTTTTTAAAAATAATAACATATGATATACATAGGAGGGCTTTTGGTTGGCCCTCTTCATCCATCTGTCTGTTAAACTGTCATTCATAATTTGCTTCTACCCAACTCAGCATACATGGATTAATGAGTCCCCCCTCTCCATCTATTGGTTCCTTTTGTGTGTGTGAGAGAGAGACAGACTATTCCCTATATACAGTGTGCACATCAAGCATAAAAAGAGGCACTTTCAACTCTATGGACGGTAAAAAGTTGGGTTTTAATTTTAAATCCATTTTAAAAATAGAGATAACTATGTCATGATGAGCAGGAAACCAAGGCACTATACAGTGTGTTGTTCACATTCAGCTGCTATTGAGGCTTGGCTTTGGAATTCAGTGTTGCAAATGTCATCCAACTGCAGACACGGTTGGAGATGTAGTGTGTGCCATGCTGATAATTTCTGAAACCACGTAGCTGAGTAAGTTACCTGGGGGAAAACGCTGCTCCTTTGCCGTCCACCGCCAGTAGAGTCAGCTGGGCAGCCCTGTTGTCCCGGTTCTGGCTGGGAGTGGAGATCGCCGGCCGGGACCACATATCCCAGCACCCTTAGTGGCAGCAAACGGCGCCCACGCCACGCTCGCTGCAGCAACTCGCCAGGAGGCGCTTAAAAACAACGCAGTATTTAACAACAAGGGGTGGTGATGGACAGAGTTTCTGAATTAAGCAGAAT
Source organism: Lissotriton vulgaris (assembly GCF_964263255.1). NCBI lineage: Eukaryota > Metazoa > Chordata > Amphibia > Caudata > Salamandridae > Lissotriton > Lissotriton vulgaris. The sequence continues at coordinate 1,469,090,586 of NC_141694.1, forward strand.
ACTCTCACCCAGTCAAGAGATCAGGGCTAGGGCAGCACGGGACACGCGCGGGCGTGCCTGGGCGCTGCCCTGGTCCGCATCCATCAGAGACTGGAGGAGACTGCGCTGGGCCACCTCCCTTTCATCAGTGTTTTGCTGATTCCCACCCCTCTTAGGTGAGCCAAGTATATCTTCCTATACTCATTATTCACATAAGTGATTGTGATTATGGGGAAGCGGGTGGGGCAACTGGCATTTAGGCCTGCCACAACAAGCATTGATAGTATGCTAGAAAGAGCGGTCAGCAACGTCAGCAATGAGATTGAACTGACTGAGAGGCGCCTCTCTCTTGGCCTGGGGGTACCACTGCCATCCACAATTCTAACAGTGGAGGGCATTACCTTTAAAACCAGTAACTTAGACAATTCCATTATTATTCATGCGGGCCCCAGTGGCGACACCATATCCCATGCCCCTGCATCAGACATCAACACATCAGCCACCCTATTGATGCACCTATTGGGGCGAAACGTAAAAGGAAGCCAGTTAAAGCAGTAAGCGCCAAGAGGAAGCAACCGAATTGTCCTTGTTCATCTCGTACTACACTGAACTCTTGGATACGCCCTCCTACTAATCATATAACAGCTGTGGCCCAGGTACACACACCAGTTATTAATTCCCTCAGTCGCTCAATTGGAACTCAGACTGAGACTGACTTGTCCTTTATTGATAGCAACAACAGGAGCGAAGTGGCCATAAGCCATATTGTGGACACTATCACTAATAGTATTAAGACTGCACTTGATAGTTTCCTTGCTACTTTAAGGGATCGTCTGCTTGTGCCACAATTTATGCAATCTATGCCTCAGCCTGTGATTCCTAATACTGTTCCATCCGTAAATGCCAGTATGATTGTGTCCACTGATTTGGGAATGCCAACCATGCCTCCTAATAATGCCCCAGTTCACCAACAGACCCCGATTGATTTCTAATTTCTAATTTAAAACATTTATAGAGCGCAACGTCCACCGAGCGGTTTCTTGGCGCTAACAAAGGTCCGAATTACTGAGGATTGCAGGGGTGAGCGAGTTTATGAAGGGAAGGCCTGTCTAAACAGGAACGTTTTGAGGTCTTTTCGAAAAGAGGCATAGTGGGTGGCAAAACGTAGGTGATCAGGCAGAGAATTCCAAAAGGTGGGGGCCAAGGTAGAAAAATTGGCACCACCCCACTTTTTACGCTTAAAACGTGGGGTTTGGAGGAAAGCTTTGGAGGAGGACCGGAGCTCTCTGGAGGGAACATATTCGCTTATCAGCGAGGAAATGAAGGCCGGGGCAGTGCCTTGCCAGGCCTGGAAGGTCATACAGGCGGTCTTGAAAAGGGAACGCTCCCTGATAGGCAGCCAGTGGAGCTCCCTAAGAAGGGGGGAGGAGTGATGGTAGCGTGGGAAACCGTTAATAAGCCGGGCCGCGTGGTTCTGCACCACCTGGAGCCTCCGTAAGCTGTATGCCGGAATGCCATTGTAGAGGGCATTGGCATAGTCCAGCCGCGAGATTACCATGATCAGTTTGAGAGCCTGGGGGGAAAAAAAACGGGAAACGGTACGGATTGTTCGAAGGGTGAGGAAGCAAGAGGAGACTACGGAACTGATTTGGGAGTGAAGGGTGAGATGACTGTTCATTTTCACTCCCAGTGTTTTTACTGTGACTGAAGGGGTAGGGGCGGGACCAAGAGTGGGGGGCCAAAAGTGGGGATTCCAGGGACTGGATGAACCACCAGTGAGAACCAACTCGGTCTTCTCTGGGTTCAATTTGAGGTGGTTGTGGTTCATCCAGTCCCTGATGAAAATCATAATGGACTGAAAATTAGAAACAGAGAGAGATGAGGAAGAAAGATCGAAGATGAGCTGGAGGTCATCTGCATAATTAAATACAGTGACCTCCAGCTGCTGAAGAGCGAAAATAAGAGGGGAGATATAAAAGTTGAATAGTAGAGGAGAAAGGGAAGAGCCCTGGGGGACACCACAGGTGACGGGGAGTGAGGTGGTCGTGAAGGCTCCCAGCCGAACCGCCTGGGTACGGTCCCTCAGAAAGGAGGAAAGCCAAACCAGGGCTGTTCCCTGGATTCCGGCCGCCCTGACACGGGACAAGAGGATGTTGTGGTCCACCGTGTCAAAAGCGGCCGAGAGATCCAGGAGCACCAGCGCCTGGTGTTGGTTATGATCCATTCCCTTCCTGAGTTTATCTAGGACCGATACCACAACTGATTCGGTCCCTAATGATGTCCCTAATTTGAATTCAGGGTCTACCCAGTGTGATATGTGTAACGAAATTCGGTTGTGTTTTGAACCTGGGGGTGCTGGTAGGGCAAATGTGAATATTATGAATGGAGGTATAATTCGAACTCTTAAAGGAAATGTCACACAAATCACGCCATCTACTTGTATTCCCTCTGCGGCCTTAATTAACACTTACGCTGTTGGTAAGATACTGCGAGAGGGCGCTACTGACTCCACCTGTTTGTTAGACCATAGGGGCAATAGGGAGGTATTAAATCTACCCCCGGAAGCATGCCCATATGTTGTAGTTTTATCAGGTGTCCCTCCTCTAAGGGCCGACCAAACAGAATCATGGGAGCTTGGACTGGCTCTCCAAACACAAAAAGTTTAGTGCGTTACTAATAGAGAATATCATTATGGTACGGAGAGTAGGATGGGTGGGTACGTCCCCAAAATGTATCAAGGGAGACTGTATAGTTATTAACTTCTGCAGACCTTCTGTGGCAAAATCAATACGATCACTACAGGAGGAGCAAGCTAATTTAACTACCAGTATCTGGGCCTTACCATTGGGCTATTTTTATAAACCCTTACCAGAGGCACTCCGCTCTGACACGTCTTGTACCCCCCGGCCTTTTTCCTTACTTAATCGATTCATGCCCTTATCAGGTTTAGATTGCCAAGATTGACTGCCTATTCCCCTCATAAACTCAGAGCCACCAGAGGTAAAAGAGCCAGTACCCTGCCAAACTTGCCCCTTGTCTTGCAAACCCAACACCTCAATTGTATTTAACGATGAGTCTACTCTCAAAATATTGAGTTGGAATGTCGCGGGTCTGGCATCTAAATTAAGTACACCAGATTGGTTGGATTTAATTTACAGCCAAGACATAGTAATGTTTCAAGAGACCTGGGCAACCCGGGAGTTATTCTTGGAGGGGTTTGAATGTTTTACCATTGTGTCCCCTACCCCAGACCCAGGACGACCAGTTGGTGTCCTCTCAACATGGGTCAATATCAGGGCAGGGGGACGTGCTAGGGTTCTCCATACTAATAATGATAAATTCAGGTCATAATCTACACATGAGGGACTCCGTTCTACTTTATTAATTTTTATAATAACGATTTAAAAAATGTACCCAATATGAACTTTATCGAGTTGTTTAAATTTATTTCTAATTTGCAAACAGTTAATCGTGGCGTCAAAGTCAAGAGCATTTGCTTAGGTGGTGATTTTAATGTAAAAATCCCAAAAGGTATCCACTCAGCAATTGAACACTCTGACACAACACAGTTATGTCACAGAGGAGAGCAGTTACTAGATCTCCTAAGTGCCTACAACTTCTTAGATGTCAAGGAGCTTGCAGCTGTGCCCACTAGGGATGGCCACATAGAACCCACCTATAGAGGCAGGGGTTCAGCCTCTACTATCGATTATATTTTCATTACCGCTTGTCTAGAAAATTGTGTGTTAAAAGCAGAGGTAATTCCAACACACCTGGGGGACCACAACCCGATCAATCTGACTCTGAGCCTTACGCCCAGACCAATTTATGACAATCTGCAGGGTGCCAGTGATTTGACTCCCACTACTGACAACCTAAGACTGGTTTGGAGAGGTATATATAACAAAGCGGTATTTGATAGGATGGTAAGATCTTACCCTGACCTGATTAACACCTGTTTGATGTTCAGAGAATGTAACCCTGAGGTAGCTGGCGCTTTTTCAGAGCTCCGTGCCGGTATTAAATCCTTGTTGTCCAGGCCCAAAAAGAAAACTCATTTAGATCTAGGCTGGTTTAATGCCGACTGCTCCTCAGTAAAATAAAGCCCTTTGCAGGGCGCTTGCTAAAAAACCTAGAGATAGCTCTCTCATTAAATCACTTAGGTTGAATTATAAGAGAGCCCTTGCAATTAGAAAGGAGGAGATTACAAAGGAGCATTTGGGCAACCTCGTTCGGGCCAACACTGAAAAATGGCAAGAAGTTTTGCCTGGCTGTTAAAGGCATGAGGTCTCTGGGAAACTGTATGTCGTCAATCAGCTGCAATATTTCCAGTGAGTCTTGGATGACTTACTTTAGTAAGATCTATGCTGCCCCTACTTTCCCCACTCCTATTGAAGAGATCACACCAATCACTACGGTCCAGATTGATTTATCCGAGGTAGAGGAGGCCATTGACCAGAGCCTGGGATGCAAAGCTCTGGGCCCGATGGTTTGCTATCGACCTTATCAAAAGTCACCCTGATTTTTGGGCGCTACTATTGCTAAATGTTTTTAATAACCTAACTAATTCCCCTATACCCCACACTTGGTCATCCAGTATTATAGTGCCGATTTTTAAGAAGGGGGACCGTTCAAACCCGAGTTGCTACAGGCCGATCGCACTGATCAATAACACTTTGAAAATCCTGGAGTGTGTACTGTATAACAAAATTAAGTCTTGGGCCGAAGAATGCCAGATTTTACACCCATGTCAGTTGGGGTTTAGGAGTAACATTGGCACTGTGGAACAATGCCTCAACCTCAACTTGAACTCCTGCTAAGAAAGGGGGTGAGAAGAAGAAAGGCAGATCTGCCATCAATGAGGTGGTTACCAGGGAATACACCATCAATGTCCACAAACGAATCCATGGAGTTGGCTTCAAGAGGCGTGCACCCCGTGCTCTGAAAGCAATTCGTAAATTTGCAGTTAAGGAAATGGGAACTCCAGATGTGCGCATAGACACCAGGCTGAACAAAGCTGTTTGGGCTAAAGGAGTCAGGAATGTTCCATACCGCATGCGTGTGCGCCTATCCAGGAAACGCAATGAGGATGAAGATTCACCCAATAAGCTATACACATTGGTCACTTACGTACCAGTCACCACATTTAAAGGTCTCCAGACAGTTAACGTTGATGAAAACTGAAGTTGTTCTGTGTTGAAATAAAAATCAAAAAATTAAAAAAAAAAAAAAAAAAAAATAACATAGCCAAGAAAATTCATGGACCTTACGTCTGTAATGGCCGGATTTTCTGATTAGATGGGATCAGCCCCTAGGGGCCCCTCCAACCCAGCCAGAACGTAATCACATCCCTCCTCAGGACCACCTATCCAGGCACCTGGGTACCTACCTGAGGATGGGGAACTCGCAATATACAAGCTCATATTATTAAAAACACCACTAAATCTATAGGGATACTAAGAATACTCACTGATTACTAGGGATATCCATACCCTACACCACACTTATATTCACATCAGTTGGTCTCGGGGCCACCCCGACCCAGACCGGTCTACCCTAGGGCAGATATGACACACAATCCTGTGCGTCTACACATGGGCCTGCAGAACCCAATGCTCTCCTTTCCAAACGGTTCGCAATCCGGCAAACCTCCACGCCAGTCTCCCCCCTGACGCTCTCACTTATTCAAGCCACAATCCTGTGGGTATACACGCTGGTCTCCTACCCAACGTTCTCACTAACGCCGCATATCAACGACGACCACATTCCTATGAACACCTATATATATATATATTGGGAAGTCTCTTCACTAAGGGTCTGCTACTACAATATTAGGAGGTAGCCAATTAATATAATGTACCTTTTATTCTTGGCATCATAGGTCCACTCACTCCCTATTTATGTGATCACCACTTACCATTCATATAAGTACTAAACACCTAGGAGATACATTTACCTAGATTGAACAAGAATGTAAGACACATGCCAGTTTACTACAAACTGGGGGTTATTTTTATTAGAACAACAATATAGATATATACACAGATCTGTATTATAATTAACACATGTAACTGACAAAGACTATAGATAGAACACACCGCTGAAAGAGAAAAGATTAGCAATGCAAAAGCCTAGGGAATAAAGATAAGATTAAGAGGCAAGTGTAAAGTAAATTAATATAACAGGAACGCCTTCACCTGATTAGTGTGAAGTCTTGTTCTAGCTGTCATCTGGGTTCCTCTCTCGTCTGTGCCTTGGCTCATCTCAGACTCTCTCTCTCTCCTGCACTCTTGGGTACACTTCTGCGCTGATCACTTTGCACTGGACTCCTCTCCCCCACGAACTGTCTCCACCTTCCAGCTTCAATCTAATGGTTCCTGCCGCTCTGATCACCGTTCATTCCACTAGCTTATTCACTCTGCCTCTGCGCCAATGTCCAAATAACTCCAGCTGCTCCCACAGGTTAGTCCACGATCTCTCCTCCGTCTCTTCTAAAAGGCATTACTTCAGACTCCAGCTATTCACACCTCCTCCTGATAAGTAACTGCTTCTGACTGCTTCCTTCAGTTCCAGCTCACTATTCAACTCAGCTCTCTCCAGCTTGAACCCTCTCTCTCTGCCAACTCCACTCAACTGCTTACCACTCCTCCACCTCAACACGACTGCTTGGCTCCACCACCTCAACACGACTCACTAGCTCCGCCTCTGCACTTCACTGATATAGAATGCTGTTTCCTCATGGAAAGTTCCAGCCAGCAGCTTCCTCCCACCAATCCCATGCACCAGGCTCCTTGCGCTAGACGCTCCCACGCATGTTTCGTCTAGAGACCTGAGCCCGGGAACAATTCCTGATTAGATTCAGCTCTGGCCGGTTCTCTCCGGTTCGCTTAGGGCGAACAACAGCCTTAACTATAAACTTTGCCTTTACCCTGAAAAGCCTCTCAGCTTCATCAAGATGGAGTCCCTCTAGCTCTATCAGAATACCTACATAAACCATACCAATGTGTCTAATATGTCAAAGCCAATAGGCAGGTTAAAGTCAAGAATAAAGGATCTATCATCATAATAAGCAGCTATCCTCTTCTAGGTCTGGAAAAAAGGGCTTAAAAGGGCCAACACAGGCTAAGAATACCTATCCTAGATGTGAGCAAGACTAATGATCTATATCACTGCTAAATAAAGCCAAAAACCCTGCCATAACAACGTCGGACTTTGATTTTGTCAACATTCCTCGGCTGTGGGCCACTCTTTTAAACTATGGACTGGACAAGTCCTTCGTTTCTTTTTGAGCTTATTTGCACAAAGATCTACATGCCCGGGTGCGCATCAGCAGGGATGGTGAGGTCTCCAAAGCCATTGAGGTAGGAAGCGGGGGTCATGCAGGGCTGCGTCCTGGCCCCCCTCCTATTTATTTTATACATTAACGATTTAAACAAGTGCCTGTTAACACTAACTCAGGATGTCCCACTTATCAATGGTAATAAACTCCCTGCTTTGTTATATGCCGACGATGCGGTGCTGATGGGGTGCACTCCTAAAGCTCTCCCCTCCTTGGTCCATGGTTTCGTAGAGTTTATGGCAGCCCTGGATCTATGCACCAATTTCCAAAAATCTTTTTTTAATGGCGTGTGGGTCTAAGAAGTATTTAACTCATCTACAGTTTTAAATTCTAATTGTTTACAGAGCACTCGCACTTTCCTATACCTTGTCTTGGTATTTGCATCTAACGGGTCGTGGATTGATCATGTGGCCCATTGTAGGAGGAAGTTAATAAATTCTATTAACACGATACTTGGGCTTCCTAAGCCAAGGAATATAGAGATGGTGCCCGCAATTATTAAGATCTTCAGACTCCAATGTATACCAGTTGCAACCTACAGTGTTGAAGTCTGTGGGCATACTAACAGTTCTAGTCTCCAGGGTGAAGAGAATAGATTCTGTCGTAAAATCCTGGGTGCACCCATCTCATCATCTAATTATGCTAGTCACTGTGAATTAAATCTGCCATACATTGAATGCTACATTAAGGCTCGCCCAGCCCTTATCTCGTTGAGAAAAAACCCAGCTGCTCAACTTACCAGAGATATAATCTTAGATTGTCTGAAATGCAACAGGGGGATGGACATACCATGGCTGGCTGCGGTTCACAAAAGTTTAGCTATTGTGAACCACGAATCTGTATTCGTAAACCCCTCAGACCTTGGTACCATCAGTAGTAAATCCCTTCAAAGAACCCTCTATGCATTGTATAATAGCGCTAGACTCGTCACTGAGCGTAAGAAAAACGTCTGTCGCCAGATACACGCTTAATGAAAACGTCCCTCCCGCGGTCTCTATGTTATTTGTTTAAACCAATTGGCCGTTGGGAAAGGGGCTTACTCTTTCGGCTGAGGACTGACACAATGAAATTTATACTCTTATTTCCTTTGGGTTTTATTCCAAACCTTGACCTTTTAACCTGTCCGTGCAATAACCAACACAAACAGTCGATGTTGCACTTTTTATTTTTCTGTTATTATTTAATTCTCACCAAAAGGTTCTTGATTCCTTATTTTAAGGCTTCATGTGAGATTGATTATAAGGCAGCTTATGGGATGGTGATTGCTCTAAGTGATGATGAATTAATCTTTCGTGTTGGCTCTTTTTTGAAAGCGACGGTGCGAACTCGTACCTTTGCTCCCCTGCTGAATTATAGCACTGTATCTCATGTTTTTACCCTGAATTGTCAAATGTCTTTTCAATGATCTGCCTCGTAATTAGATTGTGCACTGTATTACTGGATGCCCAATTTTAATTTTATGTGATGCCCTAATTGCTTTTCTGTTTTTGTACATTTATGGATATGCATTTTTTATCCGAATAAAGTTTATATTGATTGATTGATTGAGTAAGTTAATGTTTGAATCCAAGCTGTAGTGTTAGGTTTAAACATAAATTAACTGCTAAACCCCCACTGCAAAGGCAACAATCAGTGTAAACATATAAACAAGGATAAACACCTGCAGATACACCATCTAAAATGTCATTTATAGAAAATAAAGTGAGAGAGAATGTGAATTTTTTTTTCTTGAATGGCAAACACAATGTGACTTGATTATACAAGCTACCTTGGCTGTGATTATTCAGCTTTTATTTTGTTGTAAGGGAAGTCACTGAAATGGTGTTTCGGTCTCCTTTTGTTCTTCCAGTTTTTTATGCTTGGATTAGAGGTGCAGGGTTTAGACGCATATTTTCAGGAAGAGAATCGGGAAGTATTAAAATCATATTTTATTGTTTATTTCTGTCATTGATTGCTGAGGTGGTTGGCTCATAGGACTCTCGGCCAATATTTACGGTTACATTATCTGTAGACACATACTGAGTAAAACCATTTGATACAACTGGCATCTTTGCTCACAAGTGGGTATTAATAGCAGTTATAATGCTAAACACAACACCACAAGGAAAAAGGGTAGAACAAAACAGGAAGCACTACCACCTCCATCAATAGTGGCAAAAAGTGGTAATGTTTATGGATCCCCAAAAGTATAAACCACGGGGCTAGTTTTATGTATGGTCTTATTGTAATTCCTGTACTTTAAAGGACAGAATGCCTCACCCACCCATGGGTGGCATGCTTCTTCGTAGGCCCCCTTCTCACACCAATTATAACAAAAGATAGAGGCGTTGACTACAACCCTCAGCTAAGGGGAGCTCCTGAGGTACATCACAGTAGGGGTTCCTAATGGGTGATAGGTGTGGATGTTTTGAGTAGATAGGTGCAGAGGGAGCGGAAAGTCTAAAACTGCCTCCTGGTGGACTTGAATAGTTTATTTTTGTCCCCAGTAGGTAGAAGCTGAAAAGAGGGCATGGTATAATTCAAGTAACAGTTGTGGGCAACATTTTTCTGTCTTCAGTAATCCTTTAATTATGTGTGTAGACATTCATAAGAACCAAAAGTATCATCTCTGCAAATAATAAGAGGTAAAGTAATGTATAATATTACCATGGTGACCCCTACACGGACCACCCTTTGGACACTTCCAAATATTCATGTGGTACTTGTGATGTTTAAAGATTCATAAAGAAACAAACATATCTTGATCCAGAGCTGTGCACTCTGTGGGAGTTACGCTAACACACAAACTGTAACTCTGAGGGTGTCATATACTTGGTCGCAGGTGGGGCTTTGATAAAGCATGTCACCCAAGAATGGCTTTTGTCCTCTGAAGTACAGGACTCGCAACAAGAATCTTGATAACGCCTGCCCATTTGTTTCTCATTCTCACGAAGTTTTGGGGGAATCTTAAGTACTGGCACTTTTTGTGACTGTCTTAACTGCTAAACACCCCAGGCTTTAAACATTGAGTAAAAGGTGTAGTAACAAGTATCTGTGAAGCATGTGGTTGCCACCATGTGCATTGGACAGTGCTGAAATCATGAAAAAGACTTTACACATGCGGAAGCATCATAACAACAAAAATATCTAGCTGTAAGGATTCTTATTGCCATGTGTGACACATTCCTCTAATCCTGGCTTTTAAGCCAACTGCACTTTAGTGATGGTCTGACAATGTGAAGTTGATTAAAAAGTGAGAACTAACTTAAAGTGTGACACTTTGCATGGGAATACTTGGAGGTATGATCTCCACACAACAAATGCAGCTCCACTTCATGTGGACAAGCAAAGAGTGCAGAAAAGCACTGGCAAGCATGCTGAAAGTATCAGATTTCAGGTGCTTACAGTGCAGGAATGCAAACTAATCTGGTGTATTTCAAAATATTTAAAGATCTGCAAGTTACTGTTCTGTGGCATGGCTGTTCACTCTAAATTCCATAATTTTTAATAACGAATAGGTGAATGAATGAACCCCCCCATTCCCAGCTCTGTCCAGGAATGTGTTTAATTAAAACGTTTGAATATAGCAATTTCTTACTTTCTTAATCTATTAATAGTCCTGCAACCCAGGCAGAGCCCTGAGTGAGTGAGAATGAAATTCAATGAGATGTGAGAGAGGTTGTGAGAGAGTCTGTGAGTGATAGTGCAATACAGACTTCTATGCTTAGCACACTCTACCATAAATCCCTTGGACACACTGCCAGTGGAGAGACACTAAATACCCTGCAAAACGTATTGTTTATGTGTATTATAATAATCACTGCAAAACATTGGAAAATGCAGTTTTGTCTATTTTGGGGTCTAGGCAGCGGAATAGACACTGATTACTACTGATTTCAAGAAGTTTAAAAAAACACTGAGAAAGCACCACTGAAATCCACAAAAAATAAACATTTAAAATAGGAAAGTTTCGTTACATGGGGGATTGTGTGTGTAAGTGCTTGCTTATTTCTTGAAGTCCGCATTCCCTGCTTTCAGTTAAATGTCGACCTTGAAATTACAATACAATTATCACACACTTGCCACTCTTCTGATTTTGCAATCTAAAATTAAACACTTGCTGAATGTTTTTTTCAATCTGAATCCGATGCTTCTTTCTGATGACTTTTGGAACTATCTATAAGACAATTCAATATTTTCTTGCTGCAGTGTTGCAGTGTGCATGTAACATCGTGTACACCCTCTAATGGCACGAGTAGCAGCAGACTCTCAATATTAATTCAGCCACAACACTGTAACCTTAAGACATGCCATTTTTCTGTAATGTGAAAAATCAAGCCGTGATTAACAAATAGAATAATGTAACTGTACTTAATACATTAAGAATATTTCTAATAGCTGAATACAAGAGTAATAATAGAAGAGAAGAATGCAGCTTTATCTTTCTTTACCATAATAAATTCATATTTTCCTATGAGGTGTATTCAAATTAAATGGGTTTCTATTCCTATTCTAAGTAAACCCGCATGGCAGGAAACAACCATACTTTTTAAGTAAAATTATATACCAAGGTTCCTTTTTTACTTTCATTTTATTTTTTATTGTAGGCATATAGCCACATATGTAGACAGTAGCATGTCTTGTTCTTCTTTTTATTTTGTGGCATAAGCTTGGAAGAAAATACAAAAATAAAATAACCACCTCACTAGCTTCCCAAGGACAGATGTACTGGCTTTGGCAATGATTGTTTTATTTGTTTTGCACATTGCAGTCAGCATATTTATTGATATTGTCAGCCCTCGAGTGTGACCATCAAACCTATTGGCTTTGTCAAAGCTTGTTAAATCTACGTCTTTTTGACTGATTTGTGAAATGCTACATAAATATTGATATTTGTATCACATTTGAATCATAATATTACAAGATGAGAATACTTTTCTTTGATAATAGTTTTCAATTAGGCCCAAATTGTAACCAATCCCTTTTTCCATTATTTGTAGGTAGGGGCAGCAGCAGGTATGTATTTGTTCATATATTAGCATTTTTATGGTCTCTCTGCAATAAATTATTCAGTACACAAGGCAGTTAGATTAGCCGGCCTTTTAATCTGTCATATACTACTCTCTGCATATTTAAAAAAATATATATTTTAATCATAACTAAACGAGGAATTGAGAAAACTTCAAAAATCCTGTAGGTAAAAAGAAAATACTTCTGTTTGAAGGTATTTTTGTGACATTTGAAATACAGTTTAGGAGCCAATTATCATGGCACTTGGCTGAGTCGCCAAATAATTGATAGAAGACCCCAGAATATGTACAAGTTTGAACGAGGTAATAGCACTCCTCGAATACCTTGTCTTCATCTTTTTAACCCATCACGGTGGCCAGTGTGCTTGAACAGAGGGCCCGCCCTCAGGATTGCTTCACACGCCCCTTGAATAGGTTCTGGCTGATAGCTTATGGCTCCTGTGTCAGAATGTCTGATGCATTCCATAACACACCATAATATATTAAAAAAATTGATTAATGGACTACAGAACTGTTGTACTCTTGGTTCACTAATCAATCTCTCATGGTTAGTTAAACAAGTTCGTATCACCAGACGACTCATTGTTATTGTGGACACCATATTTCAGTTGTTTTTCCTTCTAAAAGAGACTGAAATCTTGAATTTTAATCCATCTGGTTCAATTGAAGTGAACCTCTAAATTCCAGAATTCACTAGTTAAATTACAGCCCGAGGCTTGAAAATGGTGTTATAAATGGCTGGGAAAACTATAGTTCCACAATAGGCCTCACAGTCACGCGACTGCCAAGATATGGGTTTGGAATCACCTGTTTTCCCTATGCGAGCACCATTCAGGATTTACATACCTGAGGGCGTTTATTGTTTGTAGAGTCATATTTTATTTACATATCAAATCTGACAATGATCTGAGTGCTTCTGTGATCCTGAAAAAAGGTGCAGGGTCTGTAAGTTTCAGCATAAAGTTAAGTTACTGCAAGGGAACAGGGAAAACCCTTTTTCAAATAGAAATTTCTATGTAATTGACAGAAAATGTTGATGATAGGGATACATAGGTAAGATAACGTTTTCCAGACTAAAAATGTGCTTTATTTCATGCCGTTTTTCTTTATCTTTCAGCCACAGGAGATGGAGACCAGATCATGTGTTACTGCCCGTGCTTCCATGTGGTTCTTTTAATGAGACAGGTACGACTTCTGTTTCTTTTTGTATTTGTATGCTTCAGAGCAATGCTGCAGCAAGATTCTAGAAAGACAAAAAATTGAAGGTCCATGTACTCACGATTCAGTTTAAAACAGAATTTCTATGTCTGTCTTCTGCACTTTCTAAACGTTTTCTACCTATTTGTAACACTGTTATAATTGTTGTTTGAAATTTGTTGTTTTGTCTGCAGGGGTTTCTTTAAAAGTGAGGTCGTTGTTCTGAAGAGAGTAATATACATGGCATTAGGTATCACTGCTGTTAGAAATGGGATTTCTGGTTGGTTAGGGCTTGCGCCTAAGCCAGGCAGAAACCATCACTCTAGTCAGGGCAAGAGAGTTAAATGCTGAAGATAACCCCTGCTCACCCCCTTAGTAGCCTGGCACAAGCAGTCAGGCTTATCCCAGAGTCAATGTGTAAAGAGTTTGCGAAACACACACACACACAGCAGCAACACACTAGGCACTATAAGAAATAGCCTTTGAATTATCATAAACACATTAGAATCATAATCGCACAATATACACTGTGCCAACTGGCACCAGGTAGTAATTCACAGGGGATTATTTACATGACCGGGCCAATCGGGCCACGGTCAGAACCATCAGAAAGAACAAGTAATAACACAACCAGTAACTACTGGTAAAATAATGAACTCCTCATTATCACATTAAACATAAACACATTATGCAATCTAAATAGGTATAAACATCCTAGCATGACATTGTCATTAGGCATCACATTAGGCATACATCCTAATACCCAGCAGTGCACCCCAGTAACACTAAGGAGGTGCACACAACTCCTGGGGGCCTTACGCCACACCAGGACACCAAATGACCACAGGCCAACTGGCCTTTCTCGGGGCCCAAATGCCCTCTGTCCAAAAGTCAGGGATCTAAATTCTGGTGCCTTCCCACTGACACACCGGCTGCGTTGGGAGCGAAAACAATGTGCGCAATGCACCGGGGGCAGGGGGTGTATCTCACTCCTTCCTTGGCATCAAAAGCAATGCCCTTTCGTTGCAGCTGCCCGCTATCCTACAGTGCTGCTGTGAAAATTGGCTTCTGCACCACTGTGTCTCTGGAGCCTCCCGCTTGGACTCCTACAACAATGCCCCCTCTTTGCAGATGCCCGCTCTTGTGCGGTGCAGCTGTGGCAGACAAAGTGCTGGCACTAACAGTACCAAGGGAGCCATGTTCACTGGGCTCCTCCTTGTGGCATCTCTTGGCACCAACAATACTCAGGTTTCAGCCCCACTCACCGGCGCTGTTCGGGGACTCCTCCGGTCTCCTTGCACTAGGTTCTCAGGCACCGACAATGTACCTTGGCCAGTCCCGCTCCTGGGGCCTCTTCTCACCCCTCCGTCCTTCAGGGACCCGCCTTCATCTCTCAACGAGACGGGCGGAAATGGAGCCTGCAAGGCTCCCGACTCTTCTGACGGTGATACGCGGGGTGGGCTTCCGCTAAACTAGTTCTGCGGCCCTCTCTGCTTACGCTCATGTTGGTGGGTAGGCTCCCGCCCTCCTTCAGGCACAACTCTGCCTGTCTTCCGGCCAGCACTCCTTACTGGCCCAGCCTACAGTCAGGCACTTGCAACTGACTTACGTTTTCGGTGCTCTCGGTGGCCCTCTAAGCCCAGAAATGTGGGGTAGGCTCCATTTCCAAGGGGCACCGAATGCGGGGTGGGCTCCCGCTCAGAGGAGCACATAATGCAGGGTAGGCTCCTGCTTCACCCCTGCAGGCACCAACATGCAGGATAGGCTCCTTCACCGTTCCTGAAGCACAGGGGGAATCCCTACGCCGGGATTTCCCTGGAAATGCTCACTCAGCACAGAGCTGCCAGCCTCACGATCCCTGGGGCATTCTTCGCACCGAGTGCGCTTCCCAGGATATGTAGCCCAAGACCATCAGGGGCAGAGCTGAGCCCAAGCAGGACAGCTCACATGGCCCTCGGCAGAGGGGCAGTCCCTCGTGGCGGTTCCTCCTGGGGCCCAGTAGGTCCAAGCAGCACCCAAGAGCAGCACAAGGAAGCACACCTTACATGGGGTCACAGTCCCAGTATATATACTTCATTTCCCTTTGTTCTGCCCTGGCACAGGGCTTGGAGAACCAGTGTCAACTGGTTCTGGGGGGTATTGGAGCGCTTTTTTTTTACTGTGCTTCTACTCCCCTTTTTTAGGTGGGGGCTCGGTCATCAAACACACCACAGGGGGGCGGAGCCAGCATTCACCCAGGCAGGCACAGACCTATTCAGGGTCAGGAGACTACTCCTCCCACTACTCCAAATGCAGATCTCCTATTCAGCCTAGTGCTGATTTACCCTCCCTGGAGCCACACACCTCACCAGCCCCTGTCACTCCAGAGCCATACATGCAATACACATCAGGCAGGCAGACATATAGCACACAGAAATGGCAACTTCTAAAAGTGGCATTTCTAAAATATTGATAATAAACCTGCGCACACCATTACGCAGCATTTATTATCATTATTCCAAACATACCAAACTTGACCACACTGCTCCTCTCATATCAGGAATTACCACTGAAACACTTATCAGGGAATCCCCAATGCATTCCCATGAGAGGGCAGCTTCACAGCAGTGAGAAACCAAAATGGCTGTTTGTCACTACCAGGACATGTCACACACTTAAGGTATATACCCTACCTTTCACCTACAATGCACCCTGCCCATAGGACTAGCTTGGGTCTAACTTAGGGGCGACTGACATGCAGAAAAAGGGGGGTCACAGACTTGGCACACACTTTAGGTGCCATGTCACAGTGGCAGTAACGCAGGTAAATAAAAAACGCCATACAGGTGTAGACCAATCTTACTATGTTTACCACAGGGAGCACACACACTTTACACTGGACAGCAGTGCTAAAGTGCCCAGAGTCCTAAAACCGCCAACACTATGTCAGAAAAAAAGGCTAGGAGGAAGGCAAAAAGGTCAGGGGTGACCCTGCAAAAAGGGCCAAGTCCAACAACTGCCATAAACCGATTGCAAGTAATCAAGAAGTTTTGTGACCATATAGAGGAACAACGCTTAAGGCCAAGTTCCTTTTTAAGGTGTCCTGAAACTCTGAGGTGACATGCAATATCCTTTTAATGTGGAGCACAGGGTATTTTATTTGTTTTAATGCTACACGGTCACATCATCACCCTTCCCACAACAGCCAATAGTCCTTTGTGTTTTGCTCTTGTATATGAAAGAGACAGTTTGGTTGGTGACATGAAAAATAAAAGTAGAATCTGTGTGAGAAATTAAACACACCAAAATCAGTAAGTAATTTATTGCGAAAAGATATTCAAAAGATATTCAAATATTCAAAAACTGCTTTAAACCACAATGTGTTGAAACATTCAGAGCAGGTCCGGCCTTAGGCATGTGCAAGCTGTGCACCTGCACAGGGCCGCCAAACCCAAGGGGCCGCCACGCCAATATATATCCTTAATATAATAATCCTCTGAAGATGGATACATATTTGTGTGGCGGCCCCAGTGGCAGGGATTTGGCGGCCTCTGGCTCTGTTCCACTTCCAAACACCCTGACCCCCTTCCTGAGCTCCGGGGGGCTCCGCCCTGCCCAGACCCCTCTTCAGAGGCCCCCCTACCTACACTCTCTGCCCAGGGCTGCCATGAGCCTAGAGCCGCCCCTGTTCAGAGAGACTGTCTTTCCTAGAGTTACCTGTAGTGTACAAAAGCATACTGTGGTAAATAGCTCATTTTTTCTGTTGATCATGGTTCTAAATGCCAGTTCTCAATTTCATTGTCTACACGTCTGCTATAATTAAGCGCTGTGATCTGTCTTTCACCATGGCCCATAAAGCAGTCATTATAACATCACAACTCTTCTACTTTACCGTAAAATGTTATTGCAGTTCAGCAGCTAGGTCGTTTCACTAATACAATTATTACCAACAGGGGGTACCCGATAAACCAAGAGGCATCTGGGTTAATATAACTAACTAAAGAAAAGTGATGCCAACGGACTTCTACTTCTAAAAAGGTTATTTGTTGAGACAGATACTGCTAATTATCTATCTCCAAATTTCATGGATTGTACAAATGAGAAAAGGACTTTTAAAAGAAAAGTTACAAATCATAATCTTTTGTGTTTCTTCCTTTTTTGTTGGTTCAATAGCCACTAGATGAACGTTATAACAGTGTGAGATCGATTCTGTACAATCCATGAAATTTGGAGATAGATAATTAGCAGTATCCGTCTCAACAAATAACCTTTTTGGAAGTAGAAGTCCGTTGGCATCACTTTTCTTTAGTTAGTTTCACTAATACAGGCAGAAGAAGGAAATTTGAGTCAAACATTTGTGCAAGGGTTGCAGGGTTCCATGTGGTATATTTTTATAGTTGGATTTTCAAGCATCACGCTTTATCAATAAAACAGAAACTGGAAAGGGAGTTAAAGTTCTGCTGTTTATGTACAGTTCGTTGAGATTTAAACATGTACACATTTTTATTTATTCGAATTTCCTGCATTTCTTTTCCGCTTTCACTATCTCCTCCTGACACCCTGAAACCCCTCCCATCAACAAAGAACTTGCTGTTCAAATCTATACTACTATTATAAAGAGAGAACTGTGTCCTTTGAGCCAGGTAAACTCGAAAAGTACACCACCAATCCAATCACCGAAGACATCTTTGAAAACCTCAGGGCAAGCAGAAGGACATAGGCTATATAAAAAAAATATATATACGTTCTTTAAAAAATTTAGGAATACAAAAAAGTAGTCCCTTGCAAGTAGCGCCGGCCACGACATGCCTGATGACATCAGGAGCACGGGGAGGAGCGGCGTTCAGGAGCAAGAGGAAGAACGGCGGACATGAGCGCGGGGAGGAGCTGCGGACAGGCGGGGAGGAGCGGCGAGCGGCGGCAAGCGGTGAGGAGCGGCGAGAAGCAGAGGAGCAGTGGAGCGGTAAACTCAGCAGTGCGGGGAGGAGCGGCGAAAGAGGTAAGTGAAGCAGCCGCGGGTGCGCACCGAGGGACGGGCGGGGGCCATGAGTGCTCGCAAGCCTTTTCCTCAAAGTCGGGACGTCGGGGGAAACCGCGGACAACAGCCGCAGGTGGGCACCGAGGGACGGGCGGCGGCCATAAGTGCTCGAAAGCCTTTTCCTCAAAGTCGGGACGTCGGGGGAAACAGCGGACACAGGCGTGGGCAGAAGCGGCCAGGACCAACAAAACCAGAGCAAGCAAACATTGTAAGTACGCTCTGCTGCTCCCGGCCGCTCTGCTGCGCCTCTCCTGCTGCGATGCTGCCCGCAGCCCCCTTCTGCCAACGCCGGGGCGGGCTGCTAGTCATCTATAAAGCTGACATCCTCAATTTCTCCGACTGCCCAACCACCGGCTAAGTTGTAGGTACTGACATTTTCAAAGATCCATCTTAGCCTCCCACCCTGGCACACTACCAAATCCAAATAACACTCTTGTGATGCGTAAACTAGATGCCTGAAACGGTCTAATAATCTAACTCCCCAGTACTTCTCGGTCCCTCCAGACAAAGTAATCAAATTTACCTTTTACCAGCAGACCAAGCTTTACCTTCCAAGGACATACACTCACCGCTTTCTACACATGCCAAGCTAGGTGGCTCACTGCCAAAATGCAAATGACCAATACAAACTCCTTACATTTATGTTTATATTTTATTTGTTTATTAGCAACAGCAAAAGCATTTAACAAGATGTCATTGGTGTTGTCATGTTATCTCATCAGTCCTGTTGTTAGTGATGTCATTTGAGATGTCAACACTGATGTAAATTGGGACTTCATGATCAGGTTGCGGGCTATGGTGTGCGTAGCATCTTATAACTTTTTACTTTAACTTTTTTTTAACATAACTTTTCTAATAAAAATGTTAGTTTCAATTTTGATTTCGCCAAAAAGGAATTTTTTAGATGTTTTTATACATTTAAAAATTACTTTCCTGCTCCTTTTATCAACTGCGCTCTATTGCCCTGTCTTCAAATGTGTTTACCTATTACGATTAAATCATACATGCCAACATTTTAGAAGAGGAATGTGGGAGATTTAAGAAAATAATTGAGAGAATATATTCCTCCTATTGACCTGAATCGGGTCTACTGTCATGTATGGGACTTGCAAGTTTCCTGCCGCAGGATCGGGTTTCAGAAATGCAAATATTTTTTTCCCCTTACCTGAAAGCGCTATGGCAGTCAGAAAAAGCCTGACGGAAATGTTGTGCTCTTGCCTTCAGAAGTAGGTTACTGTCAGTGCATACTGTGAGTCTCACTAGACTAGTCCCTGTCGGCAGAAGCCAGCAGAGGAATTGGCTTTTTGCATCCAGAAATCAGGATGCGGGACACTAGCCTTCAAATCAGTAGTCTCCTGCCTGAATCAGGAGGGTTGGCATGTATGGCTAAACCTGTATTTAGTATTTGTTGCTATCTCACTGAACGCACAACTTTTCTAAAAATCTCAAGCTGTTATGAAATGACAGCTCTTATGCGAATCAACCCCTGTCTGTAGCATATCTGTGTCATACCTGCATAGGCGTAAATCACATAAAGGGAGTTCAAAGTAATAAGTTGTGGCTTTGGAAGTCTCATTCTTGACATGCACCCTCAATCATCTTAATTAACTACTACTAATTCTAATTACTTGATGCCTCGTAGAGGCAGTGCATGCGCTGCTCTTTGCGAGACCTAAGAATCAGGACTTTCCAGTCATTTCCAAGGTTCCTGATAGAGACGACATTTTGGAACATAAACAAGGAATAATCAAAGATCCGCCAAAAGAAGGATACAAACAAAAAATTGTCAACGAGGATATTATTATCCTGAAAACACTGCTTGGTGACAAAAAAGTAACCAACAGACAAGATGGTGAAAATTGAATCTCACTAAATTCACAAATTATATCTTTAAGTGGGGAAGGAAATCCGATTGAACACAGCATGGTAAGCTTCAAAGATAGAGTTCAGGAAGATCCAATTAAAACTAAATCAGACAGGCGGTCTTTAATAATGACAGAAAAATCCCAGGGTAGTTTAAGTGAAAGCATAGAAAATAAAAATTGGAACAAACTAAACATTTCTTTAGATAAACAGGGACGGGTCTGCGAAATTCCAAAAGTTACATCTAACTCACAAGATCTCATAATCACGGAAGCAAGTCAAAAAAGTGATAAACCACTAAGTGCAACAACAAGCAAGTAAACATATTACATCAAGAAAGGAAGACTCTTGACAACATAATGCAAAGTGGAAACAGTAGAACAGACTAGTTGCCCCCAAACACGGATTCGAAAAGGTGAACCTGAAAAGTCATAAAATAAACAGATTTTTCAGCCAGAATATCAAACTAAGGGCAGATTGGTGCTGGTAAGGTAACACCAGGGACTCTACGATCAGCGCGGGTCAGACTGCGCCTTTAGCATAATTATCGACGCGTTTGTGTGGCGTTTTTTAAAACTCCCCGTTTTGTCATTTGCTTTATTTTACTTGTCTTTTCCCCTGTTTTTAGGTGTCCACTTTGCACACTTGCACCATAATTGTTAGTTCACCGCTCTTTAAGCGGGTCCCCTCCCTTGCATTACCGACTTAGCGGCCATATTGGGGGAAATCGGGACGCCTGGAGGCGCCATCTTTGTTTACACTCTAGTGTCCAGCAGGACACTCGAGAGCTGTATTTAAGCTGGGCAAGACCAGTGTTAGCCCTTGCTAAGGTAACACCAGGGACTCTACGATCAGCGCGGGTCAGACTGCGCCTTTAGCATAATTATCGACGCATTTGTGTGGCGTTTTTTAAAACTCCCCGTTTTGTCATTTGCTTTATTTTACTTGTCTTTTCCCCTGTTTTTAGGTGTCCACTTTGCACACTTGCACCATAATTGTTAGTTCACCGCTCTTTAAGCGGGTCCCCTCCCTTGCATTACCGACTTAGCGGCCATATTGGGGGAAATCGGGACGCCTGGAGGCGCCATCTTTGTTTACGCTCTAGTGTCCAGCAGGACACTCGAGAGCTGTATTTAAGATGGCCACGCTAGCACGCAGCGGTAGCGCGCAGTGGGAGCGCCGGTCGCACGCCAGAGTCACGCCTGAGTCCAGCCCGTCTGCGCCCGTCTGCGCCTGGTCGGGCCCAGGGGCTGGATCCTCTGGACTATTCTCCAATTCGGATGCTATTCCAACCATTGTTAATAAATATACCGGTGAGGAACTCAAACAACTGAGGCAAGCTCCACACGCTGACTGTATTTCGTGTGCCCTACCAGCGCATAATTTCATATGCTCGGGCTGCACATTTCATATGGGAAAAATGTCAAGGTGCAAAGGAATGTCTCGTACTCAAGCACGCGGTAGGCTGAGGAAAAATAAAATTGCCCTGGCTCACCCTCCGCTGAAATTTTGGAATATCAACTGTAGGTCCCTCCCCAAGCACAAGTTTAATATTCACGACTTTCTTGTCGATGAAAATCCAGATGCTGTCTTTTTAACTGAGACCTGGCTCCACCAGAGCTCTGGGCCGGACATTGCAGCCGCCATCCCGAATGGCTATGTAATAATGAGAAAGGACAGAGATACAGGCAAAGGGGGGGGGGTATAGCTATAATTTTTAAATCTTTGTACACATGCCAACTTCAAACTTTCCCTCTCCGTGGAAGTGAAGCTGCCCTTTTTAAGCTTACGATTAATGCCCAATTGACTTTGTCGGGTATTTTGATATATCGCCCTCCAGGTAATGCTAATTCCTGGGTGTCTTCCCTGGTGGAAGCTCTAGCTCCTTTGATGCTGAGGGTGGCTAACTTCACTATTCTTTGAGATTTAAATCTTCATTTAGAAGACTCGTCCTGTACCTTAAGTCAACATCTCTTATCTGATCTCGAAGTCCTTAATCTCTTATTGTGTAACTCCGGACCTACTCACTCTGCGGGTCATCTGTTGGATCCAATCTTCTCAAATCTTCAATATGATTGCTCACAGAAAGCTCGCCCTTTGGAGTGGTCTGACCATTATGCTGTCTTTTTCTCTCTGCCACTAAACAAGACTAAGGTCAGGAGCAGTAAAAGCAAAGACGTGCAGATACGTCGTTGGGGTAAACTCGATACCATTAAGTTTAATTGGCATCTTTTAGGGTCTCTTCCAGATACTGATCGGCCCGTATCAGAGCTCAACGATGTGGTATCCAAATGGCTGAGTAATGCAGTGGACACCATGCTTCCTCTGACATCGAAGTGTTCCATGTCTCATCGGCAGCCTGTGCCGTGGTTCTCAGAGGAGTTGAAGCTTCTTCGGGCCGACTGTAAGGCACTTGAAAGGAGATGGAGGCGTACCTATTCCGTCTCGCGGAAAGTGGCCTATAAGGAAGCTCTTAGAGGTTACCATAAGCAGTGAAAAAGTGCGAGAGCTGCTTACACTGTGAACACGGTAACGCAAGCGCAAAACTGTCCCCGAGTTCTGTTTTCTGTTGTTAAGAAATTAGCAGGAGCTGATACCACTCCAACTCCCTTGGATGAGGCTCAATGTCAGTCGCTGGCGGAGTTTTTTATTTCTAAGGTTGAGCGCATCTACGATTCCTTGAGCTCTCCCCCTTCGACAGAGAAATCCCTGACTGGACCTTTATTGTTGCCCGAAAGTCCTGTTATTCCAGTGAAGCTCACGGAATGGCAACTGTTCGATGATGCCTCTTTCCTTGCATGCCTGAACAGTGTGAAATCAGGGCTCCTCGAGACTCTCTACCTGCTAAGATCATGAAGATGTTAGACCCAAACCTGTATCAGGTATTTATAAATTTGCTTAATGCTTCTTTAAGGGAATCTCATGTACCCCAGGCATGGAAACATGCGATGGTGGTGCCCCTCCTAAAAAAGGCTGGTGCGGATGCCTCTAATCCTGCTAACTTCAGACCCATTTCCCTGTTGACCATCTGTTCGAAGATCCTGGAAAGGCACATCAATACTCAATTGAATCATCGTGTGGAGAGTTCTGGTTTTTTACACTCTTCCCAGTCTGGCTTTCGAGCCCACTATTCCACAGAGACTGCGCTTCTCGGAGTTACGGAGAGTTTACGACACGGTATCGATCAAGGTGAAACATCTGCACTCATCCTGTTGGATTTGAGTGCCGCGTTCGATACCGTGTCCCATTCCATCCTCCTGAAATCTCTCAGTTCCCTGGGAGTGGCAGGTCCGGCATTAGCCTGGATTGCCTCCTTCTTGAGAGGGCGTACCTTCCAGGTTTTTTCAGCCAAAGCGACATCTGCAGTTTGTCCATCGGCTTATGGTGTTCCCCAGGGGTCTATACTCAGCCCCTTACTGTTTAACATCTACGTAAGACCCCATGCCACCATTGTGGAGGAAGCGGGGCTGGCGCTATACTCCTATGCTGACGACACCCAAATTGTTTTCTCTCTGTCTGGCAGTGATGATAACAGCCCTTCTGCTTTAAGGCTCGGCCTGGTACGTGTGGCCGAGTGGATGCAGAGGAACTGTCTGAAATTAAATTGGGAGAAGACAGAAGTGGTGATACTGGGCAAAAATACAAATCTATGGGGCCCCCAACACTGGCCTAGCGATATGGGACCACTTCCTCAACCAGCTACAGTGGTGCGTAATCTTGGTTTTCTTGTTGCCGACAAGTTATTTATGAGGCAACAGGCTAAAAAGGTTGCCGCGATCTGTTTTGTCACCTTAAGATGGCTACAGAAAATCTTACGGATGCTGCCCCTCTCCACTCAGAGAACTGTTGTCCAGGCGCTGGTTGTTTCCCGCCTGGACTACGGGAATGTTCTCTATTTGGGAGCTGATGATGCAACCATTAAAATTCGGCAGGTAGTCCAAAATGCTGCTGCCCGATTGCTTCGGAACGTTCCCAGGAGAACTTCAGCATCGCTTGCTCTGCGGGACTTACACTGGCTTAAAATTTCAAGCCGGATTAAATTTAAAGCCTTATGTTACCTGTTTAAGGTCAGACAGGGCACAGCCCCGAAATACCTACAGAACTTAGTTCACCCATATAGGACACACCGCACCCTTAGATCTTCTGGCAATGGAGACTTTAGTATCCCGACATTCAAACTTGCTAGAATGGGTGGGTGATCTTTCGCTCATTTAGGCCCCAAGCTCTGGAACACCCTACCAGTTGTCTTAAAATTATAGAATAATCTGTTACGTTTCCGGAAGGGACTCAAGACTTTGCTTTTTGAATGATCTTTGTCTTTAGTTAGCCCCGCTGTCCTGAGTTTGCTGGTATTACCTGATATGTTCTTTTCTTCTTGAGTCTATCCCTAGCGCCGGGAAACCCACTGTGGGTAGCTGTTGCGCGTTACAAGTTAAACAAATAAAAATAAAATAAATTAAATGAGGCCTTGTATAACATTTCAATGCTTGTGAACTGCTGTTCAAGGCTCACTGTTTCTTGTGCACAGTTCAAGTTTGGTTTCTGTCAGTGTTTTATATCTTCTAAAATGGCTATAAATGGTTACGGTGTGTTTTCATACATCCCAGGGGAGATATCTGTGACCAACAGACAGGTACCCTGGGCTGGGACTTTTCTTGCAGCAACTTTCCAAATTTCCAAAAACCACTGCACCCAGTTTATTGTTTGTGGGCACACTGAACTCTAAAAACCCAACCATGTCTGGTACCCCCATGCTCAGGAGACCCAGATGAACAAAGTTGAGGTCAAATGTTTGAAGGAATATGTTCCTGAGGGAGGGCGACTGGAGGGGTTTACCTTGTTTGGGGAAAAATGCTATGTCATGTGCAGAGTGTCATGCAAGGAAAATCTGGCTTGCACCAATAGTACACAATTAGAGAATCTGTAGTTTTATTTTTACCTGCTAGTTATTTGATCTGTCATCAGTTGAACATAAAGTCTGATTATCCAGTATTGGGGTATCTTTCATAGATTCACATGCCTGAATCATTTCCCGTCGTCGAGATTGGAGTCCCACAGTATAATAAACAAGCAGTATTCCAGAAATGCCATAGGCTACAATGGCCCTGAGCAATGTTAACATAGCCTATCTATGTCCTTTTTCAAAAAACGACCAAAAGCTGAATGCAGCCAATCAGCTGTTAGCACCCTCTAGAACCTTCCCAGCAGAGGCAGTTTCCCTCAGATTTTCGCCGAACGTCGTGTGTTAAGGGAGTCTCCCTGTGTTCTACTCAGTTTTCTCTAACCTTTAAGGTTTTTTCTTCAAAAATCTATTCATTATGCCTGTTAAGATAGGGCTCTTTAGGCCTTGCAAGACCTGTGGCAAGAAAAGGGTTCATGTTAATGATCCTCGTAAGGACTGCATCCATCCAGCCCATGAGGCAAAACTGTGCAAAATCATTCACACTTTCTCTTCTAAGACCTTGAGAGACAGAGAAGGGAGTTTGCTTTTATGGTTACAGTTTACTAAGCACCACAAATCGTTGGAGGCGGGCAATGATGGATCGCCTACACCTCGCAAAAGATCCAGGTCTGAGGAGAAAGGCTCTGAAGAGTGCAGGAAACACCTTAAATCTTCTCCAGAAAGCAAGGCTCAAGTAAGGAGAAGCTATCTAAAGTCTCCTCTGAACCCTCAACCTCTGTCTCTTTTACGACTTTGAGGAAAGAAAAATTGAAACACAGAGCGTTTTCATCTGATCCTGGTAATGGCAGGATGGAGAAATCCCCATCAACGACAGCACCGTCGGCCACAGACACTGGGTCATCGACTACAGCAAGTTACACAATCACGTTGTCACTCCCGTCAACATCAATCACGGCGACAATCATGGCTATTTCCGGACTCATACCATTGACGAAGATATCGCCAACCCTGCCATCGTCGATGGCTGCTCCGCCTTTGCAGACGGTGAGAATTTAATTGAAACCGTTTAACATACCTTCGACGTCTTCATCGACACCAAGTCTGTCACTGACGACTACACCGTCTACGAGGGGATCGTGGCGACAGAACTGTCGTCTACAACACAGTCGACGTTTACTCCGTCGACGATGACTCAGTCAACATTGATCCCGTCCACGATGACCCCGTTGATGATGATTCGATCGACGACAGGATTTTCAGCTGCTGTTACTAGAAGCCAATCGACGCCACTGTTGATGATGATTGGAGTGACAAAGACATTTTTCCAGCCAGATATGTCCGCTCATAGCAAAATCTCTTCATTATCTCCATCGCATCTGTTGGACCTTCAGGAATCTGAGAGGGATGAAGAAGAAGATGATTGAATATAAGGAGCAGCACACAGTCCTTCGGAGTGGCACGTGAAGTGCCAGGATTTTGATGATGATGGGTACGAGGACCATCAATACTACCAGCCATATCTAGCACCTCCGCGCCATTATCAACATTACGAATACCAAGAACCTCATCAGCGGCTCATCTGCCGCCAACCTTGATTCAAGATCTGCAAACTATGCCAGCAGATTACAAGCAAAGATTTCCATCTCAAGAGGTTCCCAAAGAATTACAGGAGCAAATGCCTGAGAAGCCCAATTCACCAGTAACACCTACAGTACCATAGGAGGCTGACACTGTTAAACATTCCTCTTCAGACGAAGAGCAAGAAGAGGGCGATATCCCGCTGTTGATCACTCGAAGGACTTTATTATTCCTACTCCATCACCTCTGTCACACCATCCAGCGGATTCCCCACCAGAAGGTATAGGTGGTTTCCACAACTTAATGGAGAGGGCTTCCAATAGATTCCATCTCCCCATGGAAGTTAAGCATGCAGACTGCTTCCTGTATTACTTTAAAGAGGAAGCCAGAAAGTCCTGTGATTGACTACATTTGGCAAGAGGGTGTAAAGATAATGACGACCCCAGCAACAATACCCCCAGTGCTCGCTCGCATTGAGAAAAAATACAGAGCTCTGGTAAAATTCTCCTTCTTGTTTGATGGCCATTCGAAAAAGGATTCTGTTATTTCACAGGCAGCACAAAGGAGATCTAAGAACCCGGCCATCCCGATCTCCACTCCTCCGGACAAGGAAGGGCGTACTATCACAGCAGCCAACTCTTTGGCTATCATCGGACGTGATGATAGACAGAAGTGGTCTGATATGGCTTCTCTACAAGATCTTATTCCTGAGGACAGGAAGCAGGAAGCCAGAAAGATCTTCATATAAGGAGAACGAGCAGCCTCTAAAACATTTGATTGTGCTATGGACATAGCCAACACAAGTTTCCGTCAACTGGCAGGGGTGGCTGTGTTACGACGACAGGGATGGTTAAAGGCAACCACATTTAGACCAGAGGTCCAAACAAAAGTTCTGAATATGGCATATGATAGAGCAGCCTTATTCGGCAAACATATAGATGAAGCGCTTCACTCCATCAAAAAGGACACATACACTGCTAAATATTTAGGTTCCCTTCAATACAGAAAGATTCCTTTCAGAAGAGTTAAAGGACATGGGTTTTCCACTTACAGAGGGAACTACCAAAGAGCGCAACAATACCAGCCCTACCAGACACAATATAGGCAATCCTATCAACCTGCTTCCTACCGCCACCGGCTACGGCTGGTTTCTCTTGCCAAGGGGGCCAAAAGAGAACATTGACCCAAAGCAGGGACAACGGAAAAAGACAATGGTTTTACCAGGGTACCAGCTTCCCCTTCAATTTCCCCTCCCGTGGGTGTGAAGATATCCAGTTTTCTCCAGCAATGGAAGAGTATAACATCGGACCGTTGGGTATGGATTTGGCCACCTTCGGTCACACATTGGACTTCATACAAAAACCTCCAACTACACTACCCAGGGGAACCCCTCCCCCTCGTCTTAACTGAAGAAGGAAACAAAGATTATGCTTCGAAATGAGCCACAGAGAAAGTTCCAACTCTGCAGAGAGGGTAAGGTTTCTATTCCCGTTTCTTTTTGATCATGAAAAAGTCAGGGAAATGCAGACCGATTTTGGATCTCAGAAAGTTAAACAAATTCCCAAGGAAGCAAACTTTCAGGATGGCAACTTTGACCGAGAACTTACGACGTCTCAACAAAGGAGATTTCATGACCTCCCTCGATTTGGAAGACGCTTATTTTCACATCCCCATTCATCGGGAGCATAGAAAATTCCTCCGATTCGCAGTGGTTGGTACCCACTACCAATTCAAGGTTCTCCGATTCTGTCTCAAATCAGCGCCCAGGATATTTACAAAATGCCTGGCACCCGTGGCAGCAGCTTTATGTTCTCAAGGTCATCAAGTATTCCCATACTTGGACGACTGGCTGTTAAGGGCTTCCACGGCAAAACAAGCGCCCAGAACCACCAACGCTTGTTTACGACTGTTCAACAAACTAGGTTTGACGGTCAACGTCAGACTATACTCTTTCATCCCCATTCAAACAGTATCTTTCCTGGGAGACAGATTGGACACGCTTAAATGCAAAGCATTCTTGCCAGAGGAACGTCAAATTCGGCTACATCTTTTGGCAAAGAGCATTTCAAGAAAAAGGTCAATTTCAGTGAGAAAATACAAGTCGCTGCTAAGGATGTGCTCGTCAGCGACCGATCTGGTTCCTTTAGCCAGACTAAAAATGAAACTGAATTACAGAAACAATGGCTTCAAACATCAGGATCTTTCAAAGACATCATTCGCATTACCCCAGCCATGAAGACCGCAATGAAATGGTGGTATCATACCCAAACCTTTTTAAAGGATTGACTTTCTTAGAAGAAATACCAGATTTCATCCTGACATCAGATGCCTCCGTCGATGGCTGGGGAGCCCATTTGCAGGATCTTCAAATTCAAGGCAAATGGTCCAATGACCAAAAGCAAAGCCATATCAACAGCCTGGATTTAAAGGCCATATTCCTCGCCTTACAGGCTTTCCTTCGAGGATAGCGGGCTCTTCTGTACTGGTCCTTACGGACAACACGACCAGTATGTTTTACATAAACAAACAGGGAGGAACAAAGTCTCTCATGCTTTCTACAGAAGTGCAGGAATTGTGGGATTGGGCGACAGAGCAAGGACTCTCTCGCAAAGGCGAGCATGTTCCAGGTCTACAGAACACTCTGGCAGATGCTCTCAGCAGAGCGACAGACAATTGCCAAGAATGGGAACTCAATCAATTCCAGTTGAAGAGAGTGTTTGCTCTATGGGGGAAACCAACTCTGGACCTGTTTGCCACGAACACCAATTCCAAATGCTGGTTCTATGCCAGCAGGTATCCCATCCCGGAATCTCACGGCAATGCCCTTTCGATGGTCAGGGATTTATGCCTACGCTTTTCCCCCATCCCATTGGTTCCCAGAGTACTGACCAAAATGAAGGGAGGGGTGTCACCTGATTCTCATCGCACCCAGGTGGTCCAGGCAGCATTGGTTTCCGGAACATCTTCACCTCTCAGAAACAAGACCTATTTGCGTGCAGCTGTCTCCCCATTCTTCTGTCCAGGCACAACGGTCAAGTGCTTCATCCGAATCCGGAATCTCTACATTGGCAGGCCTGGATTCTGAATTCATGTAATTCAAGGACATGAGCATTTCTCAGGAGTGTAGAGACATTCTCCCAAAATCTAGAGCAAAAAGCACCAATAAGACATACAAGCTTAAATGGAAAAGATTCAGTGTCTGGTGCCATCGAAAAAACTACATCCATTTCAGATATCCCTGCAACAGATTTGACCATATCTCTCTCCTTAGAAAAGAGCTTTGTGTGGCACTTCTCTGTATGCATCAAGCCTTGTCAAACAATTCATAAAAGACTATTCCGTATTTTCCCCCCAGTGCGGGCACCTCCCCCGGAATGGAACTTAAATGTGGTTCTCACATAGCACATGAAATTGCAATTTGAACCCATTCATAAAGTTGATTTGAAATACCTCACATGGAAAGTCGCCTTTCTTCTGGCCCTTACTTCTGCCAGGTGGGTGAGCGAGATCCAGGCTTTCACAATCAAGAAACCTTTCTTGATATTCAAGGACAATGCTGTGATTTTATTATTATTATTATTATAGAAGCTTTTGTAGCGCGCTCTATTACTAAAACAATAGTATCCTGGCGCGGGAGAGAAGGGAGGCAGATCAGAGTGAATCCAGAGTAGAGAGAGAACCATTATACAGTGATGTTAAAGAGATGGGTTTTTAGTCCCTTCTTGAACACCATGATAGATGAAGTTGTTCTCAAATGGAGAGGAAGGGTGTTCCACGCTCTCGCAGCTCTGACAGAGATGGATTGGCCACCGAGCCTGCTGTATTTAAACTTTGGTACATTCATTTGGTGTAGATTAGTTGACCTGAGAGGACGATTAGGAACATAAAGGGAAAATCTTTTTCTTAGATAAACTGGACCAGTTTGATGGACAGCACGATGTGCAAGAACAAGGATTTTAAATAAAATCCTATGAGCGACTGGAAGCCAGTGAAGGGTTCGAAGAGGTTGGCGGACACTAGAGCTTTTGGGTATGTTAAACAAAAGCCGCACAGCGGCATTTTGAATAACTTGGAGACGATGAATCAGATAGGCCGGAAGTCCGCAGAAGAGGCCATTCGCGTAATCCAATCTGGATAATATAAGAGCTCGAATGACCGTCTCCTTGGCCTCTCTCGGGAGCAAAGGAAGAAACCTGCGTAATGTTTTAAGTGTGGAAAAGCAGATCCCAGTAAGTTTTTTTAGATTATCCTCAAATCTGAGGTTGTTATTAAACCAGACTCCTAAGGTTTTTGCAGGTCCACCGATGGATTTGGGGCATGGCAGATCGGTGGGCCAGAGAGAGTCGCTAAAATTATCTGGAAAGGAGCCATACAGCAGGATTTCAGATTTACTTTCATTGCATTTAAGTTGGGCGAGGGCTAACCAACGAAAGACCGATGATAGACAAGATTGAACTCCCGACGTGTCCAAGTTATTTTTCGGCCATGTGAACAGAAGTTGTGTGTCGTCAGCGTAAGCCATAATTTTTGCTCCCAGCTGTTCAGCAAGATAAATGAGAGGGGTCATATATATATTAAAAAGCAGGGGGCTGAGGGTGGAGCCCTGTGGAACACCAGTTGTGAGTTTTTTGGGAGAGGAGGCAAAGGGCGGCATCCAGACTTGCTGAGATCTATTATCTAGAAAAGATGTCAGCCAGTCAAGAGCAGAGCCTGTTATGCCTATAGCCGCTAATCTGGTAAGTAGAAGGGAGTGAGGGACCGTATCGAAGGCGGCAGAGAGGTCCAATAAAATCAGAGCCGCTCTGCCACCTCCGTCCAAACATTCCCGGATAGCCTCAGATACTTCAACTAAAGTCGTCTCCGTGCTAAAGGCTGCTCTAAAACCTGATTGCGATTTTAAGGACTAATCCCACGTTTATACCTAAAGTGCCTTCTCAGTTCCACCTCAGTGAGCCGGTTATACTCCGGTCTTACTTTCCTCAACCTTCAACTCCCACGGAGCAGGCGCTTCATACACTTGATGTCAAATGCTGCCTTAAGTTTTATCTTCAAAGGACATTCCAAAAACTGATCAACTGCTTGTTGCTTATGGCCAAGGCAGAGAGGGACTGCAAAAACAAAAGCCACCATCGCAAGATGGATATCTGCTGCAATCCAATTCAGTCATATTGAGGCCAACAAGCCTTTGAAAAGGATAGTAAACGCTCACTCTACCAGAGCGGTTGCAACTTCAACAGACCTCTTCGCAGGGGTATGGTTGGAAAAGATTTGCCGTGCTGCAACCTGGAGTACCACGCATACCTTCACGCAGCACTGTTACCTGGAATCCGCACAAGATGCTGATGCAACGGTGGGCCAGGCAGTACTTCGCCATCTTTTCCATTAAGGTAAGTCTCTTTCTAGTCCTTGGAAAGAGACTTTTGTCTTCTTTGTGATTGTTGCAAATATTAAGCTATATATGTGTAACTTTACATATAGGTAAAGATGAAAATATATATATATATATATATATATACACACATACATGTAATGGTAATATGTAAAGCATTTCTAAGTAAGGAATACCTTTGGTTACATTATCTTTTTATGTTTTTCTCCCGCTATAGCGATGTATATGGAGTTGTTGGTTACATAAGTAAAGTTCTATTCTTGTAACCTAAACTTTGGGTTCAATATGTGTTAAGTATCCCACCATCC
Source organism: Lissotriton vulgaris (assembly GCF_964263255.1). NCBI lineage: Eukaryota > Metazoa > Chordata > Amphibia > Caudata > Salamandridae > Lissotriton > Lissotriton vulgaris. Next base: position 1,469,123,168 of record NC_141694.1, read on the forward strand.
TCAACAGACAAACTGTTTATGAGCCGGTGGTAGAGTGTGTATCTACTATATTTGGTAGGTGTGACTTTTGGTGAGAAAATGTTATATGGCAGTCATTGATGAGTAGCAATACTTCTGGTCATTTAAAAGATTAGGGTTAGTTTTGTATTTTGTTTCTGCCCAGTATTAAAAGTTGGTTTTATATAGCATCGTCTGGGGTGTTTGTGTGTCTTTGGGGAGGGTTGTGTATGTTTGTGAGGGTCTTCCTGGAATATGTCTGTGATGTATATAATTTTTAGAAAAGTTAGAATACAATGGCTGGAGCCTTTATCGGTTGCCTTGGTGTCTGGAAGGAGATTCCATGCACGGCAAAGCATTTTTGATGCCATTTTGTGAAGCTGTCTTATAAGGAGGTTGTGTTCTGTGCAACTCCTGACAGGGAAGAACTATATTTTCCTCTTAAATACCTATACCTGCTATTTGAAATATAGTGGCAATATATTTTTTTTAATCTTTCTAAGGAAGGTTTAGATGGCTGCACATCAATCATCTGTTAGTTATGACTTGTTCGAGTTATTTTGGTTTGGACAGAGATGAAAGGTCCGTTAATAAATAAATGCATGTTTTTATTTTATTTTCTAAGCTGTTTATCCAAAGAGAAATACTTGTCTAAAATCACAATTTGGTTTCTTGCTTTATTTGCTGCATTGAATAGGGAAGGTAGGGAGCAGGAAATATCAGCATTGGAATTAGATTTTTTTCATAGGAGTTTTTGGACCTACACTTGCTTTCCCGTCATTGACTTGTAGACAGACCGCTTGGTGATCCACAATTTGATTAGTGAGACAGTTGATGGATTGAGTTGTTGGAGTATTGCATTCTTAATTGCATTTTTTTGTCAAACTTGTTTTTATTGATCTTTCAAAACATTAAGCATCAAGCATGGTAATACATTCAATCACTGTTTCCTTTTAAGCAGTTGGGTATCTAGAGCCTTGTACCTTATTTGTCGGATAATACGGGAGTTTTCTTCCTTAAATACATGTTCAAGTATTACCAGAATGGTTATAAAACAGTGTTTCAACATCCCCCTCAAAGTAAACCCGCCTCCTTCCCATGAGGCAAGATCCAATGGACAGACCTTTTAGCAATGCATTACAGTTATTGGAGGAAATAAGGAAAAGGAGAAAAAAAACCAGAGCAAAACATAAGAAACCAATTAACTTGGCCAATCAGGAAGTCTCTTAATTGCATTTTTTGTCATCGAAAGAAGTGCTAAGTGGCTTGTATTAGGAAACAGAGTGGTCTTTCTAACATATTGAAAAAAAACTAAAGTGGGAGAAACATGTCGGCCCCCAAAGGTATTGTGCAAAGTCTTGGAGTTGTTAACTTTCATTAGCAATTAAGGGGAACTTATTTCTGCCATTCTCTGAAAAGATTATCTCCAATCTTAGTGTGGGATTGTCAACTGCATTACAGACTTCTGAAAGGTTTGGGAGAGTGTACTGACTTTTACTGAAAAGTCCTACAGTATCATTCTAAACTTCAAAAGACACGTTTTCTGCTTTTTAGTTCGATTGCTTTGAATCAAGAAGGTTCCACTCTTATTCACTGGTTGATTAAATGATTGATTGAGAACTTATAAAAAGTGTCATATGCTTAAAGGTATGTTAGCACTTTTTAATATGTTTTTATTGGCAGTTGTCAAATGAACAATTTACAGCCATCAATAGGTTGGTTACACTTGTGTTATATTTCATTTCAAATAATAGTGTGATAGATCTGCCATTGTTTTCTACTTACGATAAACATCCCTCCCCTATGGTATAACAACTCGAATCAACTCTCCCATCCACTTCCCACCCCAACTTGTTCCTTCTGACTTTGGGCAACTTAATGGCAGCTGCTTAGCATGATAATCAATTGCCGCTCGCCTCGTCCAGTTTAATAATCAAGCTCATCCGTGGGCTGCAATGCCCGAGCTGTAGACCATGTACACATCAATGTCTGTCAAACATTAATAAAGTGGAGAACCAATGCATTACTGTAGCAGTGGTGGAATGTTTAAGGTGGCGTGTGCACCGTCCTTAATGGTCTGTGTAAATGTTTCGACCAGAGAATCCCAATCCTTAGCAATGGGATGCTTACGTACTCTTTCTTCCATTTGTAAGTGGATGCTCTTGAATGTCAACCAGGGGGTTGTTGTCTGGCTCCACGGCTGTATCGTCATAGGGTAGGGTTTGTCCATCTTATTTTAATATGGCATCTTGCCAACAGCAGAGCCTAGTCAAACAATGTAGTTGAAACTTTTTTTGAATGTGAGTGAGATAAAAGGCCCAAAGTCAGTTCTTCTTTGTGAACTGTTCAAACTGCACCCTATAACTTGGTGAAGTAGGTCAATGACCCCGGTCCAATAACCTCTCAATGACCCTCATGGCCATGAAATATGAGGTAGGTCCATGTTCAGGGGATCGGCATTGAGGGCAAACTGAGGATGCCTCTGGTAAATCTTGGAAAGGCAATGAGGGGTAAGTTATGCTCTGTTTAATATGTTGAATCGAATATACTTAAACCACGAGTTGCAAGATAACTTATATGGGTATGAGAAAATGCGCTGCCTTTCTGAATTAATGAGTGGCCTATATCGCCTTCTCATTTCCCTTGAAGGGAACCTCTGGTCTGATCCCAGTGCTGGAGATGTGCTCAGTAAAGCCATTGGACTAGATGTGTACTGTCTCCTAGGGTGTAAAGTGCTTGAATCAATGCATTATTAGTTGGTTCTGAGTCCCGTACCTGGAATGTAGTGCTCAGCGATCATTTAGTTAGGGCATAAATGAGAAAGTGGCCAGTGAGAATCGTAAAGTCTGTCCTAGGTTTTCAAATGTTAGTAGTTCACTGGCCAAAAATAAATTTAGAAATAGTAATACCATGTTCGAGGCATATGGGCTGCAGATGGTACATTATGAATAGATCGCCATCTGGTGTTGGGCTCGGATGATTGCACTTTGTTTTTCTCTTGGAGAGTCTTTTGTATCTTGGTGACTCCTCCCTTGGTTGGTAGTGCGCATGGGCATCGGCTCCATCCTTAGATTGTTTTTTTCCGCCATCGGGTTCGGATGAGGATCGAGACGCTCCAGATCAACTTCAGAGAAAAGTGATTTATCGGCGCGTATTCCCTTTCCAATTCGACGGTATTGTTATCGAACGCGTTTCATTTCCATTCCGACGCGTTGCAAATTCAAAATCGAAGAGAAAAAACTTGGATCTACGTCGACGAACAGGAGGCCTTTCTCGACGCAGTCAAGCCCGGAGTCCATGGAAAGGACTCCATTCAAAAAATGTCCAACGTGTGGTGCTAAGTTCCCACACAAGGACCTACACGAGGTATGCAACCTCTGTCTATCGCCTGAACACGAATCCAGGGACTGCGAAGCCTGCGCAGCATTCTCCTCCAAGCTAACGATTAGAAATCGTCGAGCTCGAAGACACGAGGTTTCCAGAATGCAGTCGGAGGCGATCCCGGAGCTGTTCGGAGACGAGCAAATTGAGGAAGAAGAGGATCAGTCGGGGTCGGAAGGGGACCAGTCGGAGGTTGAAGAACTCATCGAGCAACAAACCGTGAGTGACGACGTCCCCTTACCGAAAAACCGACCCCGTGCGGTAACGACCCCGCCTTCGGGCCCGGTCAAACCGCAGAAAAAAGTTTCAGACGCCCCGCCCTCGGGCCCGGCAACGAAACCGAAACTGAAACCAAAACACTCGGACTCCCACCATGTCGGATCCGAGAAAAGGGCGACATCGACTTCGGCACCGAGGCTACATACAAGGGAAAGCTCGGTATCGAAACATTCCATGTCGAAACATAAATATGATTCGTCGTCCAAGATTCACTCGATACCCAGGAAGTCGGAATCGAGTAGACATTCGGTGCCGAAAACACCAAACACTGACGATCGAAAACATAAGCACCTTTCGGAACCAGGACCTTCGGTACCGATTCAGGAGCAACAGACAGATCCCAAACAAAAGATCTTGTTTATCGATCCGCAAACTGGCAAAGTAGTCACGAAGAAGAGAAAGAGTGAACAGACAGAAGATAAATCTCTTCCTTCAAAAAAGAGAACAATGGGGACAAATATAACTCCTCCTGCTTCTCCTCGACCTAAAGTCACACCCTCTTCTCCTATTCCTCACACTAGGCCAAATATTCCTACACCTTCCACACCAAGACCATCTACACCTCAGTCTGATGTAGACAGTGATCTAGGGGAGGGAGAACCTCAAGGGGATGACGAAACCATCCCAGATGAGGATGACCCATGGGAAAATTATGACGTAGGGTCAGATGAGGACAACGACCCAGAGTTATATCCCTCAAAGCCTTCACCACCTGATGATAACACAGGGTTTGTGCAGCTCATTAATAGGGCAGCAAAATACCATAAAGTAGATATACATACAGAACCTCAAATAGAGGATTTCCTGTTAGAGACGCTACCTAATGCACAAAGAACATCAGGTACTCTTCCTATGTTGAAGGGTCTTCTCAGTCACACAGAAGAAATATTCAAAGACCCAGTGAGGGCTAGGGTGTTAAACCCAAGAATTGATAAAAAATATAAGGCGGCTCCAAAGGATCCAATATTTATTAAAGGGCATGTACCTCTAGACTCGCTGGTGGTCTCAAACGCTCGTAAAAGAGCAAACTCATTATCTACAGGAGAGGCTCCTCCACCTGATAAAGAGTCAAAATTAATAGATGCATCAGGCAAAAGAGTAGCATCACAGGCGGCAAATAGCTGGCGTATAGCCAATACACAGGCACTACTCGCACGTTATGATAGGGCACATTATGATGAATTGGAAAAACTCATCACACATCTCCCCAAAGAACATCAGAAAAAGGCAGATCAGTTAATACAGGAAGGTAAAATAATAACTAATACTTCCATTAAGTGCGCCCTAGACGCAGCAGACACTGCAGCAAGATCTATCAACACCAGTGTCATGTTAAGGAGACATGCATGGCTTAGAATCTCAGGATTCAAACAGGAAGTACAAACGGCCCTACTGAACAAACCATTTGATCAAAAGACACTGTTTGGTTCAAGCACAGATGAGACCTTAGAAAAAATGAAAAAAGATACAGAAACGGCTAAGTCAATGGGAGCATTGCAACAGCCAACACAAAGAGGTTCCTTTCGTAGATCCACCTATAGAGGGGGCTCAAAGAATACAGGAACAAATCAGCAATCCACCTCTTTCACACCAACATCACCCAGAGGTAATTCAAGAGGCAGTTACAGAGGTAACAACAACAAGGGTAGAGGCCGCGGAAATAATAACAACCGCAACGCCTCAACCCCAAAACAGTGACTTCATAGAACTCCCCCCAGACCACATAACACCGGTCGGGGGACGTCTATCACAGTTCCTACCTGTCTGGGAGAACATCACATCAGACAAGTGGGTGAGACAAATTATCCAACATGGTTATTGCCTAGAACTCACAGCTACCCCACCAAACATCCCCCCCAAACAGCGTCCAATGAGTCAAGATCATCTGACATTGTTAAGAGAAGAAGTACTAGCACTTCTACAAAAGCATGCAATAGAGAAGGTCCCAAAAGATCAACAAGGAACAGGAGTATACTCTCTATACTTCCTGATCCCCAAAAAGGACGGGTCCCTAAGACCAATATTAGACCTCAGACCTCTCAATGCTTACATAAATTCGGAGCATTTCCACATGGTCACGCTCCAACAAGTACTCCCTTTACTGAAGAAAGGGGACTTTCTTTCTACACTGGATCTAAAAGACGCTTACTTTCATATCCCAATTCACAAAGCCCACAGAAAATACCTAAGGTTTGTATTAGAAGGACAACACTATCAGTTCAAAGTCCTTCCGTTCGGTGTCACAACAGCACCAAGAGTTTTCACAAAATGCCTAGCTGTGGTGGCAGCACACCTAAGAAGACAACAAATACATGTCTTCCCATACTTGGACGATTGGCTAATAAAGGCCAAGTCAAAAGAAGAATGTCTTCACAACACACAGAAGACAATTCAATTGCTGCACCACCTAGGGTTCACGGTGAACTACAAAAAATCACACCTGCAACCAAACCAGATTCAGCAATACCTGGGGGCTACAATAAACACAGAAAAGGCAATAGCATACCCCAACCCAATCAGGATACAAACAATGGTCGGGTTAATACAAAGATTTCAACCACAACACTCACTACCAGCACGAGTGTTTATGCAACTATTAGGCATGATGTCCTCCTGCATACTGCTAATACCACACTACAAATGCGTCCACTACAGGAGTGTCTAGCGACACAGTGGAATCAGGCTCAAGGTCAGATTACAGATCTGGTGTTGGTAAACGACCGGACGTATCGCTCTCTGAAGTGGTGGAACACGGAAAACATTTCCAAGGGACGGTCGTTCCTAGAGCCAATTCCACAAGTGATAATAACAGCGGACGCATCGCTCTCAGGATGGGGAGTGCATATGGACAAATACACAGTGCAGGGGAAGTGGAGTGTGCAGCAAAAGAAACTGCACATCAACTACCTAGAACTATTAGCAGTATTTCTAGCACTAAAAGCTTTCCAAATACAAATTACAGGCAAGGCAGTCCTGATCAGAACAGACAACATGACTGCAATGTATTATATTCAAAAACAGGTGGGGACACACTCTCTCCAACTATCCAAACTAGCACAGGACATTTGGAGATGGGCCATTCCTCAAAAGATCTATCTGTTAGCAGAACACCTACCAGGAGTTCAAAATCAGATAGCAGACATCCTAAGCAGACAGTCAGAACAAGTACACGAATGGGAGCTGCACGACCAAATACTGCAGCCATTCTTCCAAAAATGGGGGCAACCAGAGATAGATCTGTTTGCCAATCATCAGAACGCAAAATGCAAAAACTTCACATCCAGGTACCCACACCAACAGTCCCAGGGCAATGCACTATGGATAAATTGGTCAAACAAATTTGCTTACACGTTCCCTCCTCTACCACTAATTCCGTTACTGGTTCGGAAGCTGCAGCAACACTCAATGACAATGATACTAGTGGCACCCACGTGGGCAAGGCAGCCGTGGTTCACCACACTGCTACAACTCTCACAAGTACCACATCAAAAGCTAAGATTATTACCCATGCATCTTACACAGAACCATGGAGAAATAATGCACCCAGATCCCAAACAACTGAACCTAGCGATCTGGCTCCTGAGGTCATAGAGTTTGGATATTTAGATTTACCACCAGAATGTATGGAAATCATTAAACAAGCAAGACGTCCTACCACCAGAGCATGCTATGCAGCAAAATGGAAAAGGTTTGCTATACACTGTAACAGTAAGCACATCAACCCTCTGGACGCATCCACTAAACAAATCATTTGCTATTTACTACACTTGCAGCAATGTAACTTAGCATATACCTCTATAAGAGTTCATCTCGCAGCTATAGCGGCGTACCTACAAAACAGGCAACATCTTTCCCTGTTTAAAGTACCAGCAATTAAAGCTTTCATGGAAGGACTCAAAAGAGTCATTCCACCAAGAAGACCACCTTCCCCAGTCTGGAATCTCAACATAGTACTTACCAGACTAATGGGGCCACCCTTTGAACCTATGCATAGGTGTGAAATACAATTCCTCACATGGAAGGTGGCCTTCCTCATAGCTATCACGTCACTTAGAAGAGTAAGTGAGCTGCAGGCTTTTACAATTCAAGAACCATTTATGCAGTTACACCAAAATAAGGTGGTTCTTAGAACAAACCCAAAATTCTTACCAAAGGTAATTTCAGCATTCCACATCAATCAGTCGGTGGAATTACCGGTTTTCTTTCCAAAACCACAAACAGTAGCAGAAAGAGCCCTACATACATTAGATGTTAGAAGGGCCATATTGTACTACATAGAAAGAACACAAACTTTCAGAAAGACAAAACAGCTATTTGTTGCGTTTTCTCCAACACACAAAGGCAATCCCATCTCTAAAGCGGGCATTGCCAGATGGATTGTAAAATGCATTCAAATATGCTACTTAAAAGCAAACAGAACATTAACTGTTCCTCCTAGAGCTCACTCTACACGTAAACTAGGAGCATCTATGGCATTTTTGGGAAACATTCCACTAGATGACATATGCAAAGCAGCTACCTGGGTTACACCGCACACCTTCACAAAACACTATTGTGTAGATGTGCACACAACACAACAAGCTAGAGTGGGACAAGCAGTATTAAAAACTTTATTTCAGACAGTTGCAACAGACACGGGCGACCACCGCTAGGGAGAGAACTGCTGTATAGTCTATTCATAATGTACCATCTGCAGCCCATATGCCTCGAACGGAATATGCTACTTACCAGTATGCATCTGTTCTTGGCATAGAGGGCTGCAGAGTAGTACATGCCCTCCCAGCCTCCCCGGAAACCTGTGTCTGTTCCAACATTATCTTATTTAGATACACTTACATGGGCATTCTTATCTGTATTCTACTACACTACTCCATCTAACCCTACTATGGCAAAACAATCTAAGGATGGAGCCGATGCCCATGCGCACTACCAACCAAGGGAGGAGTCACCAAGATACAAAAGACTCTCCAAGAGAAAAACAAAGTGCAATCATCCGAGCTCAACACCAGATGGCGATCTATTCATAATGTACCACTCTGCAGCCCTCTATGCCAAGAACAGATGCATACTGGTAAGTAGCATATTCCTTTCTGCTGAGACTACCAAATGGGGTTTGGGGGGATGGCAGCGTTGAGCGCTGTCAATCTCATGAGGGGGATTACAGGTGCATGTTTGTGAAGTGCGTGTGAGCATTGGAGGCAATGCCGTGAAAAGCAGCAGAGAGACCTTAGGAAGGTGAGCCTTCAATGAATGAATTATGGAGTATATCAGACCTTGGTTTCGTTCCCCAGTGGGGAGGCCCATCTCGAATAAAGAATGACCTACCAAACAGACAGACGGTCACTGAACATGTGCTGCAAGATAATATTGTTCAAAATCCAGGTGCTCCAACCCAACCACCTAAGTTGTGAGTATGAGAGTTGCAACTCCAGCTGCCTGCAGCCTTTGTACCAAATAAACTCACCTGTCCAAGTCACAAAAAAAGACCAAGGGAGAGGAAAGGAAAGACTGACAAAGATTTTTGGAGACATGGGAGCACAATCATTGTAATAAAAGTTATTCAACCCATGACAGACAAGGGCAGTGTCACCAAAAACGTGAATTATGCCTTCACTGACCGAAGTGCTGAATGCAGGTTACCATCCCGCTAGTCTTCCGGAGAGTGTTATATATATATATATATATATATGTACATGAATCCTAAGGTACCGGAATGTGCCCAGTTCTCAGTTAAGTGAGAGACCAGCTGGAGAGGAGGTGGAAAATCATAACCGGTATAAAGAAGGAAGATGCAGGATTTGAACCAGTTAACTTTAAGTCCGGAGATCTCTTCAAAGTCAGCCAAGAGACAAGCTATGGGAGCTATGGTCATCCCAAACGTTAAGAAGGATATCGTCAGTATACAGTGATGCTGTAATGAGGATAGTTCTAAGTGATATACCACAGTGCACACCCTGTTGCCACACTTTGATCGCCAGTGGTTCCCTTGCGCTCACAAAAAGAAAGGACTCGAGAGGGCATCCCTGTCAAGTGCCTTGCCTCTACCATTTAGTAAGAGTTATAAGATACACTGCCCTGTCTTGACCCAAGCAGTTGGGTCATATTTATAAGACACATCAATTTACACCAGTTGGGGCCAGCACCCATTTGGACTTCCAGCATATAGTCCCATCTGAGAGAGTCAAATGCTTTCTCCATATCTAAAGCAATGCATGCAGTCCTTGGGAAGTTGTCTGAGGAACTAGCTATGACATGGTCGGGTGTATCAAGAGAGGGAGATTCGAAAGCAATTAATTGGCTTGTATTGTTGTAGGCATCTCAAAAATCAGCATTGAGAATTGATAGTGGATGATAAACATTTCCGTTGGGTTCCTGTAGGATTTGAGCATCATAGAGATGAAAGCTTCATTTAAGGAGTCTGGAACGTGCCCCGCTCCAGAGAGGTAATATAAAGCTGAAGCAGTCGAATGCTGGTTGGGGGGGGCAAAGAGAGTGTAGAATTTTGACGAAAGTCCATCCACACCAGGATTCTTCAGTCAAGGCAGATCATGTAAGGTCACTTTAAGCTCTTGTAGCAACTGTGCGAGATCCAGATGTTGCTTAGCTGTAGAAAACAACTGAGGTATACACAACATAGGCATAAAGACAGTACTTAATTAGGTTGGGTTAATATTAGCCACATTATGTAAAAGAGGTACAAAAATGACATTATTATCATGGGCGTTGTATTCCCTGGCTTAAATACGTTTATAATCTATGTGTGAAGCTGGGTAGACCTGAAATATACAACGCACCAGAAAGGTTGTTGAGGGGAGACGTAAAATGGACTAAAGAAACATATCTGCGAATTGCCACTATGGCTAGAGAAGAGAGGGAACTGGTAAAGCCAACAGTAAGGGCTCATCAACTGCGAAAGACTACCCTGTCCTTGGAACCATATCTGGATATTGTTACAAACCCCAATCATCGATTCTTATTGACTAGATTTAAATTAGATCAATTTCATTTTCTCCTCGGTGACACGCCAAGGTGGAAGAGGGTTGATGATCTTGGGGTTTGCACTTGTGATAATTTTTCCGGGCAGGACATCATGCACTTTATGTTCTTTTGCGAGCACCTTACTAGTATTCGGAAGCGTTTTATCCTTCCAATTTTATCCAACAATGGCTTTGTGCAAGTCAAGCCAGCTTTACTCAATCTGCAGCTATTGTCAAATGTATGGGAAATTTTTAATATTGCCAACTTTCTCTCTGCGGCTGTAAGAATCTTAAGGAAAACAAGTTAAGCTTAAATTGTGTATACACTGATGAATTGTTGTGTCCTGATGTAATTCACCCAAACTACATTTTCAACTGTTTTATGTATGAAAATATTTGCACATTTTTTAAGTCTATTTATATGTAATCCATGTTTTTTTAAATTCTTCTGACATTGTATGTCATTTAGTATGCTTTTATGGTTTGCATATAAACCGAATAAAGTAATTTTGACTGACTGACTGACTGACATTATTACCCTTCTCAAAGTAAAACTAAATGTAATGTGGGGTAAGGGAGCAGAAGATCCGGATGGGAAAGTCTTGAAGTGAGGTTATTGTACAGGATTGGACTCTTAAAAACACGGAGCACATGAGTCCACAACTAGACTTTCCTCAGTCTTATTTTTCTCTTTAGTTTTAATTGAAACCTGTGATGCATAGCACAGGAAAACTACCGATCCCACAAGAATTAGAGAGTAAATAAGATAAGGACTCTGGTTGATCCACAAGTAAGAAAGCAACATAGTAACCATGGTAAGTTTACGTATATGTCATTAGGTGTAATGACAAGTTAACCACTGAAGGAGAAAGGGTCTCTATGTTAAGCATGTCTGTCTTTGTCTGCAGAGTGGTTACCCAACGAAATGGCGGTCCAGTGTAACAAATGAATAAGCACATCGCAGTAGTAGGTTCCATTCCCAATATGATTAGAGAGAAAGTAATAGGAGTTGAGACTATATTGCCTACTACCACAAAGCTCAATTATGGTTATAGAACTGGGACCCTGAATGTGTGGCCGGCTTTTGGGATAACCAAGATTTTAGCACCTTCCTAAAGTATAGCAGTAGGTTACAATTTTGAATACACTTTTTTTTTTAACTATAATAAGCTGAAGCACAGTAGGAAAATTACCCAGGAGTATGTGTTCTAATATTTTATTGTCTAGAAAGGGTCACAATTCGAGAAAGTTAAACTGGGTGGACTGATTCAGCCACCACTGCACGGAAAAAGACAGTGTTCAGGCAGACAAAAAAGGTAGTGATATGGCTTATTTGGGGCTACCGCCGAATGAAAGCTGGATTAATGAAGGATTCCATTGCTTATGGTCTGTTCAATACAGAATACTTCAGTACCAGGTTCTTTAGTTTTTGGTATAAAAACTAAAGAACCTGGTTTTGCAAGAGAAAAAAATATATTTTCCCTATTGTAAGATTACCGGTGTAGAAATGGGAGTAGGCCTAAGTGGGTATGGAACAGTTTCTATATAGTATTTATGTTTTGATTTTAATCAAAGAATGAAGGTAGATAGCCTGCTATAAAATGATTAGGACAAGCCGTGATCCTCTGGTATGCAGATTGATTCTTTATCGTACAGCACCACTTTTATCGAGAAAATGAAGGTGGAAAAAGCCCAGGCTGTCAAGATTTGATTCTCTGCTTACTTGAGATACATTCGTTCTCAAGGGGTCCAGATTTTGCTGGTCTTGTGGTCAGTCAGTGCACTAATAACTCTTGACCAGAACTATCCCATTATGCAATCATTGTATTTGTTCAATTTGAAGGGGAATTCTACATGACCTATATGTGTAACCAGCTATATAAGGGACTTCTAAGTGTATCCAGCAATTTGGCCTAGTCGGGCAATGCTCGTTGATGGCATTCTCATGATCTACAGATGTCAAGTTCAAATCCTGGCAAGTCCAACTCCACTTTCTATAGTTCCAATATAGAAAAACTCAATATGATGATCTTAGCTATATAAAAACAAGTTATTTTTATAGTTATTATGAAGGTTTACGTCCCACTCTCCTTTTCACTTTCTTTTCACTTTGTTACAGAAACTGACTTGTAAAGGAGATGTTGAAGAGCGGTGTGTTTGTTTACAAACAATAATGCCTTTATATTGTGTTTGTTGCAGGATGCTATAAACATTGAAATAAAAGCAATAGTGGTTTTGGCAGCTAGAGTGTCTGCTTATATTTTGTGATAACTTGCATTGTTCTTAAATAGTTATTGTTGTAGGTTTTTGTAGCTGTTTATTTCCTGTTTTGTCGAACGTTCTACAGAGATCACATTCTGGATCACCTCATGAACATCAGAAAGTCCATTCATCATGAATCATGGAGATCGTATAATATGGAATTAGCTGGGGTTTGCAGCAATCAGACAAGATTAGGCTCTCTAACCATCATAAAGTTTGTGTTACACTTAGTGATGGGGAGAGAAAATTCTTCAAACGATTGGACATTGAATTTAAAAGTTAAAAATATTTTTGCAGGTGTTAAGCTTAATCAATGAGATCCTGGGGATGTGAGCCTTATGTTTTCCTCAATCACTTGGTGTACTTAACTAAAACAGATGTTGTGAACAGCAGTGGGGCACTGTGGATTCAGGTAGATGGCAAGGAGGCAATTTGGTGGAGAATCATCTTAGAGGTGGCAAGACAGAGTGGAAAATATTCAGAAAGTTCATCAATATTCTTAAAGCCCTTCAAATATATGCAAGCCTTGAGGACCCTATTTGTTGTATGAATAGAGCTTTAGAAAATCTGGTAATAAATAGATCAGTGAGGTAAGCACAAACATCCTTGACTCTGTCAACCGCAAGCTACAGGTTCTGATCCCAGTGGAACAGCTCAGTAGATTGAGTGTCTTCTGCAGGTCATACATTTCAATGCAAAAAGATAATCTTGTGAGCTACTGTGCCTTCTGCTTGTGTGAGTGCCTGTTTTGTATCCTCAAGGTTCTTATATTTTATATGTGGATATTTGATGGTAACATGAACCTAACTTTAAGGTACAGCAGGTTGCCTTACAGAGCATAATCTCGAGATTCTGTACATGGAACAGAATTGTTATGTATGGCCTCAATAGGAAGACCTTTTGTGGAAAATGGTTTTGAAACCAGGTTATTTGCTGCTCTGGCTCAAGAGCAGCGAAATAAATAGTTTAGATTTGTACTGCTCTGGCACACAATAGCAAACCTCCTGATCTCACAGCTTACGTTCTTAATAATGGTGGTCCGTCGCCTACCTTAGGTGTCTAGAGACCAAAGGGAAATGGAGGAATGTGAATGGAACTTATGTTTCCAGTGGCCATTGGTCCCCTGTCAATTGTGAGTGGGTCACTCTAGACCCACGGTGATGGTGAAATGAAAAACATGCTGCATTGAAGAGTGACTCTCCAGTGCCAGTTCTCTGCTCTCTGAGACTTAGTAGTGCCGCAACAAGTTGGGAGGATAAGGGGATGAGCAAAGCAGTGGCGTAATGAAACTTGAGGGGGCCCCCCTTCAAAGCACATGGAGGCCCCCCTCGCGGCACGGCCCACCATGCCTCCCGTGCGGCGCGCGGCCAACCATGTACCACTTTGCCCTACCACCCAGCGCCCAGGTGCTACGGACAAGTCACTGAATCATACATTAATCATACATGATGCTACCCAAGTTTGTGAATATCGAAAGCTAGTGCGCCAGTCCGTCATGATTTATGAAGTCAAAGTGCTGTTATTTACAATTCAACGCTGTTTTGCCATCACTTTTAAACAAAAGGGATTTTTTTTAAATGCGTCTTATCCATTCTCATCAAAGTTCCAGTTTTGACACAAGGACATTTCTCTATTTTAAACATTTCTCCAGCTTTGCGTGTACCATAAACTTTACTCAAAACTTTCAAAGCGTCATTCCTAAGATTTCCCCAGTTCATTATTGCTGCTTCAGTTGCATGCATGTGTTGGTGCCCCTCCTCGCGCGCAGCAGCGCACCTGGAAGGACCTCATGAGCTTAACATTCTGGTTCTGCGCTGGTAAAGCAAAAAAAACCCTTGAAACAAACATGCACTCACCAGCATGTAGAACACCGCGACTGTGACCATCGGAACTCGTGGCTGCTCTCAAAATCACTTGAGTACCCTTTCCAATGAGATAGGGAAGAAAGCAAGCACTGGCAAATACCATTGAGTTAGACTTGTGTTTGCTGAAAGGTTTTAACAAGCTTCACTGGCCTACAGCAGGGTTACAGCATGGGCGTCAACAGCTTAAGCTTCCCTAACACGAGGAGCACGAGCAAGCTAGCAGACAATAAGTCCATGCAGTAGAGGTGGAAAGCTTCCTCTCTCACCTTACTCCCTCCCACACACACACCAGGTACAACGCAAATGGCAGCAGTGCAGTGCCCTCTTCCTCACGCACATAATCTCATCTCAAAATCAAATAGCTAGTAGTAATGGTACATACCTCAGTTGCGGTGGCAAATGTAATGTTGCAGTGGCGATGCAAGCTTCTCCACTCTCCCCCACAGTGACAGAACTGTTATGAACAGGGCATCCGCCATGCAAGGTTTCCTTCCTCACGACACACATGCAGCAAAGCAGCAGGTCATGTCTCCCAAAATTGCCCTTCCTACTACCTTTATGTTTGTTGAGTTGACACTGGGGCCGGTTTTCCCCGTGCTTCTTTGAGGGGTCTGTGACTTGCGAGATAGTGTAGCGGGCGCTGCGCTTGCTGCAGTGGGGCCATGCTCAATAAGTGATACATACATGCACTATTTTAATCAGGTGTGTTATTGTGATGGTAGATTCCATCTCCCTCGCCGTTCCGCTTCACATCACTGTGACTGATACCCACTGTCCCCCAACCCTCCAAGCCTCTCACCATTGCTGACTTGGGAACCCACAGAACAGATAACAAAACTCTCTAAAGAATTGACCCTTCTCTTCCAAACAGACCCAGCCTCGGGTGCGATTAAGACATCTTGAAGTTGACTGCTCCTCCACCTCGCGATCTCTCATCCTCGGCGCCCGCCCCCCTCTCTCGTAATATAAATCCCCACTTTGTTCTTGCCAACGTTGGCTTTCAATCAGCGTAATTGGATTGATGGATTCGCCTTATAAATATCAGCATCCGCATCGCAAGACTACAGCTCTCGGAGCTAGCCAAGCAAGGGGACGCCGACGAGAGACGTAAAATGCCATTTCACAGTGTCTAATATTAGACATCCATACCAGATGCAGGGAGTCGGGATAGCACCCCCAAGGTCAAAATACTTCGTTATATTACTGTTTGGACAGTGGACTTTGGAACTAAGAAGAGTGGAGTGGACACCTGGAGGCCCAGCTGGTGACGGACCTACTTTGAGTTCAGTTCACTGTTGGGACGGACAGTCCTGAGCGCGGACGGGCCTGGCTTCCTTTGTCTTTGTTCTCTGTTCTTGACTATGCGCGCCCCTGATGCCACACGCCACACCTTACTCTACGCGCATTTTGCGTGTGACAGTGAGCTCGTTGTTGTTGTTGCGCAATGCGCATGTGTTGTACCCCTGGGGCTGCTGCCTGTCATTGGTCACCACTCACCAGCCAGCCCTGCACCCGCCCCCCACGCGCATACGCGGCGGCGGAAAGTGAAAGTCTCTCGGACTGTCGTGAACAACAAGTGTGTGCGCGCGGGCTGCGCCCCCGCGCATCCACCCTGTCCCTGCTGCGGCCCTGCCGCCGCCATTTCATAGATTCGAGACGAGTGGCTGCTGCCTGCTGGCAGTGGACTGATAACATTAACTGCAGTGCTCACAACAGTCAAGAGTGCCTCGCTCTCAGACACTCACACCTCACCCCCCCCACACACACACACACACCTGCACCAGGTACAACGCAGATGGGGCAGTGCAGTCAGTGCCCTCTTACTCATCTCCTCTCAAAATTGCTAGAAGTATGGTACATGCATGCCTGAGGAGAGCCGGAGGCCTCAGTCAGTGGCGCCCGGTGACAAATGTAATGTCGCAAGTCGCAGCGGCGATGCAAGCTTTGTTCTCAGAGTCTCAGACTCTCACTCTCCCCCACAGAACTGTTATGAGAATAGCCTTCTGGCTTCAATCCCCAGTCACAACACATGTGCAGCAGCAGAGCAGCACCAGCAGGCCAGGTCATGTGCCCTTCCTTCCTACCACCTGTGTAATGTTTCTTGACTGTGGGCCGAGGGCAAATTCAAAATACATGATGTTTGGCCTCCTTTTTTAATCCTGCCCCTTGCCTTAACCTAGTTCACCCTCAGATCTTCTTCTTGTATCCAGCCCCTGCTTTTGCCCCAGTCTACCCTGGCACCCTCCTTCTTGCATGATGCCCACTCCCCTTCATCCAGTTCACCCTGACTCCTTCCTGCCTCCTGCCCTCTCCTCCTAACCCAGTCCACCACCACTTCTTCCACTCCCCTTCTTCTAAACCAGCCCCTCCCTCATACTTGCATTCTCCCCTCTTCAGAATTTACTTAATCATCAACCCTCTACTTGCCACCTGACCCTGGCCAGTCCATCCAAACCACCCGCTTCTTGCATCCTTTCCCTTCTCCTTGACCCAGGCCACCATAACCCCCATCTTCTTGCGTCCGTCCCCCTACAGTCCACCCGAACCCCTCCTTCTTGCATTCCCCTCCTTTTAGCACAACCCCTCCCTCATAGTTTACTTCACCTCATCCCTCCTCTTGCATCCTGACCCCCTCCAATCCACACAAACCCCTCCTTCTTGTATCCTGCCCCCACCTCCTGCCCCTCCCTGAGTCATAATTGCTGTTAATCGTTTACCGTTCACAGATAAATCCATCCGCTCAATTTCATTTGAATCTTTTTTAAGGTACTTTACATTTTCAAGAGTAAATATTTGAGAAGAGATAAAACATCTGGACGAGCAGCTTATGCCAACAAGCTGCCTTGTTAGCCACCGAAGCTACCGAATCCTGCACCAGAGAGCCTAATGCAATGTGTTCGCTGTCATCACTGAGACTGACCCCACAAGGAAGGAGTTCTGCCAATAACAAACACTCCCCAAGGCCAGAGCCGCAGCATATCACAGTATATCAGAAGAGTGGACTAACTTGGACCCTGCAGGCCCCGCCGGTGTGACTTACTTCGGAGTTCGGACAGTCACAGTCGAGAGGCTGAGCGTGGGCGGGTCTGGCTTTCCTTTGTCTTCGATTTGAATCGAAGTTCGTTGTTCTCTGTCTTCTTCCGCCGGCGATTATTGCACATGACAGTGTTGTACCCCTGGGCCCGGGGCCGGCTGCCTGGCATTGGTCACCACTCACCAGCAGCCAGCCCTGCCCCCACCCCCGCCCCCCCCCCCCCCACGCAGCACACGCGCATACGAGCGGCGGAACGGAAAGTGAAACAAACTATGTCAGGACTCACCCTGTCCGCCATTTCTTTTCATAGAAGATTATTCGAGACTTTCGAGTGGCACCGGCAGTGGCGGAAAAAAATGAATAACTGCTAGTGCCTCACTCACACTCAGACACTCACACCTCGGCCGGGGCCCCCCCACCATTTCGGACTTGTTCTCTCTGGGCCCCAGACGGGGGCCCGCACCATTTCGAAGACTCGGGCCCGGGCCCGCAGTCCGCTGTCCGCACCATTTCGAAGACTCCTCTCTCCCAGGGGCCCCGGCTGGGCCCCACACCGCCATTCTCAAAGACTCACGGGCCCCGGCCGGGGCGCTGCGGCCCGCACCATTTCAAATACTCGCAGGGGCCCCGGCCGGGGCCCACGCTGCGCACCATTTTAGAGCCTACACAGAGTATTGTATGACGTCAGGAGGGGCCAGGCCGGGGCCCCCCGGAGCGCGGGGGCTGCGGGGGCTTGTGTTACGCCCCTGGAGCAAAGGTTAGCTTGAGAGTGGGGCAGGATGACAGGAAGGGTGTTTTTGAATAGGCGAAGGATGAAGAGAAGGGAGACAATGGGCAGAGGGTGGTACGGGGGTTTGTAGGACACCAGGTAGGACTTGTTGTATGAGGGAGGGTGTAGGGAGATGTGCAGATAATATTGTCACCACTGGCATTGTTGTCGTAACAGACAGGCATAGGCAGGGCCATTGCTAAAGAACATGCACCTCTAGCCAGCCTTAAGGACATATCACAAACACC
The DNA here is from genome assembly GCF_964263255.1 of Lissotriton vulgaris. NCBI lineage: Eukaryota > Metazoa > Chordata > Amphibia > Caudata > Salamandridae > Lissotriton > Lissotriton vulgaris. The sequence continues at coordinate 1,469,141,980 of NC_141694.1, forward strand.
CTTAAGTTGTAGAGCGCGATGATTCTTCATTGCATGGTGCAAGTGTACCTGTCTATTTATTTTCAGGAACTGAAACCTGCACCAGTGAGCATACGACTTGCAAGCTTGTGTTTGATAAATAAACCTCCTGATGTGTTCAGAAATATGCCTTGACGGTTGTGGTACCTAATCAATTGAGCCCAAACCTTCCCTTAGACCAAAATTTAAAAAAGAAAATGTGCATAAAGGAAAAACTACAGATCCTAATATATGCTGCTAGTGTAGGAATTTCAAGTTCATTTTCCAAACTGGTGATGTACATGATTTTATATTTCTTAAGTGTTTTGTTCTAAACCACCTGAACTGTGTACCTAATTGTTGCAACGGTACACTATTGTCACTAGCTTGAATTGTTTACAAAATTTTAATATATAGATGATTTCATTTTCAGGGATTGTCTCCTACTAGCGCATGTGAGGCTGTCCTTCAGGATATATACCGAAGAGTTGGAAACAACAAAATGTTTGAAATAGGAATAATCGCTATGAATTTGAAGGTACGTTTTAAGTCCGAGTGTACATCATGACTTTGCATATCATTTATATGTGTGACTAGATGCTCGCACTCTTCTTGGTAAGTATAGTAACATGCTAACCTTCTCTTTCTGACTTGGCTCTTCATGATCAATCCACTAAGGTAAAACCTAGATAAAATCCCACCTTTAGTAGCAAACAACAACAAGCGTAAATATCCTTTTAAGTATATTTGTTATTACTTGTAGAAAAGTGTAGTGTAGTGCTGTTTTTCCCGGCTGTGTTTTTAATTATGGATGCAAGGTGTGCTGTAATGTATTCAGATTCAGATTCAAAATGCTTTATTCAGTATATATAAGTATATGACCATATAGCAACAAAAACATCAAAGCATAAAATAGTACATATACGAAATATATTCAGCCCATGAATCTGAATATCAACAGCAATTCCTAAATGTTCGAATGCAAATACATGATAAAGTACAATTTTATCTTTATAAAGCATGTGCAAAATTTGCAATAAAGTGACACATACTAACAATTAATAGAATTTGTGCAAAATTAGCATTCGGAAGGTGCTTTTAGTTTATATGCAAAAACTAGCAATGATAAAATACATAGGAATTGAAACACAGGTTAAAAGGGATTAAGATGCAAAATCACTGTTGCAATAATGCACCCAGAATGAAAATAAACTTAAAGCACAAATCTAAAATTCATAGTGTCACTAGTGTAAGTACATAATAAAGTGCAATTTTTATAAAGCATGTGCAAAATTTGCAACGAAGTGGCACATGCTACCGATAAACAAAAAATATGTGCAAAGTTAGCATTCGGAAAGTGCAATAGCCATCCTTTAGTTTATGTGCAAAAACTGGCAATGTTAAAATGCATAGGGATTGAAACTCAAGTTAAAAAGATTAAAATACAGAGTCACTATTACAGTAATACGCCCAGAATAAGTAAACTTAAAACACAGAACTAGAATTCATGGTATCGCTAATGCACTAGCCACATAATGTGGCAGGGAAGGTTATTGTCTTTCACTGTTATGATAATATAAGACATTTAGTTCAGTTTGTTCATAAAATCATCGATTTCCGTACAGATATACATTTTAAAATATATGTTGCTGTGCAGAAACATATATCTGGACTCTGCAGATTAAACAATACCTGCATAGCTGTCTTAGTGCATCGTAATTTATTGGATAAAAAAATATGGGTTTTAAATAATATTTCCTCATGGAAGTATAAAATTAGCAAAACAACATAAAATGACAGCTACTCTGTATAGATACCACGTCACAAGGGCAGGGAGAGGTGCTGTGCTGGTTAATCAGGGGGAATGCGACTAAATGATGTACAATGCCCAGGCGAAAGCGAGTTAATACAAAACGGTGTGAGCTTTTTGTAACTGATGTTAAGTATGGTTGAAAGCCTTCGCTAACCCTATACTCCTGGTAAAGGATAAAAGTTTTTTGTTTCACGCATTCGATAGATCGAATATTTTCCATATGTTTTACAAAGGATACTGCAAGCTCTTTTTTTGATACACAGGCCACCAACTCAGGCTCATGAAAGGCATTGATTTCATACAGTGTTTTATACCAGTATTTAATATGGCCAAGCCATAGTATGCGTGAGCGATGATCGAGCCTTAAACAGTCAGTTATCACGTCCTGAGTAAATTTGGTTTCGGTCTTTGACCAAATTGATCGCCATAGGGCCAATAGGCGCAAAGCTGTTAGATTCTTGACATGTCTTAAGCCCACTTCCCTATGGATTATCACAGTAGAAGCCGAGGCCGGGGTACATAGCAAGCGTTTCAGAAATGAGTTCTCCTCATTCTGGATTAGCTTGCCACTTTGAGTATTATAGCCCCAGACTCCAGCCCCATATAAGGCTGATGACAGACACCTTGAATTATAGATCGACACCATCTCCTTTATTCTCCGACCCCCTAATTTAGCAGCAAATCTAAAAACACTACTGGTATTCCTAACCATTTTAAAACGTATGCTTTCTTTTTCGCTGGCCCACCTTCCATCCCCGGAAAATGTAATGCCGAGATAACAGAACTTTTTAACAGTTTCTAACTTATCCCCATCTAAATAAAAAGTCCTGTTTTTCCTGGGTTTCTTCCCACATGACATTACAAATGTTTTACCTTTATTTATTATCAATTTCCTGTTATTTATGAAGGACTGAAATTTATTGATAAGACATTGCAGGCCATTTTGGGTACGGGACAGGAGGACCGCGTCATCCGCGTACAGCAATATTGGGATGGGGTTGCCATTAATAGTAGGGGCATCGGCTGGAATTAATCTGAGGGTTTGGTCAATTTGGTTTATAAATAGGGAAAATAAAAGGGGTGCCAAAACACATCCTTGCCGAATGCCTCTATTAATCTTAAAAAGTGGGGTACATTCACCAGCTGGACCAAATCTGACTTTACTAGACAAATTTTCGTAGAGTCTCGCCAAGAAGTGGATGATCTCGGATGGTGCCCCCATATCTAATAAACCTGGCCATAAAAAAGAATGTTCAACTAAATCAAAAGCAGAACTCGAATCTGCAAAACATAAAAATAGGTTTCCTTCTTTAGCTTTCATATATTTGCTAAGAATAAGCTCGAGGTTTACGCACTGCTCCATCGTTCCCAACCCCCTTCTGAATCCGTACTGCACTGGGGATAAGATAGCGTTTTCTTCAACCCAAGTTTCTAATCTCTCTAAGAGAACTCTACTGAGAACCTTAATTGACGAGTCCAGAAGGGAGATGGGATGGTAATTGCATACCTCTGACCTCAAGCCTTTCTTAAATAGGGGAACAATGATCGACTGACCTCATGTCTGTGGTAACCCGTTTTCAGCAGCAGCATTGAACAAACGTGTCAGTATGGGTGCCCAAAGGGCCATTTCATGCATATAGAGGTCCACTGGTACCCCATCGGGGCCCGGGGCTTTACTGCCCTTGCTTTTTCTAAGTCCCTTGTATACCTAATTCAAGCTAATATTTAACTGCATTTTCTGCCAATTCGATTTATTTTCTTTGGTTGTATCTAAAATTAACCCATCTGAATTAAGTATCCTAGAAAAATGAGCTACCCAGACACTACAGCTTACATGGGAGGTTATTTCGGGAATATTTTCATTTTTTCAAAAAGGACAATTGATTGTTTCCCAAAATAACTTGTGATTTTTAGTAGATGCCGCCATATCCAGATTGGACCATGCCTCGTCTTGTAGCTCTTTTTTCCGCCTGGCTAGCGAGGTCTTATAGTTTTGGCGCTCTTCCCTAATTTTTCCTATATCTCTGGGCTTGACATCTAGGGCGGTTTTTAATTTAGTTAATGCCAAGGTGCAGTTTTTGTCAAACTTGGTTTTTCTTGGCCTCCGGCTAGGCCCTCGATTACCACATTTATTTTTACAAAGTTAGCAAGGAGACTAGCCGGAATCACCTCAATGCCAGTAGCCTATTTCTGCAGCATATTTATAATGAACATTCATCATAAGTTGGTCGGGGTTAGTGTTGGCCCATTTAATTCTCATGCCATTCGGTCTTTCGGCTGAGATCCCTTGAATATGTCTCCCATCGGTATAGGTTTTACGCCCCCAACCGTGTAGTGTGAGTGAGATGCTGTTATGGTCACTCACAGTTTGCTCAATCACCCATAAATTAGAGTAGACCGAGCCACAGGACACGAGGAAATGATCAATGTTAGAGTGGGCATCCCTTCCTTTAAATGATGGACATTCCCTGTTATCACAATTTTTTGTGCAATCCAGCAACTCCAAATCCATTTTCGCAACTAGATTGTTTAATGCATTTCCAACAACGGTATGCGGAAAATGATTGTAAGGAGTGCTGTCTCTACTATCCTGCTCGCCTAGATGGCTGCAAATCCCCTTTAGTGCATGTTTACAGGCTTGTATGTTAAAATCACCTGCCCAGACGATAACTGGTGGGTCTCTGGATTGTGATAAAGTTCTTTCTATTTCCCTCCCCTATGTCTTGTATTATCGGTTCCTAGTTAACTCCCAAAATGTTATTATAAAAATTTGTTATAACCAGGTCCCTACCTTTTCCATGTTCTAGACGCAATATCTGTGCGTACGGGACAACCTCGGAGCAACTCCCAAATTTAAACTCAGTGAGCTTGGTTGATGCCAAGGTTAAAAGTCCACCCTTTGCACCACCAGCTACGGATGTTACTGCAGCTACATGATATGATGTATACCCCTCCACATGAATTTGTTCTCTAATCCATGTCTCCTGGAGACAAATTATATCGTACCCTTGATTAATGAAGCTCTTCTTACGGGGTAGTAAGTTTTCCAGTAATACCCGCAATATCCCATGTGGTGATGTTAAGACCTTCGTCGTTAGCATTATATGGAATAATGTGGGGTTGGACTATTGCTAGGCTATCTATTGAACTGACATCTGTAGCTGGAGTTATGTCTCGTTGGGCTATCATTACAGATGTATGCATGCCACCTCTCACTACTCCTTCATCAATATCCACGTCCTCTTTATTTAATCCGGCCACCTCAAGGTCAGTTTCAGGTCTAAACAGAATCTCCTTAGCGGGGGCTGTGTGTCCCTGAAGGGCCTTTCCCATACCATCAGTTTTTTCGATATCTATAAGCAAGAATTCAGGTTGATCGCTAAGTCAATCTATCTCGTCTATCGGGTCGAATACCTGAAATCTGTTATAGGTGGGAATTAGAAAGTTGTCTCTGAACTTAGGTGTGGTAGTAGAGTTATGGGCTACGTTATGGTAGTTAGCTCTGGGATGATCAATCATTCGTGCTTTGTGTTGCCTGCCTGACTGGCCCCTATAAAAAATAATCTAGTGGGAGTAGAGTAGTATTATATTCCCAGTTAGAGGGTAATGGCGCATTCAAAATTGAGTCCCTGGCCCATTCTGGTGTTCTGAAATTGATAACGATACAATCGCCGTCAATTTCCTTTTTGCTGGGACCCAACAAGCCCACTCTCTGAACCATTATTATCTGATTCGCCCCGTACATAGGGAAACCACAATTTCTAGAGAGCCAGTGTAATGTCTTGTTTTTGAGCGTTGCTTGATTTTCAAATTGGATGGGCTTTAATTTTGGAACATTAGCAAGAATCGCTACGTATTCAGGGGTAGATTTATATCCGCGGGAATTATGTTATATGTTTTTTGCATAGGGACTGCCTTGCTTAAATTAGTAAGTTCCAGGCTAACTTTCTTAGGCTTTTCTGCAGTGACTATTTGCCCTGTATTTACAGTACGGCCATTAGGTGCAGCATTTTCCGGGGTATTGACTGGACCAGTTGGTGTGTTACGATTATTTACTCTCGGTCCACCATTAGAAAGATTATTCAGGGGTTTTTCTTTAGGGACAATTTCCTGAGCTGGTTTAACAGGTATATTCATGTTTTCAAGCATGTCTGAGTGGGCTATGCCTAGCCGTTCTAGATTTCCTACCTTGTCTACTAGAACCTTTAATCTTTCCACTATCGGTACAGTAAGTGACTTTACTAACTGCTCAATTTGGGTCATAAGGTCTGCTACAATTAGGGATGGTGTTTCCTGTTGGGTGTTGCACCTATCTTCATTGGGCTGCAAGTCAGAACTATTTTGTGTCTTGCTCCTATCACCCTGTTGTTTCAGAAAGAGGGGTACTATTTTCTTCTGTCTACCCTTTGGTTTTCCCCGGAATTTATGTGCAATCAGCAATTTTCTACTGGGTGCTGGTTTACCTTTAGAACTACTGCCACCTACATTTTGAGGGATATTCACATTATCTATCTTATCTGTTGAGTTAGTGTTGACATTGCTGCATTCATTCAACCTCTCCAGATCATCAGATACATTAATTAAAATAGGGGACTCCTCATCTGTTCGCGTATTGGGAGTTACTGACAATCTGCTTTCTCGATGTGGAAAGTCAATGGGGGGTGATTGTTGCGGTATGCTAACACAGTTGTGATCTTTCCCTGGAAAATCAGCAAATGATTCCATAAGGATGGAGTCCTGAGAATACACTGTAGTTGCAGATGTATTTAGATGAATATTACTATTTTGGGTGGGTAGATTTGATAGACACAAGCTTGGCGGTAATGACATTCATCTCTCAGTATTTTCTATTGCAGTGACAACGACCCCAATAGTTTTTTGTAGCATTCTATCTATCGCCATCAGGCTTGGTAGTGGAGTGATAGCTAGTTCTTTTTTCCTCGACGTTGAGCGTGTTGACAGGAGTGTTTAAGCCCATTTTAGACTTTGTCGCCATTGATATACGAATAGTGCTGTCAACTAGGTACAATTGGTGTATTTCCCGGCACAGTTTACCTGATGCAGAACGTCTCAAATGATGGAGCCAAGAGTGGTGGCCCAGCCCAGCCTCCTCCTGCCCCGGACGGCCACAAACGGCCCGCCGTTTGCCCGGGCTTCACCCGGCGCGTCCTGCGTGCGTCCTCGTGGGACGAGGTAACAAACGGTGCTTTATGCGCCTCCTAGCGCTGGATGATGAGGGGGGCGGCGTCCTAAGTTCGAGGCTGCTGGGTGATGTAGTCCTGACCGGCGGAGACAAGCCTGGCCAGTCAGGAGGCAGTAGGAGCAGGACGCTCGGCGGAGCAAAGCCCGGATGCCACACAGAAGCAGGAAGCTGTTTAAACGCCTCAGCGTAGCTAGGTGAGCTCGGCCGGCGTAGAATCCCCCTTGACGCTGCCACAGAGTCTTTGGCTGCAAACAGTGCTTTATGCGCCTCCTAGCGCTGGATGATGAGGGGGCGGCATCCTAAGTTCGAGGCTGCTTGGTGATGTAGTCCTGACTGGCGGAGCCAAGCCGGGCCAGTCAGGAGGCAGTAGGAGAAGGACGCTCGGCGGAGCAAAGCCCGGCTGCCACACAGGAGCAGGAAGCTGTTTAAACGCCTCAGCGGAGCTAGGTGAGCTCGCCCGGCGCAGAATCCCCGTTGACGTTGCCACAGGATCCTCAGCAGCAAACGGTGCTTTATGCGCCTCCTAGCGCTGGATGATGAGGGGGGCGGCGTCCTAAGTTCGAGGCTGCTGGGTGATGTAGTCCTGACCGGCGGAGCCAAGCCCGGCCAGTCAGGAGGCTGTAGGAGCAGGGCACTCGGCGGAGCAAAGCCCGGCTGCCACACAGGACCAGGAAGCTGTTTAAACGCCTCAGCGGAGCTAGGTGAGCTCGGCCGGCGTAGAATCCCCTTTGACGCTGCCAATGTATTCTGAAAGTGATTGCAGCAAGTACTCTGTTTTGCAGATCCACGAGTGAGCCACCACTGGGGAGCCCAGGAAGAAGCTCAACAATTAACCTTTGGTCAGGAAGGATTGATATAAGCTATTATGCCTTAGGCAGAGTCCAGAATAAATGACTGTGAATGTACCAATGAGTGCCTATGAGGATTGTGTATGAGATGTGTGAGTGTTTCCAGAGTGTTAATTGTGAGCTTGTCTCAGAGGAGGCAGCAGCGAATTGCTTGCAGGGCTCTGTCCTTGTCAAGGCTGGCATTGGTAACAGAGAAGATCTTCCTTCACATTGACTGGACAGTTATGGAGTTTCTACAAGGGGGCTAGACCCAGACCTTCTGAAACCTGAGGGGTGGATCATATGCCTGGTTCGAGATACTTCCCATAGCTTTCCTTGGGCCATTAGAAGGGACTGACCTCTCCTCTGCTCACATGCATTTGTTGCTATTTCACCATCTATTTTGCTATTGCCCGGAATGGGTGTAGGACATTTGTGGGTTTTTACTGCTAGGTATACTAGAGGTGCCTCCCCTCACAGTTAAAAGAAGTTAGTAACTTTGTTTACTTCAGTATTGGAGCTTTCATAGATTCATATGCCTAAATCATTCCCCATTGTCTAGATGAGAAATAATGCTTAGATAAATAGCAAACTGAAAAGAGGCCTGGGCCCATTTTCATTTTCCAACCCATAACTCTCGTTACGTAAAAGAGACCAAAATTGTCTCTAAACCAATCAGACCCTCTCACCCTCTACAACACTATTGAGAGAACCTTTTGCTCCTCAGATTTTCTACCACACGTGCTAGGGAGTCTCCTTTGAGCTCTGCTCAAAATCTTCTCTTTCCACTTGAGATTGGGAACTTTGTTCTGTGGATTTCATCTGAATTTATAATCTTTATTGCTGCCTGCTAGTTGATTCTTCTAAGATTGTCTGGAAAGGAGAAAAAGGGTTTATTTAAAGCCTGTGCCACCTGTTCCAGGAAGAGGCTCTACACTGACGGCCCTCATGCGGGTTGTATTTACTGTCTTTATCCGGACCATCAAGCTAAGGACTGTAAGGTATATTTTACCTTTTCAAGTAAAACCCTGAGGGATCGTGAAGGGCGACTTTTGATATGGCTTCAAAAGCTAAAGCCCAGATAGGAGGTTATGTCCAGTGATAGTGATGAGGCATCCTCTTCTGCATCTATGAGATCTCAGAAAAGAAGGAAATCTCCTCATGCTCATTCCTCAGAGGAACGTCCTGAGGAGGCCCTCAAAAAGACCACTCAAGGGTCTTCTGCGCGCAGTTACTCAAAATCTCCTCAAGCTAGAGAAAAGGAGCGTAAGGGACATGCTTCGGGGGAAAAGCCTACAAAAAAGACGAGTTCTGAGCCGTCAAAATCACCCCCTCAAGTCAAGGAATCCTTCAGGAAGCCTTCATCAATGCCTCCTGAGGTAAAATCAGCGAAAACAGCATTGTCAACTGGGTCGTCGTGAAGAAATCTACAGCATTGACGACGAAGATTGAGGTAAAGTTCATTTCGAAAAAGCCTTCACTGCCTGTTACGGTTGGCTCTCCATCAACGGCGTCACCATCGACGATGGTTTCAACGCCGATAGCATCTAAGAGGGCATCAATGACGACGACTTCATCAGCGATGATGACAGTTTCAACAACAGGATCGTCGACGATGACGACGGGATCGTCGACGGCAATGACGACGACGGTAACTATGTCGTCGATGATGGATAAGGTATTGCGGTTGGTGTCAACGGCTGCATCAGCGACTATGATGTTGTGGGCGATCTCGTTGATGAGGGAAAAAACACCAGAAAAGCTGGAAGTTGCCAGGAAGAGGAGGATTACGCCAGAAATCACCTCACCAAGCAAGATTACTCCTCTTGTGCCATTGCACCTGCTAGAAGAGCAGGATTCAGAGGAGGAGGAGGATGAAGGCCCCTTTGGCTACGCGAGTAGCCCCTCACAATTGCATGGAGGATGACTTTGAGGAGGGATACAGAGAGTATCAGTATCCTCCCCAACAACATTATCGCCAGGGCTACCAGGAAGACATGGTGGCCATGCCACCTTCCTTAATGATGGATCTGCAGTTTATGCTGGCAGACTACAGAAAGAGGTTTTCACCAACTCCGGCCTCTCAAGAAGTACTGTTAGTTGCTCTAGGCCCGCGCTCCATTCCCACTACTCTGGTTAGAAGCAGGGAGTTTCTGCCAGAGCCCTTGCCTAAATCACCACAGCCAATGCCTCAACAGGATCCAGTCACCACGGATGATGACCAAGAGGAGGGAGAGATAACAGACCCTAATAAGGAATGGGCAATTACCTTATTCCATCGCCTTCTTCTCCCTCTCAGTGCCTATTGATTCTCTGCCGGAGGACATCAGCAGATTCCATAATTTGATGGAAAGAGCTGCGAAAAGGTTTCATCTTCCAATGTCGACTACCCAAACGGAATGTTTCTTGTATGATTTCAAGGAGCCATACCGGAAATCAATTCATGCTATTCCGATGGTTAGCCATGTTTGGGAAGAAGGCCCGAAGGTCATGAAGACACTGGCAACAGTCACACCAGTGCTCACCAGACTGGAGAAGAAATATAAAACTCCTTTAGATGCTCCAGCTTGTTTAGTGGACCATCCTAAACCGGACTCTGTTATATCCCAAACGGCACAACAGAAATCAAAGAATCCGTCTGCTCCGCCACCTGACAGAGAGGGTAGGCGCTTGGATAATGCAGGAAAAAGGTTTTCGTCCATGTCTGCTCTTCTGGTTAAAGCTGCGAATGCCCTTGCAGGTCCGATAGGCAAATGTGGTGTGACCTGACACCTTACATAGACCTGATTCCTGAGGATAGTAGACAAGAGGTTAAGAAGATGGGCTTCGGATGAAGACATTGATTGCGCAATCGGTGCTACGCCGTCAGGGATGGCTGAGAGCAACAGCTTTTAGACCAGAGGTCCAAAACAAGATCTTGGATTGAAGGTTTTTAATTTATTTAGTCTAGTCAGATTAGACTGTTTATAAAGTTAGCATAGTGTGGCTAACTAATGCGCACAGATTTTCGTATTTGCGGCCTACAAATTTACACCTGCAGTATAGAAGGCTTGTTTGACGAAGGTACCTCCAGTTTGAATTGTGTAATCATTGTTTTCCTGTATTTGTATTCATGTTATGCAACCCACTGAGTTATCCTTGTCTTTCGCAAGCTTCAGTATAGAAGCTTGCTCCCCTAACTCCTGGAGCAATTCCCCCCTCCCTTTGGCTCTGCTGCGAAAGCAGACAGAATGACCTTGGCGCACAGATAGTGTGCTCAGCCCCAGAATCGAAACTTACCAACTGTCTTGGCTTGTGTAACTGGTCCCAACTGGAAATTTCCAGTCTGGGCATGTCTGGGAGGGGTGGAAAAGCTTATTGTGTGTCCTCCTGTGTCCTGAATTAAGTCCCCCTCAGGGTCCATCTTAGAATGCATGTCTGACTGGGGCTCTCTCTGCAGAGATTTACTAATAAAGCTGGTTTGTATTCTCTACTGCCTGACTGACTCTTTACTTGAAAACAAAAAAGTGTAAATAATCTTGGCACAGGCAGGCTGATTATTAATAATATTGACTGGTGTAACCATGTGAAAATGTCCAGGAGGCTTAATGCATTGATATTGTTTTAATGTTTTTGTTATATTTTGCACAAATTGATGTCACTTTGTTAAATGAATCATTTTCTGAAAAATGAAATGTGTAACTTTGAATGCATCAAAGAAAAATGATGTTTAAAGATGATTTAAATATATTACAAATGATAAAGTAAGGTACAATGACTGAATGTATTGTATCCAAAATCCGCTGAATAAAAAAGCAGTATTGTGAAATGGAGGCCAGGTAATTTCCCTTTTGTATAAGTTTAGTACTTCCTACCAGGCCCCCGTAGTGGACGTGACCCCTATGTTTTGAAAAAAATCTTCACTTGGGAAGGCATTGAAGGGGTTATGGTAAGAACCCGCGTGGTATTAGAATTTACCGCGTTCTCAGGATCTTCCCTTCGATGGGGAGACTTGTTTGGGAAACATGTGTGTGATGTGCTTCAAAGTATCAAGAAGGATACAGATACCGCAAAGGGCCTAGGAACACTACAGTACCGGAAGGTGCCCTTTCGAGGGGGATGGGGTAGAGGCCAAGCATCATATAGAGGAGTATAGCAACAGGGCAGATATCCCTCTTTCTCCACATCTATTCAGCCATATCGTCAACAGTATGGTCAACAACAGGCAGGGGGCTATACAAAATCTGCCCCTAGAGGAACAGGGGGTTGTCAAGGAAAGGACAATTCCAGAAGAGAATGACAACCTTCAGGATCTGGCTACATATATCCCTCTCCCTCCACAAGTTCCCCTGGGTGGAAGAATTGCTTGTCATCTTCATCATTGGCAAAAAATAACTACGGACTGATGGTTCCTCAATATAATCCAATTCGGACATACTCTAGAATTCTTTCAAATAGACCCTTGTACTCCTCCGACACATCAAGAGATCAAGCATCTACATCCAATGCGTCTGGAGATTTGGGCAATGCTCTGAAAGGGAGCAATAGAACCGGTGCCGATCTCCCAGAGAGGAAGGGGATTTTATTCCTGGTTTTTTTTTAGTCCTAAAGAATATTCTCCAATGGCGTCCTATTCTGGACCTGAGATCTCTAAATACTTATCTCAAGAAGCAATCTTTCCGGATGGTTTCCCTCCAAGACATTCTGCTACTCTTAAACCCAGGCGATCATATGACCACCTTAGACCTGCAGGGTGCATATTTCCACAAGCCCATTCATCCTTTCCACAGGCAGTATCTTCATTTTGCAGTAGCCGGAGATCATTACAAGTTCAAGGTACTGCCATTCGGCCTCAAATCAGCCCCAAGAATTTTTACAAAATGTCTGGCTCCAGTTGCGGCTTTCCTAAGGAAACAAAGACACTAGGTGTTTCCATACCTCGACGACTGGTTAGTCAAAGCGCCTTTATGAACATCGCTCAGTCGTCGACAGCGGCATGCGTGGAATTGTTTGCCAAGCTGGGTCTGACTCTGAATATGGAGAAGTCATCCCTTCAACCTGCAAGGGACATCACGTTCTTGGGGGTGATTCTGGACACCACAGTAAACAAGGCATTTCCCTCCATGGAGAAACAACTGAGGCTAATCTCTCTTTCCCAGGCGTTTGCAAAAAGAAAGTGTCTTTCAGTACGCCGTTACAAGTCACTACTAGGAACGATGTCCTCTTGCATCCCCTCGTTCCTTTCTGCCGATTGAAAATGCGTCCATTACAGGAACATCTGCATCGGCAATTACGTCAAGCAGAGGGATCCTTCGACGACATTGTGAAGATCACACCGGCCATGGTGCAAGCAGTAGCGTGGTGGACCCAAAAACTAAACATTTCAGTGGATCCTTCCTTCCTTACTGAGCTAGCTCTGCTGGTGATTACCATAAATGCATCCCTGGAAGGGTGGGGAGCCTTTCTTCAAGACCTCCAGGTCAGCGTTCGTTGGAAATGACAAGAACTGCAACTTCACATCAATTTGCTAGAACTCAAAGCAGTGGGATTAGCATTGCTGGCTTTCCTGCCGAGGATACAAGGATCTGCTGTACTAATCGGGACAGACAACACAACAGCAATGCATTATCTCAAGAAACAGGGAGGTACAAGATCACTCTCCCTGTCCCAGGAAGTCCAAAAAAAATGGGAATGGGCTGTTCAATACGGAGTATCCCTAAAAGCGGAACATCTTCCAGGGGATCAGAATATCAAAACGTACACTCTGAGCAGGCTCAAATCAACCTGCCACGAGTGGGAGATCAACCAGGACATCCTAGAAAGCATCTTCTTAAGATGGGGAGAACCGACAGTCGACCTCTTCACGACAGCTCAGAACAAAAAATGCTGGTTCTTCGCAAGCTGGCTTCACCAACGGGGATCTTGGTGGAATGCGTTTTTGATGGCATGGTCAGATGTCTTTGCCTACACCTTTCCTCCAATTCCCCTCCTGCCACGTGTTCTTACAAAGAACAAGTAGGAGCAGTGCAAAATAATCCTTATAGCTCCATAGTGGCCCAGACAACACTGGCTCATGGAGCTTCTTCTACTGTCGGAGGTTCACCCGATTCGCCTTCCACCGATACCTTCCCTCTTGACCATGTCCCAGGGACAAGTACATCATCCAGATCCGAAATCACTACGCTTAGCGGCCTGGCTCCTGAACACTGCGAATTTCAACATTTAGATATTTAATCGGAATGCAGAGATATATTATCAAAGGCCAGAGCAGACAGTACAAACAGAACATATAGGATGAAATGGAAGAGGTTCTGTTTATGGTGCCAAGAGTTTAAGGTTCATCCTTTGAAGTCAGCAGCTCATGAAATGATCCCATACATTCTGCTTTTGGCAAAATATGGTTTAGCCCATGCTTTTATTAAAGTGCATCTTGCCGCTATATCACGGTACAGAAGAACTTCCTCAGGACCATCGTTGTGGTCTGAAAGAATCATCAAACAATTCATGAAAGGATTATTTCGAACCTTTCCTCCGATAAAACCTCCACCACCTCATTGGCAGTTGAACATTGTACTATCTCAATTAATGAAGCAGCCCTTCGAACCAATTCACAGGGCGGATCTAAAATTGTTATCATGGAAAGTAGCTCAACTCATAGCGTTCACTTCAGCCAGGAGAGTTGGGGAGATACAGGCTCTCACTATAGAGGAACCTTTCTTGCAGTTTAAGGAAGCCCGGATTGTACTCAGGACTAATCCAAACTTCATACCAAAAGTGCAGACAGACTTTCATTTGAATGTGCCATTGATTCTTAAGAGATTTTTTCCTCAACCGGCAACAGCGGCGGAAAAAGCTCTCCACTCACTACATGTCCAGCGCTGTCTCAAGTTCTATTTGCAAAAGACAAGACCTTTCCGCAAGTCTTCACAACTGTTTGTATCTTTTAGTGCACCCAGGAAGGGTTTTCCTTTATCCAAAAGGGGAATTGCCCAATGGTTTTCCAGCGCAATGCAATATTGTCATCAAGCAGCTGGGAAGCCGTTGAATGCCTGGGTTCTTGCTCATTCTACGAGAGCAGTGTCCACCTCTACTCCTTTGTTTGCTGGAGTACCTATCCAGGATATCTGCAGGGTGGCTTCCTGGAAGAGTACCCACACCTTCACCAGACATTACTGCCTGGATGCGGCCGCTGAGAAGGATGTGGCAGTGGGACAAGCGGTACTGAGAAACCTTTTCCAGTGACGGTGATACCTCTTTACCATCCCTCCTTCCTCCATTTGTTACATATGCACATTTTATTGGTATTTTTATGATATCTGCAATTTTAAAAGATTCAGTATATATGTATATAATGTGCAATTTTTCAGTATATATATATGGTACCTGGGGTCAGGTCTTATGCACGGAAAATATGCTATGTTTTACTGCTTGCTATTCTGATTCAGGCATGTGAAAGCTCCAATACTGGAGTAGGAAAACAAGTTACTTACCTGTAACTGTAGTTCTCCAGTATTGGAAGCTTTCATAGATTCACATGGGACCCACCCTCCTCCCCTGAGAGGCTCACCTTTGGAGTTTGGCACAAAAGATATCTGATGCACAAGTACTTGAAAATCTGAGGGGCAAAAGGTTCTCGCAGGAGTGTTCTAGAGGGTGAGAGGTTCTGATTGGTTTAGAGACAATATTGGTCTCTTTTACATAACAAGAGTTATGGGTTGCAAAATGGAAATGGGCCTAAGCCTCTTTTCTGCTTGCTATTTATCTAAGCATTATTTTTGTTTTATAAACCGGGGACTCCCATCTCGACGACGGGGAATGATTCAGGCATGTGAATCTATGAAAGCTTCCGATACTGGAGAACTACAGTACAGGTAAGTAACTTGTTTTCTTAACATGTGCGTGTGTGTGTCTCACACAAGCACCTGTGTGTGAGAGGTCTGCTGAGAGATTGTGTTTAAATTATTCCCTGAAGGGTTAGTTACCTGACTTGGAGAAAAGCTGTTGAATATAGATAGTTAGGCTTATGCCCTTCCATTGCTGGAGTAAATGAACAAAGCTTTTCAAAGTAGAGAAACTGGTCTGCAATGGATGTGTTAGCATTGTGCCTGTGTGAAACTAATACGAAGTGTTTCTTGGACCTTGCTGACCAGGACCGAGACACTAAAAACTTTTATGCATGGTAATGGTTTGTGTGAATTAAAGACATGTTGAATACCAGGCAACAATATGGGCCCACCCCGGTTAGCCCAAAACTCAGGTTAGCCCAAAACTCCAGATATTCTGCCTGAAATGGTGGACGGGTCCTTACCATAGGGAAGCCAGATCTACACTGACATTTAGACCCATACATGTCAAAGCCACTGCACAAATTAACTCCTATAATCAAAAATGATCCAATAATAGTATGTTAGCGGTGTATAAAAAGTATTTTTCTTTAAGGAAGCCGCAGAAAAAAAAATGGAACCCTCATACTGTAAAGCTGACTACACAAAGTGGAAATGCACTGTGAAGAATTAAATGCTGTAATTTTCGAAAAAATGAAACACTGACAGCTTCAGCAAGAGAATACAGGACCAGAGAATATGGAATGGTGTACCTGAGTGAGGAAAACAACACACACACACACACACAGGGCAGGCAGATTGTATTGCAGACAGCGTTAACAGTTTCCAATGATGGCCTTTGCCTCCGTGCAGACTTGTATCATCATTTTGCCTAAGTATGTTGCTCCTTAATAAAAAAAAAAGCTGACTTTGTTTAATAACTTGGTTGACTGCCTCCCTCATGACCATGTGCCATCATCAATGTGTGTGTGTAGACTAAGCCTGCCTTAGAAAGGGATCTGTCAAAGGGCGCTATACACCTCTAGTGGACCTTTAGCTGCAACACTATGTACAGAGGTTGAATTCAGCCAGGCGGGATAGGAAAATTAAGATATCAACAAGACAGGCGGCTGAAACAAAGCGCTCAATATCAATGTGATCCAACACCTGAATCATAATTTATAGTATTAGAAAGGAACACAAGAAGGGTGTACCTATGAGTTGCTGGAGCTGTCTAAATTTGTTAAATACATTATGGTTCTCTGTCTTCAACAAAGCCACCTAACTAGCTTAATACATTGGCTTTGATAGTTGAAGACTGGCAATTTAAAGTAAAACTATTAGAGATTTAAAAAGAGTGTAAAATCGAACGAACCTTTACTACAGCCAAGAACTCCCCTTGGCTTGTCTCTTCAAATCTTAGAAACAATAAGGCATAACTGCGAAGAAGCCACTGCTCCTGGGCCCTGCATAGCTTCACATACCAAGTTTGTTAGACATCATTTCCTACTTCTCTTTATTGTTTATGTGTTCTTCCTCGGGCTGGTCTTCCCAATCCCTTGAATGATTCTTCCCCAGAAACGTTCTTCAAGTTGCACATATTCTGTGGTGGCGGCATGCAGTAGAGCTCTTGATCTTCTTGAAAGGAGCTCTGGTGGCAGTGGGTACATGCTCTCTCTACAGGTCTCAGTCACTTTACTGGGCAAAGCCTCCAGACATTGCATCCAGTACCTGTCCAAGGGTCACCTAAGCAAAAACTATTTAAGAAGACAGTAGTGTTGTGGACCTTAAGGGGGGGGGGGGTTGTTGCAGGAGAAACAGAGAACAGGGAGACTTAGTTGAGCCTTGCATTCCAGCTTCATCTCATGATCATACTTGAATTAAACTCAGGTTCCTAACTCGGGGTGTGAAAATTGCATACATTTGTCACATAATGAAACACATTTCCATCAAAACATCATGAAATTTCAGTTTCAGAGCAAAATGTGGTTTGCTGATATTTACCCTGCCCACACCTTGGGTAAAAAGTCTTGTGAAAAACCAGCAGGCAGCTGGTTTTGGCTAAAAATCTCTCTGCAAGACATTTTCTGTGCAAACCAGAATCCAGCAGATATCTTGAAAGGTATTTTTGCAAGGTGTACACTTAAAAAAAACTTTGACCTATACTAACGTTTGAGAATTCTGTTTAACATGAAATCGACAATTTTCGTGTTGAGGGAAATTACCTAACAATTTACAGACCTATTCCTAACACCACGAATTTAAATCATCTAAACTAAACTGGCCACCCATGATAGAGTATAACCTTTGCATGCATTCTGAAATCTCACCTTTAATTGTGCGTAAAGCTCAGTGCATAGCAGGTTTCACCTTTACTCATATTGGTTTCCTTATCAACTATGATTATTTAATTTCAGGGAAGATCCATTATTGGGCCACCAACTTCAGATACACAATTATGGAGCACCAGTACCTTATTACAACTAAACAGCAACACATTGATATTTACATCTGCCAGCATGTTTTAGTGTGTGTATTCTATGCTATGAGTTGATTACATTAATTATGTGAGTTTAAAACATTTACGCCAAGAAAAATAAAAGAAAAAATATTAAATCAAAACAGATGTGCAAGTGAGGAAGCAGATCAAGAAGCCTTGAGCTCCAGATATTCATTCAGTCAGCCATAGAATGAATACACAAAAAGACAGTTGGGGAAAAAACTGGTTTGGCAAGATTTTTGTTTTTGCATTCCACCTCATAACTGTATCTGGTGCATATTATAGCATGCAAATAGTCTTAAATTACTGCAGCTTTAACTTCACAGAGTGTACAGCGCCCTCAACTGTTTCTAAAGCCCTGTATATTTCTGATGGTAATACCTTCTCGGAAAGTACTCTGCTCCGGTTCGATGCCAAGCGCAGACTGTCATCCTTCCTTTGCTCACACAATACTTGATACATAGTACTTATTGATGATTTACGCTTAGCCTTACAAGTATCAGACAAATGATTTGATGTCTCTAATTCAGTTATAGCCTTGCCATCAAAAGGATCCCTCAAATGTAAATATTTAAAGAAATAATGACGAAGAAGATCAAACTCATTTTGCAAATCAGTAAAAGTACGTAAGCCATTCAGATCAAAAAACTGCCCCACCGTATATACACCGAATCTGCACCATGCTTCACAGGCCGCGCCATGAAACACTCTAGGAAATGCAGGATTATGCCAAAGTGGTGTGTCCCCATGTATTAGCTTTATGGAGTACTTGGCACAGATCTCTCGCCAAATAGTTACAGTATCTTTAACAAACTTGAACCTTACCCGTTTGTAATAATTAGGGTCCGTTATTCTATTAAAAAAGTCTGCTCTCAGCACCCAATACCGGATAGTAGCTAAATACAGAAAAATCTGATTCTACTGGAGCAAGCAGAGTGTGCAAGCGAGAAGCAAAAACTGCCTGAAAATATAACTTGAGATCTAGAAACTGCAAATCCCCTTGTCGGTATGAAACTTTCAGTAAATGTATTGAATGTCTGATGAAATCCCAAATAAGTAGCTATATTTACCACCCCGGTTATAGGTATAGTTGACTCATAATTCAGATATAGCTGATTTTTAGCTATGTTCGATTTCTAGCCAGAGACTAACCCAAAATGTACAGCCTCCTCCACAATGCACTTGATAGCCTTTCCTTGGTCATCATAATATATTGCCACATCGTCCGCATATGCATTGATCTTGAGTTCGCATTCGGCAGATACCATAGGACAGATCCCAGCATTTCGCAGTAATGCAGACGAATAAGGTTCTAAATACAGTGCAAATAACAGAGGAGAGAGTAGGCAGCCCTGCCGTGTACCTTGTTCTATCTGAAAAGGTAATGAGGATTTTCTCCCATGTATCAAATTAGCAGATGGGGATTTGTACAAGACCTGCACCCATTCACAATATTGTTTACCGAGCCCTAAGGCCTCCATTGTCCTCCAAAAATATTCCCAGGTAACCCAGTCAAAAGCCTTCCCAGTATTCCAAAAAATCATAGCCAATTTTGTCCCCCTTCTAGCTGCCACATTAAATGCTGCAATTATAGTGTTTGTGACTTGTAGTGTCCGTGCCTGGAATAAAGATGTTGTTGTTTGGAGACTAAATCTGGTAAAATCGGGGCAAGCTGCATAGCCAGGACTTTGGTGAAAATGTTTGCGTTGGCATTGATAAGGAAGATGGATCTATATGAACCCATCTTCTCTGGCGGTTAGCCCTTTTTGTGCAAAAATTGCTATTTTGGTCGTATTCCAAGTATCTGGAACTTTATCTACTTCATCTATATGCTGCTTTACTCTTAAAAATGGTGGGATTATAATGTCCTTGAACACTTTATAGAATTCTAAATGGATTGATTAGTCACATGTTGCCTTGCCTGAAGGCAGGGCAGTGATGCCTTAGCTCCCCAGCAGTTATATCCGTATTTAACAATACTGAATGTGATTCATCTGCCGCTGGCAACCTACTGCCTACTACATATGTTATTGCTTCCACCCTGTAAGATGTTGTAGGTTGGCTATATCATTCTCGATACAATATAAAAAACTGCTCAACAATAGCTTGTCGAAGGGGATAAACTATACCACCATTACCTTTAATACTCAGAAACAGGCTCCTGTACTTCATGTCAGAAATCTGATGAACTAATACTCGGCCAACTTGATCCCCCTTACTGGTACCTATGGTGCTTGTGTTAGGATGAGTAGTACGTATACCCTGGCGTTGTAGAATAGAATACTCCACAGGTATCCGTAAGCCAGTGTAGCCGGGAAAAATCGACAATTGAGCCCCTCCTCTTTACCGTTCGTGGGAAAGCCGAGAAATTAGTTATGTCTATTGCATAATTCATCACGCCAATTAAAATCTCCCATTACTAACATTTCTCCTGACCAATCCATTAGTTCCAAGCAGAGTCCATTCAACATCTTGGGGTCATCAACATTCAGCTCATAAACTGCACATATCACACATTTCTGACCTTCCACAAACGTTGGACAATTGCCCATCTGCCCCTAATATGGGATACAGCCCTAAGAGCCAGATGTATCAAAGGGTTTCACCCATTCTGTATCTATGGGAAAATGTGTTCATACATAGTTCTTTGTACTTTAAACTCTTAGCCGCTAGTATGGCTACTCTGCAAATAGATGCAGTCTCTGGTGTAGTCTACATTAAGTTGTAACCCAGTTGTTTATATAAGTGTCTGTCTTTATAGGCCTAGTTTGTCTCAGTTTGTGCAATTATATATGAGTGGTGCATCTTAATCTTCCCCTGTACCAATTTTCGTTTATTGAGAGAGTTGAGGCCGGACATATTCAGGCACATTAATTTTAGCCTACTCATAATTGCTCTGATCCTATTTTCTCTCTGTTCCACCCTACCGTAAAACATATACACTCCCTTGCTTTATAAGTTTCTCTTATCAAACTGACTAGTTTTCTCCCCCTCGACCCCACCCATTTGCCATTTGCTAGTGTTCTCATGTGTGGTTTTTAAAGATGGATTCCTCTCTCACCCCAGACCAACCCCTCTCTGACACAGGACCCCCCTCTCCATAACTGGCTAGGGAACCCTCCCCCACCTTGAGCTGCTGATTGTTGTCACAGCCCCCAGAGAGAACCACTACCTACCCACCATGCGCTCACCTAACACCAATTTAACCTTAATAAAGAAAATAAAAGTGTGAGAAAAAGAAGAAGAAGGAGGAGGGGAGATTAAAAGAAAAAGCCCAGCTCAGTCCAAGACAGCTACCAATCCCTGATAGGAATATTCCAACATCAAAATCTTAATTCAGGGTCTTAATCATCGATGTTTTAATCGAGCTTTTGATCACTCGGCTGTCCCTTTGATATTACAAAGAGCCATCTTAGCATCATCTTCCCTGGAGAACATTAAAGTCCTCCCGTTATAAATTACTTTGACTTTGTTGGCTCCTGCAGAAAGACTTCTGCCACCACCGCTTTCTAGGGGTCAATCAGTTGGCGCAGCTTCCTTCGCCTGTCCATTGTAGGTTTGCTGAGATCCATGCGCACAAAAATTGACGTATCTTCTACTACCACCGGTAGAGCTGGATAAGCTTTCCTATATATTGTCTGTCTCAGTAGGAAGTTGCCTATATAGATTAATATTGGACACAGGTGTGCAGGGTGAGAGTTAGAAAGGAGCCTGTCCCTGTCCCGATTTTTAGGTGGCCGATATGCCAGTTGCACCTGTGAGTCCAAGTCCCAATCCATAAGATGAGGATAGACCTTCACAAGCAACAGCACAATAAACTGTCAGGGGTCATCCCCTTCCTTCCCTTCCGGAATACTAAACACTTGCAGGTTTTTCCTCCTTTGGCGAATTTCAAGATCTTTGATTTTTAGCTGTACCATGGCCAATTGATGAACCTGATGCTCAATGAATTTCGCAGTTGCTGATCCGACTCTCTCCATGTCTGGCGCTCAATAAATATTGCATGCGCCTGAAAAACACCAGAAATGAAGCCCTACCCACCCGCTTCGAAGCTGGCTCCAGCCATAGCAAGGAGCTCTTCATCATCATCAAAGAGTTAACTACCCCTCAGCAACCAAGAACACTATAACCTCCTCACAGGAGCTCTGCAACACAGTCGCAGACTTCTTCAACAACAAAATCAACACAATCTACTAACACTTCGACCCACAACCATCCAGTGATAACTCAACGAAATCCTCAACAGAAGCGACTCCCTCTCAAACACTATAATAATTACATGTGATCAACTAACCACACAAACCACCACTACCATCATGAGCTTCATCCACTCAGGAGCACTCAGAGACCCTTGCCCCCACCACATGTTCAACCTGGGGAGCAACTCCAACAGTAAGGAACTTACCACCATCCCCAACTCATTCATCACCGCTGCCTCCTTCCCAGAAGGATGGAAACACGCAGAAGTAAAACCTCTGCAAAAAAATCTACAACTGATCTAGAAGCACTCAAAAACTACCGGCCCATCTCCCTGCTCCTATTCCCGGCTAAAGTTCTGGAGAAAGCAATAAACAGACAACTTTCCAACCACCTAGCGATCAACAACCTCCTGGATCCTCTTTGCAACCTTCAACATTGTGTCATACTACACCCTCCTATACGGACTTCATCAGTTGGGGATCCAAGTAAATGCTCTTAAATGGATTGCTTCCTTCCTCAGCGAAAGAAATCAGAGCGTCTGCCTCCCGCCTTACCCCTCAGGCCCAAAGGACATCATCTGCGGGGTTCCCCAGGAGTCCTCACTGAGTCCAATCCTGTTCAATACATAGATGGCCCCCCTGCCACGCTGGTCAAATTTTATATTTTATGGTATGAACATCACATAATCATATAATATGCTGACAACACTGAACTCATCCTCTCCCTTTCCTCAAACCCCATTAACACCAAAACAGATTTCCACAGGTGCAAGACCAGTGTAACCAGCTGGATGCAAAACAAATGCCTCAAACTCAACACCAACAAAACAGAGGTACTCCTCTTCTGGAGTACACCTCCCCGTGGGATGACTCCTCGTGGCCAGCAGCACTTGGCCCCTCACCCATTTCCACAGACCACGCCAAAAACATCGGCATCATACTCAACAACATGCCCACCATGAAGAAGCAGATAAACGCTGTCTCCTCAGCCTGTTTCCTCACCCTCCACATGCTTCGGAAAATATTCAAATGGCTCCCCATCAACACCAGACACACCGCCACCCAAGCCCTGATTACCAGACGCCTGGACTACAGAAACTCCCTGTACGTGGGCATCACTTCACAATCACTGAGCAGACTGCAGACCATCCAGAATGCTGCAACCGGGCTAATCCTCGACCTTCCGATAAGAGTCCACATCATCCCCCACCACAGAGCGCTCCACTGGATCCCCGTCCAAAAAAGGAGCCATTTCAAATAGCTGACCCCCACCTACAAGGCCCTGCTCAACAAAGGACCAGCCTACCTCAACCGCAGACTGAACTTCCACCAACCTGGCAGACAACTATGCTTTGCCTCCCTCTTGACCACACGACCCGCTTCCACAAAAGCAGAAGCGGCGGCAGCACCTTCTTCTTACTGGCCGCCAAGACCTGGGATGGCCTCCCACTCCACCTCCGGAGTGCATACACCCTACAGAAGTTCAGAGATGGCCTAAATACCTGAATGTTCGACTGACCACTCCCAGCAGCAGCCCCCCCTAGTGCCTGGATACCCTCACAGGATAAGCAGCGCTCTACAAATCAGTGATTGACGTCTGCGACCCGCTACTGTAGTTCACCCAGCTCAATATACCGAGGCGTTATCTTACTAGTTACATCAGCTATTAGCAGCTGAATTACTACAATGCATACCTTTATTTGTTCATGGTGCTGCTTCGCCTCTGTACCCTGGGCCTTCAAGAACTGCAAGATTGGCCTGAGAAATGCCTCCTGCGTTTTATCAGTTACATTACTAGCTGGAATGCCTTCTAGTGCTCTTGAAGCAGAAGGGCTGGAAGAATGGCTGCCAACAGAACCGAAGCGTATGACCTGGAAAATTCTAATGTCTTATCTGTGCCTGTCCACTAGTGCTGACTCTACATCTTGAGACCTTCCTCCTTCATCTGACAACTGGGCCTTTATACTGACTGAGGATAAGCGTGACACAATTGCTTTTACTTCAACTTTCAATATCACCCAGTCTCGTTGTGGGCTGTCTTTAAAACCACTACTAACAGCAGAGTTGTTCAGGCGAGCAGCTATGTTTTTACCGGCCTGCTTACCCTTTGATAGTTCATTCTGTTTTTTTAAGGGTGCCCCTGCTGGTTGAAGACCGTCGCCTGGTTGGCAGTACCCTGCCCGCCTCAACTCCCTGGTTTGAATCTACCACATAGTCTCCCTCCTCCTTCACCAGAGAGCATTCTGCGCTTGTTAGTATGGATGATGCTACTGCCATAGAAAGGGGGACATTGTTCTTTGCCTTATTATTAAATGACTGCAGCGCTGCAGCTGAGCTGATAGTTGAGACTCCGGAGCTGGAAGAAACTGCCTACAGTCTGCAGTGAGCAGAGCATACAAGCTGCGTTATGTCGACAACCCAAAACATAAAATTGACACATAAACCATTGTTATCAGCAGCTCCCTTTTTTCTTTTCCCTTTTTTCTTTTTCCTTTTTCCTCTTTGGAGCCAGGTGCCAGAGAACTGCTGCTTTCACACCGCCATACCGCTCATGCTCGTGAAAAAGGCGGGTGGAAGGAGTTAGTCCCTCATTCCGGGATCACCCCGCCATCTTCCACCACCTCAAAACATAATTCAGAGTGTTCAAATCTCTGTTCCTTTATTTGTACTGACCATGAATATATCTGTACTGTGTGGCTGCGGGGTTCAGTATGCGTTGGTCGATACCGGCAATGATGTTTGCTCTTGCAGTCAAGGGAGAGCAAAGGAGGTTAATGGAATTCAGTAGACCGCCAGTGCCGGTACTGTCACAGTTGTCATCAACGGGTCACTCTAGACCGAAGGGAGGCACCACCAGCCTGGCAATAGTGGTTGTGGGTATGGAGATGCGCTGGGAAAGGAGGAGTTCTGCTGATGTTGGGCCATCTCAGAGAGGCAGCAGTTGAGCAGGCAGGGCAGAAGGAGGCCGACAGGGCCACTTGAAGGATGGTACAGGCTCTCCGGAACGGGGCTGTGAAAGTTTGGGCCGTTGAGCTGAGTGTATCCCTCTGGGTGGTGGAGGCCGCCCAGCTGCAGTGCTTTTTCTAGCAGGGCAGAGTGGTGTCAACATATTTGTCGGCCCTCTTCCGCTGTGGTCTTGGGGTTCTTTTGCAATTGTGAGTCGCGTCGACACAAGTGTCATCCTCAACTACTGCATTTTTGTACCCACGGATGCCAGGGACTAGAGCCTCCAGCCCAAGAGGGCTTTCTTGGAGATTGGTTGAAGGCTGGAAGGTATCAGGGGTATCTTGGAGACTTGCAGTGTTTCTGGAAGGACAGCAGGTCCAGTTGTTGACCGGCTACAGGTTGTGGGGTTCTTGTAGAGTTTGGTCTTCAGTGGTTCAGTACAGGATCCGGCATCGGTCTTCTTCCATCCTCTTATTTGGTCAGCCGAATCTGAAGAACCAGGTTCGGGTGAGCCCTTAAAATTTAAATTTAAGAGTGTTACTGAGGTGGGGGGGGGGGCAGTATTCAATTGCTACTGTTCCCTAGGGTGGCTATATCCCTGGTCCTATTGGGCCTTACTCTCCATTTCAAGATAGAGAATTTCTAAGAGGCTCCTGGCGACTCTAGGGGCTTACTAATTTACCCGCCTATCCTGCTACCAAAAGTGGGGCTTCGACAGGTGAGTATGCATCTCCACTAGTTGGAGTTGCTCAAATCAGTACATCACAAGGTGAGAACCTTTGAGGCTCACAACCAAGTGTTGCTGTTCCTGCCAGGGGGAAGTGTGAAGTACCTCCACTCAGAGTAGGCTTTGTTTCCGAACTTCAAGAGAACAAAGGCTCTCACCCCAGGAGGTCAGAAACCTGTCTGGTGGTAGCTAGCTGGCTTGGACCAGTCAGCCAATACACTAGAAAATGGTTATTAAATCCAATACTGGCATCAGTGTGGGCTTATTATCCTGAGACTTTTTCACCAAACTTCCCAGCTTTCAGTAAAACCATCATGGAGCTGTGGAGTTAGTAATGACAGACTCTCAGCTCATGTGCTAAATATGGCTTCACTGCACTTAGAATGCCTGTGAATGGCACGCACACTGTAGGGGCATATTGCTCTTGCTGCTATGCCCGCACCTGTGGGATGGTGTACCCTGCCTTACGGCTGTGAGGCCTGCTAAAGGGGTGTCATAGGCAGTATTGTTGGGCATGGCACACAGGCATCTGTGTCATGTCAACTCTTTCGTTTGGGCTGCACCAAAAACACGCAGCCTGCGATGGCAGTGTGTTGGTGTTAAGGTGAGGGGTCTCTGAGGGTTGCATAATACATGCCGAAGTCTTCAGTGGCCCTCTCTTATCACAAGGCCCTTGTTACCAGGGGTACCTTTTACAGGGTATGTACATTTGGCCAGAGGGGTGCCAATTGTGGCAACAAAGGTACAGTTTTGGAAAAGAACACATGTGCATTGGCCTGGTTAGGAGGGTGCCAGCACCCACACAGTCGAGTACACAGTCGAGTTAGCATCAGGTATCTGGCAAAATATTTGGGATAACCATACAAAAAGGGTCACTTTCCTACACAACCGCACCACCCCCAACCAAAAAAGGGTGAGAACCTTTCCCAAGAAAGTGTTCATTGTCTTAGTAGAAAAACCTGGAAAGTCCATCTGCATTGGCATGGGCAGGCCTAGGTCTGTGTTCCACTGTAAAGTCCATTCCTTATCGGAAGATGGGCCACCTCAACAGTTTGGCATTTTCACCTTCCATTTGCATCAGTCATCTGTGGTCAGTTTGGATAAGGAAGTGAGTCCCAAACAGGCAGGGTCTCGGCTTCTTCAGGGACTGAACCCCAGTAAAGGCCTCCCTCTCAGTAGCACTCCAACGCGGTTCCCTGGGGAGTAGCCTCCTGCTTATAAAAGCAACAGGTTGCAATTTTCAATAAAAAGAAATTAAAAGCAAATAATAATAAAAGCAACATGTTGGTATTGGCCATTATAATTGGTCTGAGATAAGACCGCTCCTATCCCTAACTCAGACATCAGTCTACACAATGAATCACTTGGAGTAGTCTGGTGCTTTGAGAATAGAATAGGTACTGAACACATTGCCTCGTTCAGGGTGTCAAAAACCTTTTAACAGCTGACTGTCCAGTTCACTTTCTTTGGCATTTTCTTGGAGGTACGTTCTGTGAGGGGGCCACAATGGATCCATACCCCTTCAGAAGCCTCTTGTAATACCCAGTGAAGCCCAGGAATTCCCTGACTTGGATCTGGGTGGTTGGAGCTTCCCAGTCTAAAACTTTTCCGTGATGGACCAGGTGATTCTGCCAGGTGGAGCTAAAGACAGCGATATCATCAATATATGCTGCACTACAGGTCTCCAGCCCAGCAAGGACTTGATTCACCAACCTTTGGAAGATGTCAGGGGCATTCTTTAAACCAAAGGGCACAACAGTAAACTGATAATGGCCACCAGGTGTGGAGAATGCGTTGGCTCATGGGGCTATGCCAATCTGCCAGTACTCTGCAATCAAGTCAAAGGTGCTGAGAATGTTGACTGCCCCTAATCTGTCTGTCAGCCTATCAGCCCTGGGTATGGGGTGAGCATCTGTTTTAGTGACAGCATTGAGACCCATATAGTTCACACAGAGCCTCATCCCTCTTTTTCAACCCTGGGGGGTGAGATTTGGGGACTAAGACCACTGGGCTGGCCCAGGGACTTTCAGGGGACTTAATAACCGCTAACTCTGGCATCTTGTTTACTTGATGCTTTCCTTAACTTGGTCAGACTGCCAATAGACTGCCAATAGATATTTGTTTTGACAGGCAACTGTCTCCATTGTCCACATCATGGGTACGCCAGTGTATCTGTCCAGGGGTTAAGGAGAAGAGCTCAGCATACTGTTGCAGGACATGCCTACAGTCAGCATGCTGTTGGGCAGTGAGGGCTTCTGGGTAGATACCTTCATCAACTGACCCATCATTTGGACTGTAAGAGAGGAGGTCAGGGAGAGGTTCACTCTGTGTATTCTGATCCTCATCAGTGACCAACAGCATGAACACATCAGGCCGGTCACAGAAAAGTTTCAGGCAGTTCATATAGGTCACCCTCTTGGAGTGCCTGCTAGTGACCAGGTCTACCAAGTAGGTGAACTATTTTTTTTCCTCAAGGATAGGGTAAGGGCCACTCCATTTGTCCTGAAGGGCCCTTGGGGCCACAGGCTCCAAAACCCACACCTTTTGCCCTGGTTGGAACTCCACCAGTGCAGCCTTTTGGTCATACCTCAGCTTCTGGAGCTGGTTTTTGGATTCTTTTACCATGTACTCTGCCATCCTGGAACGTCGGCCTAGTACATAGTCTACCACATCTTGTTTAGGCTCATGGAGAGGCCGATCCCAACCTTCCTTTGCAAGAGCATGTAGTCCCCTCACAGAATGGCCAAACAGAAGTTCAAAGGGGGAACCCCCTACTTCATTCTGAGGCACCTTACTGTAAGCTAAAAGGAGGCATGGCAAGAGGACATCCCATCTCCGTTTGAGTTTTTCAGGGAGCCCATGATCTTGTCTTTCAATGTCTTGTTGACTCTTTCAACAAGGCCATTGGTTAGGGTGAGGTTCTGTGAATTTGTAGTTTACTCAAAATTAATTCCTCATATGTTTCAGGTACACAGATATGAAGCTGGAATCTCTGTCTGACACCACTTCCTTAGGGCACTCTACCCTGGTGAAGACACCAATGAGGGATATGGCTACTGCAGGGGCTGTTGTAGCCCTAAGGGGAATAGCTTCAGGACACCTGTTGCATGATCCACTATTACCAGTATGTATGTATTTTCTGTATATATTTAAAATATTTTTCTTGGCATAAATTGATGATCGTGAATAATGTTTTTAACAATGCTAACCAAGTAATGCAATCTTTGTTGTTGTGTTTATTCTCTGTAATACGAAGTTTAAACTGAGGTGATCTGAGCGTAGTTAACAATAGAACAAAGTGAATGACACACAGAAACATATACATGAACTGGCGGTCAATTATACACACACTGCGCGCGTTTCAGCTTTGCCTTCCTCAGGACTTGGAATGATGGGACCCCCATGGTAATCTTTTTAAGTTTAAACCTTAACTCTCCCATCTCTATATGGAGGTAGGGGGGTGAGGTTGAGCTCCTCCACCATATATTCAGTCATTATTTCACTAATAGTTGGGGTCTTTTTTAAAGAGGTCTAAAAAACCTTTAAATACGTTTTACCCCTAACTCCAGTGAGTTGTTAACTTTAAGAATGCTTAAGGGACTTATCCAAGCCCTAACGGGACTTTAAAAAACTTAGAGAAAGAAGGGCTTGGCCAAGATGGTGGCTGCAGTGGACGCACTAAAGAGAGCTTCAATTCCGGGCCCACTGATTCTCTTGCAAAATTCTGCTCATCCCGCTGCATTTCCCCTACAAAGGCATCCCCTACAAAGGCACTCCCTCGACAGTGGTGAAGCCAGAGACTGGCTGAGGGCGCGATTTGGGGGAAGATGATGTCCTGTGTTTCCGCTGCGGATCCAGGGCCTAGCTGAGGCCTGCCGTGGATTGGGAGAGCCCATACACGCCTGCACCAAGCGCTTGATGTTGACTGCTAAGGCCAGATCGTCTACGGCGGGGTGTGGCTTCGGAGCTGGGCCACCCTGCTAAAGCAGACAGGTGACTACAGAGGGGCCGGCCTCGTGGAGGGCAGAACGGCGATCCTGCGTTGCTGACGATTCCCCAGATTGGTGGCGGCCGGGAGTTGGTGAGACCAGAGGTTAGAGCCAGCGGCTAGAGGAATAGTGCCACCCGGACAGAGCAGGCATACAGAGGTGCTCTTGAACCCGTGAAGGAGATCGCAGCCTGGTAGGAGCACGGGGGCATCATCGCTGCTAGATACTACAGTGGTACTGGCTTGGTAGGCCCCACTGCTCTGCCTGATGCTTAGTGAGTATCTACGCTAAAGGCTGCCCTCACTGATCTGTCTGCCAAAACAGGGGCCCTGGAATGCAGGGCTGAAGATGCAAAAGGTCGCTCCCAGAGATACAATCTAAATGTATTTGGTTACAGGAGAGAGCAGAGGGTAAGACTCCTGAACTATTTCTCAAACTGTAGTGAGACCTTGTTCCCAGTACCCCCTTATCCTCCTTCTTTGTGATTGAACAGGCTCACCTTACTTTGAGACCAGCGCCTCAAGAGGGCGCTTCGCTTCACACACTTATTGCCAAGATCCTAAATTACAGGGAGCAAGACTGCATACTTAGAGAAGCACATCGTGCTGATGAACCCACTTTTGACAATCATACCATCTGCATCTTTCCGGATGACACATGGATGGTTGAAGAACAACAGAGAACGTTATTTGGTGGTGTGAAACAGAAGCTGAGGGTGATGAGCCAGCAGTATATGATACTCTACCCCGTTAAACTAAAGGTTGTTCATGGAGGGCTGCCTCGGATTAGCTGGAGGTGCAGGACAAGGCATGGACCCAAGCCTTGAGAGGGAGGGATGGTCGCCCCAGATGCATGGAGCTTGACAGGGCGAATAGACGTGGATGACGAGGTGGGCTTGCATCCTGCTCCTCCCAGCGAGTGGCGGTACACCAGGATGGCTTCTTAGACCTGAAACGGGTGAACTCGGACGGCGATGAGAGACAGCCGCTTCAAATTGATCCATCCCTGTTGCGAGCTGAACGTGAAGAGGCGAGAGCTCTCATGGAAGAGGTTGCAGCCTCTAAATCTGATGCTAGCATGGGTGATTTCATAGATGACACCCCCGAAACTGCTGATCCCTGAATGATTAGAGAAACAATGGGACTGCATAAGTTTAGCTGCAGGTTGTTGGTATGAGGGAGCAATCCGTTTTAACTCCCATGATAAAGAGCGCAGGAACTTGCTCCTTTCTTTTTCAATCTATCATTTATCTTTTCCCACCCTCTAGTAGCCTTGAGGCTACAGTGATGGTTGTTTGTTATAGAGAGGCTGATATTGTTTGAGTGTGTGTGTTTATGTGAGTGGCATGGGTAGGAGTAGATAGGTGTACATGGGGCTCGCCGTTGGGTGTTTGCTGCCAGTGCGCCTCCTCAGCCTGGCATGGTAAATTTTACAGGTCGACTGTGGTGTGTCTGAATGAGGAACTACAATACAGATTGTAGTCTATTGTCTGTTTGTGTAAGGTCAGACATTGCCTGCAGGTTGTTACCCATTGTTGTATGGATAGTGATTATTGCAGGTTGATTTTGTTATTGCTTTTTCCTTATTTTCCCCCCATTGTAGTGTGTCAGGGGCTACTGACAGAATTTGGCTGATTTGGGGTTCTAATGTGGGAGTTGTGGGCTTGAAACATGATTGGGGAGGCAATAATTGTTATTGCTGTGTTTCCCATGGGGTGGGGGGATTTGTTTATTATCATTGTTGTTCTTGATGGCAGCAATGGGCGGTCCAAGAGATGGGTCGTTTAATTTTGTAACATGGAATGTGCGGGAGCTCAATTATTTTGTAAAACGGTTGAGTGTGAACTTATCTCCACAGGTATGGGACTCGTGTGGCATTGCTGCAGCAGACACACCTATCGGACTCAGAGACTCAAAACCTCATAGGAAGTGGAGGGGTTAGATGTTCTCGGCCACTTATTTCACCTATGCCCGGGGTAGCGATTTAAGTGGCCCCACAGGTCCTGTTCTGAGTCAGTAGTTGTATAGCAGACATAGAGGGGAGATACGTCATGGTGCTAGAATCGTTAGCTGGTGTGGAGGTTTGTCTGCTGAATGTCTATGCCCCGAATGTAGATGATGGTGAGTTTTATTTGGACTTGGAGAAACAGCTGCTACCATAGGTTGGAGTGGCTCACAAAGAGTCCTCACTAACCATACAGCAGTTGGCAAAATATCAGGACACAAGAAAACAAGGCGTTGTTTTCTTGTGTCCTGATATTTTGTTGGCGTTCTTTTCTTGTGTCCTGATATTTTGTTGGCGTTCTTTTCTTGTGTCCTAATATTTTGTTTGCGTTGTTTTCTTGTGCCCTGATATTTTGTCAACTAATACCCGACCTTGAGTTTTGAAGTGTCTCAGGACACCATTGTTATTTAACATCGGGCTATTTGAGTACTATGTATGTATGATGACTGGTGAATGAATGAATGATGATGTGAGAATTTCTGTGAACGAGTACATGCATTAAGGATGTGGATGTTTGTTTGAGTAGTATGAGTGATTTACTTTGGGGATGTGTGGGATGTTTGTTGAATTAAGGTGTAATGTTTCAGAAATCCTTACGTTGTATTAATTTGGTTTTCTAAGAAATGTGTTTTTTAAAACGAAAAATGAAAATAAAAATCTGACTATCATGATATAATGTATTGTCTGGACATCAGTTGTTCTTGTTTCTGGTCTTTGTGAGCCTATACCTGCTGTATGGTTATTGAGGACTCTTTGTGAGCCTTACCTTAAATTAATTGGGGTTGACTATTCCTGTTTTCTAAAATAGACTGTTATTTCCTCTGCTAGTCTGCCTCTCATCACGTTTTTCAGGGGACCCTTTCCTTCTTATTGGTACCATAGGTTGGAGTGCCTGTATTGTGGGCTGGTGATTTTAATTGCAAGTTAGATGGAACAATGGATAGACACCCTCTTAAATTACACACTAAGCATGCCATGACAGCTGCTCTGCGGGGGTGATAGACTGCTTACGCTGCGTCAGTATATGGCGTGCGACTCATCCGGTTGTACAGGTCAACACATGTTATACACCTGAACTCACCGTCTATAGCAGACTTGATCAATTCCTAGTCTCTAATGAGGCTGCCACTGTGAGAAGTTGGCCTGGTATATAATGCTCACTAATTCTTAGTGATCACTTTGTACCATGCCAAGCAACCCTTATGATGATGGTTGTAATTCAACCTTGTAGACCAGTTATCCTAGTGGTAACGTGGACAAAGCAGTCTTAGGCTAAACTCTGAAAGGCATGTGAAGCCAGCTGTTATACCATACACAACCCCCTTGAATACCAAATGAAAGGGACACCACACAGATATATATTGAAAATATATATTGATTTATTAACTATAAAATCCCCTGGACTCTTTATGAGCACAGAAGCACAAGCGTTAAATCACAAGACAGTTTAAAATACACAAAAGTTGCACAATATGGATGAGCCCTAGGGGCCACCTAAACCATATAATAAGAAAGTGGTATAAGAGATACCAATAGGAAAGGGAACAGGCCTAGGGCCTTGGGAATCGCTGGAGCTATTCGAGACTAGCAATGATTAAGTCGGGAAAGGCCCACGGGACTCGGGTGCAGTGTTCAAAGTGCACGCACTTTCCAATGCAAAGTCTATGGTACGTAAAAAGTACAAAGTTAGAAAGTTAGGAACCTTCCGAGTGACCTACGGAGCTGAAACTTAAGACACAGGCCCTTGAGATGTGTACCAGTGCAGGAGCACCGGCGGAGCTGAGTTACCTCACCCACAGGAAGCGGGTGCACAGGGTCGAAGTAGTGTCGGGTTTCGTCACGCTGGTCGATGGTGCTTGGAGCTGAAGATGCTGCAGGCGGCTCGATGTGAAGAGTTCCGGTGGATCCAAGGGTGGATCTGAAGATGTGAAGACCTGAAAGCAGAGGGGACAGTGTTCAAAGTCACTAGCCAGTGACTACCGTGGAACCAGATTGGAACCAGGCGATGTCGGGTGCAAACAGGCGTTGTCGGGTAGCTTCTTTCTGCAGCCACGTGGATACCCGGGGTCGAGGACGTCCAGGAGTCGGTCACGAGCTGTCCCACGCAGGCTTCTCGCTGTTGGCGGTGTCGGCAACTTGATCGGAGCAAACAGGCCTTGGCAAAGGCAAGCCAGGCAGAAGTTGAAAGATGCTTAACACTCGGACCAGCAAGGTCAGAGCGGGTGCTCCTTTTTACAGGAGCTTGGGTAGGTCTGGAGCAACCAGACCTGCTGTGTAAATCGTTGGTTTCGTCGCCAAGATGGCCGCTGACCACGTGGCTAGTGGCCGGGATGGCGCGTCGAGTGGCACAATGCAAAAGGGCCCCACGCAGATCGTGAAGATGCTGGAGGGCTGATCTTCGGTGCAAGGGCTGCTCGGTGGTGGGGGTTCTCAGTCCCCAAAGCACAACGTTGAGGATGCCTCAGAAGCTGCGCAGTCAGCTTTTCGAGTGTCTTCCAAGAGGTCCGGTCCCACGTCACTCGGTGCCTCCACGGGTCCCTTCTTTGCAGGGACTGTGGATCGGGCTCTGAGAGGTCTGGGAGTCTGGTTCTTGTCGGGCTCTGGGCTCGGGCTCCGGCGGGAGGCGGCGGCAAAGCAGACGTCGAGTTGCTGGTTGGTACCTGTGTTCACAGGGTGGCCACTCCTAGGCCACAAGGGAGATTCTTCTTCAGTCTTCTGTGCAGCAGAATGTCGAAGTCCAGTCGTCTTCTTAGTTTTAAGTTGATTCAGGATGATCTGCTGTGCAATGGCACTGCTCCCACTCTTATTCCCAATCTGAGGGGTGGATCACCTACTAGGTCCCTCCTCTGGGAGGAACCAGGAAGGGGAGTGGTTACACCCCCTCTCCTTTGTCCAGCTCCTCGCCAGGACTGGGGCTGGAAAGCCCCAGAACCGGTTTGGGCTGGCTTATGCACAGGGACACCTTGTGTGCCCCAGGCATGTCTCAATCTATTCAGCCCTGTCCTACCCAATACACAAAACCCTGTCTGGGGTGGTGCTAGCACCTCCCAAGGCAGGAAACCCTTTGTCCAGGCCACCATCTGCCGAGTTTCGGTCAGCAGCAGGAGGCCAGACTCGTGTCTGTGGTGGCAGCATCCATTTTGTGATGCTGAGGCTCTGTTTAACTTTAACCGGGGTTAAGGCTACACACATGTCGTGTCCCTCTAGAAGGGTGGAATGCTATCCCCGTCGCCAGAATTGGCGAGGGGATAGTATTCCAATTCGTATGACACCTTACTCGACATGTTTTGATAAAGCCAAACCAAAGATAGCATTTAACCGCGAGGATTATAATGCACTTAAGAGTATATGGTATGGCAGTATCCCGGAACAGCTTAGGGAGTGGTTCCCGACAGCTGCAGACAGGCTCAGCTCATGCTAGAGCACCATCTCACATATTTCCCAGCACTCTGCCTCCAGGATTGATGAGGCCTTCCATAGGAGTGGCTGATAGGAACATATGTGTCCAGTTTAGGGTTAGGCACAGGCATACTGTGCCTAAGTAAGAGGTGATTACACCAACTTACCCCAGCTGAGTGATCAGCCAGTTGTGTCAAATATGGAGGCCAGGCCAGGGGTGGCACAATACATGCTGCAGCCCCTGGTAGGCCTTGGCTACACCTATGCCCTGGGTACCTATGGTACACTGTTACAGGGGCCTATAAGGTGAACCAATTCCAATTGTGTTATGCACCTAAGGTACATGGAGTCCATTTTAAGGAGAGAGAGCAATCAGCCTGGGGCCCTGAATAGCAGGATCCCAGGCCAACTAAGTCAAAAACCAGCTAAACACCAGGCAAAAAGTTTGGGGGTAACCATAGTCAGATATCCACCTTCCTACAGCCACTGCATCCATGTGGACACGCATGTTGGGGCACTTCTTTTCGGATCATGCCCCTGTGCTGCTGGAGTGGGGGACTGAGGGTGGTAGACCAAGAGTCTCTCTACAGCTGGAGGCCCTTAAAGATGCTATGTTGCGGGAGGAACTTAGAGAACTGACTGCTGGATATTTTGATACTGACTGGTTATGTACCACTAGTAAAGGAATGGAATGGGACATGCTAAAGGTGGTGACTTGTGGGGAATGCATGTCCATAGTGGGCGGTGTGAGGTGACGCTTGGAAACGAAGCTTACTGAAATGGAGGACACGTTGGCTGGATTGAAGAGTGAGGGACCCGTAATTGAGTCACAGGGTGAGGCTTCATTAGATGCCCACACAGAGCGGGAGAAATTGGGATAGATTGGATTGCCTGATCCGCTGTGAATGTCGCCAGTTACTACACCGGAAGGGGGATAAGTCAATAAGACTATTGGCATGGTTGCTGTAGCTGCAACCCCTCCCCCCAATAATATTTATGTTCTGGCATACAGAAGGGCTTCTAGCCTCCACGCAGATTGGTATCAGTTCCCTTCTGCGTACTCATTTGGCTGTTGTGTATAAAGAAGGCCCATGGGTTGACCCGGCTGAGATAGAGAGGTGTCTGGACAGTTTGACGCTGGGGGGAGGGGGCACTCCAACTAGAGGATTTGCAGGAAGCAGTGCAGAATATGGTGCTTTGCAAGTCCCCGGGCCCTGATGGTCTTTCCTTGGAGTACTTCCAGACCTTGGTGGACTCCTTGCTCCCTCGTTAACTAGAGACCCTACTGGAGGCTAAGCGGTGAGGATTCTGCCATTATCGATGCGGGAAGCCCAGTTTGTTATGCTTCCTAAGCTGTAGAAGGACCCTCATGAACCTGGTTCTTAGCTGCCACTATCCATGCTAGGCGTGGACGCCAACATATTAGCTACGGTACTGGTGATGCGTTTGGGTAGGGTAGTGACGCACTTGGTCCATTAAGACCGGTAGGGGTTTATGCCCAGCAGGGGAACACATAAGAACTTGCAATTGCTCTCTCATGTGCTGAATCCAATGGCAGATAAGGATATGCGGGCGGCAGCGGTTGCTTTAAACATTGACCCTACGTCTGCACTACCAGTGGGAGGTTGTGAGGAGAATGGGCCTAGGTCAGGAGTTCCCTTTGAGTTTGCCATCACTCTTGCCAACCAAGGTCCCGTGTTCGTTGTGGCGGTGTGCTCGCTGAAAGTATTTTTATAGAGTCGGGTACGAGGCAAGGTTGCCCGTTCTCTCCGCTCCTCTTCGCTCTGGCAGTGGAACCTTTAGCGATCCGTCTGCTGTGAGATATGGCCTGATGAAGCATATCTGTGAGTGGCCGCACTCATGTCATCTACCTATATGCAGAGTGACGCCGCAATACTATATGTCTGTCACCCGGAGAAGGCAGAACCTGCACTCTTAGAAATATTGACTGTGTTTGGTGCTGTATCGGGCTGCATGTTAATCACCAGAAATTGATTATATTCCTGCTGGCAGCCTAATTTGGGAAGGAGATTGTGGCCCTTCCCGCTACAGAGGTTTGTTAGAAGTGCAATAATTTTCGCTACTTGGGCATGCAGATTTCCCAAACTGCAAAGGTCCAATATATCTTGAGCATGGGAGTGGTCATCTCTGGCTTGGATGCATCTATCCGCTTCTAAAAATGTCTTCCCCTTTCTGTTATGGGTCGAATGGCCCTGGCCAAAATGGCCTGCTTCCCCGCTGCCACTATGCTCTCCAGAACTCCTTCTGCCCCATTCCCAGGGCTACCTTTGCCACCCTAAATAGCCTCCAAGTCTTATTGGTGTGGGCCGGGAGGCGCAGCAGAGTGTAATTAGAGGCCCTGAAATTAGCTCTGGAATTAGGGGGCCTGGGTCTTACAGACCTTGGCCTTTATTACCTTGCAGGATTATTGCAGTACGCGACACAGTGGTGCCTTAAGGGTCCTAACAAAGAGAAGGTGTTGTTGGCAGATTGGGGCATGGGGGTAGAGCTCCAGAGATACCTTATGATGGGTTAATAGACCCCTCCTGATTGCCTGCTCATGGTTCATCAGGACGCAGAGGCCTGGGAACGGGCGGTCACCCGTGTCCTGCGTAGAGCCCCATGCGCATGATTGATCCCCCTCTGCTGGCTCCACAGCTTCTGTCACATACAAACAGTGATGGGCCTTGCAAGATGGTTTGAAGGGGGATGTGCAGCTGCAGGTGACTTATACATATGCACAAAGGTACCCCCAGTTTCTTTGAGGCCTAAGAGGAGGGGGAAGGGAAATAAATACAAAGAGAACAACCTCTTATCAAGCCTGTCTGATTTCTCAAATGGTAATGACTCTAATCAAAATAGAGAGGTTGTTCTCTTTGCTGCAGGTGACCTTTACCTCAACGGGACTTTCCTATCCTTTGCGGATGCGAGGGATTACTATCAGGTCCCAGGGTGTAATTATTTGCAGTATGCAAAAATATTGCACACAGCACGCAAGATATGGACGACCTTCCCGGAGGAGCCCATGCAGTCATATACTCTGGTGCGAAAACTTGAACCACGCTCCTTCAGGGGACTCATCACCGGCTTGTATTATCCCTGGAAAGTTGATCGTAGGATTGATGTGTCAAAGATCCAGTGTAGATGGCTAACAGACCTGACATCGCCCCTTAGCGAGGGGGAGTGGCAACAAGCATTTGCACAGGTCAGGGAGGTGGCCAGCAGTGCTCACTTTAAACTTACACAACTTTATTACTTGCATCACAATACTTGACCCTTCACAGACTATGTAGATTTAATGCAGCACACTAATCGATATGCCCCTGCTGCGGCATGGAGCCCGCGACATTCATACACATGACTTGGGATTGTACTCGACGCTGGAAATACTGGTCAGAGGTCTTAAGCTTATTGCGGGAGATCACAGGAATTCCTGTTGAGGCATCGATTAAGCATTGTCTCCTGGGGGTTCTTCCGGGCCCCAGACCAGGGACCCCTTATGCAATACAGATTTGCCCTATTGGGACTCGTGCTTGCCAAATGCTGTATTACTATACATTGGACACACCCTGCGCCTCCCCAGCTTAATAAATGAAGTACTGATGTGTGTGAATGGGGCGTGGCTGTGGAGGGTCGCCTGTGCTTGATTCATACTGATGAGAATGCAGAGCGTGATTTGGAGGCTTGGAGGGGGGACATGTTGGAGAAGCTGCTGATGGTTGAATGGGCGGAAGTAGCGTGGCGAACTCCACTTTTCCTACGTGGACACAGGAGACTGGTCCATTAAATAATTAAGGGACACTGCGTGAGGGAGGTAAATGTGGAGCGTGTATTGAAAAATGTGATCCATGCATCACAGACTGCGCTGAGACAAGACACAAGTCTAG
The DNA here is from genome assembly GCF_964263255.1 of Lissotriton vulgaris. NCBI lineage: Eukaryota > Metazoa > Chordata > Amphibia > Caudata > Salamandridae > Lissotriton > Lissotriton vulgaris. The sequence goes on from NC_141694.1 coordinate 1,469,181,273, forward strand.
TTGACCTAAATGAGACGGAGACATGCTCACCTGCGAGACTATTAATGAATATTAGATAAATGAAGCACCTATGTTGGCAGATAGACACCAATCCAACCTGATGTCCCCATGTTGCTTTCCTGTTGCCCTATAACTGAGTGAGATGAGGGTCTGCCTTAGGAAGCAGGGAAGATATACTCCTGTATGTATCTAAGCACACCTATGAGTCAAGATTCTGTAGGGTACATCGCCTGACTACCTATCGCTGCCATGATTTTTGGGTTTTTGTTTGTTTTGTTTATGGTTGTGCATTTCTTAGAAACTGTACTGCACATTCGGCACGAAGATATGTGATTTAAGATGTTAAGCACTCAGATATTTGGGATACATTTTTGTCATCTTTCTCGTGCTTCATGATTACGTGAGACAACATGTATTTTGATAATTTGTGCAATTCTGGAATAAAAACAAGTTAAAAGAAAACAACTTTATAAAATTGTCAATTCAAAAATCTGAATCTAAAGACAGTTTAGGAGTTATGTTGTGTGATCAGGTGTTGACTAAGTAGTCCAACAAATGTAAAGTCATAGACCCCTGCTGATCCACCAATGTAGAAAGCTGGCTCTGTATATACTTTACCAAAGTAAGGTATAGTGTGCACACAGTCCAGTGGAAACCCAGAGGTTTACAGAGGCTTAATTAGATAATACCAAAACACTGTATTTGTGGTTGTGTGGTTGAGAAGTTAGACTTATCAGAGGGTAGTGTGAATGCATTTATTGTACATACTCATACAAGACAGGAGCACACACTCAATAACTAACTCCAGACCAATGTTTTGCAAAAATATTACTTTAGTTACTTTTATTACAGGAACCAAGTCGAACTCAGTTACAGGGAAATAGTCTTTTCTGGGAGATAATACTTTCAACATACAGTAGGGGACTTGAAAAAGATAGACAGTTGTATGCAACATATAGAATGCAATGCAATCCTAGGGAAGGAAAACAGTGTTCTGCATCAGCAGGTAAGTACACAACTTACTTTTCCAGTCTTTGGGGGTTTAGACCGACACTGGGCAAAGGTCAGTTTAAGATAGGTACTGCACCACCAGCGGCACTGAGGCGACCGGGTGCATAGTTCATCGAGCTCAAGGTTTGTCAATGGAGACTGGGGTTACCCAAAGAGGTGTGGGTTTCAGTATCTACTCTTCAGCAGTCAATACCGGCAATGATATTTGCTCTTGCGGTCAGCAAAGAGCAATGGAGGTGAATGGGATTCAGTAGACCGCCTGCTCCAGTACCGTCCCGGTCGTCGTCAGCGGGACACTGTAGATCAAAGGGAGGCACCACCAGGCCAGCAGTCGCAGTCGTGGGGATGGGGATGGGGATGCGGAGAGAATGGAGGAGTTCCACTGATTTTGGGTGGTCTCAAAGATGTCACCGTCAAGCAGGCGGGACAGTAGGAGGCCGACAGGGCCACTTGAAGGAGGGTACAGGCGGGGAACAGGACTGTGAACAGCTTGTGTTCTTTGAGCTGAGAGTGTTCCTCGGGGTCATTGAGGTCGTCCAGCTGTGGTCCTTTCTTCTAGCAAACATAGTCGCATTGACACAAGTGTCGTTCCTCTTACGCGGAGGTCTTGGGGTTCTTTTGCCATAGTGAGTTGTCAACACAAGTGCTGGTCCTCAGCTACTGAGTTTCTTGGAGAATGGTTGAAGGCTGGAAGGTCTCCCGGGTTTCTTGGAGGCCTTGCTTTGTTTCTGGAAGGACATCAGGTCCAGTTGTTGAACCGGCTACAGGTGGCGGGTTTTTGCCGAATTCGGTTAGCAGCGGTTCAGTTCCTGGTCCAGCAGCATTCTTCTTCCGTCTTCTTCTTTGGCTCATCGAATCTGAGGAACAAGGTATGGTGGAGCCCTTAAATACCAAATTTAAGAATATTACTGAGGTCGGGGGCAGTAACCAATACCTATGGTATCCTAGTGTGGTGACACTCTTGGGGTGCCCCCTCACTTTGGGGAGAGGGGCATATCCTCTTTTCTACTGGATCTAACTCTCCAATTCAAGATGGAGAATTTCTAAGAGAAGGGTTCATCCCAGCTCCTGGCGACCCCAGGGGTGTGCCAGGCTAAGGTGGTCACTCCTACTCTGTTTACTAATTTTCCCTCCTGTCCTGATGCCAAAAGTGGGGTTGGACATGAGACTGGCATTTCCACTAGTTGGAGTTGCCCAAATCAGCACATCACAAGGTGAGAGACTTTTAGGCTTACCGCCAAGTGTTTTGCTGAAGCGCGTCCACCTAGAGAAAGCTTTGTTTCTGACCTCAGAGAGAACATAGGCTTTCACCCCATGAGGTCAGAAACCTGTCTGGTGGTGGCTAGCTGGCGTGGACCAGTCAGCCAATACACTGGAAGATGGTTGTTAAATCCAGCACTGGCATTAGTGTGGGTTTATTATGCTGAGACTTTTTCACCAAACTTCCCAGCTTTCAGTAAAACCATCATGGAGCTATGGAGTTCGTAATGACAGACTCCAAGCTCATGTGCTTATTATGGCTTCACTGCATTTACAATGACTGTGAATGGCACGGACACTGTAGGGGCATATTGCTCTTGCAGCTATGCCCTCACCTTTGGGATGGTGCACCCTGTCTTAGGGCTGTGAGGCCTGCTAGAGGGGTGACTTACCTTTGCCATAGTCAGTGTTGGTGGGCATGGCACACAGGGAGTGTCATGTCGACTCTTCAGTTTGTTCTGCACCAAAAACACGCAGCCTGCAATGGCAGTGTGTGGGTGTTAAGGTGAGGGGTCTTTGAGGTCTGCAGCGTGTATTATGGCACCCTCAGAGGCCCTCTCTGGTCACCTGGCCGTTGGTACCAGTGGTACCTATTACAAGGGACTTACATGTGGCCCAGAGGTGTGCCATTTGCGGAAACAAAGATACAGTTTTGGGAAAGAACACAGGTGCCGGGCCCTGGTTAGCATGGTCCCATCATACACTCAGTCAAGTTAGCATCAGGTATCTGGCAAAATGTTAGGGGGTGACGATGCAAAAAGGGGCACTTTCCTACACAGCACATATTCATTTGTTTTTTGGAAAGGAGTGGTGCCAGAAGTCATGTTAACAAAGCAAATTGTAATTGTAAAAAGTACTCAGGAACAAAAGTCATGGCACTTCAATTTAACTGATTGACTAATCTTTATCTTCAACTAGGGATTATTTTTAAATATAGCAATGGAGCAGAAGAGTTGAATAGTATGTATTTTGTTAATCTAAAGGAGGCAAGGCAACCACATGCCTAACTGAAGCCTGCAATTAAATTAATTTACAGCTGAACTAAAAGTAAAGAAATCTTTTTAGGTGAAAGGAACAGTGGTTTATGTACATTGTTTGTTTATGTACATATTTATGCTCATATGTGAATAAATAACCGCTATTTGTAAATAAGCATTATTTAGTGAATTGACCTTGTAGTAACAACTGCAATTTGAATATTAAATTTTAATAGAATAACAACTGTAAGGAAATTGCTCTTTTTGCATGATCACCCCCCAGATTTTGGATTGATGGTGCTGTTTTTTTGACTCTGAGGGTGCACTGAAGCTTACTAAACAGATCCCTGTGCCAGTGCTCTGACCCTAAAAAGGAATATGTCTGTTTGGCTCATCCACAATTGACATAAGTTAACTTATAAGTTCATAGTACATGGTACCAAGGGTACCCAGGGCCTGTAAGTTAAAGTGTCTCTCGTGGACAGCGCACTTACTGTGCCACAACAAGTGTGATAAAGCAAAGTATAACTGCCAGTCCACCATTGCTAGCGCACAGAGCAGTTTTAAACTGTTAACTCAACTTTGCCATTTAAGGTTTTGGTAAAGTCCAAACTTTCCTTCTTTTAATACTTACACTTCATGCCGGGGCAGGCCTACTTTTGTTCTTGCAGACAGGTTGCGTCAAGGACAGAAAGGGGAAAGCTGTTGTCAAACCAGTTTTTCCATATCCAGAGAACCACCCATCTGGGGTGAGTTACGGTGCTCCACACACCTAGAGAAGGGTTCTGCCATCTTGGGAGTGGGCAGGTGTCAGGGGCTAGTGGTGTACAGAGTATGAGACCAGAGTAATGTTAGTCTACTCTTCACTTTTATTAAGGGTTCACACTATAGTTAAGGATGATTCTGTAAGTTCTTTCCTTCTCTGGGGGTGTTCGTAGGTCAGGGAGCTTCAGGGGTTGGTCCGATGTCCCGGTTCTTGTGGCCTCAGGGAAAAGAAAACAATCGGGTATTACTGTTTTGTTCACAGCTCTAACTGTTCGTGCTACCGTCACCAAAAGAAAGGGGGGGTGTCTTGGTGCAAGGGTCACCGCAGGACTTGTCCTACCTCCCGCCTCCCCGAACGTGCTACCTCCCTCCTCCCCACACACCCCACCAGAATGCCCCTTTTAGCAACAGTTGCCTTGGGCTGTGGCCCGCCTCTCGGACCACAGCAGCAGGTCCCGTGGCTTCTTCTCCCTTCAGCCCACCGGTATGGAAGCAGTGTCTGGAGCGTCGGTCTCTGATACTCTCAGTACGCTCTCCGCTCTTCGGTTCACCTCTGCTGTCACGCTCTCCTCTCTTCGATTCTCCTCCGCTGTCAGGTGCTCCGCAGCCGCCTCCGCTCTTACGCTCTCCTCTCTTCGGTTCTCCTCCGCTGCCAGGTGCTCCGCAGCCGCCTCCGCTCTTACGCTCTCCTCTCTTCGGTTCTCCTCCGCTGCCAGGTGCTCCGCAGCCGCCTCCGCTCTTACGCTCTCCTCTCTTCGGTTCTCCTCCACTGCCGCCAGCTGCTCCGCTACCTCCTCTCCGTCCTTGCACACCGTCCGTTCAATACCTTCTCCTTTTATCCTTCCTGCTTCCGCTGGCTGACGGGACTCCTCCCCTTCCGCCGCTCAACCACTAGACCGCGGCTGTAGTTGGTTCTGGATTCTTGGCAACCAGGAAGTGGGGTATAGTTCTTCCTCTTCGTCAGCGACGGAGTGCTCCAGCCGCTCCTCCTCCCCACACATCCTCCCCCTCAAGAACGGACGGGGTGGCCACTTGGGGTAAGGATGACGAGATAGGTAGTCTGCGCAGACCTGTTTGGAACCAGGAACATGCAGGGTCTGAAACGAAAAAGGTTGCAATGACAGGAACCATCGAAGTATACGTTGGTTGGTGTCTTTGTTTCCAGCCAGCCAAGTGAGGGGTGCATGATCAGTTAGTAAAGTGAATGAACGACCCAAAAGATAGTACTGCAGGGCCTCCACCGCCCACTTTATAGCCAGACACTCTTTTTCAACTGTGGAGTAATGTACTTCTCTAGGAAACAGTTTCCTGCTAATGAATAACACAGGTATCAGTTCGCCATTCTGATCAGGTTGTTGAAGAACCGCCCCTAGGCCGACTCCTGATGCATCTGTCTGTAACACGAAATGTTTCTGGAAGTTTGGACACCGTAGGACAGGTGTGGAGCATATTGCAGACTTAAGATTTTGGAAGCTGGTTTCGTGTCTTGGTTCCCATGCCCTGATATGTGTAGGCTGGTTGTTTGCTAGCAGGTCGGTAAGAGGTCCTGCGAGAGTGGAAAAGTGTGGAATGAATCGTCTATAATAGCCGATAAATCCTAGGAATGATCTAACATCCTTTTTCGTCTTGGGGCTAGGTATCGCTTTTATGGCTTCTACTTTGCTCATCTGTGGTTTTAGATGGCCACCCTGAATGGTATACCCCAAGTAATGAATGGAATCGGTGGCCAACAAGGATTTTTTTGGATTAATTTTCAGGCCGGCGTTCTGGATTGCTGTGAATACCTCAAAGAGATGATGTAAGTGTTCTTCCCAGGATGTACTAAATATGACGATGTCATCGAGATATGCGGCCGCATAATCTCGGTGGGGTTGAAGGAGGCGATCCATCAGCCTTTGAAATGTAGCGGGGGCACCATGGAGGCCAAAGGGCAATACACGGAAATGGTAGAGACCGGAGGGGGTTGAAAAGGCAGTTTTTTCTTTGGCCAGTGGGGATAAGGGTATCTGCCAATAGCCCTTTGTTAAATTGAGAGTAGTCATGTAAGTTGCAGCTTCTAACTTTTCTAGCAACTCATCGACCCTTGGCATTGGGTATGTATCGAACTTGGTGACATTGTTAACCTGCCTAAAGTCAATACAAAAACGCAGACTTCCTTTGGGCTTTGGCACTATCACAATGGGAGAGCACCAGTTGCTAGAGGAGGGTTCTATGATGTTGGCCTCTAGCATGGCAGAGACCTCCTTTTCTACTGCCTTCCTCCTAGCCTCGGGTATTCTATAGGGCTTCTGTTTGACAATGGTGTCGTTTAAGACGACGATATCATGTTGTACCATCAAAGTTAGTCCAGATGTGGAGGAAAAGAGACCAGGAAACTGTGCGAGGGTGGCCTCGAGTTGGGTTCTTTGGGTTGAGCTTATCACCTCTTCTATGGAGATTTTCTCCGGGGAGGAGATGGCAGTGGGGATCACAGGAATGCCCAGGGGTGTCTGTGTGGTTACCAGCAAAGAAGACTGACCCTTTCCTATCACTTCAGGGGGTTCTACCCATCTTTTTAGCAAATTCACATGGTATATTTGTTTTCCACCTGGATGTAAGGGTTGAAGTACACTATACGTGACAGGGGTTATCCGTTTCTCTATAGTGTATGGTCCTTGCCATTTGGACAGCAGTTTATTGTCGGACGAGGGAAGGAGTAGTAATACTTTGTCCCCTGGTTGGAAGGACCTTAACTGGCTATTGCGGTCATAAAGGTGTTTTTGGGACAATTGGGTGTCCTCCAAATGGTCATGGACCATACCCCATATATGAGTAATGGAATTTCTCAAATCGGCTGCATATTGGGGTAGGGGTTTGCCCTCCTCTTCTTCCTCCTCCCACTGTTCTGCTGCCATATCAAGCAAGGTTCGGGGTCTTCGGCCAAACAAAATCTCAAAGGGGGAAAACCCCGTAGACTTTTGTTCGTGAGTCCTTATGGCAAACAGTATAAGGGGTAATTGATGGTCCCAGTTCCTTCCGGTGTCTGAGATGACCTTTCGGAGCATGTTCTTTATGGTCTTGTTGTATCGCTCCACAAGGCCATCTGTCTGAGGATGATAGGCTGAAGTCCGTATCTGCCTAATGCCTAGGATCTCACATATGTGTGCCATTAAGCGGGACATAAAGGGGGTCCCTTGATCCGTGAGGATTTCCTCAGGGAAACCCACGCGGGAGAAGAGAGTAATCATAGCTCTGGCTATTACGGGAGTAGACACGGAAGACAATGGGAATGCTTCAGGATATCTACTGGCGTAATCAACAATCACCAGCAGATACTTATGACCTCTTGCTGAGGGAGTTAGGGGCCCAACAATATCCATACCCACCCGTTTGAATGGCACGTCAATAATGGGGAGAGGATATAAGGGAGCCTTTTTGATAGCAGCGGGATTGGAGTACTGGCACCGAGGGCATGCAGTACAATGCTTAGCCACATCTCTATAAACACCGGGCCAATAAAATTTGGTTAGTAGATACTAGAGAGTCTGTTCTTTGCCGTAATGTCCTCCCCAGTATAATTATGGGCGAGCTCCAACACATGGCTACGGAAGGACAGCGGTACCAGGAGCTAGGTTGTTACCGTGTCACCCTTTCTTGTGGCCCTATACAACAAACCTCATTGTACAAAAAAGTATGGTCCTACCTTGTTGTTGTCCTGTTCTTGTACTTGTTCCCAGGCATGCAACAAGGTATTGTCATCCATCTGGGCTGACCGGAAACTATGAGCAGGTCCAACCGTATCTGCAGGGGTCACAGAAAAAACAGGTGACCGTCCTTTCATCTGGGAAAACTCGTTTTTATCCTTTCTCTTTTCTTTCGACTTTTACGGTCCCTCCCTGCTATCCCTTCTACATCACTGTTTCCGAAAGGGGCCTCCCTCCACCAGTTTGTGGGATCTCTCTTGGCTTCGTCAAGGTAGTGATCGAACTTGGGGTGATCTGTTCCTATAATGACGGCCTCTGGCAGAGAGGGTATAACGCCCACTCGGCGCAATTGGGGGTCGTTGGATACCTCAAGCAAGACCTCCGCTACTGGATACCCTTTGGTTTTTCCATGAACACAAGTCACATATACAGTCTCGTCTTTTTGTAGCTGCTGGGGATGAACCAGAGCGGTGTCAACCACAGATACACGACAACCGGTATCCAGTAGGGCTTGTTGTTTTTTTCCGTTGAGGAGCACTTCTCTTTTATACTGACAAGGTCCCTTGCCTATGACGTATACGCGTCCTCTGGAATACCCTATCTCCATGGGTTCTGCTGGTTGGGCTCTATGGGGACAGTGTCGGGCTATATGTCCCCACTCAGAACATTGATAACACTGGGGTCCTTGTGGGCTTGCACCAGGTCCGGGGTTGGCCGGCCTGAATGGAACGCAGGGAAGGAGGGGGACTCTGGGTTCTGGTCTGCTTTGGGGTCTGGTGATTAGGGGTTGAGGGTTGGGAACGGGAACTTTACTAGGGCTCGTGCGGAATTCCGGTGATCTGTGATAAGCACAGGCTAAGTCCACCGCTACAGTGGGGTTAAGATTGGGATGTTGCCTAATCCAGGAGCGAATGGAAGGGGGTAAGGCATCCAGGAATTGTTCTAAGAAGACCTTTGCCATCAGATCTTCTACGGTTGTGTTAAGGGGAGTCAGCCACCGTATGCCTAAATCTTGAATCCGATAGTACAGGGCCCTGGGATTATCTCCTGGGTTCCACCTTTCCTTCCTGAATTTAGCCCTGTAGTACTCCTGGTCGCAACCGAGTCTCTCAAGGATAGCTTTTTTTACGTCCTCGTATGATGTCCTGCCTGCTGGATTCGCAGCTTGGTACGCCGCCTGTAACTCGCCTGAAAGAAGGGGTGCTATACACTGGCTCCATCTTTCCCTGGGCCAGGACGCAGTTGTCGCTACTCGTTCAAAGTTTGTAAAAAAATAGTCCGGATCCTCACCGTCCTTGAATTTTTGTAACACAGAACTGGGCACATTGGGATGGATACGAGCAGTGGCTATAGCATCCGTAAGGCGCAGGATAGCCGTATCCTGTACCTGTTGGTTGGTAGTAAGAAGGGTGGCCTGCTCTTTTAACGCTTCTTGAAGGGTATCCCTTTCTGTTTTGGCTGTTTGAAGCTGCTGTTCAAACACCAGCTGAAGGTGTCTCTGTCCCTCTGCTAATTGAGTGATGATGTTTTCCACTGGGATAGGCACGGGCTGTGTCATGGGGTCACTTGTATATCCTACTTCTGACACCAATTTGTCAGGGGCTAGTGGTGTACAGAGTATGAGACCAGAGTAATGTTAGTCTACTGTTCACTTTTATTAAGGGTTCACACTATAGTTAAGGATGATTCTGTAAGTTCTTTCCTTCTCTGGGGGTGTTCGTAGGTCAGGGAGCTTCAGGGGTTGGTCCGATGTCCCGGTTCTTGTGGCCTTAGGGAAAAGAAAACAATCGGGTATTACTGTTTTGTTCACAGCTCTAACTGTTCGTGCTACCGTCACCAAAAGAAAGGGGGGTGTCTTGGTGCAAGGGTCACCGCAGGACTTGTCCTACCTCCCGCCTCCCCGAACGTGCTACCTCTCTCCTCCCCACACACCCCACCAGAATGCCCCTTTTAGCAACACTTGCCTTGGGCTGTGGCCCACCTCTCGGACCACAGCAGCAGGACCCGTGGCTTCTTCTCCCTTCAGCCCACCAGGTATGGAAGCAGTGTCTGGAGCGTCGGTCTCTGATACTCTCAGTACGCTCTCCGCTCTTCGGTTCACCTCTGCTGTAACGCTCTCCTCTCTTCGATTCTCCTCCGCTGTCAGGTGCTCCGCAGCCGCCTCCGCTCTTACGCTCTCCTCTCATCGGTTCTCCTCCGCTGCCAGGTGCTCCGCAGCCGCCTCCTCTCTTACGTTCTCCTCTCTTTGGTTCTCCTCCGCTGCCAGGTGCTCCGCAGCCGCCTCCGCTCTTACGCTCTCCTCTCTTCGGTTCTCCTCCGCTGCCGCCAGGTGCTCCGCTACCTCCTCTCCGTCCTTGCACACCGTCCGTTCAATACCTTCTCCTTTTATCCTTTCTGCTTCCGCTGGCTGACGGGACTCCTCCCCCTTCCGCCGCTCAACCACTAGACCGCGGCTGTAGTCTTCCTGGTTCTGGATTCTTGGCAACCAGGAAGTGGGGTATAGTTCTTCCTCTTCGTCAGCGACGGAGTGCTCCAGCCGGTCCTCCTCCCCACAGCAGGATACTGCATTCTGGGATATGTAGATGCCACACTTAAGTGGAAGTCATCACTAGGCAGGAGGGCACCCAGTGGCCCAATAGCAAGTCATCCCTACAACCCCTGAGGCACTAACTAGGCATAAAAGTGGCACTTCTGGCACCCAGACCTCAGATCTTGTCTGTGTGGAAGAGGGGACCAAAGAAGGATTACCCTGCTGTTATTTGCATTTGTTAAAGAGAGGCTGCACCAAGACTGGACTGCACCTGCTGCTCCTGTGGCTAGCAAAGAGAGGACTGTGCCTGTGGTGCCTTGCTCGAGTGAAAGTCTTTTCCAAGCTTCAGGCAGAGGAAGTGACTTCAAGAGTCTGTTGGCTAACTTCCTGTTACAGCTACAAGGCCACAAAAGCTGAAGAATCCTACCTTGGCGAGTTAGTAGCCAAGAACTCCTGACCGCGAGCATGCAGCTTGGGAGACTGAGACTGACCCTCAAATGTTCAGCTAGTTGCCCAAGATGGAAATTACCACCAGTTAAAGGGAACCGCTGGTAACCGCAGTAACTGAAGACCAGTAGACTAGTGGCAACTGATTGTTATCTAGTCTTCAACTGGACTTCGAGTGACATGGATTCATGTGGCCAAAGTCACCATACTGTGTTTGTGGACAGCGGAGTGGCCCCAGTAAGACCCCTGTCACCAGATCAGTATTCTCAGCATCTTGCATCAGGACCTCTCCATTACAGTCTATGGTGATTCGCCCATAGAGCCTGGAGCTGGACTGGAAACTGCTGTGATAGCGAGGTAACTATTCAGCCAAGCCTCTTTGGCCTCTGTGTAGAGCTTAAGTTGAGCTTGTGATTTCCGTTGCTGGACACCGGGACTTAATTGTCTTCACCGGCTCTAGTGACAGTCCACCACATGGTGGCACTGTCTGTCTCATTTTGGATGAGCACAACTACAGTGTTTATTAACTCAATATACATTAAATATGAATAATAAGTGCTGCTCGTGCCATTCTTGTAGGTTTGGGTGGCCTGGAATAGTCTGAATTGTTACACTTGTTGGAGTGTAATGGTTAGCAGTTGAGTTGGCACTCTTATTGGCAGCACTAGAGGGGCAAGGGGTGGTGTAGGCCATAATGACCTTCGGAGAAGGGCCCTGAGATTATTTTTTTTACAAATTAAGCACTGCCTCTGTGACTCGCTCCCTGCTGGAGTTGTTCACCCAGAGTGTACCGGAGTCGTAGTTTACAGCTCTATAAAAGTTTTCTAAAGTTTAATTGTGAGCACGATCCAATAAAATGATTTATTGTGTTAATGGTAAATGCAGTGATTTATAGTTTCTTTAAAAATTCATATCCCTGTGGATTTTTGTTTTTGAGGTGACATTTTAAAGACAAAATGCAACCTCTTTTTATTAATTGTGTCAAATTTGTATTGAGTCCTGTGTCTATCTTTTTCAGCTGTTTTAGTACTTCTTAATGTTTTAACGTGTTCCTATGATAAAGCCTGACTGCTATGATCCACAGATACCCAAGGTTGTGCTAAGGTTTTTCAAACAAATCCGACTGGACCCAATAAAGGTTTTGAGTTTATTACAGGGTGAGTTCTCAAAGCCACACAATATAATAAACCGCTTTCCTCGCAGAGACATTTTAATAAATGCTTTTTTTTAACATAAGCTAATATATGTAAGCATTATTTAGTGCTAACTATTCATGTATGTATAATAAATAAGAATTATCACAAATGTATTTTAGTTACTAAATGTGAAATGTATATAGGCATTTACATGAGGTTAATATATAGTTATATGCAGGGCAGTAGCCAGAAAAAATAAATACCCGCCACTTGGACCCACATCCAGAATGGCGACGATTAAGACAATTTCTCCTTATAAGGGCCATCCTTTCATATTTCCTATCATTTCTGTTTTTGACTTCTCTCCACTAGCAGTCCATTTCTCTAATCTCCCCCTGTTTTTCTCTGCTCACACCTTTGTCTCTCTCCTCGTCTCTCACCCATCTCCCTGTTTCATTTTTGTCTCTTTTCACACCTCAAACTCATCTGCCCATTTGTCGCTTTCTCCCCCTCACACCCCTCCTTTTGTCCCTGCTTTCTTCCCTCTCACACTTCTGTTTCCCTTTTTCCCTCCCTCTTTTTCCTCCCTTCTGGAGAGTTGACATAACAACAATAAACTTCTTTAGGCGAGTGTAGAAGCCCTGATTTGGGCCATTTGTTTACAAATATGGACAAACAAAATGCCATTGATAAAGAAAAAAGAGATGACCTGGTTGTCAGCCCCCGGAGGATCCTACCTGGACCTCGGACACCAGCTATTTCTTTTCCCGACCGAACCTCCAGCCCCTGGACGCTTCCAAATTGTCGCGGGCAGCTAGCCGCAACACCTCTGTGAACTGCCTCCACACCGGCCCACCTTCAGCCCCTGGACGCTTAACCTTGCCGCCGGCTAATGGCTGCCAACCCTGCCCGTCTGTTGACACCATTCCTCCAACACTTCCTTGGACTTTGACCTTGGTACGATCTACAACACCTGGATGCTTATCGCACAATACCCCTGAAGTACTCCGTCTGGCAGTACATCATTACTACTGGGCCTCGCGCCCTTAAGAAGTGATCTAATCTTCCCGGTCTTCCCCCACATCAGCACCACCACAACGGTAACCTGGTCCTGAAGATGACCCTGACTTGCTACAGGTCGAAACACTGTTGACTTCCCAGCACAACTTTTGGTGCTATGCTCTGGTTGACAAAATGTTCAATCCTTTGTAACTCCTGGGAATAATTATTTCTGAACCTAAAGTACTTTAAAAATATTATCACTATTGTTCTCCCTGCGCCGCCCATCGCTGTGTCCCTTGTGCCGCCCACCTTGTGTGTCACGAGCACTTATGTGCACAAAGTGTTTTCGGGTTACACCCACATTCAGTGTAAACTGTGCTGATACTTATGTTTTGCTATGGTTGCGCTGAATACAAAGTGCCCCTGGCACATCCTTTAACCTTGGAGTCTCCCTGCTCTTTCTTTATGCAACTATATGTGCATGTTTATTTAACAGCCTATGTAAATGTCACCTGTTGAGACATTGTTCTTGTTACATTGGTAAATAAAAGCTATAAAACACACACAAAATTCATGTTGAGTATTTTTTTCTCCATAAGCGCCAAGAGTAATGTATAACCTGTCGCTGAAAAATTAGTTTTGACAGCTACAAACACCGTTCCAACACTTTCTACATTGAGCTATATTCATTTCTGGTGTGAAAAAGGCGATTGGCATCGTTTCTGTAGTCTGAAAAGGCTTATTTTCAAATTATTAATTATGTAACATACTTTTAGAGCTTAGAAAGAACATTTCTTGAGCCTAAAGGAAAGAGGCTGGAAGTATGTAGGCCAGTCTTCCCACATGAACAAAACAATCCAGCAGATGCACACCCTTAAAGGAGAAGAGGGAGAGAAAGGCAGCTAAACACAGCTTATGTCAAACAGTGGAGCTGAAACCATTTTCAGAGTGAGAGTGCTGCCATCAGTGTTACGTCACTGAACTCATGCGGATTGTGAAAAATCCAAGCATCACAAAGGCCAAGTGTGTAAATGAGCCACGTTTATTCAGCAGGAGAGTGGTAATGGTGTAGTATGTGGCTGGTGATGTCTTTTAAACCACGCTGTCACAAATATATTACTAAAGCATGGTGTGGTCTCATTTACAGACAGCACATTGGACACTGAAATGGCCACTTAATTTGTGCAGGCATATTTTACTGATAAGCCATGATCTAACGAGAATGTGTGGAAATTGTATTTCAGCAAATATTTGTCATTTGCGAAACACTAAGTAAGGTGACTTGATTTATTTAAATCCTATTAAAATCGTAGTTTTCAACACACTTCAGTATTACAAAAAAGCGCTTATTTTGTGCTTTCATGAAAGTTGATGCATTTTGAAATAGTTAAGCAGTTCATTTATAGGTATTTAAATTGTGCTGTGTGCTTGAAAAAAAAAATCCATCCTACAGCCAGGAAAGGCACCAGCAAGATTGTCACATGAATAGAAATTGTCAGAAGACATAGCCTGACATTTGACCTCTGTCTCTGAATGCACAGCAACTATGACAAGTTAAAACTAACATTTAAAGACATCTTGATTGCTCATTCACCTTTGGAATGCCTACCCAGGCCTCCACTTCCAGTGCCTATGCTGTCAAAACAGAACAACGACATTGCCCCTGCAGACTATGTGCGTGTCTGTCTCGCTGACTCTCCTGGGAGATGATGGCGCCCTTGGAGGCCCTCCGGAGGTTGTAGTTCTACATAAGCAGGCTTCCAAGAGGAACAGGCCTATGGACTTCAACCAGTGCTTAATTTGAGCCGGTGGTTTCCGGTGCTCAGCACCGGCACTTAATCATCCACTCCAACTCTTTTCGTGAGCACTAGTTAAGGACACATTAATGAACGGGGAGATTAAGTGATTTGCCCATAATCAAAATGTTGAGACAACGCCGAGACCCGAACCTGGTTCCCCAGCTTCGAAGTCGGGAGCTCTGGCCATTGCGCCACATCCTCTCCCCACTTTCATGATTAGTAGTTGGTTCTGTTTTAGGTGGCGCAAACAGGAGAAATGGGCTGGTGCAAGCTGCCTCCGGCGAGAGCCCCGGCACAAATACATTTTTACAAATTAACCATTGACTAGAACCCCCATAAAGCGCAACCATTGTTACAAGCTAACCCAGCAGGTGCTCTCTGCCATAGTGACAAGCTCCCCTCAGTGTGCCTCAAGGTGCTCTGCGGGCCCAGGAGCTTTCTCTCCTCCCTCCGCTCCTGCTGCTGGAGCGTGGGTTCATGACGCTACTAGTTATAAGTATATGTGCTATGTTCCCATTGTGAAAATCCTAGGAGAAATTTGGGAATGGGCAGAGTAGAGGCATTTTAATAGGAGGTAGATTATTATTGGGGTTTTTGTTGTTATTTTGATCTTTTTCTTTTGTGTACAGAGAAGGCAACCCCATAACCCTGAGTACACATACATGCAAAAAAGTTCCGATTTATGTAGACTTGGGAAACAATAGAATGAGACAACCCCGTAAATTCAGGAGACCTTGTTAGTGGCTAAAAACGGGTTGCTCTACACAATCACAAAGTGATATGCAAATTTCCTTCTACTTTATGTAAAACGAAAAAAGTAAGAAATTGAATTAGCCAATGCTGCATATTATTACTTATAAACAGGGCTGTAAGGTTTGCCATTAGTGCAGCTGTTGAACTTAACGTTGACTGAACCCAGTGCTATAGAAATGATCTTGCTTTTGAGGGTAACATTTTGATCGGTAGTTCGGGTCTTTCCAACCCTAATTGCTAGTTTATAATCTAATTACCGGAAGTGAACATGCTCATGAAAAACATCTGTATTGGAAGGTTTCACAATGGTTCCCATCCACTAGCAGTGCATTAATGTGCACAGTTGTTTTTCGCTTTTCAGCTGATGACTGCTGCTGCTCAAATAAGCTGATTTTATGTTTACTAACTGTTATCATGTTTTGTGTTTCAGGGAGAGATTGGAGCTGTGTCGTCAATGGACTTTACTTATTGCAGCTGGTCTAAGGGAAAATATGCTATAGACCAGTTTTCACTGCCTCCTCTTCCACCCACACACAGTGACAGCAGCAGCAGTCAGGACCCTGCTGCAACTGCCACCTAAATATGATCAATCTGGCTTTACAGGGCTTCAAAGTGTTAAGAAAGGTGGCATAATTTGACCGCTATAAGGGGGCATGCGTCCTGTAAAATTGAAAGAATATGCACATTTTTAAAAGCCCTATTTCGTAATTTTAATGCCTTTCCAAAAATAAAAAATAAACATTGGCTGAGGGTGAGTTCTTTTTTTGTATTGATTATTGACTTGTCTGCATGCTAAGCTTTTTTTTAGCTCTGTGAAAAGAATCAGCAGCCCTGCCAGGCATTGCCAAGGCTGCTGAAAAGCAATGGGGGCAGCTTGGGAGTATTTAAAACTGAAACTTGTGGTTGGTGTTCTCCTTCCTGCGTTGCCTTGTGACCCAGCAGCCTTCCTCCTCACTGCGAGAAAGGTTCTGTGTGTAAATTGTTCTTACCCTACTTCGGGATCCCTTGTTTTATCTTTTGACCCTGAAATTACTGCTTTGGGACTATTTGTATGTGGAACTATACTTCCTTAGAGCAGCAATACTCATGTATATGACAGGTGCGTTAGTATTGTCTACAAGACCATGAATCACACACAGCCATTTATCAAAATATTCGCCAATATTTTTCACTATAAAACATCCACAAATTCTGTTGTTACGAAATACACACAAGGTACGCATGATATTGTGTTTAATTATGTACGACTCTACCACTATCGCGAATATGAGATTCTAAATCTGGCTATTCGCTGAAATGATGTTGCAACAGGCGGAACAAAGCTGTATTTCACTGTTGCCATGCCATGAAAGCGTTCCAGGCTGCCCTGACAGGACTGTCTCAAAGCCTGACCATGCAGCGCTGGCTCTCTGCTAGGAAGGACGGGAGAAAGCAAAGTCCCGGGAGGGGTGGGGCACAGGGTGGCAGTGGTGGGTGGGAGGACAGGATTTTTAGGTCTCGCCTGTCGATGCGCATGCGCATCGAGCAAGCGAGACTATGGGGGCTTATCCACTCTTTATCCACTGCAAGGAATCGTGGCGATTCCTTGCAGTGCCCGTGACTTTTAAGCTCAATGCGCATGCGCATTGAGCTTAAAAGCGCGTGCACGTCCGTCTTGTTTTACCCGCTCCGCCCCCTCCCCTTCCTGCCGTGTCGCATTTCTCCTCCCCCCTCCCCTCTCTTCCCTCCGTCTTGTTTGTTTATTTTACCCGCTCCGCCCCCTCCCCTTCCCGCCGTGTCGCATTTCTCCTCCCCCCTCCCCTCTCTTCCCTCCGTCTTGTTTGTTTATTTTACCCGCTCCGCCCCCTCCCCTGCCCGCCGTGTCGCATTTTTTTTTAAATCCCCACTTCCCCCCTGACGTCACAAACAATAACTTTGCAGTCTTTTTGCAGGGCCATCCTCACCTGAAACGTTCCTTTCTCCAACTTTTTTGACAGTTACATGACGCATCGCTGTGAGCTATTCCTGCAGAAGCACCCACGCTTCATCCTCTCCCTCAGCCATTCCCCAATTATTCGTTATAAGGATCCTAGGAGCTAGCTCTCGCTCCAGTTAACAGTGTGGCATCAGCAGGAATACAACACCTCGTGTATATCCGCACTTGCCACATTAGAACATCTAAAAGAGATTACAAAAGACTTTCAGGTAGGCACAGCACTGGACTTGCTCCAATAAACATGTTTTACGGAGTGAAAAGCAAACCTGCAGATAGATTTTCTTGCATTACCCCCTGGCGGCTGATCGCGGTTAAGCACAGACTAGACCGATGTTTGTCGGAACATCAAATAACCAGTCCCTGCTGTTGCTGACAGTGTATTTTGGTTTATTAAATCCCGTGAACGTTGAGCACTGCGGGGAATACACTTCACATTATGCAGTACCAGTGTCACGTTCCTCAGCGTTTCTTGCTACACAGCTCCTTCTGTTGCACCTACTTTCTGCCCTGGCCCCTCACCCTCTCCTTGAGGTGAGCTCGGCATCACCCTCGCTCATAGCCTCGAATCCATCACCCTGCTTCCAGTATGCACACCCCGAGCACGTGCTCGAAACACATTCCCATTCTGTCCATTCCTATGCATCATTCATTTATCACGCAGACACCTCTCAGATCCGTTTCAAAGCCAAACTGCAACTTTCTTGCACTCTCACTCCTCCTCACTCACCCTCAACCCCTCACTCACCCTCACTCACCCTCAACCCCTCACCCTCAACATCAACCCCTCACCCTCACTCACCCTCACCCTCACTCACCCTCACCCTCACTCACCCTCACTCACACTCACCCTCACTCACCCTCACTCACCCTCACCCTCACTCACCCTCACTCACCCTCACCCTCACTCACCCTCACCCTCACTCACCCTCACCCTCACTCACCCTCACTCTCACCCTCACTCACCCTCACTCACCCTCACTCTCACTCACCCGCAACCCCTCACCCTCACTCACCCTCAACCCCTCACTCACCCTCACTCACCCTCACCCACCCTCACCCTCACTCACCCTCACTCACCCTCAACCCCTCACCCTCACACAGTGCAATAGGTCTCGGAGCATTTGAGTTAGAGCTTTTAGAAATGTTTATGGCTTTTTTTTTTAATTCTTTAGCATTGGCTACAGGAAACAAAAATGCTAAAGATTTACAAAAAAACCCATAAACAATTCTAAAAGCACTAACTCTAATGCTGCGAGACCTATTGCATTTCCAATGCTTGTTTTTTTTTTACATTTCCGCTAGGAAGACTCCCTTATTTTTCCTCTATCTCACCATAGCAGTTGACAGGAGGAGTAGATGATTTTGGGAGCCATACATAACATAACATTATAAATATGTAAAAAGTGGATAACAGGGATGTTTTCACCTTGGGATTCTGAGTGAGAACATAGACAGTTCGAGCTTCGCTCTTGTCTATTTGATGTCAGCCAGAACCCCTCAAAGTAAGACATCCCCATATTCACTGTTACTCATCTATAATTCTCTATATTTTGGCTAACTGATAATGAGTAACTGTTGTAAGTGTGACTTGAATGTGATAGATTGTTTTGCTATGTGACTGTGGTGCCTTACAATGGAGTACCTAGATAAATCAATGCTCTCATAAGGAATCTGCATCACCCATGATATTTAGACATAATGAAATAATGAATC
The DNA here is from genome assembly GCF_964263255.1 of Lissotriton vulgaris. Classification (NCBI taxonomy): domain Eukaryota; kingdom Metazoa; phylum Chordata; class Amphibia; order Caudata; family Salamandridae; genus Lissotriton; species Lissotriton vulgaris. Next base: position 1,469,200,324 of record NC_141694.1, read on the forward strand.
GAAATGCTTGAGATGCTGAATCTGTCGAACCACGCCAGGATGCGGCCATCACTTTTACCTCCCCGGTGTCACTGTAGAGAAGAAACCATCAGTATACAAATCTGTCTTTGCACTAATACGAGAAGTGACGTGCAGATCAAACTACAAGACATACCTGCTGCCAACAGAAAAATAAACTAACTGTAGCTATGTTTTGGCATCGTTGAGCTTCATTAAGGGGGTGAACCTTCCGTCCTGTGGCATTCTGAGCTTGGGCTACACATCTCGACATACCTCTGGAAGTAATGAATGAGATGCTTGAGCCCATCAGGACAACCAGTAATTCCTCCGTCTGCATTGCATCCCCTCCTTGTTTTGCTCATCTGTGCCCGAGGCTGGCTTTTGCACTGGTGGCAACTGATGTGACAATATTGTATGGTGCTTCCGACCCCCATGAGCTCCTCTTCGGATTCCCTCACTATCACCCAGCAAAAGAGCCCCTCATCTCTCCAAAGTCCTTCTGTCACATACATTTAATTTGTTGTAAAGGCTGGCTTTACTAATCCATACAGAATACAGTTCTGTTCTTTGCAGTAGGAATATTAACCCTCTGCGCTACTTTATGGCAAGTCAAAAGTACCACCAGACAAACCTCCTACCTCTCTGGCAGGAACATTAATCACAAGAGTTATCTTGACATTTTTACTGCAGCCTGGAAGCTGGACGCACAAACAACTCTGCAGCAGGTGTTTTTAAATCGTTAGCTATTGCTAACACAGCGTACCCTCTGAGGTCAGCGCCCAGTGTGGTAGCATTGCCCTAAACCCAGCCCTATCTATGCCAGTGCACAGTAAGACCGTACATATGCAAATTAATCTTGTCCCCACGCGAAAGGAACAGTCCATCCTGAAGTATAAGGCCAAGCGTCTTCTGAATGGGAACACAATTAACTAGAGACATGTTTCAAAATGAGATATTCCAGGGTGTGACTACGGCGCCGGTAAAGATGGCCGCCTGACCGAGTTGCTCCACCGCACTGGATCCTGTTTAGGCTCTGCAGGCGCGCTCTCCGCTTCAACAGACTCCCGAAATCACCGCATTCTACTTCGGAACATGTCAGGATTCTGGTGAGGTGTGTCACAGGAATGAGCGCGCTGCTCTTCTCTTCTTTTTCTTCGCGGTCACGTTCACCGCCGCACGTCCGCCATTTTAGACAAACTGCTGACTACCGCGGTTTCACACAGATGGAATCGTTTTGTCCACCATAAGCGTGGAAGGGTATGCTCAGACATGAGTCCCTTGCTCACTGCACCATCAGGATTCAAGCAAGCCGGGCCGAAGACGGCTGTAATGCCAGAAACCGGTCCCCGGAAGCTTGTTTCCTTTCCAGTAAAATAATTGGCTTGGTAGTTTGGTCTGCCCTGTTCCCATGATGCACTGGGCCAGGGACAGACTAATTTGCATGTAGCCAGGTTCTGAGCTGGGATGGTGCAGTGAGCTAAAAAACGGTGATGGATCTAGCCCGGATCTGTTGACTGGGTAGGAGTGTTCTGCTTAATTCAGATACTCTGTCCATCACCACCCCCTTTTCTGAATCCTTCACACAGATGGAAGCATAATGCCCTTGACTTTCTCCTTCATTAAACCTACATATTCAGTTCTTCTTCATGTACTGTATGCCATAAGAAGAGGAATATGTTGTTACTGGGACACAGTATATTTGGCACTGTCTCTGCTTATTAATTTACCTCATAATGGCCGCTATTTTTCAGGAAAAAGCGGAATTTCGTATACTGCGACATCTTCTCTGCACATCTCCATATGGAATAAAAGCGGTCTCTGCTACATCCTAATGACAACATTCTTTTATCTGGAATGCTCCTCAACATAGTCCTCCTGACTGGATACCACTAACTTTAGTTTTGAACCTCTTTTTTATTACATGCTTTTAAATATTGTTTTTTTATTGAGCACTGCAAATCTTACACAGGTGTACACGATGAATCAGAAACATTTTGAAGACCTTGCATATTAGCAAGGCTGCCCAGATCTTGGTCACATGTTAAATTTAAGTGTACATACATCTTAGAGAAAATACAGCATAACTTGCAATATAAATGTACAGTCCATAAATCCTGACAGAGAACTACAATACTAATGAGTGGTATCTCGTGCAGTACCCATTACATTCCTCTCCCAAACTAACTCTCCCTAAACAATACCCCAACAAACAAGTAACTCAAGTGCCGCTATACAGACTGCACACTGCGCTGATGTTCCTGCGTCCAGTGCGCATCCGGTCTGAGAACCCCGGAAGGGGGCGTACCCCGACGAGGGAGAGGGGAGAGGGGGGGAAGAAGAAGGAGAGGGAAGAGAAACACAAAGAGGAGCAAGGAGAGTGGGAGACCCAAGGTGGGACAGGGACAAAGGAACAGGAATCAGAGGTATAAGGAAGCAGAAAGGAGGCCCCCAGGTAAAGCGTGGGTAAGCATGAATCCATCAGCTCCTATGAGACTGTACCACTGTCCCGCCTACTATGATGCAAACCCGTGGGCTCCACATCTTCCATGGCCTTGAATTGTTCCACTAGGTGTGCCCAGCCCAAGGAAATCGGCTGCTTACGCAGTCCCCTGTATTCTTCACGGTGCAAAGCCTCCCTTTCTGCAATCGCCCATCTGCCCACCTCTTCACGCCAATCGCCCACTTGCGGCGCCGTAGTAGACTTCCAGGGTCGTGTAATCAAACGTCTGAGCATAACGTCATGGGAGATCGTGTCGAAGGCCGCGGATAGGTCCAACAGCACCAGAATCATAGAATGCCCTTTATCCAGGGACATTATGATGTTATCAGCCACCGAAAGAAGGGCAGATTCAGTGTTACAGTTGGGCCTAAATCCGGAATGGAATGATCTAAACCTCCAGTTTGTTCAATGAACTTTGACAAATGGGTGTAAACATGCTTCTCCATTAGCTTGCTCAGGTAGGGAAGAAGAGAAATGGGCGGTAGATTCGACAATTCTGTCCAGGGGGTGTTGGAATTCTTGCGGATAGGTCTTACCTGGGCCGCTTTCCACTCTTGCGGTACCAGACCCTCAGTGAGGAAAAGATTGACAAGAGATTGGATCGTGAGACCAAGCGGCTTGACCAGGGATGGAAACATTCTTGCAGGCATGTGGTCTGAGGGGGAGCCGGACTTAACCTGGCGAATCAATGCTTCAACCTCAATTAGGGTAATGGCTGGAAATTCAGTGTATATTGTAGGATTGGATATCTTTCAGATCTGTGATGACACGGGACTGCTCATTTGGATTCCCGTCTTAGTGATCTTATCATAAATCACCTCTATCTTGTGAGAGAAATACAAAAAGATGTCATCACATAGCTGTTGTGAAGACAGATCAACACTTTTACAAGTCTTAGGCTTAATAAAGGTTTGTAAGATCTGATACAATGTTTTAGATGAATTACCAGCCAGTGTTAGTTGAAGAGCTATATGAGTTTTCCGAGCGAGTTTAATATTTTTATGATAACTAGCCAGAGAGACATGATAAAAAATGTTATCCTCCTTAGCATGTGTACTTCTCCAGACCCTTTCTAGCTTTCTACACGCTTGCTTTTGCAAGCGCAGCTGATCGGTGAACCAAGCTTCCTGACGCTGGGTTGAACGTCTCATACAGGTTTTAATAGAGGCTATGAAATCAATAGCATTGGTAATTGCGGAGTTATATTTGGATAAGGCCTCCTTGATGTTATCCGATACTCTAAATTGAGGTTCTATAAACACCTTTTGGAAATTTTCCAGTGAAACCGTGTGCCACTGTCCCGGAAGCTGGTTTTTTGATTTTATCATATCATGCATAGAAAATTCTATGACCGAATGGTCCGACCAGATCACATGCTTGGGGGGGGTCACATACGACCTTAGACGAGTTGGAGAGTATCATATCCAGAGTATGGCTGGCTATGTGAGTTGGACCTTGTTATGCTGCACTAGCCCTGCAAGGGATAGGCCCGCCAAAAGAGTCTGAGCATCAGAGTTCTCTATAAGATCACTATGCACATTAAAATCACCCTGCAATAGGAAAATATTACCTGATTTAATATGCGAGGCCAACAGTTCAATTAATGAAATGGGAAAGTTTGTGATTGGACCAGGTGGACGGTACACCAACGCCCCGCCCCGTTTCTGCAAGCCCTAGTAGGAGGATCAATCCTGAAAACCATTACTTCCATACGGGCAGAACTGCATTGGTCTAGAATTGAGATGGTAATCCCACTTTTATAAATATTGGCAATACCACCTCCCATTCTAGGTCTATCCAGCCTAAGCATTTGATATCCTTCAGGAATGCCCAGCGTAATAGCCGGGACCAAATGAGGCTGAAGCCAAGTTTCAGTAAAGAAGCTCAGCTCAGGTTTAAATGTGGAATGAGATCCCATACCTCCGCTGAATGTTCTGTCTAGTATATTCTATACGCCTGACAGGATTGGATTTTATGGACCAACAGCCGGGGTCAATGGCCCCAGGCCCCGGCCGCGGACGGGCTTATCTTTGGTGCGTTGACGGCGCTCCCGCTGCGCATGCCCGCTGCACATCTGCAGATGCATGAGGGCTAAATAGCCCTTCTCTGCCTCTAACTAGAGCGCTAACCGCCCTCAGGCCAATACGGAAGTACCTGGCTCTCCCTGTTCCACCCTCCGCGCAACAGTACTGGCTACCACGTCGGACCGGGGCGGGCAGGAGCAGACACTGAGCCCAGGCTTCCTCGACAAGTAAGTGCCAAGCCCCCCCCCCTTTAAAATTCCCAGTGGGCACAATTTAATATTTAAAAAGATTCAGTAGCGTAAAACGCACATTAATTATTAAAATTCAGTGAGATAGACAGTGAATCCTGCCACCAGCTGCCGTACCGTAAAACGGATCGGGAGAGACACTGCCACCGTCCTCCCTACCGCAGCGCGGCCTGCCTAAAAAGCCCTTATATGTGTCCAACTAGAGCGCTAACCGCTCCCAAGCCATTGCGGAAGTACATGGCTCTCCCTGTCCCACCCTCCGCGCAACGGTACTGGCTACCGCGTCGGACCTGGGCGGGCCGGAGCATACACTGAGCCCAGGCTTCCTCGACAAGTAAGTGCCAACCCCCCCCTTTAAAATTCCCAATGGGCACAATTTAATATTTAAAAAGATTCAGTAGCGTAAATCGCACATTCATTATTAAACTTCAGTGAGATAGACAGTGAATCCTGCCACCAGCTGCCATACCGTAAAACAGATCCGGAGAGATACTGCCACCGGCCTCCCTACCACAGCGCGGCCGCAGATGCACTCCACCTAAATAGCCCTTCTCTGCCTCCAACTAGAGCGCTAACCGCTCCCAGGCCAATGCGGAAGTACCTGGCTCTCCCTGTCCCGCCCTCCGCGCAACGGTACTGGCTACTGCGTCGGACCGGGGCGGGCAGGAGCAGACACTGAGCCCAGGCTTCCTCGACAAGTAAGTGCCAAGCCCCCCTTTAAAATTCCCAGTGGGCACAATTTAATATTTAAAAAGATTAAGTAGCGTAAAATGCACATTAATTATTAAAATTCAGTGAGATAGACAGTGAATCCTGCCACCAGTTGCCTTACCGTAAAACGGATCGGGAGAGACACTGCCACTGTCCTCCCTACCGCCCTACCGCTAATCATGGTCTTTTTGACCTCATGCTTGCTCTAACTTTTCTTTTTTTTTACTAAAGGACAAGGGAACCCACCAATTCATCTTAACCAAACCCAACTGGAATAATCATCGAGAATGCGCTTCCCCTCAGCCCCATTGGGACTCTGAATAATTCCATTGTGAGGCTTTTAATTCAGGCAAGTAATGAATGTCCTGATGATGATCCATCATTATTAATTGGATCGAAACGCCGTCGACACAATATGTGGTTTAAACACTAGCGTAATATTATGTGCCAAAAAACCATGTGTTTCCCACATATGTGAAGCAAATGCACTGTAAATTTCCTTTTTGCTCCTTTTTAGGTCTCGGAACTGCGAACAGATTGCGAAGCAATCTGTCGTTCCGAGACTCTTTTGCAATCATTCTTGCTTTCAAGGAGTCAAGGGAGACAGGAGACAAGTGAGGTGCACGCGCAACCTTGGAACTGGGATCAGGTCGCGCGCGCTTCCTGCCTCCCATGGCTCCTTGGAAGCAGACTCACACGCACGCACACACATACAGACCCCCCCCGCTCGCCGCACATACACACACTCAACACGCACACATACAGAACATTTCACACAGAGACCCCCCCCCCTTCCCTTCCCCTTCCCCTTCCTACCTCGTCTCGGCGTGTCTATGCGCTCCATGGTGACGTCACCGGCTTGCCCCAGTCGCGTGCCGTCCCTGCCTCTCAGATTGCGTGCCAGTGCTCGCGCGCAGCCGCCGTTCACGGCTGCGCGCGCCCCCGGCAGCTAAGGTCGCCGGTACGTAGGGAGAAGCGGGTTGCTTTGCCAATTGTGCCGGTGCTTTCTGGTGCTTAGCACCGGCACTGCTCCACGGGGGCCCCGCGCTCCAGGGGCCCCCTTCACTTCATCATGAATTATCCCTGTCGTGAATTAAATGGTGCGCAGTGCGCACGGCATGCACGCCCCTGGGCCCCGGCCGGGCATCAGAGGCTCATCATTAATTAGGTGCGGGCCTCACAGGCTCGCTCTTCATTAATCAAATATGCGCAACTGCTGCGCACGCGCGCGGGCCCCAGCCGGGCCTCCGAGCCGTCTTTTTATTAATTACATAGTGCGCGTCATTTGGCATGAGCATTCAGCGCGCGCAATTTAAAGTGCGAGTGAGACGTGAGGTGTGGCATCCTAAGACCCAGCCACGCTCCAACGACAGAGAGAAGGACCTCCGTCACCGCCGGCCGGCGGCCATAATTTAAACTATTACTAGCCCCTGCCTTCTACTGCCTGCCCGCCGTGCCCGGCCCGCTCCCGCCTATGGCCTACCTCGGAAGCTGCAGTCCAGGCCCAGCCCTCAGGTCAGTACCTCACCTACTCAAATGTTTGAGGCAATTGTAGTTTCCATGCCCATTCAAATATTGGTATCCTTGCAGAGACTGCCAACAAGTGTCAGTACTGCCGCCGTCATATACAAAGTTATTGGGCCATTAAAAAAACAACGGGCCTGCTATACATTTCTGCCTATGTCTCCATTTAAATATGGCAGTGCTGCTGAGCGGTTCTGGTACTACCCGATTAATAGCGCACTCTCCTCCCAGTACTTGCCCCTGGAAGTGTTATGTATGTCCGTTTTGTTAACAACCACGGCGGCTCCTTTCACTTCCGACCGAGCAAGTAGTAAGGGGGGTGAAAAAGACTCGGAGCCCCGGCCCCCGTCCCAATCCTGTACCTTCCGTTCCTGTGTCGACTACCAGCTGTTCAACAAGGGCACGCGTGGATTTTTAGACAATTTTAGCGCGCACAGGCTGTTCACTGTATCACTGCATTCTCTTTTATGCCCTTATTGTGTCACCATTTTTACACAGACTGTGCATTTATCGGACTTGCCCATAAGCTGAACAGAAGTGTCTCAACATTAAAGCAATAATAATGTAGTTTTATATAGAGCTTCATACTGCGCTTAAGGAGCTGTCAACAACAAGTTTTGCTATTACTAATTGATTCAATTCACCTTCCTCTAAACAGTGAACACAAGCAACAAAATGAAAAAAAAATATTTGCGTTTCAATCTCAATTTGTAGTGTTATAATTAAATACAAAGCAATTAAAATTTGTGTTGTGAACTTGTGAGTGCAGAATAGTGAGTGCAGAGTAGTGAGTGCAGAGTAGTGAGTAGTGAGTGCAGAGTAGTGAGTAGTGAGTGCAGAGTAGTGAGTAGTGAGTGCAGAGTAGTGAGTGCAGAGTAGTGAGTAGTGAGTGCAGAGTAGTGATTACAGAGTAGTGAGTGCAGAGTAGTGAGTGCAGAGTAGTGAGTGCAGAGTAGTGAGTAGTGAGTGCAGAGTAGTGAGTGCAGAGTAGTGAGTAGTGAGTGCAGAGTAGTGAGTAGTGAGTGCAGAGTAGTGAGTAGTGAGTGCAGAGTAGTGAGTGCAGAGTAGTGAGTAGTGAGTGCAGAGTAGTGAGTGCAGAGTAGTGAGTGCAGAGTAGTGAGTGCAGAGTAGTGAGTAGTGAGTGCAGAGTAGTGAGTGCAGAGTAGTGAGTAGTGAGTGCAGAGTAGTGAGTGCAGAGTAGTGAGTAGTGAGTGCAGAGTAGTGAGTGCAGTGAGTAGTGAGTGCAGAGTAGCGAGTGCAGAGTAGTGGGTGCAGAGTAGTGAGTAGTGAGTGCAGAGTAGTGAGTAGTGAGTGCACAGTAGTGAGTAGTGAGTGCAGAGTAGTGAGTAGTGAGTGCAGAGTAGTGAGTGCAGAGTAGTGAGTGCAGAGTAGTGAGTAGTGAGTGCACAGTAGTGAGTGAGTGCACAGTAGTGAGTGAGTGCACAGTAGTGAGTGCACAGTAGTGAGTGAGTGCACAGTATTGAGTGCACAGTAGTGAGTATTGATTGTAGTGTTATAATGAAATACAAAGCAATTAAAATTTGTGTTGTGAACTTGTGAGTGCAGAGTAGTGAGTGCAGAGTAGTGAGTGCAGAGTAGTGAGTGCAGAGTAGTGAGTGCAGAGTAGTGAGTGCAGAGTAGTGAGTAGTGAGTGGTGAGTGCAGAGTAGTGAGTAGTGAGTGCAGAGTAGTGAGTAGTGAGTGCAGAGTAGTGAGTAGTGAGTGCAGAGTAGTGAGTGCAGAGTAGTGAGTGCAGAATAGTGAGTGCAGAGTAGTGAGTAGTGAGTGCAGAGTAGTGAGTAGTGAGTGCAGAGTAGTGAGTAGTGAGTGCAGAGTAGTGAGTGCAGAGTAGTGAGTAGTGAGTGCAGAGTAGTGAGTGCAGAGTAGTGAGTGCAGAGTAGTGAGTGCAGAGTAGTGAGTAGTGAGTGCAGAGTAGTGAGTAGTGAGTGCAGAGTAGTGAGTAGTGAGTGCAGAGTAGTGAGTAGTGAGTGCACAGTAGTGAGTAGTGAGTGCACAGTAGTGAGTAGCGAGTGCAGAGTAGTGAGTAGTGAGTGCAGAGTAGTGAGTGCAGAGTAGTGAGTGCAGAGTAGTGAGTGCAGAGTAGTGAGTGCAGAGTAGTGAGTAGTGAGTGCACAGTAGTGAGTGACTGCACAGTAGTGAGTGAGTGCACAGTAGTGAGTGCACAGTAGTGAGTGAGTGCACAGTATTGAGTGCACAGTAGTGAGTATTGAGTGCAAAGTAGTGAGTAGTGAGTGCAGAGTAGTGAGTAGTGAGTGCAGAGTAGTGAGTAGTGAGTGCACAGTAGTGAGTAGTGAGTGCACAGCAGTGAGTGCAGAGTAGTGAGTGCAGAGTAGTGAGTAGTGAGTGCAGAATAGTGAGTGCAGAGTAGTGAGTGCAGAGTAGTGAGTAGTGAGTGCAGAGTAGTGATTAGTGAGTGCAGAATAGTGAGTAGTGAGTGCAGAGTAGTGAGTAGTGAGTGCAGTATAGTGAGTAGTGAGTGCAGAGTAGTGAGTGCAGAATAGTGAGTAGTGAGTGCAGAGTAGTGAGTAGTGAGTGCAGAGTAGTGAGTGCAGAATAGTGAGTAGTGAGTGCAGAGTAGTGAGTGCAGAGTAGTGAGTAGTGAGTGCAGAGTAGTGAGTGCAGAGTAGTGAGTAGTGAGTGCAGAGTAGTGAGTGCAGAGTAGTGAGTAGTGAGTGCAGAGTAGTGAGTAGTGAGTGCAGTGAGTAGTGAGTGCAGTGAGTAGTGAGTGCAGAGTAGTGAGTGCAGAGTAGTGAGTGCAGAGTAGTGAGTAGTGAGTGCAGAGTAGTGAGTAGTGAGTGCACAGTAGTGAGTAGTGAGTGCAGAGTAGTGAGTAGTGAGTGCAGAGTAGTGAGTGCAGAGTAGTGAGTGCAGAGTAGTGAGTAGTGAGTGCACAGTAGTGAGTGAGTGCACAGTAGTGAGTGAGTGCACAGTAGTGAGTGCACAGTAGTGAGTGAGTGCACAGTATTGAGTGCACAGTAGTGAGTATTGATTGTAGTGTTATAATGAAATACAAAGCAATTAAAATTTGTGTTGTGAACTTGTGAGTGCAGAGTAGTGAGTGCAGAGTAGTGAGTGCAGAGTAGTGAGTGCAGAGTAGTGAGTAGTGAGTAGTGAGTGGTGAGTGCAGAGTAGTGAGTAGTGAGTGCAGAGTAGTGAGTAGTGAGTGCAGAGTAGTGAGTAGTGAGTGCAGAGTAGTGAGTGCAGAGTAGTGAGTGCAGAATAGTGAGTGCAGAGTAGTGAGTAGTGAGTGCAGAGTAGTGAGTAGTGAGTGCAGAGTAGTGAGTAGTGAGTGCAGAGTAGTGAGTAGTGAGTGCAGAGTAGTGAGTGCAGAGTAGTGAGTAGTGAGTGCAGAGTAGTGAGTGCAGAGTAGTGAGTGCAGAGTAGTGAGTGCAGAGTAGTGAGTGCAGAGTAGTGAGTAGTGAGTGCAGAGTAGTGAGTAGTGAGTGCACAGTAGTGAGTAGTGAGTGCACAGTAGTGAGTAGTGAGTGCAGAGTAGTGAGTGCAGAGTAGTGAGTGCAGAGTAGTGAGTGCAGAGTAGTGAGTGCAGAGTAGTGAGTAGTGAGTGCACAGTAGTGAGTGACTGCACAGTAGTGAGTGAGTGCACAGTAGTGAGTGCACAGTAGTGAGTGAGTGCACAGTATTGAGTGCACAGTAGTGAGTATTGAGTGCACAGTAGTGAGTAGTGAGTGCAGAGTAGTGAGTAGTGAGTGCAGAGTAGTGAGTAGTGAGTGCACAGTAGTGAGTAGTGAGTGCACAGCAGTGAGTGCAGAGTAGTGAGTGCAGAGTAGTGAGTAGTGAGTGCAGAATAGTGAGTGCAGAGTAGTGAGTGCAGAGTAGTGAGTAGTGAGTGCAGAGTAGTGATTAGTGAGTGCAGAATAGTGAGTAGTGAGTGCAGAGTAGTGAGTAGTGAGTGCAGTATAGTGAGTAGTGAGTGCAGAGTAGTGAGTGCAGAATAGTGAGTAGTGAGTGCAGAGTAGTGAGTAGTGAGTGCAGAGTAGTGAGTGCAGAATAGTGAGTAGTGAGTGCAGAGTAGTGAGTGCAGAGTAGTGAGTAGTGAGTGCAGAGTAGTGAGTGCAGAGTAGTGAGTAGTGAGTGCAGAGTAGTGAGTAGTGAGTGCAGAGTAGTAAGTAGTGAGTGCAGAGTAGTGAGTAGTGAGTGCAGAGTAGTGAGTAGTGAGTGCAGAGTAGTGAGTGCAGAGTAGTGAGTGCAGAGTAGTGAGTGCAGAGTAGTGAGTGCAGAGTAGTGAGTGCAGAGTAGTGAGTAGTGAGTGCAGAGTAGTGAGTAGTGAGTGCAGAGTAGTGAGTGCAGAGTAGTGAGTGCAGAGTAGTGAGTAGTGAGTGCAGAGTAGTGAGTAGTGAGTGCAGAGTAGTGAGTGCAGAGTAGTGAGTGCAGAGTAGTGAGTGCAGAGTAGTGAGTGCAGAGTAGTGAGTAGTGAGTGCAGAGTAGTGAGTAGTGAGTGCAGAGTAGTGAGTAGTGAGTGCAGAGTAGTGAGTGCAGAGTAGTGAGTAGTGAGTGCAGGGTAGTGAGTAGTGAGTGCAGAGTAGTGAGTAGTGAGTGCAGAGTAGTGAGTGCAGAGTAGTGAGTGCAGAGTAGTGAGTGCAGAGTAGTGAGTGCAGAGTAGTGAGTGCAGAGTAGTGAGTAGTGAGTGCAGAGTAGTGAGTAGTGAGTGCAGAGTAGTGAGTGCAGAGTAGTGAGTGCAGAGTAGTGAGTGCAGAGTAGTGAGTGCAGAGTGCAGAGTAGTGAGTAGTGAGTGCAGAGTAGTGAGTAGTGAGTGCAGAGTAGTGAGTGCAGAGTAGTGAGTGCAAAGTAGTGAGTGCAGAGTAGTGAGTGCAGAGTAGTGAGTGCAGAGTAGTGAGTGCAGAGTAGTGAGTAGTGAGTGCAGAGTAGTGAGTGCAGAGTAGTGAGTAGTGAGTGCAGAGTAGTGAGTAGTGAGTGCAGAGTAGTGAGTGCAGAGTAGTGAGTGCAGAGTAGTGAGTAGTGAGTGCACAGTAGTGAGTGAGTGCACAGTAGTGAGTGCACAGTAGTGAGTGAGTGCACAGTATTGAGTGCAGAGTAGTGAGTAGTGAGTGCAGAGTAGTGAGTAGTGAGTGCACAGTAGTGAGTGCACAGTAGTGAGTGCAGAGCAGTGAGTGCAGAGCAGTGAGTGCAGAGCAGTGAGTGTGCAGGGTGAGCAATTCCAATCCATACCACATAATTCCATTACACACCATATGCATACACTCCATAACACATGGCTAAAAGACATTGCTATTTACAATGCCATTAGCTCTAACTCAAATAAATCCGAGACCTATTGCATTTCCAATGCTTGTTTCTATATGCCTGAAATACCCTAACTATATGTATTGTCTAATGTGTGTGTAGCATTGTGGATGCAGGATTGTGTCCCACTGTTTCATTGTTGGTTCGTTTGATTTAACATATTCAAACATTGAATACATTCTAAAGTCCGGCTGGACTTTTTTTCATTATAGTGCATATTGTGGCCTATAATTATTGAAGTGGTCATTTTCCTTGTCAAGGACCTTGCTCTAACTTTTCAACACATTTCCTTCAACTGGAAAAACCTCACAAAACTTCTATACAATGTTGGTGGAATACTCTATGTCATTTTCATAGACTTGATGTTGCTTTCGCCCCCTCTTGTAAACCAAGAGTCAATAGAGATCTCTTCTGGTTGCCTCTTACCACCAATTTAGATTGTATTGTTTTAAAGAATACCTCACATCTCACTTCTGAAAATTTCAAACCCCCCTGAATTAAATTATCTCTGTTTTTATTTTTCATCCTGTTAAGCTAATATATGTATTTACTCTATCGATAATTCATAGGTATTTATTTGCAATATAATATGCCTCTCTTTGTTTTATTTCTTTACATCAAAATGTTGTATTCCCTTTCCTCCCCTCCCCCCCCTTCTTCTGCTCCTACCTTTCCCTCCCCTTCTTATATAAAATCCCCAAAAATGCTTTACTCTTCTTTCTCAGGTATCAGCCATTCCTTTTGTTATATTTCTGCTTTTGAATTTTTTCTATGTATTGCTGGTATGTTATATATATCATTGATTGCTAATAAAACTTTTCAAACACAAACAAAAAAAATGAGATATACCAGATCTGGGCATTGTTTTCTGATGAAACTGGACACTGCTTCAGTAAGCTTCTTAATGTGTTTTGCCATGATTAACCTGTTGTTATTGCTACCTGCGGCATCTAATAGGTGTGCCTAGTGACGGGTTTACAGTTTGTCGTGTGAGGCATTACATTCTGTTAAAAAGAAAACAATTTTCTTCAGAAACGAAACTCCCCCCAAGTGACATAACTTTAGAGTTCAAGTCCGGAAGAACATCTTATACATTTCAGCAGATGTGGCTTTTTGTCACCTGCTAGTCCAGGGGTGTCCAACATAGGTCCAAGAGGAGTTCATGATTTTCAGGATAACTACTGACTCTAGTTGTCCATTCAGATGTATTTATTGTATATTTATATTATCTGGATATGCTGAAAACAGTACATGGATACACTTTTCTGGACAAGTGACATACTTCCATTCTAATCTGACCCTGTTCTATTATAGCCTGTGTTGTCAGGTGCCCAGTTTCTTCCAGGCACAGATAAAATATCAAAGTCTGCGCACACTGAGCACAGAAGGATTACCCATGTAGCTACTAGCTACAGGGACAAAGCTATCTGTCTCGAGCAGTGGCAGAAGGAATATTGTACGCAGAGAGGAGGGGAACAATAGAAATACATCCTTTGAGGCTCTGCTCCCAGAACTCAAGGATTAGTAGAAGTTCAGATTTGGACTTGCTCTCATACCTAATACAGACATACAATCAGATAATTTCTTTTTCCTGTAGTATCCTTATACAATGCATGCATTACAATAGGGAACTAGATAGATAGGTTGGATAGAAGGGGTAGTTATGGTCCTGAGGAATGCCCATGAATCTTCGGTCAAGACAGTAGGGCAGAAACTTGATGAACCACACACACTAGACAGAATGGATCTTAATTAACAGTTCTGAATGTTGCTACAGGAATGACGTGAAACCCACCATCTCTTTCCCCATCGTCAATGCCAAACACATCCAAGACCAAGCTTACCGCTGACGTCAAAGAGGGAGATGCACACAAGAGATGCCGGGTGGTGGACTCCCAGCTTGTCACATCCTATAGAGGTTCTCTGTGATTATCTGCAGTCTATCACGAGTGACAGCTTTTTAAAATAATAAATAGCAAGAACACCGTTACTGTCAGCCCTACATTAATTTAAAATAAACGTAGTGTTTTCATTTACATAGATTTCATATGAATTTTAACGTTCTACAGAGTATGACACAGGCACTAGATTTGCTTTAGCAAATGATGCGCTACGGTAAACAAACATCAACGTATGAATTGAGCAGTACATTTATCTTACTAGAACCCATATATTTGGCAAGAATCTGGTCTGATTGTGATGTCCTGTAGTAGCTGTTAATGATCCACAACTTGAGACACCGATCAGAAACAAATGTTCACACAGCATCTGTGGAGTGGTGTGGCTCACTGGTTAGAGGCGGCAGACCCGTAAGCAGAGGACGGCCCGGGACCAGGGTTCGATTCCCGACGCGGCAGAGTCGTGGACCATGGTCAGCGGGCTCGATAGTTCTCGCCTCGGTGCCTACTCCAGTCAGGGACCACACTCGGCAACTCTGGGCATTAGTTTGCCTCATCTTCACAACGGCCCCCCCAGACCGCCGGGGATGCTTGGTCGCACCTTAGAGATACCCATTAGGGACCATCTCTCAGGGTGAGCCAGGACGGGTTCCCCAGCGGTCGAAGCGCGGAGATACTCCTCCGGGAGTCGATTCCTAGCGCTATATAAACCCGCAATTAATCTGCATATAACACAGCAGCGGTCTAAGAGACTGTTGTTATGGCACAATTTTGAGGACATGACAGAATTCCAGTGAGTTGATGCAGGGAACATTACAGGGCCTCAGCAGGAGTCCCACTGTCCAAACAAGCAGTATCTAACTCTTCCTAGCTATCACTAACATGAGGCCTCTGAAGGCAGTGCTGGGAGAGGTGGAATAATTCTAAGAAAGCCTTTTGAGGTGATGCTTCAGAAGGAAATTCAAGAAGCAATGCAAACAAAACGTCTCGGAAGATATTCTCTGCCTCTGGCTTGAAGACCATCCTGGAGAGGCAGGATTACAAATGAAGAGCTGGGCTGAAGCAGGGGAGCACAGTTGAGCAGAGCCCAATCGGAGGCATAGCGGCAGCTGCCATTGGCCTCCAGTGGTGGCAAGCAATGATGGCCTCTCATACAAAATAACACCATTTTCGAGTGCCTTTGCGTGGCTGAGTTTATGGAAAACACTTATAGAGGCAAATAGTGACGGCACAGCATGCACCACAACTGGGTGGCTCTGGCCATAGTACAGGCCTTGGGGCACAAGCACCAGCTGTACGTGTATCTACAATGGTTGATTGACCTGTTGTGGGCAACTTGTGCTGATTCGCCAAGCTGCAGTTTCGTAGGCTTTGGAAGACTACATTGTTTTAATCTGTTCCTTTTTCTCTGGCCGACATAAGCAGTTCACTAGCGCGGAGTTACCCCTTGGAGGGTGATTCAGGCGCTTTATGAATCACAAATCAAGCAATCAATCAAGCTCTAACAGTGGATACCCTGGATCCAGCAGCAACAATTATTGCCCACTACTGGACATCTTCAAAGTCCACCATCCCCCAATAAATTCCATATGGTGATCCAACATAGGATATGGCTCATCGACGCCATGGAAAGACTTGCGTGTTACAGCAAAAAAATGATGGACGGAATGCTGACAATGCAAACATTCTCCCCCAGTCAAAAGATCTGGGTTAAATCCATAGTTCTTTTGCCCACTACACCACCCCAGTTTGGACCCAGCCATATGCAAATCCGTCTTGACCCTGTGCCTCATGGGAACAGTCCAGACCGAACTGTCAGGCCAGGTCCTCCCTGGACTGGAAACAAGCATCCTGGGACCGGTAACAAGGTATGTCACCCTTCTTCAGCCAGGCTAGCTTGAATCCAGTGGCATAGTGAGCAAGGGGCCCACGTCTGGGAATACCCATCTTAGGGTGAAAAGTGTTACAGCAAACAAATGATGGACGGAATGCTGACAATGCAAACATTCTCCCTCAGTCAAAAGATCTGGATTAAATCCATCGCCCACTACGCCACCCCAGTTTGGACCCAGCCACATGCAAATCAGTCTTGACCCTGTGCCCCATGGGAACAGTCCAGACCGAACTGCCAGGCCAGGTCCTCCCTGGACTGAAAACAAGCATCCTGGGACCGGTCTCAGGGTATGTCACACTTCTTCAGCCAGGCTAACTTGAATCCAGTGGCACAGTGAGCAAGGGACCCACGTCTGGGCATACCCATCCCACTTAGGGTGAAAAGTGTTACAGCAAACAAATGATGGACGGAATGCAGACAATGCATACATTCTCCCCAGTCAAAAGATCTGTGTTAAATCCATTGTTCTTTTGCCCACTATGCCACCCCAGTTTGGACCCAGCCATATGCAAATCATTCTTGACCCTGTGCCCCATGGGAACAGTCCAGGCCAAACTGCCAGGCCAGGTCCTCCCTGGACCGGAAACAGCTTTGTTCACTATGGCAAGGGTAAATATACAAGGATTTGGGCTGTGTTCCACGCTCATGGTACAAGAAAGATCAGAGGCTGCCCTTCACCCCTGTGATGTCGTGGGTCCTGGGCACATATGTTGCTGAAATAACTGACACTGGCACTAAAGGTGCTGGTGCATAACTGGCCCAGGACTCAGGCACAATTTTATTAACATGGTCACCTGGCTGGTGATGCCTGTGATGGATGGATGGATGGGTGTAAGTACAGCTCTAGGGAGGGGCTGCTGTGTTACGTGTACACCAGGGCACTGCAGCCCCCACCCAGTTTGTTGTGAAACTATTTGCAGGTTTGTATTGATTTGCCTGGCATGCCGATGAAGTAAGTGACTCACTCTGTGTTATCTGTTTTGAAGTTATGCCCTCAAACCTGGTTGTACTGCTGCTTGCTTCAGTGATCTGGCTTTTCTTTTTTAGAATGTCTGTATGCTATGCTTGCTGAAAGTGTTTGGGGTGAGCGCAGGCCAGTTCCCCAACACGCAAAATTAGCAGACGCTGATAGGGATATCTGGACATCATTAGCTGGTGCACCACCTAAAACACATACAATGTCAATATTGGTAGTAGGCGAGAACTGGTAGCGAATTTATACGCACTGCTGGGACAGAAACAGAATAAGCACACATTCTAAATAAAGCTGTAAAAAAGAAACTTTTTTACATACCATATTTGAAGACGAGTAACTGACAGAATGCACAGACTGCCGGTCAGAAATCTTTACAGAAGTCCTAGAAACTTGTAGAGAGAAGATAAGGCGATTGTACCATTAGAGAGAACTTCCGGCGGTTCTACCATTGGAGTGAACTTCCGGAATAAGCAGAGTTGGGAACTGAGGTAGACGTACAACCCAAGAATACATTTGATACCTTGGTGAACGGAAACATAAATTACATGGTGGCTCTACTGCTGCTTTTCGCAACCGAAAAATGTGGAACCCATTTTTACCACTAGATGGAGTCAATTCCTCACTTAACTGTGAAATAAAATGTACCAAACTGTCAGCCGGGTTCAGGAAACCCTTTTGGCAATGAAGATTCGAAACCACACGTCATAGAAGGCACATTTATGTGCATAATTTCAACACCCTTATTGCCGAGGGCAAATTATGTGCACACGAGATATTGCGATCTCCTCAAATATTTGCAATAAGCTGGGGAGACAGGGCCGGGCTGGGATTTAAAATCCGCCCTGGCAAACTTTCAAACCAAAGAGGGAGGAACTTGGGAGCTTCGACTGTTTAATTTACCTGAATACATTTTCTTCAGATCACGCTCCACAGTTGACATTAAAACGACAAACCCGAGAACGTGCCGACTACATGGAGCCTCAAAGTAGAGGCCCTGACAGACCAGGCACTCGTGATAGATGTGAACGAGTTTTAAAACCGTTTCTTCCAGCACAAAGAGGAATCAGCCAAGAGGATGGATGGCACTGGTGCCGGAGGCCTTCAATGAAGCACTTAGAGTAGTAATGAAAGAATACTTTTGTCATTGTATAAATAAAAAATATATAAAGAAAGAGAAAATACGATGTAGAAAAGTCCTTCCAACAAGAAAGTATAACTTCAAAACAAAGTGCAGTAAAAATTTGAAGCAATAGAGGTTAAGGAGATAAACGGTCAAAATTCGATAACAGAGAAAGTATGAAGACATTTTTCAAGTTAAGCAGTATATTAAGTAAAAAAATCTGTGAACATTTAGACCAAATAGACTCCCAAAAAGCTGTAG
Source organism: Lissotriton vulgaris (assembly GCF_964263255.1). Taxonomy (NCBI): domain Eukaryota; kingdom Metazoa; phylum Chordata; class Amphibia; order Caudata; family Salamandridae; genus Lissotriton; species Lissotriton vulgaris. Next base: position 1,469,218,762 of record NC_141694.1, read on the forward strand.
CATGAGAACAATTGCATAACATATGTGTTAAAGAACCATTATATTTAGATCAGCATAAAACAAGCATTTACAATGCAATGGTTTCGCCTTTGCAAAAGTTAGAGCTATTGGCATTGCTCATGACATTTTTATTTATGTTTTTTTTTGTAAAACATAAATAAATGGCATTGTCATTTACAATGCCAATAGCAGGGCAGGAGAGCAAGCACAAGCAACGAGGGGGCAATGACAATATTTTTTATTTATGTGTCAGTTCAGCCCTGCTCCAGAGGAACAGCAGGCACCCAGATCCAGCTCAGCCCAATCAGAGGCGAGCAGCAGGTGACGAGGCCCATGTCAACTCAATTCCAGGGGAGCAGCTGGTGACCAGACCAGCCTCAACTCAATCCCAGGGGTTCAGCTGGTGACCAAACCGAGCTCACCCCAATCCCACGGCAGCAGCAGGTGACCAGACCCAGCTCAGCCCAATCCCAGGGGAGCAGCAGGTGACCAGACCAGGCCCAGCCCAATCGCAGCCCAATCCCAGTTCGAGGCTCGCCAGTGTAAACATGACTGCTCAATGCAAATAATTCTTGGTTTGCCTTTGTTAAGACTTAGAATCATGAAAGCCCACACTTCTCTGTTCTCCAATGTAAACAAGTCTTAGTTCACCATTGTGAACAATTGTAGCTTGACTTGGGTGTTGCAGCCCATCAGTGCCTCCATCAGAGTGAATGTGGCCACCTGACTCCGAATCTGAGCACAGATACTGTTCGCTAGACCATAGCTGTTCACTAAAATGATCGCTGTGGGGTCTATTAGTCTGTCTGATTATTTCAATGGGAGCAAAGCGGGACTACACCACCCAGAATGCTTTAGTGCGTGATATGAAAGGCAATAGTGCCAGCGAAGACCTGAAGCGAGGTTAAAATATCTTCAGATTGCCCGGTTTTGTATTTTCATGTTTGTTTGTACAAAGAACGAAAGACTTGGCACTGCATGGACAATATTCGTGAATTTGACGAGTTGAAAGGAGCCTCGTCAAAACTCAGCGAACCACGCGGACACACACACGGGTGGGTGCACCGGTGTCAATGTCATCGCTGCTGCCAGGCCCGGCTCTAAAAGCCCTGAGCCAAGCATGTCCCACAGAAGCACTGCAATGCAGCAGCTGCCTTCCCGCGGCCAGCAGGAGCCCCACTCTCAGCCATGGCTCACCTTCACGCCGGTACCCTTGACTCCCTCTCTCACCCTCTGCCTCGCCGCCCCCACCCCAGGCTCCGACCTGCTCCAGCTGTCTGCACTAAAACCTCAACATCGTGGCCGAGTACCCGGCCTGTGGGCGGCCGGGGCAGGCAGGCGGGCACAGGTGAGTGTGCGGCGGTGCTGAGGCGCGGGCAGTGGGGTCACCCCCGGGCGCACCGCGCGCAAGGACTCTCACCTGCTCCAGGGAGGAGCGCGTGGAGGCAGAGCCCAGACCCGTTCCCGGAGACGGGTGTCCAGGATCACTGGTGCGTGTGAGGCGCAGCAGGGGCAGCAGAAGGAGGGGGCAGCGGCGGTCAACACAGGCGGTGCATTTCTTCGAGGGCACGGGTTGATGGGCGGCATGTAGGTAGTTTGTAGCAGACGGGAGGGTACAGGTCTGAGACACGAGGTTGATCTTTCGTAAGAACGCTCTCTCCCCAAAAGCACTAAGCACAACTAGCACATCCACCATTTAAAATGTGGATTACTTAAACCACAGCCAAAGCAGTAGCGCGGGCGCAAGCACAGAACATAGGTCGCCTGACCACTGGCAAGTCTCCGCTCTTAGCTCTTGTCCCTTTCTGCAGATAGCCCGACCAGCTCACTAGATGCTCCTCCTTTCGTTCAGTCTAGATCCCGCACCTCTTTTTGAAGTTCTTTACTCAGTCTAGTGCCTGCACCTGTCTTCAGCCGCCCTTTGCCCAGTGTACCACCGCGACCCCTCGTCAGCAGCCCCCTCGTTTCTGCATGCCTTCCCTCAGTCATGAAACTTTGTATCAAATCCCGTCTTCCCTGCTTGACCAAATTGGGCTCTTTCAGTCAAATTACTTTACTCACTGCTGTTATTTCTCAGAACTCTCACATTGGACAGCAGTTTGCAGTAATTCAGTTCAAACTTGGCCTGTAAATCCCTACCTTGAATATTTGGTATTGATCCGAATCAGCATTGAATACAGATGTCTAATAACCGTCTGCGTATGTTATCAACATTTTCAGGTGGTTTCCTCAGCAGCTGTGCAGTGGTTGTGCAATGGGAAGCTACACAACATAGAGCAGGGGGCCAGCTTTTAGCAAATGCAACACAGATGCCATGCTTAATAAAGGTTTACACGCGTTCCTGGTTAGTAAACACGCCTGGAGGAACAGACATGAAGCACAGAGCAAGCACAACGTTCCTCGAACAAAAGATTAAAAATACGAGTGCAGGGTTCCGGGAACGAGCTGCGGGGGGTTGCGGGGTTACAGGGGAGAGCGGGACACGTCCATCCCGGCAACAGACACATTAGAAATGAGAAAAACAAACCTTGACAACAAAAAAAACATCCGCCCACCGGCGCATGACGTTTTAAAAGGGCGGAGAGGGAAAAAAATCGCCGAAACGCCCACGAATCGCCTCGGACAATGCCAGACAGATCTCTCTTCCAATGGCTAGCCTCCATTTATGGAGCTAGGCAATGGAAGGGAGAGGCGGGGCAAAGCCACATACTGTTCTAACATAGGATTTCGCCTGCGGAGGCCAGGCGAAAACTTAAAAGAGGCAGATGAGTTAAATTTAGAAACACATTCTTAAGTTAAAACAGCTCTATTATACATTTTTTTTAAAAGATTGTTTGCTACAAGCAGCTTTAGAGGTGTTAAATATCTTAAACCAAATCTGGTCTCGAATTATGATGAAAACGAGATAGATAAATATGTTTCAAGAAAGCTTTTGGTTCTAATTCTAACAGAGGATAGTTGTGTCTTATATATGACAACTGATTTGGGAATAGGGTCATGTGAAACTATTCAAGGGTGACAGGTGCAGGTGTACGTGAAGCAGAATTACTTACATGGTGGAATATATGGATATATATGGAATATATATGGAATATATTGTGTGGAGTGAATGTGAATATTTTAAAATGATTTTTTTTGCTATGAAAGTAGAGTTGGACATATGAATATTATATTTAAAAGAGAAGCAATTTTATGAATATCATTCAAAAGTAATCCAACGTGGAATAGGGTGATTTTGAAAATTGCTAATCATGGCATAAAATTGACGATTTAAAAAATAGGAGTGGTAAACCTGAAATCGCACACCACCTTCACAATTTGGACGTTTAAGTTTAGAAAGGGCAATACGTGATTTCTTATTATTCCATAGGAATTTTGTACAAATAGAGTCAATATGATTAAAATAAGAGTTAAGTAAAGGTAACATAGAGATGGTATAAAAGACATGTGGTACAATCACCATTTTAATGGTGTCAAGTGGCCCTCACCATGATAAATGTAAAGGAGTCCAAGCTCAGAGTAATTTTTGTAATTTGGATTTTAGTGTAATGAAATTATCATAGTGTATACAATATAGTAGGGGAAACCAAACATCTAGATATTACATTTTTGAGGGACACCATGTAAAGTTAGTATTGGCAAACATATATTGATAACAGTAAGAGTTCAATAGTAACATTTCACTTTCCGAAAAATTAAGTTTATAGCCAGAAATGGTAGAATAGAACAAAATCTCTTGTAAAAAAGGATCCATGGAGGCCTAAGGATGGTTGTTTTGTCATCTGTGTGGAGTTGGAAATTAAGGTGTTTTATGATCAGTGTAGTGTTGTCTTCGGTTGAGGTTTCTTTGTGGATGATGGCGATGCTCCCTCCGAGTTTGTTGGTGTGGTCACGGAGTGTCATCTTGTAGCTGTTGGGTATTAAAAATTAAGTCCCACACTTCAGTTGCGTGTTTAAAGAGAGATCTGGTGTTGATCAGGAGGCATCGGAGTGGTCCAGGGGTGGTCTCCGTCAGCGGAGTGGGAGTGGCGCGAGTTTCTGTGAGGGCAGGAGGACCTACATTGCAGGTGAAGACGGCAGTGACAGAAGAACTGTCCTGCAGTAGAGTCAGGGGAGCAATAAAGGCCCCCGCAGCCCCTGCGTTGCAGGGGGGGTCACCGCGCTCCAGGGGCCCCCTCCCTTCCTTATGAATTCATGTCGCGCAACTGCGCACGGCACGCACTGCCTCTTAATAAATTAAATGGTGCGCACGGCACGCATGCGCACGCCTTTGCCCCGGCCGGGCATCAGAGGCTCGATCTTCATGCCCTAATGCCTTCAGTCTCAGCTTTCCGGTTCATGGTTGAAGGCGTGGTTCTAGTTCTGCCATTAGAACCATGTTTGGCACTGCCCCCTGGCACTGACCGATGGCCTTGTTGTGATGTTACAACTCATCTAAATTATTCCAGTTGAGTAGAGATACCGTTTTCCCAGTACCAATGTTATTTTCCAGACGCAGGTGAGTAGTGATGTTCAGTTCTATTTATGCGCAGTATTGATGTCACAGCTAGAATGTAGTAAGGAAATCAGGGCATGGCCACTAGCACGCTCCTGTCCCAGGTTGCGGGAAACTGTGTGTGTTCGACCGTTAATATTCCCATACACGTGCCCTCTCTTTAAGCACCACTTCACACTGTCCCTTTTGTGTCTCCAGCCTTTCTCCTGTGTTCACATTATGTTATTGTACTGCACTGTAGGCCACAGATCACTGCTCTAGAAATCAAAGGAAAGACAGGGCTTGGCAGTTCGGGCTGAACTGTTCCCATGAGGCACAGGGTCAAGGCTGATTTGCATATGGCCATGTCTGAACTGGGGTGGTGTGGAGTGCAAAAAAACGATGGATTTAGGCCCAGATCTCTTAACTGGGGTGAATGTATGACATTGTTCTGCATTCTGTCCATCAACTGTTGTTTTTGCATTTGTCACCCCGAGTGGGATGGGTATGCTCAGACGTGAGTCCCATGCTCTCCACACCACTGGAGTCAAGCTATCCTGGCTGAAGACGGCTGATAGCCAGAAACCGGTCCTAGGATGCTTGATTCTGGTCCAGGAAAGACATGGCTTGACAGTTCGGGCTGGACTGTTCCCATGAGGCACAGGGTCAAGGCTGATTTGCATATGGCCATGTCTGAACTGGGGTGGTATGGAGTGCAAAAAAACTATGGATTTAGGCCCAGATCTCTGTACTGGGGTGAATATATGATATTGTTCTGCATTCTGTCCATCAACTGTTGTTTTTGAACTAGAAATCAAAGGCAGCAAATATGTTGCCTTGTCTGCTTGTGGTGTCCCACTATGTCCCCCTGCAGCCCGGACAATGCATGCGCCATGGCCATCAAAAGAGGGCATGGAGAATCCCACCATGCAACCTAGAAGAACATGGTCTACAGGCTATGCACACAAAAGATGAATCGTGATAGATGCAACAAAAGTAAAAAGTTTGTGCCAGGAAAACAAAGAGCGCACAGGCCTCCAGCAAAAGAGACGAGCCCTATGGGGACCTAACGTTTACTGCAAAGGATTTCACCGGCTCCAAGCAGTGTGCCAAACTTTTAATTGTTTTATTTGGGCGAGCAACTGCTGCGCACGCGTAGGCCCCGGCCGGTCCTCTGGAGCCGGGACTGCTACACCAGAGAGCTCTACCGATTCCAGAAAGTGGGGTGAGGGGTCAAGGGATAACTGAGAACCCCTGAGACATACGGACCCCTGTTCTGAGGACGGGTGTGAACTGTGAGCTGCACTCACCGGACTGGACACTCACCCTCTAGACCCTCAGAGCCGAGGGATGCTCTGTGCAGGCCTTTGAGGGTCTCACTCTGCGGACATCACCAGCTACCGAGAGCTGAGCCCCAGAAAATGTGAGTGAGCTGTGAGGGACACCCTGCCCTCACTCCCGGGCCTCAAGGCACCAGTGGAGACGGTGAGTGAGCTGCGAGGGACAACTTGCCCTCTCCCTCAGTCCCCGGGTCACTAACTCTTCATCCTCTGCCCTCCCCAACCCAAACTTCATCCTCTGCCTGCCCCATCCTCCTCCTTACTCTTCCACCTCCTCTCCCTCACACCATTTCTTTCAATGTTGCTGTTTTAAAAAAAATGTTTTGCACTGTAAGTGAAGCAGATGTTTCCATACAATGGGTATTTGATAGCAACAGTTTCTCTCTGAGTAAATTACAGTGTCTGTTTGTCTTTGGTTAGTTGACAGTGTTGGTTCATCTCTGGGTTTATGACATTGTCGGTTTTCCAATGGCTGTTTGTTAGTGTTGACTTGTCTCTGGGTAACTGAAAGCATGCCTTGTTTTCAGAGTGTCTGATGGTGTGTTTGGGTCTCTTTGAACTTGATTGTGTCTGCTCGGTCCTTGCTGCCTGAGTGCTGTGTTTTTCAGTCTGTGTGTTTGATGGACGCCAAGGGTTCCTCAATGCTTGTCTTTTGATTTTTTTCTGAATGTTAACTTCCGACTGTCTGATAGTTTCTAGTGGTCTGTGTCTAATTTGATCTTTGTCTCTAAATATGTCTGTTATTGTTTGCATTGTCTAACACTGTTTGTTGATCTGCTTGTTGATCTGTTTTTACTCTACACTGTGTGTCTGAGTCTCCAATTTTCCAATAGTATCTACTGGTGTCTATGCGTCTGGTGGTAGGCAATGAGTTGGCTTGTTTGTGTTTGATAGTCTAAGTCATGTCTACGTGTATGACAGTGTGTTATTATTGACTCAGTGCCTTGTAGAACACATTACTGCTGATTTCTAATATCAATGGCTAAACTCTTAATGTCATTGTGCTTTAGTGTTTATTGGACTCTGGGTAGATGGTAGCGTATATTAACTTTTGGCGTTTGATGGCGGATTTAGTCATTCTGTGATAGTGTTTGTTGGTCTCTGAGTCGTTGGTATCGTATTTTACCTTTGGGTGTTCGATGTTGGGTTTAGTCATTGTGTGATAGTGTTTGTTGGTCTCTGGGTAGCTGGTAGCGTGTATACCTTTGGGTGTTTGATCATGGGCTTAGTCATTGTGTGATAGTGTTTGTTGGTCTCTGGGTAGCTAGTAGCATATATTACCTTCGGATGTTTGATCGTGGGCTTAATCATTGTATGATAGTGTTTGTTAGTCTCTGAAAGTGTTTGATGGTAGGTTTAGTCATTGTGTGATAATGTTTGTTGATCTCTGAGTCGCTGGTAGCGTATATTACCTTTGGGTTTTGATGGTGGGTTTAGTCATTGTGTGTTATTGTTTGTTGCTCTCTGGGTAGCTTGTAGGGTATCTTAACTTCGGGTGATTGATAGTGGGTTTAGTCATTGTGTGATAGTGTTTGTTGGTCTCTGTGGGTGTTTGCAGTGGTGTAACACACGCCCCGCAACCCCCAAACTCCAGGGGGCCACCCCAGCACAGTAGTCTGGCTGAAGAGCTCCCGATTGAGTCTGGAGGGGGCCCTTCCACATACTTGCAGGGGGGCCCCCCTCAAGTTTTGTTACGTCACTGTGTAGAATGAGGCAATGTGAGGCATCAGTTGTCTCAGCATCTGGGGTCCAGGGCTTGGAGATCTGCGGTGGAGTCACTGTGGGTGCCCAGAGGGCCAGTGTTCCTGGCGCTGGGCGTGGTCCAGGCACAGACAGGTGCGGATAAGCATGCCTTTTATTGTGTCATTGGAGTGGCATGGCCTGGTTGCGGCCTACATTAAGTAGGTCCTGGAAGTGTACATAGACCATGGTTAGGTGATACTGTACCGGTACAAGGATTGTAATTTGTTGCATTCGACCGATATGTGATTGGGGAAGAAAAGTGAAAAAAACTGGTGATGATTACCATTGTTTTGTACCTTTCTCCTGCTCCTGCTGCAGTCGATAATAAAGAGTGTTAAAAAAAAAAGTAGGTCCTGGAAGGGGCGCTGATGAGGCGGGTGACGTGAAGCGGAAGCAGGTGGTTGAAAGCAGAAAAATCAGTGCCGAGCGGGCAAAGGAAAGGCAGCAAAAGACTAAATACTAAACCTAAATGGACTGAAAATGAACTAAATGAGATTAAAATAAACTAAAAAGCTGGCTGGCTACCAATGGATGACCCGCACATGGCAGCTTCAGCCTAGAAGCAGTCTGGCGGGAGGAGGCACATGGAGAAAGGACGCAACTGACAAGCAACAAGAGGGACCTGGTGAGGACCTGCTTAATGGGGTCACGCTGCAGCCTCCCTTAAGTAGATACTCGGAGTGGGGAGGGGCACGGGGAAGTGGACAATGGAAAAAACGGCACCCAGCGGGCAAAGGAATGGCAGAAAATGACTAAATACTAAACCTAAATGGACTAAAAAATGAACTAAATAAGAATAACATAAACTAAAATGCTGTCTGACAAGGCTGACTACCAAGGGCTAACCCGCACAGGGCAGGCGCAGCCTAATAGCAGTCCAGCAGGAGGAGGCACACGGAGGAAGCAGGTAACTTCTTGAAGATTGCAGGGATCTGTTAGCATAAGCTAAAAGCCATTTTGTACTTGGCAGCCATTTTAGTTAGCCATGCTTGTCATGTGATGTTTCCCTCTTCCAGATCCCTGCACATGCTGATAGGGGCCTAGCCAGTAGAATGCACCTGCTCTTATGTTATAACTGTTAGGCTATTCTTGCTGATGTAAGGAGAAATAACTCTCCTCCCACTTTGTTGAGCAAGTAAATCTTGTATACCCATATTAGTCATTTTCCATGCTTACATGTAACAGGACCTCCACTTTGTTTTATGCTAACTAATGTAATCTAAGCATATATAAGGCTCCTGTTCTACGTACTCCTTAGACGGCCTCATACAGTTTCCAGAGGGTACTGTGTGACGTAGTCTCCCTCATCTGAGGTTATTAAAATATGTTTTTTGATATTACAGCGGCTGTGCCAATCTCGTCTTTGTAAGTTTAAAAGGACCAGGTGTGTTAGTGAGATCCCTGACAAGGTTTCCATTTTCTTCAAATGGCGCTCAACGTGGACCTCATCAGAGAAGCGGCTATCCAAAAGAGTGATCTTGACAGGAGACAGGAATCTACTGAGGAGGACAGGACAACACTCTACTAAGGAGGTGCTCCCTTAGGTGGGTCCTGGAACGGCGCTGGGGAGGTGGGTGGAAGCAGGAAATATGTCACCCAGTGGTCAAAGAAAAGGCATAAAAGGACTAAATACTAAACCTAAATGGACTAAAAGCGAACTAAATGAGAATAAAATAAAATAAAAGCTGTCTGACAAGGCTGACTACCAAGGGCTAACCCGCACAGGGCAGGCGCAGCCTAGTAGCAGTCCAGCAGGAGGAGGCACACGGAGGAAGCAGGTAACTTCTTGAAGATTGCAGGGATCTGTTAGCAAAAGCTAAAAGCCATTTTGTACTTGGCAGCCATTTTAGTTAGCCATGCTCGTCATGTGCTGTTTCCCTCTTCCAGAGCCCCACACATGCTCAGAGGGGCCTAACCAGTAGAATGCACCTGCTCTTATGTTATAACTGTCAGGCTATTCTTGCTGATGTAAGGAGAAATAACTCTCCTCCCACTTTGTTGAGCAAGCAAATCTTGTATTCCCATATTAGTCATTTTGCATGTTTACATGTGCCAGGACCTCCCCTTGGTTTTATGCTGACTAATGTAGCCTAAGAATATATAAGGCTCCTGTTCTCTGTACTCTATAGACTGCCTCATACAGTTTCCTGAGGGTACTGTGTGACGTAGTCTCCCTCATCTGAGGTTATTAAAATATGTTTTTTAATATTACAGCTTCTGTGCCAATCTCTTCTTTGTTAGTTTAAAAGGACCAGGTGTGTTAGTGAGACCCCTGAGAAGGTTTCTATTTTCTTCAAACTGACAAGCAGCAAGAGGGACCTGGTGAGGAACTGCTCCAGTGCGTGAGTCAGTGCTATGAGCTATGCATGCGTTAGTGCTATGTTATCTATGTTACATCAACAACATTGGTGGCTGTGTATGCTCAAGGTTACCAGGAAATATCTACAGCAATGTTATTTTTGCAGACAAATAAAGTCCTTCACTGCTGTGAAGCTGACTGCTATGGCTCTTGCAATATTTGATTGCCCCTTCGATATAAATTTTTTAAAAATTCTTTATTTATAAAAAAAATTCGACAAAAACAAGGTTACTAAATTATGCACCGTGACAGTAATTACAATAGTCAGTGACGTTGTATTCATACCTTCAAATCAGTTACATTAGACGCTGCATATCATACCCAACGTGCTCAACAGTAATTGTGACACTTCTCATTATACACTGTGTGTTACTAATAACGCTGTCATGGAGACTTAGGGACATTAGAGAGAGCAGAAATCATGACGCAGGTAGTCATCACATTAATACATTATAGCTCGTCAGTGAGGTAAATGCGTATACCACCTAATCAGAGGCATATTCAGCATAGAAACAAACAGGATAGAGCCAATAAGGCACCCAGTGGGTCTATTTACATCAACCAGCAGTTACTCGCCATTCATTGAAGATGAATCAGAACCTCCCTCCTCCCCTCGTATGAGATATGTTTGTAGCGGGCCCCAGATATCCCTTGGTCTAGAGGCCATCGGTAGTGTTTAATATATGGAGGTTTGCTCCTGGCAATAGAGAACATCTCGTAGCCACTCCTTAAATTTTGGTGCCATACCCCAACGGCATGCCACTCTACGTTTGGCCATCAATATTGCCATATCTATGCATTTTCTACTGTGTTTGGGTATTTGTGCAGTTTAACCCAGCAGCAGGATCAGTGGATCTCTCTCCAGAGTAGTACCCAGCATATGCTCGAGGGCCTCATGCATCTGCGTCCAGTACTCCCACACCATCGGACATTCCCACGCCAGATGCATGAAACCGGCACCAGCCCCATTACATCTGGCACATCTATCATTATCCGATAGCGGATATTTGTATTTTTTGGCGGGGTGTAATAGAGACGCTGTAGGAACTTATAATGTATGACCTTGTATCTGCAGCTAGCCGACACAGATTCTGTGAAATTACAGCAATATTTCCATTGGTCGTCAGTGATCTCCTGCCCCATATCCTCACTCCAATGCTTGCGAGCCGAGCCCTCCACACACCGTTGTTGTGCCAGATGCTACAATACATGCCCGATACCAAGTGCTTCCATCATGAGAGCTAAGAATGAAGTGCAGGGGAGCGAAAGTTTCTGATTCATGGGGAAAGTCGGGAAGTAGCGCCCTCATTCCTTTCCGTAATCGTACATACAGAAAAACCTCTCATGGCGTTGGCCTCATACCCTGGAACAGGTGCTCTATAGAGCGAAATATCCCCTCATGGAACAGATCCACCCCATGTAGTGACATGAAGACGCTAACATAAAGCACGGAATACTGTTTTCTCGGAGGATAACCATATTTGGGTGGTATGAGAGTGGGAGTCGTGGTGAATACAGTAGTTGAGACTCCAGCATACGAGGCATGCGCCTCCATGCATCCTCCCTGCAAGTTATGGTCTTGAGTGGTGTCTCTATAGCACTAATAAGACCATGTATAAGACCGCTCAGAGGGATAGGATGTGCCAGCCAATCCTCAGTTGCTAGCTGTGGCATATATGGCGCAATTCTTGGAGATCATAAAAGACAGTCACTGCTCCAGCGTGCATAAAAGATTTGCAGTACTCGCTGTATATGGGCATCCATCTAGATAACCAAGATTCGGCCTGCAAAGGTAAAAAATGCATGTTTGTGAGGGAGGTCAGGGACATCCTGACCTCCACCTGTATCATATGGCTTCTTTGCTGCTGCGGTTCACATGTTTTACAGTTCTAGAAGGCATAAGACACTTTGAAGATGTATTATTCAACCACATGTGGAAGCTGATATATGTCCAAAACCCTCCATATTTTCTTTGAATTCCCAATACACAGGCCTCAGTTTAAATAAAGTAGGTTAGGTCTGATGAAATACCAGAATAGATGAAAGGTTTCTTTTTTTTTATTAAAAGCCTTATCTGCTTTAGATGACCAATCCAATGTCATACTTTCATGTAGCAACTGTTACTGGTGTCACCATATCTGAAACTTTGCAATGAATCTTCTGTAAAGGTTTCTGTAAAGGTTTGTAAAGCCCAAAAAGCTTTGAACATCTTTCACACATTTAGGGACTGGATAATTAAGATTGCTTCTGCCTTCCATGTTTCCATCTTTAACCCAGCAGGGGACACTATAAACCCCCAAAATTGTAGAGAAGTAATATGAAAGGAGCACTTTTCTAATTTAGTATACAAACTGTGCTCCCTTACCTTCTGTAAAACTACATGAACATGTTGTACATGTTCTTCTTCTATTTGGAATTAATTCGTTTGTCATCTATGTAAACTACAGCTCAAGAATCTAAATATTCTCTCAAGATCTCATTGATTAAAAACCAGAGCCAGACATGCTGTAGCGGGCATTAGGAAGTTCCCCAGTGGGCCAGAGGGGTGGGGGCAATTTTGTGCCTGGGGGCCGGTTTTGCAGCAGGGCTGCAATATCAGCCCCCTGTAACAAAAGCGGGAGCGGTGCTTCTCGCTAACCACTTGTAGTATGATTTTACACCTGCCGCATGGTTTCTAAAAGAATGAGCAGGTATTGACTGATCACATCAAAAAGCATCATGTGGCTGATCCCGGTCTCTGGTCAGCCGCCGGTGCCTCCAGGTTACTCATATTCAACCTCTCCCTCTTCTGGAATCACCCTAAGAGATAATCAGCCAAGTTGTGATCATGTCTCCTGATGGGGAAGTTGATGATCCCCAGATTTGTCATCTCCAAATCCTGATTTAATGCCAGCAACCTGTGTGACCTCTGCATCACTGAAAGAGAAACCTGCAAGAGAAGAAGCATTGCTCACCTTTCTTACAACTGTTCCTACCAGACCAGCATATAACATCGTTGTAAGATGCATACGGCTTGTCACTTTCAACAGAGCTTTGGCAGGTACATCCATCCGCTTTGGTTTTACTTCTGGATCGCTATAATTTGGGTAAATTGTGTAACCTATTTATTCATTGGATGATGCTTCATATGCAAATGATACATAATAAAACGAATATAACTAACTTTCTTTCGCTTTTGCAAGTATCAAACGTATTCCTAGCTCTGGTCTTGTACATGCTTTAGTGCCGCAAAAGGTAGTATAACCTCAAAAGGAGGCCATTAAATGCATCATGAACCATATAGGAAAACATTACTTCATATTTTTTCCTTCTTAGACAATATTGTACACATGTTGTCCAAACATGCATTGTTTCCTCTATCTTGTTTCTTGTCAACAACTCTGGAAGGTTTGTCGTCCCTTCACCAGAAACAAGTTCAAATGTGAGCATTCACTCATCTTCAGTGGATCTCACAGACTATAAAATACAATTGCGTGCCATGGGGTCACCCCAGAGAGATAACCCTGTTTGTTATGTATAGCCTTACTGCACACCAGAAATCCATGGTCAGAAAGGATGCAATTTATATCAAACTTTGCATCCAACGCATAGAATAGCAGAAGGACCCTCTTCTCTAAATACTAATCTATAGCAAATGGTTCTTAACCTGTTGGCTTCTGTGGACCCCCACTTAATCATTACCGGAATCTGGGGACCCCCACTGAAATATTATTGGAATCCTGGATACCTCACTAAGTCATTAATAAAAGCAGGGGACCGCAGCTTAAGAAATTGTGTTGGTTTGACCCTCAAAACTATACACACAAATATAGATACAAACAAATACACAAATTATGAAATAATTAATTTAATTCACAAGCAAATATTTTAAAAAAATCTACAATTCAAATTTCCAGTTTTCTAAATTCAATTGAAGAAACCCATCAATCAATCTCAGGACACCAACTTAATTTTTAGCCTCCAATATCAAAATCCTTCACTTTTACGGATAGTTTTAAAATGTTCAATTTGAAATGTATCTTCTTCATTTAAATGCACATTATTAATCAGCAATTGTGGACCCCCTGAGTAAGAGTCAAGGGCCCCCAGTGGTCCCTGGACCACTGGTTAAGAACCAATGATCTACAGATTACCTGGTTAATCTCACTGGACAAGATTCCTGCCCAACACTGCCCTTGACTAATATTGATGTCTAAAGCTCATCTCGAAGGTGTGCTACAAGGCCATTTATGACACCCACCTCTTGCATAGATGGGACCTTCTTTTTCATTTAAATTATTTGCTTAATTTAATCCATGTCGTTTTTAGCACAGTTCAGTTCTTGTGAGTTTTGCAGAAACCTTGACTGGCTTTTCAATTGCTGGCAGTGAACATGCTCTCATATATCAAACAAGTAATATGCGGGTCTGGTGAGCTAAAAAAGCTCTAGAGCACAAACAGTACAAGCATACAGCTCCTACTAGAGCATGGGGGAAGTCCTATTAAGAGGACGGCATCCCATCACCCACCGAGGTGGCATGTTTCATCATCTGGGATCTCCTCTTGATTGCAATCCCTAGTGCAACCAAGGGCTACAACCCCCTCACTGTGAGGGAGGAGCTCAGGTATGTTTGATTGATCAATTTATTGGAGCTCCTAAAATCTGTTTGGTGCGAAGCATAAGAAATGTAAAGGGTGATGGTTGCAGTGCAAAGAGTGGTGATGAGAAAAGTGATGTAAAATTGTCTACCAAGAGAAAAAAAAGTTTATTAGTTAACTCTTTATGTCAAGGTTAAAAGCAGTGCAAGTGCAGTCTACACTTGACCAAACAACAGGTCATACTCTTATATATATATATGCTGGGGACACTTCGAAACGCGTCAGGCATCCAGGGCAGTTTGAACAGTCAAAGGATATTGTTGTGCTGGAGGCGTGCTTACCATTCAAGGCTCCTTGTGTGTAGCTGAGGTTGTGGTGCTCCTTTGTACGTTGGGTACCTCGGAGCTGGAATATTTACGCGGCGGCCCATGCCGCGGAAGGAGCACCACCCTGAAAGAACCGGGGGCCATGCGGTCTTGACTACGGGCCGAGAACATGGGACAGCAACGTATGGATTCTGCACACATTCCACACAGTGAGGCCCATCTATGGGCTTTAAAAGTGACCAACTGAACATTAGCGCGACATGAGGCACTACAAGTCCCATAAGTCCCATCTAGGGCGTGCATCTAAGCAAGAAGGGGTGTGGTGCCTCAAGCGCTCCTTCATAACTGCCAAAGCCTCTGAAGAGAAGTGGGGACACTTCGAAACGCGTCAGGCATCCAGGGCAGTTTGAACAGTCAAAGGATATCGTTGTGCTGGAGGCGTGCTTACCATTCAAGGCTCCTTGTGTGCAGCTGAGGTCCGGGTGCTCCTTTGTACGTTGGGTACCTCGGAGCTGGAATATTTACGCGGCGGCCCATGCCGCGGAAGGAGCACCACCCGATATATATATCCTACTGGCGGACGCCAGTAGGTAGTTATAGTAATGACCTATTTTCCATAGGAAATTCGCAACGTTCTATTTACAATAACTTTGGCGTCAGTTGATGAATCTTCGCGAAATTTTCAAAACTAGTGGGCGCTCCGGTCCGCTCCTAGCCTGAAAGTTTTAGGGTGATTCGCAAGCGGGGTCCCAAAACATGTTTTCCCCATGCAATTTTCCATAGGAAACTTTAGACACAGCTACAGCCTGAACTAATGAACGGAATTACCCCAAATTTGGCAAAGAGGTAGCCCTTGTTTCAGAAGGAGGCCTTTTTGGTAAATGGTGTAAATCTGTTCAGTAGTTGCTGAGAAAATTAAAAGTAAAAACACATATATATCTATGGCCGTGGTGGATCCGCGCACCCTACAGATTAGGATCCGCACACCCTAAAGATTAGGATCCGTGCACCCTGCCGATCACAAGCTGCATTGTAATTGGTTGTGAACACTCTAATCCAGGAACTGTTGGAGGCCATCTTGTGCCTCGGTAGAAGCGAGGCACTAGATGGCAGTAAAATGAAGGCGTAAAACAAGAAGAGGGGGCAGGGTTGAAACACCCTGAACTCCTAGGTCTGCTAAGGGGGTCCCACAAGGACCCCCAGGGCCCAAAAAAGCATATATATTGTTTTTTAACGCCGTGATGCACCCAGGGTGCATGGATCCAGCCGTGAAAATGAAAAAAACGAAGCACGGGCTCCCACGCTTTGTTTAATTAAAGCCCCCTGGTGGGCCAGGTCCTGGGGCATGCGTAAAAAAATGTGGCGGGGGGGCAATCCCCCTCCACACTGCCCCGGGGACCGCCACCCCCCCCAGGGCTTTTATAAAATATGTGCGGGGGCTCACAGCCCCTCCCAACCCTGGGGACCGCCACCACCGGGGCTTTAAAAAAATGGGCGCAGGGGTCAAAGGCCCCCCTAAATCCCCGGGGACCGCCACCCCCTGGGCTTTATTAAATTATGGGCGGGGGCTCACATTCCCCCCATCCCCGGGGACCGCCACCGCCAGGGCTTCAAGAAAATATGGGTGGGGGGCTCAAACGCCCCCCCAAGCCCCGGGGACCGCCAGTCCCCGGGGCTTTGTATTAAGTGGGAGGGGGCTGCGTGGCCCCCCTCATGGAGCCAATAATGGCCCTGGGGACCACAACCCCTCAGGGCCGGCTCCTGCAGTGTCTCAGGGTTCCCACCCCCGGGACACTGCTGTTTGCTCTGGCAGGGCGGGAGCCTCGCCGCTCCTGCCCTGCCATAGCAAACTTGGTTTGGATTTTGAAAGAGAGAGCAGGAAAACCTGCTCTCTCTTTCAAAATGCAAACCTGATTGCTTTTCTACACGGGGAGCTGCATGTTAGAAAAAGCAATGCTGGCTCTCGAAAGACGCGGGGAGCTGGCGGGACTGTGGGGGCATTGGGGCTCCCCCCACGGTCCCCAACGTTGTATATAAGCCCAGGGGAATCGGGTCGCTGGGGAGAATATAAATCAGTGATAGAAGCTAAAAAAAATGTTACTGTAAAATTTGGAGTCGAGCATCCTGCGCGGAGCTCAGCGCTGCCCCCTGGTGTGCATGCGCTGGGTGCGCAACTCCCAGCGCGCCCCCCTGGTGTGAGCACGTTGGGTGCGCGACTCCAGAACGTGCTGGGTGCGCGACTCCAAACAAAAAAATATTTTTTTCTCAATATACATCAAGCTTATATGTTTACATCTTGGGTGGCTCTAAAAGGAGCCCTTGTGTTTATTGGGAGATTAAGGTACCTACAAGTAAGTACCTATGCAGAGTATAAAGTTGTTGAGAAAGACTCTATTACCCTCATCTGTAAAATGTTCACCATCATGTACATGTACAAATCATGATCTTGAGCAATTGCTCTCCCCTTGACCTAAAGGAAATATGGCCTACCTCCCTAGGCTCAGCCCCCATTCCCAAGACCCAGTTAAAGAGTCTGGGTGTATGGATCGACCAAGAACTCACATTTAAAACTCATGCACGGAAGACGGCCGCCTCATGCTATGGTGTCCTTAAAATGATTAGTAAGCTTTTCCTCTCCTGCCTTTTCAAGCAAGGAAAATTATGGTCCAGGCCCTTGTCTTATCCCAGCTGGACTATGCGAATGCTCTCTATCTGGGTGCCCCTGTTGCCACCCTTTCCAAACTACACACCATCCAAAATTGGGCTGCAAGACTCTTACTGCTCATCCCTAAACATCATTCAGCCACGCCTGCCCTGAAATCACTCCATTGGCTGCCAGTCCATGAGAGAGTTAAGTTCAAGTCCCTGTGTTTTGTCCATAAATCTCTATTCAAAACAGGTCCCCCCATTCTTTATAGTACTATCCAGTCTTATGAGCCCAATAGAAGCCTTCGCTCCAAAACCATGAACCTGGCCATTATCCCTAGGATTAGGAAGGCCAGAAGTGGAGGCCGGCAATTCTCGTTTAATGCTGCCATACTCTACAATTCCCTTCCCCCCCCCCACCTGCGAAGAGAACCCAGCCACCTCTTTTTTCGCAGATCCCTAAAAACATAACTTTTTCCCTAAATGACAGAATACCTCATTGCTGCCACTGCTAGCACTGGGATGCCTCCGGGTAGCCATGCGCTATACAAATGCTATTTCAATTCAATTCAATTCAATCTCTCCTATAGATGCCGTCCATATTAAAATGCAGATTGCTTTTGTAAATGGACCCCATGCTATAATCTCTGAGATAGGCAGAAACAGCTTTATTGACATGTTTCCTAGCTTTCTCACCATGCGGACAAAATTGATTGGACCAGTTCCATTTCTGTCTTTGGCATATGTTAGAATAGACAAAGGCAGTTTGGGGGAAAGTGTCATCAATTCTCCAAAGGTGTCCTTCATAAGCATTTTCAGACCTACCCCAGTCAAAGTGCCTAGGTCAGTGCCACCACAGTGCACAATTATGAGGTCAGGGTGTTGGAGATGCAAAAAGGATTTCACCAATGGCATCAATTGGTGCCACTTTAATCCTCTCTGTCCAATCCATTTAATGTCTACATTTGCCAAAGCTAAATCTTTGTCAATACCTCTGTTTTCAGCATACCTTTTGCTCCAGAAAATATAGCTGTGTCCCACAATCCACACTCTAAGCATCTTGAAGGGAGGTCTGGGTGCACTCAGAAGGTGTCTATATGTGAAATGGGCAGTTTGAAAACTAACATTTTTCTAAAATGGTAGATAAGATGCAGTTTTAAAAAAAGAAGAGAAATGATTGGCTGTTTGAGAACATTATAGACTGAAAAATAGGGTGCATGTTTCTGTGTTTTAAAAGCATGTTTCTTATTGGTTAATAAAAACTGTTTGAAAGGAACATTACATAGTAATTAGAAGCCAGTCATTGCTTATGCATTCACAGAATGAGTCAGGCATTCACACTAGCAGTGCTGTAGTTGAATATGTAGAATGTGTGCAGTCACCTTACCCCTTTCAGACTAGTGAGTCTCACCTGCTAAAGTCCAGGGAATAGCCTTGCTTGTCTAGAATCACACTGTGAGTCTGTGTCCATTTGTGCAACCATTGTGACAGAAGCATGTGGTTACTTTGTTTTTGCTGACACATAACTGCTTAAAAATCTATCATGTTGTCATGTTTCAGTAGTATTAGAACCCAGTCATTGTGTATGCATTCACAGAATGAGTCAGGCATTCACACTAGAGTGCAGAAGTGAAATGTGTAGAATGTAAGCAGTTACCTTACCCCTTCCAGACTAGTGAGTTTCTCCTGCTAAAGTCCAGGGAAGAGTCATGCTTATCTAGAATCACATTGTGAGTCTGTGTCCACTTGTGCAACTATTGTGACAGAAGCAGGTGGTTACTTCATCTCTTTCCTGACACATAACTGCTTAAAAACCTACTCCCCTTGCACTCCTCTACTGACCCATTCAGCACCATGTACTAATCCATTCACTGCGCCAAAACCCAACCACAAGCATGTGGTACTTCATGTCTTTGCTCACACCTAACTGCTTAAAAACCTATCCTGTTGTCAAGTGGCATTTCTTATGCATTTGCAGAATGATTCAGGCATTCACACTAGCAGTGCTGTTGTGAAATGTGTAGAATGTATGCAGTCACCTAACCCCTTCTAGACTAGTGAGTCTCTTCTGGTCAAGTCCAGGGAATAGTCTTGCTTGTCTAGAATCACACTGTGAGTCTGTGTCCACTTGTACAACCATTGTGACAGGAGCATGTGGTTACTTCATCTCTTTCCTGACACATAACTGCTTAAAAACCTACTCCCCTTGCACTCCTCTACTGACCAATTCAGCAACATTTACTAATCCGTTCACTGCGCCAAAACCCAACCACTTATAAATTCACCCAGGCACTCTCCTTGCGGTACTCTAATCATTCAGTCAGTTATGTTATGTTATGTTATGTTAAAAAAATTTGGTACCGCGCACATACACCAATTGGTTTCTTGGCGCTCAAAGACCAGTGGATAAGGACACAAGGGGGTGAGTGCAGCTAGCCATGGGCAAGGCGGAACAGATGTGTTTTCAGGGATTTGCGAAAGGAAGAATAATCGGAGCTGAGCTGGATGGAGAGAGGGAGGGAATTCCAGGTGGACGGGGCAAGAAAGGAGAAACAGGCACCACCGTGCTTCTTACGTTTAAACCTAGGAGTAATCAAAAGATTGTAAGCAGAGGATCTGAGGTGTCGAGAAGGAACATAGGGGTGCAGGCAGAGGGAGATGAAGACAGGAGCAGAGGCAAAAAGAGATTTGAAAATAGTGCATCCCAGTTTAAAGATGCAGCGTTGCGCAACAGGGAGCCAGTGTAGGGTTTTTAGCAACGGGGTGACATGTTGGTGTCTGGGCTGCTGAAAAATTAATCTGGCTGCCTGGTTTTGCACCAGTTGGAGGCGTTGGAGATGGTATGCCGAGATCCCCACGTATAGACAGTTGGCATAGTCTAAACGTGAGGTGACCAGGGCCATGATAACAAGGGTGAGAGCCTCTGGTGATAGGAACCTTCGGATCTTCCCGATTCTGCGGAGATGGTAAAAGCAGGCCGAGGTAACAGCGTTGATCTGCGGCCGCATCAAAAGGTCACTAGAGATGGTAACACCAAGGCTCTTCACAGAGTTAACTGGGCAGGGAGGGGGACCAAGGGCAGGGGGCCAGAAATTGGAAGTCCAAGGATGTGGGGGCCCGCCAATCAGGACCAGCTCTGTCTTGCTCGGATTGAGCTTCAGCTGGCTGAAGTTCATCCACTCATAGATGGTAAGCATTGTGGTTTGGAAATTAGAGCAGGAAAGAGGAGAGGGGTCGATAGGAAAGATAAGTTGCAGATCATCTGCATAGTTAAAAGTGGTAACAGAAGAATGACGAAGAGAGACAAGGAGGGGCTGCATATAAAGATTAAACAAGAGAGGGGACAAGGCAGAACCCTGGGGAACACCACAGGAAAGTGAAATACGAGGAGCAGAAAAGGAAGACAGATGTACTGATTGGGAGCGTAGTTGGAGAAAGGATACAATCCAAGACAGGGCCAGGCCAGAGATGCCAGCATTTCTGACACGGTCGACCAAGATGTCATGGTCGACCGTGTCAAAAGCGGCCGAGAGATCAAGTAACACTAGGGCCTGGGCCATGTTCTTGTCAGCCCCCTGTCTCAGCGTGTCCATAACTGCCACCACCACTGCCTCCGTAGAATGGAACGGTCTAAAACCTGCCTGTTGGTCATCGAGGAAATGAGTTTCCTCGATGAAAGTGCTCAGGCATCGGGTGACGTAGGTTTCCAAGACCTTCCCCAAATAAGGGAGGAGGGAAATAGGTCGGTAGTTGGCCAGGCCCGCAGGGTCAGAACCGGGTTTTTTTAAAATAGGTACCACCACAGCGCTTTTAAAAGCGGAGGGGCAGAGCCTGTGGAGAGTGAGCGATTTAGAAGGTCAAGGGGAGGGCCGGGACAGGCCATAAAGGCATCTCTTAGGATTTGAGGAGGGCAACAGTCATTAGGGGAACCGGAGCCAACAGCCTGGAGTAGTGAATGAAAAGTGTCCAGGGAGATAGGGGGGAATTCATGCAGGGAGTGAGGATTCGGAGAAGGGAGGGCGCTGGCCTGAGACATGGTAGTAGGGGGGATATTGTTTTTGATCATGGAGATTTTATCAGAAAAAAAAGCATTAAGGGAGTCACACAGAGCTTGCGAGGGTTGAGGCTGAGGTGTAACACGGTCAGGTAGGGAGAGTTCAGCTACAATAGAGAAAATTTCTTTTGTTCTGGATGCAGAGTTGATAACTTTCTGAGAATAGTGAAAAGCTTTGGCCAAAATAATAGACTTTTTATAGGATTTTAGTAAATCAATATAAATAGATTTTAATGGAGGATCATAGTTACGCCTCCAGCGGCGCTCAGCCTGTCTAAGAAGGAGTTTGTCAGCCTTCAGTTGATCGGTAAACCAGCGCTGAGCGTCGTGAGGACATTTAGATTTGATAATTTTAACGGGAGCGACCACATCACTGGCTAGAGACAGCCATTGGTCCAAGGTGGCTGCTTGAGAGTTCAAGTCAGGGAGGTCAAGAGGGAGTGTGGAAGTAAGGGTCGAATGAAAAAGGGAAATATCGGCATGCTTCCAATTGCGTGCCGAAAAGTTGGAGGCTAGTGGGGGGCGGGTAGGAACTAATAGTTTTAGGGAGAAAGAAATAAAAAAGTGATCGGACCAGGTGCAGGGGTAGACCATAGGAGAGGAGATATCCAGATTGGTGGTCCAAACCTGGTCCAAAGTATGGCCCTTGTTGTGGGTAGCAACAGAGATATGTTGAGAAAAATTTAGGCCAAGTAGCAGATCGGTAAAATCAAGTGAAAGAGAGGATTCAAAGGGGTCTAGTGGCCAATAATTGAAATCGCCAATGATCTAGACCCTGGCAGAATTGATGGTGAGCTGCGAGATTAGATCGCTGAACAAGGATGGGAAGGAGGGCATATTGACAGGGGGACGATACACTAAAACACAGATAAAAGAGTGTGTGGGAGAAGTGAATTTCAACGTAAGAATGTCAGAATTTAATATGGGGGTAGTTGTTAAGGTAGTGAATTGTAGATTAGAGCGGATGATGGCGGCAACTCCACCGCCAGGTCTACCAGATGTCCTATTAGAATGAAGAATATAGTAGCCCGAGGGTATGGCGGCCAAGATGTCAGGGTAGGAGCCAGCATGGAGCCAAGTTTCAACGAGGAGCAAGATGTCAATATTGCCACCGTCCAAGAGTTGGAATACATCAAGGTGATGTTTCGGGAGGGAGCGGGTATTGAGATACACTAGAGAGATAGGATGACTACCAGGGGAGCTGGGCTTGATAGATATAGGGGCTGCAGAGTTAAAAGGAGGGGTGGCAGGGGAAGGAGCCTGGGGGATAGTGGGAGGGGAGGAGGAAAAAATGCCATATTTCTGAGTGATAGCAATTATGTGAGGAGCAAGGGGAGCGCAGGGAGGAAAGGAGCGTAGTTCTTGTGAGGAGTAGGTGATGAAACGGGTAGCATGCATGGCCCCGGGCCTCGGTCGGCCGCGGACGGGCGCAGACGGGCTTGACTTGTGCGCGACTTCGGCGCGAAGTCGGCGCTCCCGCTGCGCTCGTCCGCTGCGCTTCCTCCAGACTGTCATTTATGCTGGCCGACGTGATCCACTAGACCGCTCACCTGCACGGTGGAGAGGCAGGGCGGAAGTGGTGCAGAACCAGGAAGTGGCGCTCATACAGGGACCCTCCGCACAAACGGCACACTGCCGGGGCGGACCGGGGTCAAGAGCAAGGTAAGTAAGTAAGCGTCACAATTAGCAAATAGTGCGGAGCACTGTGAACATAACACACAAGCAGCAGTAAAGTGTTAAAAATATGCGCAAGCAGCTCGTAATCAGCTGAGTTGCACACAAAGAACCGATAATGTCATTAAAATGAGCAGCAGCTCGAAGTCAGCTGAGATGCGGTTTAAAAATGAAATCCTCGGCAGCGCTGGTGCACGCCCGTGGCCTTCAAGCCACGTTAGTCTAGTACCCAAGTACTCATGCAGTGAGCCAGGCAGTGCTAAGGCAGTGAGCCAGGCCTTAGCACATGGACTGCTTCAAACGCTCCCACTGTGCATGCAGTCCTTTAACCACCTACACACTTGTTTTTCACACCTTCAATACTCCAGTCGGTATCCATACACTTCCAGCAAACACCCTGTCACTGCCCTTGCACTCGTCTAGTGACCCATTCAGCACCATGTACTAATCCATTCACTGTGCCAAACCCCAACCACTAATAAATTCACCCAGGCACTCTCCTTGCTACTCTAATCATTCAGTCAGTACACAAGTACTCATGCAGTGAGCCAGGCCTTAGCACATGGACTGCTTCAAACCCATATCCACTATGCATGCAGTCCCGTAACCACCTACACACTTGTCTTTCACACCTTCAATTCCCCAGTCAGTATCCATACACTCCAGCAAACACCATGTCACTCCCCTTGCACTCCTCTAGTGACCCATTTAGCACCATGTACTAATCCATTCACTGCGCCAAAACCCAACCACTTACAAATTCACCCAGGCACTCTCCTTGCAGTACTGTAATTATTCAGTCAGTACCAAAGTACTCATGCAGTGAGCCAGGCCTTAGCTCATGGATTGCTTCAAACCCCTATTCACTATGCATTCAGTCCTCTAACCACTTACACACTTGTCTTTCACACCTTCAATCCCTCAGTCAGTATCCATACAATCCAGCACACACACTCCCCTTGCACTCCCCTAGTGACCCATTCAGCACCATGTACTAATCCATTCACTGCGCCAAAACCCAACCCCTTATAAATTCACCCAGGCACTCTCCTTGCAGCACTCTATTCATTCAGTCAGTATCCAAGTACTCATGCAGTGAGCCAGGCCTTAGCACATGGACTGCTCCAAACCCCTCTCCAATACGCAGGCAGTCCTCAAACCTGTACAAAAACAATCTCTTCAAGACATAGACATGCTTCCACCATGCTGCGAGGATGACTGTGTCACTGTATGTTTGCAGTTTGTGCAGCAGTGCACAGGGAAGCATAGAATTGCAACATATTTATGTACATATGTTGCATCCCTGTGCTTCGGAAGTACCACAGCACAGTGCAGCTAAAGAGCTTACATTGCCATGCTGCAGCACTTCCTTATAGTTCTGCACTTATACATTCACCATACACTATTAATGCATTCTTTCAGTCAATTAAGCTATACACATACATTCAAACAAACTTTCACACATTAACAAAAAAATATAGTTCTTTCTTTAACCAGAGAAGTTAGTTCTGAGAAGAACTTTTTTCCCTTTTTTTAGATATTTTTTTTTTAGTTTTCTGAACGATTTTGTTCATTTTTTTGTGTTTTTTTTTTTTAAATGAAAAAAGAACGAAAAAAACAGGAAACGACGATGATTTTGCGCAGCACACACTGATTCAACAGACTGCTCTCCAAAGGAAATTAATTTGTTGCACTTTATACAGTGCTGCTTAAGTAGAGAAAATTCAGGATGTATGTCCGGTGGTGATGGTGCTGTAGAACTGGCAGAGGTACCAGGCACTGCAGGTGGGGGGTTCTGTTGGACTCTTCGACACTCCTCCTGAGCCTGATTCACTGGATGTAGAGTCCTCAGGTGCTTATACATCAAAGCAGTACCGCTGAAGTATTTTTTCTCAGCACTACCTCTGGATAA
This sequence comes from Lissotriton vulgaris, assembly GCF_964263255.1. NCBI lineage: Eukaryota > Metazoa > Chordata > Amphibia > Caudata > Salamandridae > Lissotriton > Lissotriton vulgaris. The sequence goes on from NC_141694.1 coordinate 1,469,243,868, forward strand.
GACACACTCTCAGATCTTGCAGGTTACTTTGGTGGCATTCACTTTCTTCTGCCCCTCCGGGAAGGCGAAAAACTTCCACACCACCGATACTGGCCTTTGTGGGCATGGAGCTTCTGGTAAAAAATCTTCCTCAAGAATGTTCCTCCTGCTCCTGTGGCTGCTGTCCTGAAGCCAGGATGTTGTTTTTATTCTCCAAAACACCAAATAAAAGTAATGGAAATAGGTTCTTCCAAGCTCTGAGATCACTCTCCAAAGAAGGTCAAAGAAGAATGATGGAAATGGGTGAGGTCCTTCAATAGTTAGAATGGGAAATGTTATGAACTAATCAAATCTTTTTGTTTCAGGTCACATGGGGTCCACGCACCCTGCGCTCAGGCAGCACGCACCCAACGCGACTTCGCGAAATTGCATTTAAAAGTAATATAACTTTATTACAAGGAAAAATATATTATTTTTATGAATAGCTTAGATAATGTCTAGCCCTAATATATATATTAAAGACATATATATATCATTTTAGACATTAAAAAAATTTGCTGGAGTCACACTGTATCAAACATGTATATGACGTCACACGGAATGCCGCAAACGTCGCGTACAGTAATGCGCATGTGTCGTGAATGCGCGGGAGCAGGAGTCGTATACCGGTCGCATAGCGCACATTTCAGAAAATACGCACCCGTCGCACACCCTACGCGGATCCTTCACAACATTTCTAAAATGGCGACTAGGTTCCGCGTAGCGATCAAGAAAGGTACTCTTTGGGTGCGAGACTCAAAAAAAAAAATTTGAAAGAAAATAATATAACTATATTAAAATAAAAGTATAAAACAAAAAAACAATATTTCAGTTTCAATACTTATGTAATTAAAAAAATAAAATATGTAAAAATTAACAGTTAAAAAACTGTAGAAATCAGTATCAAAGAAATACATATAACTATTATTACATTTTAAAATTATCATTTCAAAAACCTTTGAAATTTACAGAAAAAACCAAAGGTTTCGAACAGGTTATAATTAGGAATTAGCATTTAAAAAACCTTAGAAATTCACTGAAAAAACCATAGGTTTCAGGGCTGTTATAGTTAGCTGGACTTTTCACTCGTACAAAACCGTCAACCTTTCTCCGTTATAGTTAGTTCTGCTAACTATAACTCGCGCACCCAGATCCCACTGCTGGTGATGTCACATATTACATCATTCATGACATGGTCAGTGACATCACTGATGACATCACTGATGACATCTCAAATGACATCACTGATTACATCATCCACGGGACAATCAGATACACCTCATCATACACCAGTATAACCTTTGATCACTCACTGTAAAATACAGAGTACTATATTTGATTCCATCGACACACCAATACAAGTTTCTAAAAATCCACTCAGTGATTCCTAGATCTACACACAAATCTAATCACTTACCTATAGATTCACTCATACATGCTGTCAATGATCAATAGAACACTATCAAACATACTTATACACCTATATCGACATTACACACCAGCACACATCCTATTCACTTATGCAGCCATGCAACTCACTTATGCAAACAATCGATCATACTTACATTTAGTCAGCTACACACTTATACAAACACCACTTCATTTATTCATATAGATAGTAACTCATACTTAGTGTCTTATAAAATCACTATTACAAGTATATAGTTATCCATACTGTCATTCACACAATCACTGAGTCTTATGTATACTTATTTATATACAACAACTGTCAAGTACACTGCCTTTTATTTTTCTACTTTGTTGGACATGTACCATTGAGAGATATATTTGCTCATCACCACACCCATAAATACATTCACTCACCCAAACAACTGTTATAACATGCAGTCTTAACCTCATATACCTACTGAATAAACTAATCACACATCTTTGGACAGTCACACCCCCCCCCCCACCCACCGAACCACATACACATTCACTCTCCACACACAAATTCACTCTCCCATACAAATACTCAGTTAACTAATCAATAACTAATATAGGCTTTCACGTAGCTAGTAACAAACTGATGCAGCAGTTTACACAACAACTGACAGAGTGATACAGATATTCACACAGTTTAGCCACTATCCAATATATTTAGTGAGACACTATAAATTAGTCAATTAAACAGTCAATCACACTGCTACTAAATCCTCAATCCAGATATTTATATATCCATTCATTCTTCAATGCAGATTGCTATATATATAATACATATTTAAATATCGAACCAAACCACATTCACTGGTTTATGTCAACAGTGATGTCATCAGTGATGTCATTTGAGATGTCATCAGTGATGTCACTGACCATGTCATGAATGATGTAATATGTGACATCATCAGCAGTGGATTGCGGGCGCGAGTTATAGTTAGCAGAACTAACTATAACAGAGGAATTTCAATGGTTTTGTACGACTGAAATGTCCAGCTAACTATAACAGCCCTGAAACCTATGTTTTTTTCAGTGTTCTGCGAGGAAATTCCCGTCAAATTAAAACAGCAGCAAAATACCAAAGGCATTTTCCACCTGAGGACAACACCGTGACGGCAACAAGAACACTACAAGATCCAGCATGCCCTTAAGAACAAACAGCCCGTGGGGTGGCCACTAGATGGCGAAGATACTTAAAGGTGCCAAGCTGAGTGGTGAACTGTTAGCCTGTGCTATGCCTAGTCGTTTTTCCCTGACGAAGGTCGAAGTGTCGACCGAAATGCATTGGAACCCGGCTGTGCTGCAACATGTGAAATAAAATTATTTTAACACGACGGAATTGTGTGCGACTCAACTTCCTTTCAACCTGAAAGGCTTCGTGTGATTATGCATATATATATATCAAAGCAGTCCTGAAACTTCGGAATCCTCAGACGCCTGAGACAGGTGTAGACCACAAACGAGCTCAACGTTCAATTAGTGCATGAATCTTTTATTCCATAATGGCGTTCGTCAGCAAGACGCGTTTCGGCTGCACACAGGCAGCCTTGATCACATGACGCCCCGGATTTAGTGTTCAGTTTATATACATACACTTCCTGGTTAGGCTAAATTGCCACAGTAGTAAAAACAGACAAAATACTATTATACTTTCAATGAGTCCTGGATTCTTCTCACATGGTATATCATAACTACTAGCTCAAAAACATATAAATATATTTTAAGATCAAGTATATAAATTACAATAAAATATTTACTATATACAACAAACAATAAATTAAAACTGTAAAATCAGAGTTAATTCATACTGTTTTCAATAGTTTGTATTATATGGTGTACTGGCCAAGTGGCCATAATTAATTAGGCCTTGAAGAATCATTATATAAGAACACAATCTGTCTAAAAATTATCTGTTTTACTTACAATATGCAATCAACTCCTAAGAAAACTGCTAGTGCAAAAAAGTACGAGTATACCATTGTGCAAAATGTGTGCTAAATATCAAGGAAAAGCATGATATTTACAATCATATCATTGGATCCCAGGATACAAAGTATTAAAGTGTAAAATATGAATTAAATATTGTATGAAAAGTCATGGTCTTAGGTTGCTCAATCTCCGATATACCTGATAATACTAAAGTGCAAGTGCATGAATAGATAAGTCATTATAAAACTGCGATTTTCACAGAAATTAATTCATAGCTATACACACAATCAATTTACAGTACAACTAATCACACTAAAAGAACATTACTCCACTGCTCCCCTGATCCAGACTATATTGTTAAAAACGCCTATATTGGATAGATTTACAGAAAATTTCGAAGGTCATCCCCCATATTCAGCCCATTAGGGATTCTAGAGTCTAACATTAAAATGTATTTAGACTCCAATTGTCTAAGTTGCTTCTCTCTGTTACCTCCCCTGATGTTTTTGGGTACAGAGTCAATAATAAAATATATCAGATCATTCAGGTTTTTTGCGTGCACGAGCTTAAAATGGCGAGCTACAGGATAGTTATCGTCTGAATTTACTATAGCTCTTATGTGTTGTAAAATTCGGACACATGCTTGTAGCTTCGTACTCCCAACATACTGCAAACTATATGTACATTGAAGTACATATACCACATAGTCAGTACGACATGTGTAGAATCCATCAATTTTACTAGGAGTAGATTGTAGTATAGATTGGTACTCACTAGTATTGATCCCGAATTTACATGCTCGGCATAAAATACATTTAAAAAATCCTCTCTTTGTAGATAACCAATTGTCTTTACTTATTACCCCTGGGCTTGACCTTACCAAAGCATCTCTCATAGAAGGTACCCTTCTAAAGGTAATGCAAGGTTGGGGGTGCAGTATTTGTGCTAACGTAATATCAGTTTTTAAAATGGGCCAATGTTTATTAATAATAGCCCTCACCTTCCTTTCCTCTACATTAAAGGTAGTGATTAGTCTGATCGGTTCATAGATGTAGAGTCAACTCCAACATCTATTCCTTTTTTATGTCTACTGGAAGTAGTGGATTCCAAGAAATCCTCTCTAGACTGTTGGTTAGCTTTCTCTAGTGCTTCTTTAAGATTATGTAACTTATACCTTCTAGCCAAGGCTCTATTCAGTGCTTCTTTTTGGCAAATGTCCAGATCTACAGGTGAACTACAGATCCTACGCATTCTTAAAAATTCACCATAAGGTATGCTCTTTATCAGGTGACCTGGGTGTGCACTGCTAGCATGCAGTATAGAGTTTCCTGCCGTGGATTTGCGATGGAGTTTTGTTAGTATACCTTGGTTATCGATATAAATCTCCACCTCCAAAAATTGAATCCTACAACTACTGATGTCAGCTGTGAATTGAAGATTCAAATCATTTTGGTAAATCACCTCCACAAATGCTTTAGCTGATTCTATAGTACCTTTCCAGATCATACATATATCATCTATGAATCGCCAGAATTGCACAACATGAGAGTCAAACAGATTTCTGTGTATACCCATAAGGATGTGTTCCTCCCACCACCCTACATGTAAACCTGCATAGGTGGGAGAAAAACACGCCCCCTTGTATATGTATATATCCTACTGGCTGTCACTAGTAAGTATTTATAGTTAGGACCATGTCCTCTCTCTACGGCCCGAATGGTGGAAGAACGGATTCCTCACAACTCGCCTATGGAGTCTTCATGATAGGGCTCGGCCTGGACCTTGCTCCTTCCAACCTCACCACTATCTCACATGGCACACTGGTCTTGAAGAGCAAGCAGGCACTGGTGCTCCATGGCTGATGGTCTTGCTTTCCCTGGGTGATGTCCCTGAACCAGCCAGGAGACTAGCAGGCCTGGGCCCCCGATTTTGATCAAAGGCAGAAGTCTTGCTGAACTTCTCCTCCTCACACAGCCCGTATCGTTGTTCAGCAGTTGACCAAGTTTGGGGTCTCAAACTCACCTACCTATAGTCTTTTTCCAGACACAAAATGTAATTTAATGTTTGAAGTTTAATGCTGGGGTTCTGCTTCTTTGAAATGGACATCTTTTCTCATTATTCCTCCTTCTGAAGGATGTTTGCCACAGCAGGCAGGACTTCAAAGCTGATTAACCCACAACAAGATTCATGGCAGGGACCAGAGCTCACACCAGGATGTCAATCCCAGTGATATGTGTTTCAAAAGGTTAATTCTGGGCTAAAACTCCTACGTATTAGGATTTCCTTATCAGCCCTATCACTCTCTCTTTCTGAACTGTGTTCGGGCTCCTTCCTTGTGATCTATCATTGAATCGAAGAGCCCTTTGAAGTGTCCAGAAAGAGCATGGCTGTCCCATCCTCCAGTGCATGTCCCTCTCAGCTTACAAGCAATACCAAAATCTATCTAGGGGATTCCTCTACTCCTCATGTTTTCCACCTGGCAGAGCTGGGCTTGCCATAATGGAATCCAAGGTCCTCCAAATAATGCAACAGTGCAGGCACACTTGCACTCAGTGGACATCCGCAGCACACATACTGCATCTCACTGTTATCCTCATGTATTATGCCACCACAACCATAACTACATGCAGCAAATACCTTCAGTTTGCACGCACTGTTCAGTACTGCAGCCTTCAGTAATATACCAGAGTGTGTTATTCTGAAAACACACACTGCCAACATACACACATTTATCATGTGTGCATTGTACAACCCTTCACTCCTTGAGTGGTGTACTTCTTCATAGCACAAATGCACTCAGCACATGTTTCCATAACACACACCCTTCCTCATCTACCTGATATAAGCCAGATTTAATTAAACTCACAGCAGCGGAACTTATAAAAAGGGGAGTGAGCCTGTAGGCCTCACTTTAGTGACCCAGGGTGAAAAGGTCCTGTTCACGACTAATGATCACTACACGGTGTGCTGCCAGCACCGTGCTTGTGCTGCTTAACTCCTGGTGAAGGCGGTAGCCTTCCACCACTATGAGAGCAGCGCTTTGGATGCCACTCCCGGTCCAACAGGACTGCAATCCATGAGACAGGCCTATGTCATGGTGCACACACATGATCCGTGTTTGTCTATGACAAAAAATCTGCATTAGGTATCCACAGAACAGTACAGTTGGGCACTCAGGGCAGGGGTACACGTCTCGCAACATACAGAAGATTTTTCTATCCCAACAGGAGGCCTAAACATTCTAGGTAGGAACAGATGTAAAATTCTGCTCCGCTCACTGAGTTTTCAGAATTCGGCAACTCAAGCATTCCGATAAACTCTGCAAAAGAGCGGAATTCTGGCACGCTCATACATGCCCGAGGACCACGTAAGACAGTAGTTGAGAAAGGAGATGGGGCCATGTGTCGGCAATACAGTTGTAGGGGACTTACTTGTTGCAACAATAGAGGATCTTGTCCCCCAACAACCCTCAGCTGCCAAGGGGACATCATTCGGTGTGGATGACCAATACTCCAGCTGCTCACGGATTTCCGCGGAATTTGGTGGAGTTTTTTTTCTGCAACTCCACAGAATTCTATGTGGAAAACTGCGTTTAATATAAAATGTAGACATTATGAGAACCTGGTAATGCCATCGCTGCATTTCACCAATACCAATTAAATCTTTGGAGACATTTTGTATACATTCCTAATAATGTATTCAGATAACATCCTGTTTTTTTTATGACAATTTACAACAATATCTACAGCATATGAAGGAGGTCCTCACGAGTTTAGAAACAAATGACTATATTCAAAAGCAAAAAGGTGTGAAATAAAGAAGTTTGCTTTTGTATCGCATTTTCACATCAAACCATGTAATACAGCCATTGGTACACCTTGATGCTTGAGATGTTCAAGCTCTCTCATTCCTGATGATATACATCGCATATATAAAGTAGTAACACTTATTCATATTCATCGTACAGACTTACCGATGGGGAGTCCAGCATCACACAACTTTGACGACCAACTGCCAGTTTCGTCAATGGCTTGTGATTACCAACATCCCTCAATTTAAATATTATCCCCTCCAACCAGGCCTCCCCCTCCCTAATCACTGCCTCATTCATCTTTACAGTCAAACATGCTATGTGCTGCAGCATGCTGGTGCCTATAATTCAGAGCTGGTCCTGTCCTAGCTCAGTCCTCGAGGTGGTCTCATTACCAACCTCCGCCTCTGCCTGCATCCCCAAGTGTAGGAGGCTGGCACCTCTCTCAGTCAAACCACTGCACTTGATCGGGGATACTCAGCATCCCTTCTGGTGATGAAGGGTCAGGGTGCTGCAAAGCTTCTAGTAGGGGCTACCATGCTATGTCCACCTACAGAGATCCCCCGTGCCCTCTCCTGGCCTCACGGAGTCTCAGATATAGAGTATCACTTACATCCGGGAAACTTCTCGCCTACAGAGAGAACCACAGTTTCTAGCAGCAGTGAGCTAACTTTAAATAATTTTCTTAGCGTATAAAACACCACATTCTTTCCAGATTATAGGTTTAGAGGTCAATGCAACATCCTAAATCAAGGGAACATACTAAGACTGTTGAAAGCCCATCCGGACCTTAGTCACAAAAAAACTGCAAACATATCATCCATAGAATTAATTAAACTGGAAACAATCAGTAAAAATGAGTCCACTATGAATATTTGGTAAATAAGCGATGCCACAGATCCTGTTCTTTAAAAATATAAATGCAATTTTAACAGTGTTGGCGATTGAAGTTAACAAACCAGCTACAGAGCAGTACCCACTTATTCGTTTACCTTCACTAGAAAATAAACAACAACTAAAAAAGGGAACAAAATGCTTAGATACAATCAGAAAATTAGGACTAAAAAAGTTTACCCCACATCACTTTAAAAAAAACATTACTACCATGAAAAAGGAAGAAAAATGTTAACACAAAAATTGGAGTTCTAATTATCCAATGATTAAGCGAAAACGACCAAAGCCTCAATCAATATTTCAGAAACCAGCTGAAAACTGGGCCTAGCTCTCACATACCATAAGTACCTCGAAAAAGCCATGACCTAATTCTCTTCATGTTGATAAAAGTATGAAATGTTTTTGTTACTTGGCCGTTGTTGGCCTCAAAAGGCTAACAGAAGACAACAAAAGTCTTCTGGCCTACTTCTCTAAATGTACCTGGGTATGTATACATGAAACAGTGTGTGAAACAGACGTTTTGCTTCCAGAGTTCCATGCTATTCACAGTCATGGAAGAAGTTAAAAGAAACGAGGTTGAGCTAAGGGCGGCCTAGTCATGTTTCAAACCTGGACCATAAGAATAAAATCACCGACTTGGCAACTAACAGCAACTACATTCAAGCAGTATGCATAGAAAACTGTAGGTTGGACACAAAAACACCCTCTTCCTATTAATCAATGCATGTATTAATCCAATGTGGTAAATAAAACGAAAAACTATACACAAAATGAAGACAATAAATACCGCACTAAGAAACAAACATCCCGAGTATAACTGCAGAGTTACTGGAGATTCAGATACAAACCTAATGGCCGGTCATCAACATGAGGACCACATCACCACCCAAGACAAGCTCAGAGGGATCCCAAACTAATCTTTTCACCATCAAGAATTGATAAACAGGGGAACGGCTCATAGCAACCCTACAGTCATTGGGTTGCAGAACTTAAATGCAGATTCCCGCAAGACGAGCCGGCCAATCCAGTTCGCTACTCATCAAAATTCTATTTTGGATTATTCTCTTGTAAACCTCCAATTTTTCTCCTTGGTAAGAAGGTTTGAAATAAAAGAAAGGAAAGCAATCACATGCCCCAACCATTACCTTCTCTGTGCAAAGCTATACTACAGAAAAGCCCCCACAACTCTGGCAACTGTCAATTCAGACAATCTTAAAAGGCTGAAGTGGAAGGGAAACAGATACTCTATCCGTTAAATCTTAAAACAGGCTAAGTCAGCTTGTCTCGAGAAAAATAAGAACAGATCCAAGCTCTAATACCATATGGCCCACATTATGGGATCAATTTTCAGAAGAGCTCTTGTCCTGCATTCTCCCTCCCCCCTAAAATACAAACAGCTCCCAATGGAATAGCACATCAGATAGCTCCCTCTGGTTTAACAAGTCCGAAAGGAGCTGATGAAATGGGCCGCAGATTGGTAAGAAAACAGCAAAAGATCCGTAAGACCTTGCACTCCATTTTTGATTAAGAAGCAACAGGTTGACTATAAGAAAGCTTTATGGGCTGCAAAGAACAAGACAAAAGGTCAAACCTATGGGATAAGGCTAATTTTTGCAAGTAACAAAACTAACCCTAGGTCCTTTTGGGCCAATACTGCCCTTAAGAAGGGTGGTAAAAATTCTTGAAGGCTTTACATGGCGAGTATGACATATTGCCACCCTCGCTTCCAGAAACGCCTCTTCCACTGACAGATAATACCATCAGAAGCTCCAAGGGCCTCCCACATACAGCACAGTATGAGTTCAATGCCACATCAGTAGAGGAGAACCCAGGTAACTATCGACTCATAGACCTGATGGACAATGAGGCACAATACTATAATGCAAAGTGCATTTTGCAAGACGTGGATCTTTGGGCAGAAGAACAAGACTGGGTTCTGGCAAAGCTCAGGCACAGATCAAAATATCCTGGCACTAACTATGCTCCTGGCAAAGGCTATAGGAAATAAATACTCCTGTGCTTTCTGTTCATTGACTGGAAAGCAGGCTTTGAAAATTCAGCAGGACCTACTTTGGCAATAGTTATAACAGTGAAACATCCCGCTTGCCCTGCTAAAAGCCATACAGTTGTGTACAAATCAAGGCTGGCACCAAAGGAACAATCTGTAGAAAAATTATGACCGAAAATGGACTGAAACGGTGTTGCATATTGGCTCTGATCCTATTTATTAGATCCCCCGAGACTGGGCATTCAAGGCCTGTCACTTCTGCAATATGAGAATGGTGCAGTCCTAAGTAAACCCCCTTTGGACAGCAAAGATCATCAGATTGTCTAAGCTTTTATTGTTCCACCCACCAGTTAGAAATTAACATCAGCAAAACTAAAGCAATGATCTTTAGGATGGAAATCAAAACAAGCACTGGCAAAGCCAATAGGTCTCGTTAATGCAAGAGCCATTGTCTTTGTATAGCAGCACGGCTCCTGTTCAGCATGACTGAAAGTCATTGAAAAAAGCGCTAAGACGCGGTCAGTGCTGTCCGCGTCATAGCACTTCTTTGGCTAGCCGGAGGGGCAGGACAAGCAACACAATGGGGGGCGAGTCAAGTAACACAACAAGGGAGGCAAGTCAAGCAACACAACACTGGAGGAGGTGGAGGGCGGTTGGTAACAAGGTAAAAGAACAACACAACAAGGGTCGAGTCAAGCAACACAACATAGGAAGGGGTGCAGGGCAGTTGGGGAAAGTGTAAAAAAAGTGTTATGTACGCAGACAGGGGTGTCCGTGTCATAGTGCTTTGTTTTGTTAGGGTGGGTGGGCCAACACAATAATGGGAGGGAGGGAGCAGATGGACAGGTGAGAAATAGAAGCACATTTCAAATCTAACCACCATGATCCTTGTATACCAATATCACAGTGTTTTGCGTAGTATGGTGACCTCGCTGATATTTTAGACATATATACGTGTAACTAAAGGTGGGCAAGTCAACAAATTAACAAGTACAGCCGAACCGAGGGTCTGGCTCGGAACTTAGAGCCTGTGCACCAGCCAAGCCCTGAAAATATTTACTACGCAAATCATACAACACACATCACGTAAAATATAAAACATTTCTTCAAAATGAAATGTTTGCTATGTAAATCATACAAGACACATCATGTAAAATCTGAAAAGATTCTGTAAAATCCCAAAAAGTTACCATGTGGAACCTTTGACATTAATAAGGCACATTATAGCACTGCACTGAGAAGTACTTATTAAAAGTAATAATTTTGTCCAACTCGTTTTCTTAACAATTTATTTAAAAGTGCTTTCATATGCACAAAAAATGTTTTGGTGAAATAAAATATTTGCCCAAAAGCACATAATGTAAGCGGGGAAACTGTCCAGATTTTCTGGTTTCACTTTGTACAAATCAGCCAGGAAATAGGTATGTATTTGTCTTTCCTTATGGTAAGGCTTTGTTTTTACCTGTTAGTTGACTTTTCTGTAGCTTTTAAATACAGTGCAAACACAACTGAAGGCCCAGAGCTTTACATGAGCACTAGTTGCATTACACAAGCTCACATGCATTGTTTAGAGGTCTAGGAGATTAAGGGATGTGCCCAGAATCACAGGATATTGAGCCAATGACAGTGGGCCTCATACTCAAAGCACACAAAGAGAAAAGCAAATAGTCATCTTGCTGTAGCTGAAGTAATGCAAACACTGGGAAAAGTCCAGATTGGACGTGTCTCCAGGAAGAGAATTGCCATTTGCTGCCAGATAAAATACAACCATAGTCCAATTATTTTTAGGTCTCGCCTGAGGCAGCACATGTGCTGCTCTGCGAGACATTTAGTAAGCAGGGTTTTCAAAGTGCTACCCTATATTTTTTAAGACCTAGCGCTAGCGGTTACGAGCGCGACCCCCCAGCTTTCACCGTCCGAGGCGCCATCTGGACCGCAATCAATTTTACTTTCGCGTTCTTCTTTCGCGCGCGCACACACAATTCCCGTTCGCGGCTGCACATCTTGTATAAACAAACATTACCGGCTTGTTTTTAGAGCATTGTGAAATGTCCTAACTCTTTGCAGCAATAAAGTCAGCTGTTGTTAGCCATCCGCGGACCCTTATCTATGCATGATATTAATGCGTTTTGTTGAAAAATGCCTGCAATATATCTTCCAAAGCAAATTGGAGCTGTGTAACTATAGATCTGACATAGTGGCTTGGCTGCTTATACTGCATTCTTGGCTGTAATCCCCTCTTTAACACATCACTTTGTCACTGTACCTAGTTGTTATAATAACAAAAAGCGTGGTGTTGATGTCTAGTAATGTCCGATATATATATGTTGGCATCACATGCATGTTTTTTGCAGTACACGCGCGTTCCCCTTGGAGCTAGCTTCGTACCATATCACACCCCTAAAATTAATGCATTATCGTGGTCTTGATCCATGGTCCGCATTGGGCGGGTGAAGTGCAAACAATCACCTGCGCCTTGCAGGTCTGCGAGCCACTCCCTGCAGGAAGAGCCCTGCCCATAGATGCCTCTTTGCTCGAATTGAAAGCTACCAGGTTGGTTCTGCCGTCTCATGGCCGCGCGTGTTTCTGCAGTATCTTGGACGGGGAGCCACCGCACAGAACTCAAGGAATCATCTCCGAACCCAGTGTCATTAGCCCTTTGAATTTAAGCATTTCATTCGACCTGGCGATTTCCCCCGTTCCACACCGGATTGCTACTGACATTGAATGCGGAGGACTGGTGAATAAATGAACTTGGTGTTGCTTGGTGCAAGTGTGCAATAGCACTACACGGAGTCTGCTATCTCGTGTGTGGAGTTTGCCGCCCTTGCGCGCCCCTTTAAAAAGCACACGTTACCTTTTGGCGAGGAGACGTTGCTCCTTTGCGTTCATGGTGCTGGTGAGTCAGCGGTGCCTGGGGGCATGTCTCCGTCAGCGAGCTCTACCTGCAAGCCAAGGGATGCAAACATTGGCACCGAAGGCACGAGGGACTGGCGGGCCCGCCAACTTGGGACTAGCATCAACTTTTCTCATTAGACAAAACGAAAGGAGACGGAGGCAGAGCTTTCCTGGTTTATTGTGAAAGAAGTGAACAGGAAATGATTGTGCTGACTCGAAAGGAGGCACCTTTCCCTTTTTATTTTACGTTGAAAATACACTGGTGTCTACTTTTAGTGCACTTCAAAAGCGCTATCAATATAGATTTGGGAATTTTTCATATTATTTCTGCCCTGTTTAAGATGCAGGATTTTTTTTTGTTAAGTCTGAGAAGCGTTTGGAAAATAACCTATCTTTAATCTGTGTGTAGTTTCGATTTGAGCTTGAGCAGTCAAGGAGCCCTAGCGTTGTGCATGTTTAGTGTGCACACACTTGCTTTCAGCAGTGCCACTGACTGACTTGCAGTTAGCTACTGTGAACATAGCAGTAACTCGTAATACCGAGGCTTCCATTTTACAGCGTTGTACATTAAACGGGTGCTGCAGGATGTGTCAGTGTGATGTTTAACAGCACAAGCTGCCATTCTTTAGCTTTTCAGAAATGTAAACCTAGCACCCTGCTACTGTGGGAGCCATTTTCGGATTGCCGTGTTTGTCCACGAGTCGAAATTGACAAAGGTTTGGAATTGGCTAAGGACAAACTAAGTGATTGCATTGAACTGTGTGAAGTGGAGAGGGGTGGGTCAAGTTGAAGTTTTCGCTCTGACTAGTGACATCATGGTTGTATGCTACCCTATGAATCCGTTTATTGTGAATGCACCAGCGCACCTTAAGATGCCAGAAAGGAAAGGAAAACCTTCCGAAATTGGCATTTTCGATGCTTAGTTACATAGCACTTGGTTCTGTGGCATCTTTGAAAAGCAGTTTTAACATTTACTGTGGAATTGCCAAATATAATTCCCCCCATGACATTGCATAGCCATCCATTCAATACCAGTTGATGCAAGCACAACTTCCCGGAGCTTTCGGCTTGTAATCCCACACTGTATTGTTGTCCACATACCACATACTGAGTGCGCAGTGAACACTCAAACTACCGTAATTTCACACGCAAAGGGCCCACGGTCTGCCCAAAAATAATTGCTCTGCCCGATTCATGCATCCTGTCGACACTGTAACTCAATCACAGTTTGTCCACTACTTTAAGTGCTATGATTCTACACTCTGGCCATACCATCTCCAACCCCGGTACAGTTCTCTGTAGCCAACAATTAACTGCACAAGCAGATCTATCAGATCGCTACATTTGCTCCCTATGTAAAAGTAACCAGTTCCTATAGCTACAGGCTATTAACTCTCACTATCCAGAACAAACTTGCCTGGCCACGCTAACCAGTTGTATCAATTGCGATACGGTGATTCACGCCTGCAGTTGGGAAACCATTAGTACGCACCACCAGAGCCATTTTGATATCCAAATATTTATTATAATGCCCTGTATAGGTTTGCTGACACCCTATAAACATTTTGGGGCAGATTTACAAGCCCCTTGCGCCTCTTTTACGCCGCTGTGGCGTCCCTTTTGTGACGCAGCTGCAGCGCAAATCCAGAGCCATTGTGGGGGGTACTTACAAAGTGACGCATCTGGGAGATGTGTCACATTGTAAAGCCCTGCGCCACATGTAGGCGTTCCTGCACGGGGAGGGGGGTTCTGGCGCAGGAACGCCTCCTAAAAGTGGCTGAGTGAAATCTACAAGATTTCACTCAGCCACTTTTGAGGCCATGCAGCATCAAAACCCTGCGCCTGCTTGAAGCAGGCGTAAGGATTGATGCAGCATTGTAAGGATAGGGCACCCCCGAGCCTTGCTTGAGCTGCGTCGTGCTTGCGACGCAACTCTAGCAATGCGCCGCCTTTACGGCAGCAGATGCGTCACGCATCTGTCCATTTTTGCCCCATGGTGCGCCGCATTGTAAATACGGCGCATCCATGCTGGCGGAGCTGTGACGTACAATAACTGCCGCATCCCTGCTGATATGCAGGTATGCGCCAGTTATTGTAAATCTGCCCCTTTTTTTGGGAGGGGGGATATTTTGCAAAGTTTATTTTTGCATGAAAATAGCAGGAGGAGAACAACAGATAAGAATGAGATAAGAAACTAATGAAGAGAAATGACAAGAAAATTCCTACTTAACCCATGACTGGGCCGGTAGTCCATTGTCAGTAAAATGAGGGCAGACTAGGTTTTTAAAGCATTGTTTTTACCACTGGGAAACCTAGGCCGACTCTCTATTACTCATTGGGCCTGCAGACAGGTTCTCTCCCCACAATGAGAGACGCTGAGCTCATTCTAATACATAAACTCAGGAAGGGGCAAGAGGAGTGTTTGGCCTACCGAACACTTTAGTAAATGTTGTGCATTTATTATCTCGAAAGTTTTGGTTAACAGAATGGCACGTCTTTCCTGTTGAAAGCCACCAATGAACTTAATTTTAGTAACCTGCTTCTATTTACAATCCATGATTATGATAGTACTTTTAATACAGCTTTAAAGCATCATAAAGGTGCCTTCAGCACAGCTTCTTTACAGAGTAGAACATTCTACATGTGAACGTGCACCAGTTGTGTCCTTATGTGATGCTGAAGCATCATTCTGAGCTAGCACAGCTTCACTCAGCACCACCACAGCATCACTCAGCGGCACCACAGCATCACTCAATGCCACAACAGCATCATTCAGCACAACCAGAGCATTACTCAGCACAACCACAGCATCACTAACCGCCACAACAGCATCACTCAGTGCCACCACAGCATCACTCCGAACCACCACAACATCACTCAGCCTTACCACCATCACTCAGCCTTACCACAGCATCACTCAGTACCACCACAACATTACTCAGCATCACCACAGCATCACTCAGCACCACCACAGCATTACTCAGCACACAACATTATCGCTCAGGGCCACAACAGCATCACTCAGCGCCACCACAGCATCGCTCTACGCAACCACAGCATCACTCACGACCACCAAAGCATCACTTACCATCACCACAGCATCAGTCAGCGCCACCACAGCATCACTCAGGGACACCAAAATATCACTTGGCTCCACCACAGCATCAGTCATCACCACCACAGCCTCAATCAGCACCACCACAGCATCACTCAAGGCCAGCACAACATCCCCCAGCACCACTACATCCTCAGTCAGCACCACCACAGCATCACTCAGGGTCACACCAGCATCACTCACCTTCACCACAACATCACTCAGCACCACCACAGCATCACTCAGGAACAACTCGGCATCACTCAGTACTACAACAACATCCCTCAGTAGCTCCACATCAATCAGCATCACCACAGCATCGGTCAGCACCACCATAGCATCACTCAGGGACACCACATCATCACTCAGGGCCACCACAGCATCACTCAGGGCCACCACAGCATCACTCAGTGCCAGCACAGGATCACTCAACATCACCACAGCATTACTCAGCACCACCACAGCATCATTCTGGACCACCACAGCATCACACAGCACTACCACAGCATCACACAGCACTACCACAGCATCACACAGCACCACCACATCATCACTCAGCACTACCACAGCATCACTCAGGACAGGGGCGTAATACAGGCCCCCCGCAGCCCCGCGGTGCGGGGGGGCACCGCGCTCCAGAGGGCCCCTCACTCAATCTCAGCCACGAAGACATCAAGTAAGCCTCAAGTCTATTTAATTCATAATTGAAGCTCAATCATGAATTAAATGGTGGTGCGCATGGCTGCCCCCCCCCCTCTTCCTATTATTCCCTCTCTTTCTGTCTTGCTCCTCACTTACTGAAAACCGTGACTTGAAGAAACGGGTCACAACCTCTCTTTCCGTCTTTCATTTAGTTGCTTCCTGGTGAAATGGATCCAAAAATGAAAAACACTTGCGGGAAATGCCCTTTTTCTGACATTTTTCTCTGTTCCAAAGTGCAGCCTCGGGATGGAGAGAAATAAAAGGTTTTAAATTTGAAAAATAAATTCATAACTAAATAAAGGAAGACAGAGTAGTTGCAAAGTGGCCAAATTTGTTTTAGTCTCATCCAAACACATCAGCCTCACTTTACAGACTTTGAATTGAAGAGCTACTATTGTGTTCTCGTCTTTCTTTGAACATCATTGTTGTCCACATGTGGGGAAGTTCACCATTCGAGGATGTATTGCAATACCTGGTTGATGAGTGGATTGGAAAACAAAATGTGTACCATAGCTCTATGTTTATGGATGTGGTCTTTTTAAACCATACTGCTTACGTTTTGTAAGGATATAAGCAATGGACATTGAAACGGTTCCCTTCAGGGCCCTGTAGTCATGTCCTTAACTTTTCAGGTAAAACCATTCGTTTATTTCTGAATAGTGAGTGAGAGGTCGTTAAGGTATCCATGTTGTTTCTGCTTACATTTCACATGTTTTACTTAATCTTGCATTTCCTATGAGTGTTTGCTATTACTTTGTTTTTTAGGCAGCATATTACTCTTATCAAGTGAATAATTTGAATTGATAGCGGGCACAGTTAGGTTGTAGCTGAAGGCAGTGCGAGTTTCTCTCAGTGGGGCAGTATGGTGTTCAGTGGGGGAGAGGATGTGGCACTATGGCCAGAGCTGTCGAATTTGGAACTGGGGAACTAAGTTCAGCCTTCATGACCAGTCCACCAGACCACTCTACTGAGGGAGCATAGTCCCATGCTAGACCTTAGAAGGCCCCACTAGACCTTAGAAGGCCTGATATCAATTTATCAATTTATTTATTTATTTATTTATGTCTTAGCATAAGCAGGTGTACCCTAGTGGTGTCAATTGTGGGTTAACCTTGAAGGCCTGTCCAACACAATCCATACTGAAGTTCATCTCCAGTCTTGCGTGCAAGCCTACGAAGCAGCACACCCTAGAGCAGCAGTGATCCAGTCACTGTGATTCTGTCACTGAGGTCGCATGAACCTTGATCCGGTTAGGGCGGTGCAAACGGTTTGACCGCACTTGGTACCTATTTCGGGTGGGTGCGTAGTGTTTGCAAGTATATTATGGTTTAAAAAACAACTTGCTGCCTCCTTCCTGGCCTCCAGCAAGTTCCAGCAACAATACAAATGTCATGATAACTCCGGTGATTAAGGTTTTCCTAGAGAGATATCAGAGTTTTGTCTAGTGAAAGGGTTGACTCCTGGAAAGGTAGAACAAAGGGTTAATGTGCCTGCTGCAAAGAACATGTACCATGCAGATTACAAAGGACACATAATGTTAACTAGGTTAGTAGGTTACTGCTATTGTCAGAGAGATTCTTTTGTTACTTGCAGTTTATAAGTTAAAATCCTAACATAGAACAGTGAGCTATTAAACTACACTGCCTACTAGTATGGTTGTCATGTGGCTTCTACACCTTGTAGTCCTTTGTCTTATGTAACATTTCCTATACAGTGATTTACACGCATATAAATGATTGTCTCTGTGTAGTGTGTGTGATGTTAAGTGCTCTGACAACGTATACTGGTATGAGTGGTGCTGTAAATCAAATTAAATGCATCTGAGAAAGAGTGTGGTTATGGAGACTTGAGGGGGACTGTTAAAGGGTGGTAGAGAGGGAGTCCGAGCCGTAGGTGATCATTGGGGGCACCAACAAACATTGTTGCACAGGGCGCCACCAGCTCTGAAGCCAGTTATGCCACCGAGGCCAGTCCTCATCACCAATTGGTACCTCCATTGGCCTGTATCAGCAGTAGTAGCTGCAACTCACCAAGGATTGGCAATGCAGGATTTGCACGCACACCAAACGAAGTTTGCAAACTTCACACTCTCTCTGCTTCATGCACAAGCACTTTTAACATGTGCTACCTTCTCTTGAGCCACTGGAATTATGCAGCAATGGGGGACAAAATGATGCCGCAGTGTTGACTAAATTATGCAACAACAAAAAAGGCTGCAGCGTAATGCAATATATTTTCTTATACTTTATTATTTAGACATTTTTACACATGTTAAGTCTCTGAAAAGATTCTGCCTCATTAGTATCAATATAACATACAAATGCAGCAGTGAGAAAGGTGATCAGTCAACCTTTGCAAAGGGACGTCCAATTTGCAGCAACTCAAGTCACGTTTTTTTGTAACTTTTTGTCCGTTTGAGCTACACAAATAATTATTAAATCTGTAAGATTATGCAGTGGATTATGTATTATGTGACAAACATGGCAGAGCCATAATTATATAGAAAACATTTGCAAACTAGGATATTTTGCCATACATATTTGACCTGCACTTGTGGAAGAAGGGAGGAGAAGTGCTAATGAGAGAGACTGCATGGCTTGGAGACAAATGGCTTGTGATTCCACTTTTAGGCGTATTTGGGACATTGTGTGATTGGAAATATATCCCACTTTGTGAATGTATTTAAATGCCAATAACTCCAATTAAACCTTAAATAATCAAGTGTATACATTGGTTGAATTAAATAACACAATAAGCTGTAACTGGTCGGTGAAATGCCAAATACTAATAATTGGGATGTTTGGCATATTCTGGCCACACCTCTGACTCCGCCCACTGATCCAATCCTTGGGTTATCCCTGCACTTGGAGTCTCCGCCCACAGTTCCCTTACTTTTTTCCCCCCACTTCGACCACTGCCAATATCACGACACGATGTAGCCCAAATATGAAGGACCATGAGGTACTCACTCACAAAGTAAACATAAACAAGAACCATAGAATGCATGTTCTACCAAAAATGTTCTTGGTACCGATTCAAGGCACAAAACACCACCATCCACCCGAAAGCAGGTACACGTTATCATCAATATGATGACATCTGGCATAAAGTGTCCTCAATTTCATGTTGCATAAACTACTGCAACTATGGGTTTAGCAGCCACAGAGTACCACTATAATATTACGGAGATTCCCAAAGTGTTATATGGCCATTAATATATGCCTTGCAGCACCAGCTTATCATCTGAGGAACATGTTTGATAAAGATAGAAAAAGAACGCCCACTTTTCATTTTTAATGGGTATTTGAAAGTCGCTGTCCTCCCCTCGCTTTTTCATACAGGATATGTCATGTATGTCATCTGTGTAGCGCTTTATGCCATTCTATAACTCTTCCTTGCGATTGGACGAAGATAGAAAAAAGAACCAGGGGAGAATGCAGGTAAAGTATAAAAATATCACTTTAAACTACTCAAGCGAGACTTCGCAATTGTTCTAAAATGAAAGAGTTCCAACCTACTCACTCCACATGTGTGTGAAAACCACACACGATGACATACGTTAGTGTTAGGTTTGATAGAATCACCTTACAATGACCTGCAACTACATTAAGGAGACAGTCATATTGAAATCAGTGCATATGTGCTACTATTATATTATAGCAGAGTTTTCAATAGACAGCTTTTCATAAGTATTCCACAACCCCGATAAAAATATATACTGCCGCGAATCATTCGGTGAGACTAGTTATTGGTTAACAGTTTTATATCCACTTCTCACACGAGAAAAATACTTACAGAATGCGCAAAACCCCACCCGAACTGCCGTCAGGCCCCTGCCGGAACCGTGCACCCCGCCATCCCCATCACATTGGCAGGGCTGAGGGCAGAGTGAGGGCGGGGAGCCACCGAGCCCAGCCAGGCTGTCCACTGCCACCAGGGCCCAGGTGGACAGCCACTGCAGCAGCCAGCGACATGATTCCGGCATGTGAGCAGCTGGAAAGTGCAGTCCAAGTCCCCCAGCGAGCACCACAAGGTCAAGGAGTGTGTTTTTCCCCTCTGATGCAACAGAGCTCTGCCTGCAAGAGTAGGGCAGTATCCTGTGGGTTGTCCATTCCCTCCAGATGCAAAACAATTCACCAGTGGGGCCCTAGACCTGCGTGGTGCTTTGTACTCAGCTGTGGCACAGTACTAGGATTGTGTGTCTGGCACACACCTTTATCTACAATTCAGTACAGTCTGGGACTGTTGATTCTGTCCAACAGTAGTTCCGTAAACCCAGCACTGGGACAACACTCGGGGTCTTGTACAAAGCGGTCTTCCAACAGTAATCTGCCGGTGCACCTTTCCTCTCAGGCAGACCAGTACCAGGGCACTGGAACTCTTTTTGACTCTAGAAAGTAAAGAGGGGTGGTACTGCTTGCACCCTCCTCTCTTCACACACAGAACAGTACCAGCGTACTTGTGTACACCTTACTCCACAAAATCAAACCAGTCACTGCGTGAGGTAAAGTCCTTTCCCAGCTTTTTTCTTCTAAAGTCCTTTTCCTCGGGGATGAGGCTGGTCACACCTGCAAGATTCTCTCCAGAGGCACAGATTACTTCCTCACCATAGAAGTGAGTTCTTATACAATCCTTTCAAACAAGGGGTTCACAGTCCATTCACCTAAGAATCAGCACAGGAACCTGGTTTCTTCTACACCTCTGAATACTTCAGTAAGAACGCCCCGTTGAATTCAGCACAGCACTGGAGAAAGTGATAACTGTCTGCAGTCCGTGTGGCTCACGGGCACTTAAGGCAGCAGGCTGCAGCAGCACAGAGTTATAAGATTCTGAGGCACACAGGTAAGCTATATAACACGCTGCTGATAATGTTCCTGCTGACAGGTCCTAGTTTTCTTCTCTACTGGCAGTTTTGAATCACCAGCATGACAAGTAGCGCTGATGTTAATTTTTCCTTGTGTGCCCAGATGTTTTCAGGAAACAGTTAAAATGTCAATACAACACAAGTAAATAATGTTCTTTCTGGAGGGAGATCAGCGTTTTGTCTAGTGGCAGGTCTCACTGATCATGAAGTAGTGCAGAGGGTTAATGTGCCTGCTGCAAAGAATGTGTACCATGCAGTTCACTAAACTGCATTTTATGAGGCTATCTCAGTGAGTTGCTGTATTTTGTCACAGACCTCCTTTGGTTACTTGCAATTCATAATGTATGTATGAGATAGAACTCTGAAATGAAGCATGCCATAGACATAGAACTCTGAAATGAAGCATGCATTGTATTCCTCCACACACACCTCTTGCTGAGGCGGAAGTGCGCATGTTGACGCTGTAGATATGAACTAATTCAGACTTCCTCTGTGGCAAGAAGTCTGAAGATGCCGGGTTGTGAGAGGCATTAAAGGGTGATCCCAGACTCTGGCAGTACTGCACTGAGTTATACAACATGTCATTTTACCACTGTTTCCAGATATCCTGGAAGCGATTCCTGGAGGGTGTGCATATATATAGTACTGCAGATTTCCTGGGACCACCCATCAACATTTATACTTGTAGCATTTCTAAACTCTTCTCAGATCTTTTTCTATACTAGAAGCAGCCACCGATTTACCCCAGCCAAGGGCTGCAGTATCTCTCCATCCAAGACTGGAGGAGGAAGCGATGAGCATCAAACTTCATGGGGGTGCAGGATTAGGGGTTTCTCCACATGACAACGTTTTCCTCCACAGCCCAAAAAAAGAAACATGTAAATTTTCAAGGAGGCTCCATTTCAGCCATGCATACTGTAATAATGTGAGATTCACACTGGATTAAGTTCAGTAAGTAATATTTAATCAGCCCCAACCAACAGTCAGCTAACAACTGACAAACATGGAATTACAAGAAATGGGAACCTTGATGTCATGTGGTTCCAAACTCTAGGTTCCAACATGGAACCAGAAAACCCAGGATGACAGGTCATCACACTTCTTCCTCTTAAACACTAAACAGGTTTACATGTCCAGCAATGAAGTAGGCAACAGAAAGAAAAGGAAAATCAAAGAAGAAACTACCTAGACATAATCACGCAAGTGAACAGGAAGCCTACATACTCTCACACTCTTGCGAGAATAATTAGAACGCAGATCAGGAACAGCAACAATATCATCACATTTCCCTTTTCCACCAAAATGAGAAACACGACTGTTGTTCCAGATACGACCATCCTCCGTCTTTACAGCATTTTTGAAAATTTTCACAATGGTTCTAGGAACAGAAAACTTCAACCAGTTTTGACAGCCCACAGGAGCCCTGATTTTTACTACCTCCCCCACCTCGAACTTGGAATCCTTAGCAGAATTTCTCCTATCCACATAAATTTTCCTTTTTCTCTGAAGTTCCAATTCCCTTTCTCTCCATGCACCCACCCCATTATTTTTTACACCCTTGTCTGAAGCCATCCAGGCAGGACACAAACAAGTATTCGGTGCTCTACCCTTGAAAAGTTCAAACGGAGTCTTTCCTGTGGTAGAGTGAGGAGAGAATCGATATGCTGAAATTCTGTTCTGTAACTCTTTTCTCCAGTCCAAATTGTTAACCCTTGCCAACTGAATGCTTTCCTTCAAAGTTTTGTTGAGTCTCTCCAAAGCACCATTTGCTTCAGGGTGATACAAAGAAATCTTCTTGTGGATTATGCCACACTTACTGGTCGTATCTGGAACAACAGTCGTGTTTCTCATTTTGGTGGAAAAGGGAAATGTGATGATATTGTTGCTGTTCCTGATCTGCGTTCCCTTCGCTGGGCCACAGCTGTATCTTGAAGATGTTGATTAATCTTCCTTCACCGACACAGCTGTCACGTGAGAGTCTCTCTTTATGTTCAGCTATTCACCTGTTGTTGAGGCTATCTTGCACGAGTAGATCCCACCCTCGTCGCCAGTGTAATAATGTGAGATTCACACTGGATTAAGTTCAGTAAGTAATATTTAATCAGCCCCAACCAACAGTCAGCTAACAACTGACAAACATGGAATTACAAGAAATGGGAACCTTGATGTCATGTGGTTCCAAACTCTAGGTTCCAACATGGAACCAGAAAACCCAGGATGACAGGTCATCACACATACTTCTCCACTGTGGGGAATTCCACGGGAGGAATAGGAGCCTTTACCAAAGGTCACATGACCTTACCATAAATCCACTTTCATCATAGCTGTGCCTTGTGCAATCTTTGCCCAAACGTGTACAACATTTTTGTGTGTGGAAAAAGCCCCAACAACACTGAATGATGGCTGCCTCCAGGATTTACCATGATCTTATGTTATTCCTGATAAATTATGGGCCTTGATGATTCACAAACACTGACTACCCATCACTTGCGCAAAAGTATAAACAATACATTTTCTTTAGAGAAACAGATTAAACAGGCTTTAAAATTGTGCCGCTCTTCACCAGACAACACCACATAATTTAACCCCTTCGCTGCGGCGGGAATTCCGCCGCAGCGCTAAGGGGGTAGGGCGGCCGAGCTGCGCTCGCATGCTCGTGACGGAGCTGCTCCGTCACGAGCCGCGGTTGAGCTGTGCTCGTGACGGAGCGGTTCCGTCACAAACGCGCCCGCTCAATTGAACGCTCAGCGCAGGCGCGAAATTTGCGCCGCACAGGCGCGCCGAGCGGGCCATGACGGAACCGCTCCGTCATGAGCACAGCTCAGCCGATGCTCATGACGGAGCGGTTCCGTCATGAGCATAGAACGGGTTAAAAAGATCCCCAGACTTGAACAGACAATTGTTTTAATTATTCCTTCTCCATTCCCATCTTCTCTTGATGACTTATAGCCCTCTGCTTCCGAGGCGGCAGGGACGTGATGGTGCTAATGAGTTCACTCTGTGCGGTCTGCCAGTCTGCTGTCTCAAAGATACTTTGGCCTTTACTTACATCTGACCGGCCAATTCACTGACTTTATAGTTACTGGGGGAGATCGCTGACTCTGACCTTTGGATTTAAACAAGTTGTGTCCGGCTTCTCCCTCAAGCCTACCACCTGGCCTATCCGTGCCTTGTGTGGTGAAAAACATAGCTGCATCTATGCAGTGTGTTGACTGGCCCCTTATATTGAGCCGTGGACAGCAGCTTCCCTTTTCATTGCTGCACCCACCACCCGTGCATTATACTCCTGCAGGGTAGCTGTGGAGGTCATTGTGTGGGCTGGTTCATTTTGGCAGTATGTAGGCCGAATGGGTCTTTTGTTCTGAGTTTTAATGATGATTTCCACGATCTTACAGCAAAGCCTGAAGCAAGCTCAAATGCATGGCGTGATTGCTGAAACGTGAAAACACCTATAACGTGTATGAAGTGGTAGAAGGCATCTATCTTATTTTATTGCCTCATCCACTGCCAATAATGTCCGTCCCCAAAGGCTATGTGTGACAGGTCACATTGTGGGATGATTTGTTTTGGCTGTTTGTGGGCATGTAGGGTCGTGAGCATTGTGTTTTCTTGCTTATTTCTCTGCTATATAAACCTTGCCGGAGCAAGCTTAAATGCTGAGTTGACATCTCTTATACCTGAATGAATGAATGAATGAATGAATGAATATAAAAGTTATAAAGCGCTAACTTAGCCTAAGGGCGTCAAGGCGCTAACTTATAAAACATATATAGAGCATATGGGTGGCAGCTTCCTTTTTAATTGCTGGCCTGAGACACTTGTGCATACAGTCCTGTGGGTTAGCTTTGCAGGTCAGTATGTCAATGGACTTATTTCAGCCTGGATGGTCTGGTGCTCTGGGTTTTACTGGGGATTTTTGGATAATACCACAAACCTTGCCTGAAGTATCCTTAAATAAACACAGTTGCACATTCCTTGCTAAACACCTACAGCATGTGAAGTGGCAGCCTTCAGCTAAGAGCTTTCTTTATCCTTGCCTCTCCCACTGCTAGTTCTGTCTCCAAAAGAGTAGATGTGACACCTCAGAGAGTGGGCTGATTTGTAGGCTGTTTGTCGGCCAGTTGAATCTAGTATGATGGGTTTTACTGTTGATATCCATTATATTACCACAAACTAAGATAAAAATTACCCCTATTTGCAAATGGGCCGCTCTTTTAGCTGTCTGATTTGCTAATGAGGGCCACTTTTATTTTGGTGCCAGGCTTACTTTCTGTCCCAGTAAGTCGCCAATCTATGAACACTTAATGGCACACTGGATGACAACAGGAGTCGCTGAGACAATATGTACCTTTATATCCGGAGGCAGTAAAGTACACTAAGTCGCTTTGGTAGACTGTAAGACTCCACAATCCATTGGTAAGGACGGCATTTAATGTGGTGAAAACAGGGGCCTCTCCTTGCAGACATTCAGGCCAGCGAGCAATCCAGAGTAAGATGGGGTAACACAGGCAAGGTGATACCATGATAGGAAAAGCAGGGAGAGAGAGGGGGTTAGAGACAGGGAGAGAGGGAGGGGGGAGAGAGAGAGAAGGGGGAGAGAGATAAAGAGAGATAGACATGTTGATTTCTGAGACATATGCAGGGTAATGCCATAGACGAACATGAAAGGTACAGTATCTGTGCAATCAGGGTAGCCCCAACGAGTGCAGGTAGGTGGGAATAGGAGAACGTAGGCCAGTAAGGCATAACTAGAGAATGCAAGCAGCACAAACCATGGGCCTGAAGCAGGTTGACACCTGAAAGCCTAGGCATGCTGTGACCAAAAAAGAGGGCCCCCACTCTGCCTATTCCTTACAGTTGAAATTTACATTTACTGCTGTAGTGTGAGAATGCATTTCATGAAAAGGAATATAAAGTAGGGTTGCCAAAAGAAAAATGACAGCCATGTGTTGTTTAAAGACCCTGAAATACCTCGTCTTGACACTAAATAGGGTTATAAATAAAAATGTACGTATTCATTTGTAATGTGACTTTTCTGTCTTTGTTCCCTTTAATTATCAGTCATGGATCATTCAGGCAGCCCTAGAACACAATTAAAGTGCGTCCTATTTCTATTTGCTGTTCGAAGTGCTGAAAATACGGTAGGTGACTGCTTATTTTTGTCAGTGGGGCAAAGTGGTAGGTGGTGGGCCGGGCTGCTGGGAGGGGGGGCCTAATTGTGCTTTGCAGGGGGGCCCCTTCAAGTTTTGTTACGTCACTGACTCAGGACCACTACAGGATCACTCACCTTCACCACAGCATCACTCAACACCACCACAGCATCACTCAGGGCCATGACAGCATCACTAAGGGCCAGCATAGCATCACTCAATGCCAACACTGCATAACTCAGGGCCAGCACAGCATCACTCAACGCCACCACTGCATAACTCAGGGCCAGCACAGCATAACTCAACCACTGCAGCATCACTTAGTGCTTCTTACACTTTTTAATTGCAACTTCTCAGCATGCTGCACAGCAGCCACACTTCTCTACAGCACAGCTTAAAACCATTGGCAAAGTCAATAGCTCTACCTAAACACTTATAAGGCCCCCCAATGCATAGCCCATAGGTCTCGCCTTTGGGACATTATAAGTGTTTAGTTATCCAGCACAATATCCTTAATAAAACATCAAGTGTTGCATGGCTAATCACTTACAAGGTCCCAAAAGCGAGACCTATTGGCTATGCCAGTGCTTGTACTAACTATTTGTTAGAAGAAGTGCCCTTTAGAGACCACCAGGACCATCTGTTTTACTTAATGCGAGCCCTCATTCACAGTTGGAGTTGTAGAGGCCAGCACAACCAAGAGAGAGACAACGCATGAACTGTGTAGCCGGAACCTAAAAACGATAGCGAATCATGAGCAGCGGCAGACTGCTGTACACCAAGGAGCCGCCATGCGACCAGCACTCCCACTACTCAGCGCCCTGCCTGGGAGGCTGCTCGTAAGACACAAAAGATGTCCCAATAAAAGAAACCAAAGGAAAACCAGATATCACTACGGCATCAAACGGCTCCAGGCAAGAGGGTTGTAGGACAGCACTGCTCTTCCACTAGAAACTGATTTGAAATTCATGCACCCAACACAAACGATGTAAGATTTTGGAACATGGGCGCCGGTTAGGGTGGAGAAGAAACGGACTGGGGCAGAGGAATGGGAGGGAAAAAAAACAACATAGAAAGGGGGCTGCAGGGCTTTTAAAGAAGCAGCATGGATCTGGTAGCTCAGTGGTCTGGTAGCTCAGTGGTCTAATGCATTCACTCAAAGGGCCTGTGTTCGACCTCATGGTCACAGGTCAAATCCTGGTGGGTCCACTCAGCCTTTCATCCATCTCAGGTCGATAAAATGAGTACTATTGAGTTGGGTAACAATAAACATCTGTTATTCAGCACAAGATACCTCGTTAGGGGTGAACGGGCGCTTTACAAATACACATGTTATGTTATGGAGACATAGGGGAGAAGGCCTGAAAACACAAGCACTTATATGGAGTGCAGGAACACAAAAATAGTAGTTCCAAATAGCGAAGCAGTGGAAGGACACAAGTATTTAGTCCATGCTCCAGGGGAGGGCCAAACACAAAAAGATAACGCAGGCATGCCTTCACAAATGCCAACTTAGGAAATGAGAGCGTTGCTGAAGCAGATCAGTTATAAGCTATGGGTGGGCTATAAGCACACTGTGTGTAAACAAAATGTATTGAAGAAATAAAAGATGTGCTATCTTGCCAAGACCTAAAAAAGGGGGCATGGCATCTTCCCCCCCAAAAAATTGAAACCACACAAGAAAAAAAGTATCTGGGCATAATCTTGATAGAGGTAATTGACTCAGGCGTGTAAAGCATTATCTTTCAAACTTCAATGTTCACCTTCATGCTTCCTTCATCCAGGTCATGAAAAATAAGATGTAACTGTATTTAACATATGGCCTCATTGCTCTCCCAGCACCAGCAGGTGAATTCATCAACTCTCTGACCAGTCAAATTCATAGACGAGTATTTGGTCTCCCCCCAACTCAGCGCAATCACAAATAAAACTTGATATCTACTTGAATCTTCCTGAGATTGTCCACAAATCTTCTTAGATCAAATAGGATCATGCAGAGACAATACACTATTTTCACTCAGAAAGATATACACCATGGCATACTGGAGTACAAGAACTCATGGCTGAGTTTCCTACACTCCTCTCTTAAGGCACTGAAATTAGATGAAGGCTGGTCAGCTCTAATAAGCCATAATTTATTTAAGGGGCTAGCAAACAAAATGACAATTCTTCTTTCAATGGTACAAACTCAAATGTATTTGACAAATGCTCACATGCCTGGACTTAAATGAATTCATATAGTACTAGAGAGTGTCACCATTGATGGAGTGTGTAATTTTCTTTTGAAAAATTTTACGCATTCATTAACAAAGTGCAATTTGTTTTTTTTAATAATGTATTTATTGAGTTTTAGAACAAGGGAAATAAAACAGGACAATAAAATAAAGACAGTGACATATTCCAAGTGACATCATCCACATGCGACAGTTTAATGATCATACATCATAGCATCATTCTAAAAAGGGATAAAAAAGGCTAGTACAGTATACACACGAGTGGTCTCGCTCACAGAACGACAAAGAGCCCCTATCTTCTGTACCTCTACCCTGGTGGGCAGTAACGTGTAAGGTTAAGTGGAGTCAAGCCTACCTGTAAGTCCCACTGCCATGCCAGTCGTGGTTTGGTGTAGTCGCCTTCTCTGGCAGACAGCATGGTGTGATATATTCTGGACACTAACTTAGCGGGTGACTTTGCTTTAATAACAATTTATAAAACCATTAATGAAAAAACATATAAACCTGAATTTATTACACAATTGTCAATTAATTACAATGTGTAAATGTATTAAATCATGTTAGGTTCATAAAATGCAATCAATTATTCAAACAACATTGGTGCCCCAGAAAAAGAGAAGGGGAGGGAAAGTGGTGGTGATGAAAGGAGTGCAGAATGGCAGGAGTTGTGACATAACATTGGTCAAAGCGACCTCAGTAGACAATACAATAAATCGGTATTAGAAAAACATTATGGACCAATGGTTCAAAGGACTATTACATATATGTCATACTTCCTAAGTATTTCACTCAATGATACATAGGGAAGGAAGGTGACAAGAGGGAGATTGTCGACGTTTCGACCCACGAGTAAATGCAGGTGATTACTGGAGCCTTTCTAGGGGGTCTTCATCAGGACGGAATGGAGAGATGGGGCAAATTACCATAAGGGGATCAGAATTCTGGTCACAGTATGGAGTTTTCATAATTGGCATGGAACATCATGGGAAATATTTATAATGACTGATGGTCAATAAATGTTCCACAGCAATGGAGATAGAACGTTATTCGGTCCGTGTGTAAGGATTAAATGGATTAAGTTATCAGTTAGACAGGGCAGACCCCGCCGCCAGATCGGGAATCTGTTGGATTAAAACGCCAATGCGTATCTCCTAGGTCCCATCGAACCGATCGGGAGTCTAGTCATTTTTGCGTCCACGTCCATGAGACACAAAGGTCTGTACGAGGCATACTCACCCGGAGGCTTCCCCGGTTTGAGTATGACTACAAGAATCGCTTCTAGCATAGTCAGGGGCATCGTTCCCGAGGTGCATATGTCCTCAAACAGTGTGAGTAAATGTGGTATTCGGAGGTCCTGGAACGCCTTATAAAAGGCAACGCGGAGACAGTCACTCCCCGGCGCGCTCCCCGCTCTCATATCCGAGAGGGCTAGGACTACTTCCTCCTGCTCGAACGGGCGCATCAGGAACTCACGGTGCAAGTTGGATAGCCATGGGAGTTCAATGTGAGTCAAGTAGTCTAATATGCAATCGTCTGGGCCGCAGCCGCATGAGGAGTAGAGCTCCGCATGATACTTTCGAAATTGCTCTGCCACCTGAGCCTCCATGAGCGGGGGGTCTCCCGGTTGCGGTCTGATGTCTGGTATCGTAGTTCTGTCCCTGCGTTGCTTAAGAATTTGTGCGAGAACCGTCCCCGGTTGTTCGCCCTCGCCAAAGGTTCGAGCTGTGGCATATTTCCCGAGGTGTTTTATTTCTGCATCAGCCTCCTCATGATATTCCCGTAGTGTCTGCGCTAGTTCTAGAGTAAGTTCTTCACTCTGGTCTGTCACACAAGAGGACTCAAGATCCTTCAATTTACGTTCCAGAGCAGCCAACCGGTTGCGTATCGACTTAAGTAAACCCCCACGTGTTTGGGAATTGTCACCCCCCTGATATACACCTTAAAAGCCTCCCAAATGAAATGAAATGAAATGAAATGAAATGAAATGAATGAAACTTATATAGCGCACGACTTACCCTGGGGCATCTCAGCGCTTGCTTAGGGAACCCGTCCTGGTATTCCCCTGTGAGATAACCCTGGCAGGGTATCCACAAGGTGAAAGCCAGGCATCCCACCGCGAGGGGCCGTTGTGGAGATTAAGCAAGCTATTGCCCAGAGTCACAGAGTGTGAACCCGTGAGTCGAGAAGGCACCGGAGCGAGAATTAACGAGTCCGTGGAATTTTTGAGCCCAAGACCCGCCGAGGCGGGGAATTGAACCTTGGTCCCGGGCCGAACTCAAGCTCCAGGTCTGCCGCCTCTAACCCCTGAGCCATCCCAGACAGTTTGGAAGGAGTCCACGGACCACACATTTACCTCAAAAACGTCTCAATGGACATGGCGAGTTCCTCCTTAAAAACAGTATTGAGAAGTGAGTATGGCGAAAAGCGCTATAAAAATGGGGAGATTCGTTTCTTAGGAGAAACAAGTGTCAGTAGTAGTGGCGAATGATCAGAGTAGGTATGTGAAAGGATTGTGCATGCGCGGATATGATGGTATAGGTGTCATGAAGCAAACCAGTAGTCTATTCTAGTATGGATCTTATGATGCGCAGAGTAATGCGTATATCCACCTTGGCCTGCGTGTCTGCGCCGCCACACATCTCACATGTCTAACCTTATCAGGGACGTCTCCACCACTCTGGCTGAGACTGAGGGGTGCCTGTCTGGGCCGTCCGACCTATCTATAGCCTGGTTCCTGGTAAAATTAAAATCCGTTCCCCACAAGACATGTTCCTGAGCATATGGTTGTGTCAAAGTCGTCAAGTTCGTATAGAAGTCTGGGTGGTCAAAATTAGGGCCATAGACATTTAAAAGAAAAATTTCCAGTCCCAAAGGAGGGCCACATCAACGTTGTGTCTATAAAGGTAGCTCAGAATTTTACGGACCTTCCGGTGGTCATTAAGGCCATGTACATGCCAAGTGAGCAGGACCATCGAGTCAAGAATGCTATTGTGGCTAGCCGACTGTGTATCTGTCATATTAGAGTATGTAGTTGAGAGGCAACAAGGATAATCTTGTCATCATGAAATGAGACAACAAGGAATGCATCTACAAACTTTTTCAACATGTGCCCATCCCCCACCCGTGTCTGACCAAATTTGTGGTGGCCTGTACTATGTAACTGCAATCCCACAATAATGCAACGTGTAAAAGCAATCAGTGTAAGTAAGCATTGCAGCAATTCACAGGACAAACCCCCCCCCCCCCCAACCCCCTCCCACGCCTGCCTAACCTCAACTTGGCTGCGGTACCATCCCTCACTTCCAAACAGAAAACCCACCCAATCCCAAACAACAAAACACATCCCAGGTGTGGTTCATGCAGGGGTGGATGTAGCTCGCACAGCAATATGGGTGTAAGAACTATGAAGGCCACATTCCACACCTCGCCACAAGAAATACTCGCAGCTGCGAAATAGTATAGGAGAACACAACTAAGCAGGGCCTCAGGAGGCACCAATGTAGCGTGGATCTCAGCCCCGAGCCAACCCATAAAAAGTGCAAACCAAAGAGGAGATAATAAATCAGTCATCACCCCAGCCCTCCCATCATGTTAAGGCTGAGGCAAAACAGTGGATGGAATTCCCATCAATGTGTTCCTCCCCCTGTGAGGGAGCAGATCCTCACCACCCCCGCAAGGCAGGTACGGCAACCAGTCACCAGGCGAGGCAGCGGGGGCCACAAATAAAAGGATATGAGGCTTTCATCGCAAACACAGTACCAGTAAAAGCATATCCCCTCCCCCCAGTAATAGCAAAGTATACTCAGCAGTTAGTGTCACCATGGCGTAGTCAGTCTTGTTCATCCATGGGGCCTCCTGTTGCCTCATCTAGGAGGTGTTGTTCCGGATGAGGCAGCTTCTCTTTCATCCAGTCTTTCAATACTTTTTGTAAGGCCTTCCGGTCGGTGAAAATATGCGAGTGGCCCTGCCAGTTAACTCTCAATTTCTCAGGGTATAACATAGCGTAGTCTGCTCCGAGTTTACGAAGTTGTCTCTTCATGGGGGCAAACAAACGTCGCGCTTCTTGGACTTTAACTGTGAAGTCCGGAAACAGCAATAGCGTCGACCCTTCATAGCGTAGCGGTTGTTTCTCATGGGGCAGTTTAGGCGCAACATCTTGATACCTGTAATTTAGCAGTTTCGCTATAATCTGTCTGGGGGATGCTCCCGGCAATGTTCTCTTCACCACAAACATACTTGAGAACTCGGAATCACCCAGTAGAGTCTTCAGAAGTCTTTCTATGAACAGCTCCTTATTTCCTGTTGGCGTTGATTCCGGAAGGCCCGTAATGTGGAGATTACAGCGCCTGGAACGGGCTTCCAGGTCCTCTGTTTTATCCTGTAAGACTTGGAGTACCTTGCCCAGCTGTTAGTGTTCAGTAGCAAGCACAGTTTGAGCCTCCTCCGTCTCCGTCAATCCGCGCTACGACATGTCGAGCCGTTCCGCATGTTTGTCCAGTCTTTCAGCCATGCGGTCCATTCTGTGAGTTAGGGCATCCATCTTGGTGCCCAAAGAGGATATCTCGCCTTGGAGATTTTTTTTCCATCGCCAATAAGAGTCCGCAAATGTCCTTCCATGATCTGTTCCTATTCCCCAACACCATCCTCAGTGGTGGTCTCGCTGGACTTGGACTGCTTCTGGTCGAACGACAATTTTGGTTGAGTTCTATCCACTTGTCCCGTCCTGGTTTCACGTGTGTGCCTCCACGTTTGCAAATGACAACTCGAGCGTTAGGGTTGCAGCGACGTGGATGTCCCATCACAGCTGCACAGCCTCCGCTGCCTCCTAAGCACCAGCTCTTGAGTTGCCACAAGGCCGTCCCGCTGCTCTCTCCAGGCGGCCGGCCCCGCCCCGTGGTCGTCAGGGACGTAGCAGGCCAGCAACGCGGGCACAATCAGTAAGGTCCCTGGGGCGCCAGGCCATCCCCACCGCAGCAGGGCCCCGGCAGCGGAACCTCAGCGAGGGCTGTTCGCCGCCTCCCTGGCCGGGTAGGGGGAAGGAGATCCCCGCACCACGGCAGGCTCCACGCAGCGCCAGCGTCACGTGCCCAGTCAGGCCGGAATCACCGATGGGCAGTATCTTCACTCAGGGGGCAGGTAGGCGAGTCGTTATTTCTTCCATCAGCGCCGCGTTACCTCCGGGGCCTCTGAATCACTGTTTCACGGTGCATGTGGTACACAGCTGCAGGATATTGGGCGGATAATGTGGAGTGATATCGGAGCTCTTGGCTCAAGCGGCCATCTTGGTCGTGAGCTAGCTCCGCCCCCAACAAACAAAGTGCAATTTACCACTTTAAATTACGTGCCACTTTCCTGTGCATCATGTCCTGGAATGTTAATGGCCTCTTGGACCGTTTTAAGCGCATAACTGTCTTATGTTACGCACAACGAATTGGGGTGGACATTCTATTGTTACAAGAAACACATATAATGGGTAATCACTGCCCCTTTTTAGCACGCTATGGCTACAACAGGATTTGGCATTCGGGGTTCACTCGGGGTTCCTGAGGGGTGGCGTGCCTGGTGAAATGCTCCCTTTCCCTTGTGACTGTGCAGACAATCCTTGATGCCCTCTGAGAAAGGGCACAATGACAATGATGTCGGCTGGACAGTGATCACCCAGGTCACCCTTCCACCAAGAGGAGGTGATCTTACAAGACTGCTTAACAAAGAGGATTTAAAATGGATCCTGAGAACGGATAGCTTAAACACCGGACTTATTCTTCAGGAAGACTGGACAAATATGGTCTAATCAGTGCTTCCACTGAATTGTTTTAATTTTAGATAATTCTGGATTGCATTGTGTCATGTAAGAAAATATATGGATGCTTTTCTCGTTACTGTGTTCCTATACAATCCTTTATAATCTATTGCCAAGTTCTTCACACATCACAAATCACTTCACAGGCACCACTGTCACCCCCCTACTTGGTGTTACCTTAAACCCTGGGTACTTTCCCTGTTCAAATATGGCAGCCATAATCCCAACCCGTCCATTCTGTCCCTGAGCCTTCTTCTCTTTTCATTGCGTCCCCTTGGACCAATAAGAGCGCGCTCTGCACAAACCCTAGCCCCAGCAACCTGCAGATCGCATTGCCGAACGGGAAGTGATACCGACTGATCCGGTAAGCCTCCTCCCAGCCATGAGATTCCCAATTCCCTTCTCCTTCGTTCTCATCCCCCTTAACCTCCAACATCCTCTCCCCAACCCCTCCTAGGTACCCCCAGCAACCTGCACGAGATCGATACTCCGACTCTGCCTGGCCGGTCCTGATTCCGGTAAGATTTCTTCCTACCGCCACCCTTAACTTACGCGGTACCAGCGTATTCCTCCGCCCCATCCTTATGTTTTTTCACCGTTATTGTTTATAGGTGACCGTATGCCTCATGAACCCTAAGCCTTGAAATTATATGGTGAGCCTTTTTACCCCACTTTACCCCACTGCGCCGTTTTGTACTTTACTGCGTCGCAACTCTACTTATCACTCGCTTGCTGTTCGGCACCGCTTGAAGTCAATTACTAGCTTGCATCTTGATCACCGTGAAAATTGCCCTTGTGGCTGCCGCAACCCACAATACCACCACGGGCGGCCCTTCGAAACCGCTAAGGCTATATTCACGTTAATTACACGCCCACGTGGAATTGACAGTTTTATGCAACCTCAACTGCAATCACGACAGTAGACTCCCACCCACGGGAACCACTGGTAGTCACTGTAAACAAATGTTGATTAACTCCTTGCCTTACTACAGTCTCTCGTTACTCGTGCATATGGAGCCAATCACTACCGAGCTGCTTTTAATTGACACCTTTTAGCACTTATCACCACGGCTTGATTCCTATTTCACAGTTGCCCATTCTTAATAATGTCTTGGAATTCTCCTTTTTCCCAATTTCCCTTTTAGGTTTTAGAGGCTTGCAACTATTAGGCAATTATCTAATGTCCTGATGATGATCCCTTTGAATTAAAAGTGGGATCGAAACGCCGTCAACCAAATTTATGTGCCCTATACAGTGTGTATATTGTGTACTATGTTGATGTAATGGCGCATTTCAAAATATCTGTTCATATTATGATTTAAAGAACAACTTAAGCTTTTTGCCTAAAAGCCCTTCTTTCCTTTCTGTCACTTTGAGTATACTAAAGTGTCTGTGTTTAAATGAGGTACAGGCTTGTGCCCCACAACGTGAGACTGTCGAAGGATATTCTCCCTTTATCTGTTGCTTTAAGTAAATACATTCTGACCACTGTCCGGCTGGACAAGTCAGTTAAATACAGAATCCATTGTGTCTCTATTCATTTGTATGCTTTATCCTATGTTGCATGGGACCATTGTTGTTTTTATAATAAAAACTCTACACTCCTCCATCAATGTTGATGGCAACCCTGACCAAATCCGCTGACCTCTTGGCATCCCTACCCTTGGGTCCCACATTCCTAGGGGGCGACTTTAATGCAGTCTCCTCACCTGACCTTGATAAAAACCAGTCCCCTTTCCCCTAGTAGAATCGCAAAGGCAAAACAGTTGACGACTTGGTCCAAATCATTGGGTCTATCTGATGCATGGCTTATATGACACCCACATTCTAAAAAATGTACACACACTTCGGCGGCACACCACACACAGGCAAGTATTGATGCCATCTTCGTTCCATCGATGGACTGCCTCTTGGTTCAGGATGTCGCACTCTTCCCATTCCCTGGTAATGATTCCCACAGGGCCCCCCCGCCTCTATGCGGCAAACATAGAGGCCAAACGCTTGGTTCCTTCAGCATGGGGAGTTTCGTAAGGTGGTGGGGCGGGAACTTAGACACTACTTTCTTTCTAATGATGGATCCGTCTCCTCCCTGGGCAACCTGTGGGAGGCGGGCAAGGCCACGATTAGGGGGGCCACCAAGGGCCAACTCAAGCTCCAGTGGCATGCCCAACTGAACAAATTACTACACGGGAGGCACAGGCCCTGCGCCTTGAGCATGCCTTTGCCCGATCCCCAGATGCCTCCGATGCAAGACATCTTACCAGGCTCCGGTCAGAGATCAATCAGTTATCGCTGGAAGCGGCCAAACTCCTTTGGCGCTATTCCGTGACCAGGGTACGATAAAAATGGCTCACTCCTCCACCGCCTTGCCACATATCCTTGGGGGAACCGTATAATTACAGTGATCGTGGCGCTGGATGGTTCGATGTGCCGTTCCCCAGTGGAGATGGCCCGTGTCTTTGCCACCTACTACCACCAACTATACGAGGCTAGAAATCCAACCCTTTCTCTCATGGACCTGCTAGAGGTTGGGGTGGCCGCCTTCCGAATTTAGACCCTGTTACTGAAGCTGATCTAGACCGCCCCATCACCCGAGAGGAGAGCGGGGCAGCGATTGCCCTTATTTCCTCCAGCAAGACACCGGGTCCAGAAGGCCTCCCACAAGAATATTACGTGCACTACCAGGATATTCTCACCCCCCATCTTGCAGAACTGTTTCGGAAAGCTATTAAAAATGGCTCCTTCCCTCAGGAGAAGGACATGCCCACCATTGTGGTTCAGCCTAAATCCCAGCCGCCCTTGTCATGATGTGCAAACTACCGGCCTAACTCCCTCATTAATACCAATGTTAAACTGTTCGCGACAATCCTCGCCCAGCGGCTCAAACTCCACTTATATTTGAACTCCTATATCGAGTGACTCAATTAGAATCCGTTTAACTAGCACCCAGTGGTCGATACTAATAAAAGCAATCTAGAGTA
This sequence comes from Lissotriton vulgaris, assembly GCF_964263255.1. Lineage (NCBI taxonomy): Eukaryota > Metazoa > Chordata > Amphibia > Caudata > Salamandridae > Lissotriton > Lissotriton vulgaris. The sequence continues at coordinate 1,469,281,688 of NC_141694.1, forward strand.
TTGGCTTAAAATTAGGTAGAAAGACCTATTGAAGGTATATGGAAGGTATATATAGTAATAAAATGTATAGATATGGAGAATTAACTTTGGGTAATGAGATTCATAAATAACCAAAAATATGCTAAATGTGTAGGTGATTGATGAGCATAAATCGGGAAGTTTAATTATTATCAAATTTCAAATCTTTATTTCGATCGATTGATCATAAAAGATATAAAATACATACATCATTAAAAAGAAAATTTCTTATTAAAAAGGTGTTAAAAACAGGAATAACAATGTGTCAGATCAAGAGATTTTCAAGAGTCTTCTGCCAGCTTTATATACCGCGATCTGGTATTGCCACATCGCTGTTAGGAATTTAGCCAGAGCGAACACCGTTGGCGGGGATAAGTCTGTTTTTAAAACTGTGAATGCAGGAAGGAATGTTCTAAAACCCAAATTCTTGAACAGTGGGGCCAGCCAATGTCGTCTGCTTTTACAATAGGCTTGACAGAAGAAGACGACGTGTACTTCATTCTCCTTAGTATGGGCACAAGCAGGGCACATCTCAGTGGATTTAATAATATACATCGAGATATTTAATGCGTGGCCGACATGTGCATAATATGTTGAGCTTTTCATACCGCGATTTCGATAGAGGACAAGTAATTTCTGATAAATACAGTCATTGTGATATTCGCGGGTTAAATAAAGTTGCAAAGCGACATTGAAAGTGAGGAAATACGGATACCGTCCACCACGGAACTACCGGAGTAGTCCAATAGTAGGAGCACGCATTTTAGTAACGTCAGAGAAATGGCGCGTTTGCAACGAGTGCTTCACGTAATGGCACCGCGAGATTTTGTATAAATAATACGTGCAATTTGCTTAGTTCACTTTTTTGACCCCACATAACGAGAGCGACGAGGGGAGCAGGGAGGCCGGTACGTAAATACACGGTAAGAACGCTATCTTTAATCCGGTTTTCTATACCCCTCATTAGCAAGATCATGATAATAACATCCAGCTCTAACTCTGGTAAAAGCGCAGCTCAACCCAAGTGACCTTAGTTTAAAAGAACACGAATTGTGAATGCTGTTTCCTAAACCTTAAAGACCGACGGCACACGTATTCTGCAGTAAATGTACAAACCGGGTTGGCATGTTTATACCTACGCTAAAACGCGGATATCCGACTAGCTTCGGCTTTGATAGATAAAACGTAATGGGGTCATCGAAGTATAAGCTAATTAATTTACCCATACTATGAAGACAGCTAATATTGCCTATATAGACAGAACGAGACTAGATAAATAAATAATTAAATCTGTAGCCAAGCCAAAATAATGTTGGCACATAGTGCCGAATAAACATGGTTCTGAAACTGTCCATTCCACAACATGTCTATGAGACTACAGACAACCAACCAGTGTCACGAGCAATTGGTAAATAAAGAATCCAGTCACGGTGTAACGGTGAGCTCAAATCCCTGTTCTCGGGGTAAGTTCAATTTTACGGCGACCATTCAAATCTGTCGATTTTACATCGTAGTCGATAATAGTACTAAAAACAGTATTTTTAACTGTTAACAGAGACAACTCTGCGCATATCAAGCGCGTACGGTCAGGACTCCCAAGTTGTGGCCAAACTTGCCTGATAAACAAGTCAGTAAAACCCCATAGGCCACCAATAATGGAGGACCATTAAGTCAAGTAATAGTGAACAGCTTGAAAGAATGTATACTTTGTGTTCCCTCACAGTGACCGCCTAATATATCACGGTGGCTCCCCTCCGCACTAGCTCCAACTACAGAGCATCTTAAGGTAAAGCTAGTTATCCTTAGGCTTTTGTTAAATGTAGAATGATTGTAACTCACTGTGTGACCTCTAATTTAAAAAGACGTCTCTATACACTTATGTATTCCCAGTTATAAACACATGGCGCATGTATGAATAAAGCCGCCTACAATAAAATTTCACTACAAAGAAGGTGGTTTCGCTTTACATAACCTCCAAGGGATAACAAGAGGTTTCTCATAAACATTAAGGTATGAAATGAGTTAATATAATTACAGTTTATTTCAGAGAGACATGTGTCGCTCCCTTCTTTAAACCTAAAGTGTAACCCTACATGACCCAAACAATCGTAATCCACAAGAAAACAGTATGAATGTGAATGTTTTGTATTAAAAATTGCATAATATGGCTCTATTGCAATTTGAACAATGACCTGTGCCCAAGTAGTTTAAAACAAGCATTTGCAATGCAATAGGTCTCGAATTAGGAAAGTTTGAGCTATTGGTATTGTAAATGACACATTTTGTATTTATGTGTTGGTTTTGAAAATAGCTAAATTAATAGCTTTGTCATTTACAATGCCAATAGTTTTAACTTTTGCAAATGTGACACCTATGGCATTTGTAATTCAATATGTGTTGTATTTACGTGACTTAGATATATTGATATTACAAATAACAATGGCTTTTATTTATTTTTTAATAATTAATACTTAAATAAACGTTATTGTAATTTATATTGACAATAGCTTAAACTTCTGTAAATAACTTTTGTGAAGATTATGTTCAGTGTATTTCATTGTGACGAAAATCCAAGAACAGAAGTGAAATATTAACATCTTTTTGTGACATTTGTAATAAAGCTTGAAACATTGACAGAACATATTTGAACCAGTTGTTGTTGAATGGTTGCACTGATTGATGCTCTGGTGGCGCTGAGTAATGTTGTGGTGGCGACGAGTGATGCTGTGGCGTTCAGTGATGCTGTGGTAGCCCATGGTGATGTTGTGGTGCCCCTGAGAGATGCTGTGGTGGTGCTGAGTGATGCTGTGGTGATGCGATAGATAGATAGAGTGAGTGCGCTAGATAGATAGAGGGCGATAGATAGATAGAGGGAGGGCGTTAGATAGATAGAGTGAGGGCCATAGATAGATAGATAGATAGATAGATAGATAGATAGATAGATAGATAGATAGATAGATAGATAGATAGATAGATAGATAGAGTGAAGGCGATAGTGAGTGTGTTAGATAGACAGAGTGAGGGCGATAGATAGATAGACAGATAGATAGAGTGAGGGTGATAGAGTGAGGGCGATAGATAGATAGATAGATAGATAGATAGATAGATAGATAGATAGATAGATAGATAGATAGATAGATAGATAGATAGATAGATAGATAGATAGATCGAGGGCGATAGATAGATAGGTAGATAGAGTGAGGGCGATAGATAGATAGATAGAGTGAGGTCGATAGATAGATATAGGTGTATAGAGAGGGGTATAGAGAGAGAGGGGGAGAGAGAGAGAGGGGTGTAGATAGAGGGGTATAGAGTGAAGGGTGTAGAGAGAGAGTGGGGTGTAGAGAGAGTGGGGTAGAGAGAGGGGGGCATAGAGAGAGAGGGGTGTAGAGAGAGGGGTGTAGAGAGAAATGGGTGTAAAGAGAGAGGGGTGTGGAGAGAGAGGGGTGTGTAGAGAGAGAGAGAGAAGGGGGTGTAGAGAGAGAGGGGTAGAGGGAGAGGATTATAGAGAGAAAGGATTGTAGAGAGAGAGGGGTGTAGAGAGAGGGTTGTAGAGAGAGGGGTGTAGAGAGAGGGGTGTAGAGAGAGGGGGTATAGAAAGAGGGGGGTGTAGAGAGAGAAGGTTGTAGAGAGAGGGGTGTAGAGAGAGAGAGGGAAGTGGAGAGAGAAAGGGGTGGTGTAGAGAGAGAGGGGTGTAGAGAGAGATGGGTGTAGAGAGAGAGGGGTGTAGAGAGAGAGGGGTGTCAAAAGAGAGGTGTGTAGAGAGAGAGGTGTGTAGATAGAAGGTTGTAGAGAGAGGGGTATAGAGAGGGGGTGTAGAGAGAGAGGGGTGTAGAGAGAGAGGGGGTGTAGAGAGAGAGGGGTGTAGAGAGAGGAGTGTAGAGAGAGAGGGGTGTAGAGAGAGAGGGGTGTAGAGAGAGAGGGGGTGTAGAGAGAGAGGGGGTGTAGAGAGAGGGGTATAGAGAGAGAGGGGTGTAGAGAGAGAGGGGTGTAGAGAGAGGGGTGTAGAGAGAGAGGGGTGTAGAGAGAGTTTGTTTATCCTACTTTCCACTGCTGTTCCTTCTGTTATGGAATTACAACAATCCATTACTCAGTGAAATGATTTATTCATCAGACTGACCTTTTGCATGAAGTGTTTTAATGAGTCTAAATTTACGGTGTATGATATACAATTTCACACAATTGTTCTGAGTTACACAATTCTACATTGTGCTAATAAGTTCTCCATTGGTACCAAAATATAGTCAAATCTCCAATCTGCTACCATTAGATTAATAAAAGAAAACAAAAACAGAAGTGAAATATTAACATCTTTTTGTGACATTTGTAATAAAGCTTGAAACATTGAGAGAACATATTTGAACCAGTTGTTGTTGAATGGTTGCACAGATTGATGCTGTGGTGGCGCTGAGTGATGTGGTGGCTACGAGTAATGCTGTGGCGTTCAGTGATGCTGTAGTAGCGCATAGTGATGTTGTGGTGCCCCTGAGTGATGCTGTGGTGATTCTGTGGTGGTGCTGAGTGATGCTGTGGTGGTGCAATAGATAGATAGAGTGAGTGCGATAGATAGAATGAGGGCGATAGATAGATAGATAGAGTGAGGGCGATAGAGAGATAGATAGATAGAGTGAGGCCGATCGATAGATAGATAGATTGATAGATAAATAGAGAGTGAGGGTGATAGAGTGAGGGGCAACAGATAGATAGAGTGATGGCGCTAGATAGATAGAGAGTGAGGGCGATTGATAGATAGAGAGTGAGGGCGATAGATAGAGTGTGGTTGTGTGTGTGGTAGTGTGTGTGTGGTTGTGTGTGGTTGTGGGTGTGGTTGGGTGTGGTTGGGAGTGGTTGGGTGTGGTCGGGTGTGGTTGTGGGTGTGGTTGTGGTTGTGGGTGTGGTTGGGTGTGATTGTGTGTGTGTGGTTGTGTGTGTGTGGTTGTGTGTGTGCGGTTGTGTGTGCAGTTGTGTGTGCGGTTGTGTGTGCGGTGTGATTGTGTGTGGTTGTGTGTGTGGTTGTGTGTGCGGTTGTATGTGTGTGTGCGTGGTTGTATGTATGTGTGTGTGCGCGTTTAGAGAAGGGTGTATGTGGAAGAGAGCAGCAGATCAGCACTGCAGATTAGAACAGGGAGTTAAAGGAGGCGGGTGGAAGAGAGCAGCAGATCAGCACAGGAGAATTGAACAGGGAGTTAGAGAAAGAGGTGGGTGGAAGAGAGCAGCAGATCAGGACGGGAGAAGAAAACAGGGAGTTAGAAAAGGAGGCGGTGGAAGGGAACAGCAGATCAGCACGGGAGAAGAGAACAGGGAGTTGGAGAAGAGGGCGAGGTGGAAGAGAGCAGCAGATTAGCACGGGAGAAAAGAACAGGGAGTTAAACAAGGAGGTGGGGTGGAAGAGAGGAGCAGATCAGTACAGGAGAAGAGAACAGAGAGTTAAAGAAGGAGGTGGGTGGAAGAGAACAGCATATCGGCACAGGAGAAGAGAACAGGGAGTTAGAGAAAGAGGCGGTGGAAGAGAACAGCAGATCAGCACAGGAGAAGAGAACAGGGAGTTAGAGAAAGAGGCGGGTGGAAGAGAACAGCAGATTAGCACAGGAGAAGAAAATAGGGAGTTAGAGAAGGAGGCAGGATGGAAGAGAGCAGCAGATCAGCATGGGAGAAGAGAAGATAACAGGGTGTTAGAGAAGCAGGTGGGTGGAAGAGAGGGAGGGCGATAGAGGGCGTGAGGGTGTGAGGGCAGTAGAGTGAGGGCGGTAGAGGGAGGGCGTGAGGGCAGTAGAGTGAGGGCGGTAGAGTGAGAGCGTGAGGGCAGTAGAGTGAGGGCAGTAGAGTGAGGGCGTGAGGGCAGTAGAGTGAGTGCGGTAGAGTGAGTGTGGTAGAGTGAGGGCGGTGAAGTGAGGGCGGTAGAGTGAGGGCGGTAGAGTGAGGGTGGTAGAGTGAGGGGGTGAGGGCGGTAGAGTGAGGGCGTGAGAGTGAGGGCATGAGTGGGGTAGAGTGGTAGAGTGAGGGCGGTAGAGTGTGGGCGGTATAGTGTGGGCGGGAGGGCGGTAGAGTGTGAGAGTGAGGGCGGTAGAGTGAGGGTGGTAGAGCGAGGGCGGTAGAGTGAGGGAGGTAGAGTGGTAGAGTGAGGGAGGTAGAGCGGTAGAGTGAGGGAGGTAGAGCAAGGGTGGTAAAGTGGTAGAGTGAGGACGGTAGAGTGAGGGCATTAGAGTGGTAGAGTGAGGGCGGTAGAGTGAGGGCGATAGTGTGGTAGAGTGAGGGCGGTAGAGTGGTAGAGTGAGGGTGGAAAAGTGGTAGAGTGAGGGCGGTAGAGTGATGTAAACCTTGAACCACTCAGTCTCTCGCAATAAGCTAGTCATCCAGTTTGTGAAGTCATTCCTCTACACCCCAATACATAAAGGCATGTTCCCCCTCCCGACCACAAACTCCAATAGGTAACTTCATGATGGTGTACTTTTTACCAGAGGTTCTATTTGACATGAGTGCACATGTTGGGTAGCAACTGCTCTTTTTTCTATGCACCCTCCATTTTGTACATTAAACAGATCTGGATAACATTTCTGCTCTAGTATGCGCAATATCTTATTAACAATAGGCACTTTGTAAAAAATAAAAAAGGCCACTGAAATGACAGACCCCCTGGCTACAGTTAAAAACACCTTTTTTTGCAAACCTAGGTTGAGAAAAAAATAAACTGAGCATTGAACCACTAGTCAACATTATTGAAGGTCCAATTCCATGACGCAGAGGAGACAATGTCTGTCTGGGTTAACTTTACAAGCAAGCATGAGATGAGGTAAGAGAAAAACAACTGAAATGGAAACAAATAAAACATGTGTTTTGTTTCAGAACATATTAGCAATAATTTGCCAAATTGATAGAACAACAAAACAGGTATGATAACCTGATTCGTCTGACAGCAATAAAAAAAACTCATTAAGATGGAGCTTGGTATACAGCTGCAGGATAAAAACTTTCAGGTGGGGGTGTTAAATATTAGACTGCAGAAAATAAATTCCAACTAAATGTTCGTGCCCTTATGAAGATGAAAGGCGTGGAAGCCCTTGAGACACTCTCCTAAGTGTTACGTTCAAAAAATGAGCCGTTCCTCCTTATCTGCAACGTAACTGGAGAATGTGAAGTGACTCAATACTGTGAAACCCACCTCTGAGAATAAATGAGCATACGGGTGGTATTGAGTAGCGCCTTCAATGTCTTGCATGAATCTACAATAATAATGCGTTGAAAAATACTTTCTTCAATTGCATTCTTTGTTGAGAAATCTGTTTTTCAACTAAAACACATTATGTTCGCCGGAGGCACAGTTCTGGTTGGCAGACAAAGTGCTTTCATACAGAGATGAACACAGGCCGGATGTAATCCGAAGACGAGACGGATTTGGAGACGTCCCTGGTGTGCATACTTAATGTAAACTCCAAGAGCACACATGGCCACGGCAGGTAGTATCTGAAATCCGTGCGGAAACGCTGACAGAAGGATGAAAGCCAGCGGAGCAAGGTCCTGGAAAACAGGCAAAGGGACATCTGTGGGTCTGCCTGGGGCTGTCTGCCAGGCCAAGAATCGCAACAGGGCCAACCAGGCAGCATTTTCACAGCATTTGAACGCAGTGTGAATTGTCACCGAGAGAATGTGAAATGGAGTGGTTTGCGAGCAGGAGTCATGGCCCGGCAGCCGTGAAGTGTGAAGCAGTGGGCGGGGAAGCAGGAGCAAATGGTAAGGGGAGCCTTTGAAGAGCAAGGCAGGGGGATAGAAGCGCGTTCACGAGCATGTGCACTTCTACAAATCCTCAGCTTTCTGGTTTGACTGCAATAGGTCTCTCTACGAGACCTAAAAAGAGAGTTCTTTGGATTAACTAGTGCTTGTTTCTAATTGTATGTTTCTCTATTTAGAACCTTGTCCTGATGAAGGTGCTATCGTTTTAACCGAAACGCTGCTTTGATAACTTTTTGTACTTCGTATAATTTTTTTGACAACTTTTTGCACTCTGTATAATGAAGGGTTGTAAAGTGCAGGACACATATCAAAACAAATATCTTCTACTCAGCACAAGTAAATGTGACTATTTAAGCACCCAGTAGGGCTTTGACGTTTACCGATTCCTGAAAATGTAAATTTGACATGCTGACTTTTTGCATGATTCTATTTTTTTACTTCTCATAATTGTGTGCATTGTAATGATTTTAATTAACCACACAATAAATATTACTTAATTAAAAAAGTTTTCAATGTCACGGCTTGCTAAATGTGAAATGCTTAGCTGCTCATGTGACTTAGTCCACGCTATGTAAGAACTATGGCTAAAAGTGCATACTGCCAATTTAAGCTGCTCTGGGGGGGTTCAACAGTTTACGCCGGAACAAGACTTTGGACCGCTGTGCCCATGTTGGCGAACCGATAACCACCACACGGTGGGTGGGACTGCCCGCAGTATTACGACTGCAGCTGTTGGACTGCCATAAGGCTGCCGTTACTTCTCTCTAACCTACCGAAAGTTCATTTGTCTCCCTCCCCTCAGCGCAGTGTTCTTTGTCTCTGGATGCAAGAAATGTGACAAAATCCAGCCTCTACTCATCATAACACAAAGACGGGCGAGAGCAGATCTGTAATTTTGACGTGAACGGCTTCCCATAAGTGCAGCCTTGCTCGTGAAGACCATCAGTGGGACTCAGATATTGTGGCCCACCCCAGGAGAACACCCTGGTTTGCTGGGACTTGCTTCCAGGCTGAGATCCCCGGAGGCAGTGGCGTCACTGGTGGGGTAGAGGGGGGGGGGGGGAGAATGTAACTCATGGTGCGGAGTCTCGGAGTGAGAGGGGAAGCGAGTCACCGGGCGGTAATTTTCCAGTTCCTTGTTCTCTCGTCAGCGAATGAATGAAAGAAAGAAAGGCCTTTTGCGTTAATAATGGACGATACAACCTGTTCCTGTTTACCCTGCCTCCGGTACCTCCCGGTACGAATATATACAATACCACGTACCCGCGAAACACAGGCACCGGCATCGCGCAGCACTCAACCGACAACAAAGCACAATATTAGTAACACAGCACAACTCCCACTCACATCTGGCACTCAAGTGCAAGAACAAAGTCAGAGCACACTAAGGAAATAAATAAAATACTGATTCAGGGGACACAGCACACACCGCCGAAAAACACACAACGCACATTTAGAACATACAGTGCTAGCAGAACAGATAATAAAGCACATGCAGAGAACACACTCAGAACATACAGTGTACATGTAGAACACAGTTTAAACTCGCTGATCACACACTGTACATGCAGAACATTCAAAACAAAGAGGGCACAATACACACAGCACACAAGGACATGCATTTCATACAGCCATGCGTAAAACACTCCTCATACAGAACATATACTAAAGATATAGGATACCCGATACCCATAGACAACACAAAACTCACATGCAAAATGCACATGCGACACACAACACACAAGCAGAACGCACAGCATACGTACTGAGCGCACAATACACTCCAAAATACATCACACATAAAAAGACACAATACACATACAGAACAGTGAGTGCACACACAGGAAACATGCACAAGCGGAACACACACACAATGTATCCGCAAAACACACAATGTGCGTGCATGACACAATACTTTCCCATAACACAAAATTCATATATAGAACACACAATACGTATATTGACCACCTATTGTATAGGCAGAACATAAAATACATAAATGGGCACACTCTACATTAGGAATATGTAAGTAACGCAGCCTGTATAATATGCCAACCACCATCAAATATTACAAAAATAAGCCTTTTCGTTAGCACCCATTGCAGAATGACAGACTGGTGTGTTTGTGAGTCTGGGAGTGAGGGAGAACGATGCAAACTCCTGGGCCAGCAGCATGGTACTCTTTTCCGTGTGTGTGTTTATATGTGTGAGTATGTGAGAGGGCATGTTAAGCATGCGTGCGTCTGCTTGTGTACCATGCTTTAACATGTAATTCAGACACGTGATATTTCGGTTCTTACAAATAATTAGTTATTTCTTTGTGAGCAGATGCAGACGCATGCTCATGCCGTCCGTCTGTTCGTGAGTGCAGACAGACACGAAAACGTTCTATACCACGGCACACATCATTGGCGTGTGCCCTTGCCCTTACACACACACACATATGTATTCAGTGGGTGTGCACCCCAGACCTCCAGCTCTTGTCTGCACACACTGTCCCAGCGAGCGTAACCAGATTGGTGTCACCCCATGTGATGGTGTCACCCCTTGCGGTCCGCAGCCCCGCACCCCCCTAGAGACGCCGCTGGAGGGACTGTTGATGAAGTCACATGGAGGGTGGCCGCCTCAGGCCTGAATGATCGAAGCGGCAGTGATATGATGCCCTGGGGTGTCCGGGTGCAGAGTTGCTGGACAGGTTGGTAGCCTTGCGCACTATACCGTAGGAAAAGAGGGGGGCACCTAGAAACTTGCTGCAGAGGCGGACTTGGGTACAAGTCCTGGAGCTCCAAACAGGTGGTTTATTTTGTGGGGATCCTGGTAGCAGGACCCAGGCCAGGGAGCTCAGGTGCAAAGGCTTTTGGTTGACTGCTGCCCCTGCGCCAAAGGCCCCCATGGTTCTCGGTGAGACCTACAAAAGGGGACGAAAGAGGACAGCTGGCCCACTCTTGGTTACTGGCCTCTGTGATGCTGGAGTCCCTTGTTGGCTGCTTGGTCTTTGCAGCGTTGGAGTCCGGATTGGACTGAAACAAGCTTTGGTTGCTGCAAGGGGTCTGGTACCCTGGTATGGGAAAGTAGGATCTTCTTCTTATGGTTACCCCCATTTTTTGCTGAATGTGATGCTGTTTTTGACTAGTCTGATTGGGATCCTGCTAATCAGGACCCCATTACACCTGTGTTCTCCCTAAACTGTTATGTTATGCACTTAGGTGCACCCCAGATTGGATACTGGGGTACCCTTGTCAGTCCCTAGTATGTGCTACCATGTACCCAGGGCATAGGTACCCCAGAGGTCTCCCATGGGCTGGAGCATGTATTATGCCACCCATGAGAGACCATTCAAAATGGAAATACAGGCCTGCCATTGCAGCCTGTGTAAGTAGGTGCATGCACCACTTACTTAAGATATAGGTTTACTGTATCTATGGGTCACTGCACTTAAAACCTATAAGTCACCCCTATAGCAGGCCTTTACAATCCTGAAGGCAGGGTGCTTGGTTCCAAGTGAGAGGGTGCCTCTGCATGAGCAGGACACCCCTGCAGTCTACGGAGTCCATTCTCACAGGTTGTCAGTGAAGCAGCCAAATACTATATAGAGGGGCATCGAGTGACCACACGATGACCATGTCGAAATTGGCTGCAACGAATCATATCATGTTTGGTATCAAACATGTTGGAATCAAACCCCCACACCGTTAACAGTGTGGGAGGTATGATTCCATACACTAGAATTGGGCTCCGTTGTGCTCCTGGTGCTCCCGGTACCAGCCTTCTAGTCCCGGACAGCACAAAATGGTTGCTGCCGATCAGAGACACATTTATGCCCTCCTCCTGCTGAGCCAAGCTCAAGCAGGGGAAGGCAGAACAATAGGCATTATGTCACAGGCAGATGTGACCACCTCCCACATGGGATTTAGTGTATTTGGGCTGGATGGGTGAGCTTGTCAGCGCCTGAAAGTCTGCATGAGGGGCACATTTGGTATCCCTACGCATAGTCTAGTTCAAACCAGTCCTGGGAGCCGCAGGCTCATGCTCTGGTGCGAAACTGGACAAAGGACATGGGAGTAAGCTCCCTTCTGTCCAGGCCCTCCCTTGGGAGGGTCCCCTTAATCTTCCCAACCCTTTCCCTAGGGTACTTAAGGGCTTACCCGGGTGTAAGTCCCTAGATTCTTTGTGGGATAAGATTCAGAACTGAAACTACTGCACTTCTACCATCTGGGTACTCTGGACTTCGCTGTACTTCGTTTGGGCCTGACTTTGTCACCCTTCCAGTCTGCTGCATCGTCTGTCCCTGTGCAGCCTACAGGAACCTTCCAAGGCCTGTGAAGCATCAAGGATAACTGAAGTAAGCTCCCTGGAAGTGAAGGAGTTCCACCCCTGCATTCACAGGCACCACAACGAAGACAACCAATCTGCAGATCTCTGGCTCTGTGGGCTCTGCTACTCAGGCGGTAGTTTTTCTCAGCTCCCGAGGCCTGTTCTCCCCTCTGACCAAGTTGGAGGCCAGTAGTCCTTGTGGGGGTTGCAATAACCGAACCCCCGGGTATCGCGTCACCTTTGCAGTTGCAAAGGCTTGTTGGCCTCTTTCCAAGAAGATCTTCGGGTTTTGAGTAGCCCCAACCTCAAGCACCTCCACTGACCTGAATCATCGGCCACACCACATCGAATGAATCGTAGCCTGCCTCTTTTGGTGAGCTGCTTGAGGTCCTCTTGCGACTCCTGTGCTGTTGGCCTATGGGTCCATTTGAGGGTCACCTTTGTTTTCCTTGGGCTCCCCTGATTTCTCGGGGTCTGCCCTGACTCCCCTGCTTGTGGTGAGTCTCCTGGACATTGCTGGTCGCAACCAGGCACCTTCTTGACTTCTTGCGTGGGTTGCAGTTGCCAAGGCTTGGTTCCTCTGCCGGACATCGACCCCTCAGCACTCAACATGCTTTGTGGGACAGCTTGTATCCGGCTCCTGGTCAACCTCAGCATCGCCTGGTCCCCGCAGCTGCAGAGTCAAGGTCACCGTCATCTATCCTGAAGCACCCGACATCGGAGGGCGTTCGCCTTCCAAGTCTATTGAGCACTCCCAAGTGGCATAGACTCTGTCCCCTCTGCTTTCAGGTACTCCTCTTCAAGAATCCACATTTGGATTCCCACTGACACTTTTTCCTTTACCAGCAGCTGCACTTTCCTGAAGTCCTCCATTGGGTTCGATGGCGGTTTTCGACACCACTTCACCCCTATGCACCTGGCTTCCCTGGGATAGGTAAATTGGGTATCTCGGTATCCACGGGTGGGGTGGCTCTCCAACCTTCTGTCTTCCAAGGGTTTTCTTCAGGGTCCACTGGGAAGGGTTCCTAATCTTTAAAATTCCAACCGCAACTTGCACATAGACTTCAACAGAGCACAAGGTCATGTTCACACGACGCACACGCTCTCCGTGTGGTCCCTATCTACTCATCTTGGGTGGTTCTTTGGGGTCCCAGCAATTTTACATCCTCTTAACATTGCCCTGACTCAAATCATGGTTCTTATACCACTTTCTTAGAATATGGGTTGGTCCCCCCCGGGGCCCACTGTGTATTAGTGCTATTTACTGTGATTTCTTTGCCAAAGTATTGTGTGGTTTGTATTTATCTCTGTGTGGGAGATACTATAACGTACTAGATAGTGTTATATAATAAATACATATTTTTATAACTACTTTGTGGTTCTCTTTTCATTTAATCTATATTATAAAATTGCATTCAGGTAAAACAAGCTGCTTTACACTCCTTCAAGACTAAGCCTGATGGCTGCTCTCTACAGGTACCACTTGGATAGCTTTCTAAGGTTGTTTGAGACCTCTTAAATCACCATAAGGGTTGTCTGGACTGGTGCAAGGTGCACATTTACATAAGAGAACATCATATACCAGGCTAGCTTCTCAAACCCAGGTATTAGTGTAGGGTAGATCCGGTTGGTCCTGGTGTCTTCACACTTGGTGGGGAGACGGAGCTGACATCTTGAAGCATTGTGACTTCTTCCTGGGCGCTACTGCATTGGGGGATCCGGGGAACTCAATCAATCAATCAGTGACACTTGTAGAGCGCGCTACATACCCGTAGGGTCTCAAGGCGCTTGGGGGGGGGGGGGGGGGGGGGGGGGGGTGCCGCTACTGCTCGAACAGCCAGGTCTTCAGCTTCTTCCTGAAGGAGAGGTGGTCTTGGGTCAGGCGCAGGTCGGACGGGAGGGAGTTCCAGGTCTTGGCGGCCAGGTAGGAGAAGGACCTTCCTCCTGTAGTCGCTCTTCGGATGCGGGGGACGGCGGCGAGGGCGTGGTTGGCTGATCGGAGGTGGCGTTTGGGAGCGTAGAAGTTGACTCGGCTGTTGAGGTAGCTCGGGCCTTGGTCGTGTAGGGCTTTGTGTGCGTGGGTGAGGAGGCGGAAGGTGATTCTCTTGTTGATGGGGAGCCAGTGAAGGTCTCTCAGATGTCCGGAGATGTGGCTGGATCGTGGGATGTCGAGGATGAGTCTGGCTGAGGCGTTTTGGATCCGCTGGAGTCTCTTCTGGAGCTTGGCGGTGGTCCCGGCGTAGAGGGCGTTGCCGTAGTCCAGTCGGCTGGTGACGAGGGCCTGGGTGACGGTCTTCCTGGTCTCTGTGGGGATCCACCAGAAGATCTTCCGTAGCATGCGTAGGATGTTGAAGCACGCCGAGGAGACGGTGTTGACTTGCCTGGTCATGGAGAGGGAGGAGTCCAGGATGAAGCCCAGGTTTCGTGCATGGTCTGTCGGTTTGGGTGCGGTGCCCAGGGCGGGAGGCCACCAGGAGTCGTCCCAGGCGGAGGGTGAGGAGCCCAGGATGAGGACCTCCGTCTTGTCCGAGTTCAGTTTCAGGCGGCTGGTCGTCATCCACTCGGCTACCTCTTTCATCCCTTCGTGCAGGTTGGCTCTGGCGGCGGCGGGGTCGTTGGTCAGGGAGAGGATCAGCTGGGTGTCGTCGGCGTAGGAGATGATGCTGAGGTGGTGTTTGCGTACGATGGCCGCGAGGGGGCTCATGTAGACGTTGAAGAGGGTGGGGCTGCAGAACAGTGAAACAGATATTGTGGTTGATGCCCGCAGGGTACAGGGAAGTGGCTTCTCCATTTCAAGGGAGATGCTTACAGCTTGGCAAAGTGCTTTAGGCCCTCCAAAGCTTTTGGAGGATGCACATCTGCAGGATGAATCAGGTTGTCATTATTGTTTGGACAGGAGCAGGTAGGCAGGCAGAGTTTGGCGCTAAAGTGCACCAGCAGTCCTCAGTTCTCGCTTCTTCGGCTTTTCTTTGTCCTCTTCTTTTTTCATTCAGATGAACTTAAGTTCCTGGTGTCAGGGGGCCACCTAAATACTGAATTTAGGGGCTTTAAGGAGAGTAAAGGGTAGTACCCAATGGGCAACTTACCCTTGGGGTCACTTCGCCCCCTAAATGACCACTTCCTGGGGGGATTGGGCATAACCCTGTCCCAGAATTCCTAATTCCACCAAAATCAAGATAGGAGAATCCTTATTTCATGGGGCATATCAGGCAGTCCACCTTAGGGGTGTGACTAGCCTGGTAGTGCTGTATCAAAAAAGATTGGACAAGGCTGTTCCTAGAAGAAGGTAGTGTGTTGGTCACAGGGGGGAGGAAGCGTGGTAGTTAGCAAGTGTAAGCCTACCACTGGGTATCCATTTTGTTGGAAATAATTGCCTCACACACCTTTGCAGGTGTCATGCTTCATCATAGGCGTTGCTCCTCGTTGGGTAGGTGGTGCAACACCCAACGGGCACACCTCAAAGAGGGGTTCTTTATCGGAGATCTTTTAATCCAACTGCCTATGGGTGAAGTGCGGGTGTGGGGCCAAGAGGTTGGAGACATCTACCCGAGTCCGGCGGAGAGGGGTAGGACGATCGTCCACTACACGGGATAGTCGAGCCTTGTCCAATCTTTTTTTCAGTTTCAAAAATAAGTTTATTGAAAAGAATACAAGGTAATAATACAAAATAGGAGCGAAACATTATGAGGAAAAACCATAAGGGGATGGGAAGGAAAGGGGAAACATATGATGATAATTAAAAAGAAAAAACAATGCAAATAGAAAAGAGCAATTCGAAACATAATGAATTAATCATGGGTACCAAGAGATAAAAAATAAGGGGTATAATGAATATGCAATAAAAACAAATGCAATTAGAGCTATGCAGTTAAACAGTTTAGCAAAACATGAGGAAATAGAAAGGGTATCAAGGGGGTTTAGGAACCTCCTGCTGAGCAGGTCGTTGACGAAAGGAGCAGGTTGTACATTTATCTAAATACAGCGTAATAGGGAGCCATAACTCAGCACGTTTAGCTGCCAACTGAGCAGGAAAAACAAAAGCAGTATCAAGTCTATGGTTGTGACAAACATTGTACCACCAGGCTTTGAAAGTAATATTGGACGCAGACTTCCAATTGATAGTAATTTGTTGAAATGCAACAGCCAATAATAAATCAACAATGCGAACATTGAGATCATTCTGGTCCCAACAAGGGGAAAGACTTCCCAAAAAGATTTGAGCATGGGAAAATGGAATACTAGTGGAAAAAATGACATTAATTTGAGCCCAAACTTGTAACCAGAAGGCGTGGACCTCCTTGCAAAGAAACAACATGTGAAACAAAGTAGCATTAGGGGAAGAGCATGACCAACATGTATCTGGTGTGGTAGGGAAACGTTTGTGAAGGGTGGAAGGAGTGTGTAATAAACGATTATAAATAAAAAATAGAGATTGCGTCAGAGAAGCAGCTCTGGAAGTTTTACGAATTTTCATCCAAATCTTATCCCAAAAAGAAGTTGGCCAAGATATGGAAAAATCATTCTCCCAATGCTCCTCCACTTTGGATTTGGGTCTGGGATGAGTGTGTGCATGAAAGTGTTTATAGATGACAGAAGCTTTTGGAAGGGTTAGTAAAGTAGAATGAAGTTGAGTAATAGGATCAGGGGAAGATGAAGAGGGATAGGACTTGGGAAGTTTATTATAAGCCTCCATAACTGACGCTTTAAGGAGGAGATATTGGGGAGCAAAAGAGAGGGGTAAGTCAAAAGTGGAGCGAAGAGTGTGGAAGGGCAAGAAAGTGGATTGTGAAAACAGCTGCGAGATCCAAAGCAAACCTTTGGCTCTCCAAGATTTCCAGAAAATATGCTTACCTCGGAGTAAAAGGTATTTATTGTGCCAAAGAGTGGAGGAAAGGAAATCAACAACACAAACAGGAGGAGGAGGATGAGAGGATAGGAGGAGTTTGAGAGTAAATTTATGAATAGGAGTAAGAATTGAAGAGGGCTTGCGTGAAAAGGAGATACATTCAGCAAAAGAGAAAGGAGAGAGAAAAAGGCGTTCCACCTTAGTCCACAGAGGGCAAGGAGAGTCAGGATCTTGTAGCCAAAAGGAGGATTGACGCAACAAAAAAGCCTTATGATAGGCCAGGAAATTCGGAAAATTAACACCACCCTCAGAAGCGGGACGAATAAGTCTAGCAAGGGACATTCTGGGTTTATTATTATGCCATAGAAAGGAAGATAAGACTGAATTAATTTTTTTAGAAACTTAGCTGGTTGTCCAATCTTTTTTGATACAATACTTGTGCAGGGCACGGACAGCGGCTGGACCTTCCACTCCACTTGAGTGGGAATTTCGCCCTCCTTGATCCAACCGGATCACTCTCTCCCCAATTTGATAAATATAGCCTGGTAGTACACCACACCTCCTAGGATAGCTAATTTCCCCCCGGTCCTGCTGCCACATGGGACTCAGGGCAGGGGGTGGCATCTTCCAGGTCTGAGGGAAGCTGGGGCGCATATCAAAGGCGGCATGGGCTTTGAAGTCCCTGGCCTTGGTATGCAGATTCACTAGCCACCCTGATGGAGGAGGTGTGAATACCTTCCTCTGGAGCAGGCATTGTTTCTGGCCTTAGAGAGCGCGGGCTCGTGCCTGCAAAGGCCAGAAACATGTTTATGGTGGCAGGTTGGATGATACTAGTCAGCCAGTACACAAAGAGGCTGGCAGGTTTTCAGGGGCACCTCTAAGGTGCACACTGGGTGCATACTATAATAAATCCACAACTGGCATCATTAGGGATTTATTGAGACAAGGTGTTTGATACAAAACACCATAGGTTTCAGTGAAGCCATCGCGTAGCTGGTGAACTCGTAATGACCAGTGCCCAGTACATAAACTTAAGATGGCTTCCTTGTTCACTTGCACTATCTAGCAATTGAACTAGAAAGCACAGGGGCCTATCTGCTCATGCAGACATGTCCTCCCATGTAATATAATGCACCATGCTGCAGGGCTGTAAGGCCTGCTGTAGGGGTGACTTATATAGGTTTATGATGTCCATTTTCAGGTTTAATCCTATAATAACTGATAAAACCCCACTGAAAGGGAAATAGCCCTCACCAGTGTAAACAAATAAACACTGAAAAAAACCTGCACAACCACAAACTAAATGCCATTCAAAGAAAGGAAAAGGAGAGTGAAAGACAGTTGTATTTCTTCCTGAAGGGGCCAATACAATGTAACTTTGCTATATTAGGTAGCAGTAAGAAATACTGGGCTAACATTATTCTGTTTGAGTTTTGTTGTTTAGGGATGTTACTAAAATATTGTTTCTTCTTCCTTTTTTCAGTTTTGTGGTCTTTGGTCTAAAGATACAGGGGTTAGTAGCTTGTTTTAGGTGTTGTTTGTTTATTTTATAAACTGTATGACGAAACAATTAAATATCAAAATCATATTAGATTTTTTGGCTACATTTGAGTCTTTCACTGATAGGAAAAATGTAGGTTTCATAAGCATCTTTACCCATATGTACCATCACATTTACCCACAGAGAATGGGTAAACACCCTTGATACATCACCCCCCTTTTCTAGTGAGTCAATGCAAGGTATAGTGGCAGGTATATGTGAAAAGAGTGGAGACACAAAGCATCTGGGATATAGGTGAAAACATGTCACCAGACTTTTAGAAATCATGGAACGCAGTGTCACTTGGAATGCTGATGCAAAAAGTTCTTACCAAGTTCAACAAAGATTGGAGTGATTTTGTTTGTATTTACAGTGATTCAGCTACATATATGAAAAGGTTGTGTGATGACCTGTCACAATCAATACCTGAGCTGAAGTGCTTCCCTGTAGGAGATTGTTGTAAATAAACGAGGAGGCAACGTAGTGAAGTCAGTTTGGTAACAAGGTTTATTCAAGAAGAAGGGTAGAAAAACCCGACCAGCAAGACCGGGACCAAACGGGCAATAATCGCCGTTGGGACCGAACACTGGCCACGTAGTGCAAGCAGGCAGCTCGAGCTCAGCGCGAGATGCACGCTGAGAGTAGGGGAAATATAACACATCTCCTTTCCTTAAACAGTGGAAAAAGAGGAATGCACTAAAGTAAATCAAACAAGGGAAGCACAGCAGAACACAAAAGAACATTGCTTAGAACACGCAGTTTTCACTTTTGAAACAAGGTACCAAGTAACATGAGACTTGGCAAGTGGCATTACCTAGAGCATAAACTTATAACGAAACTTTCAAGTATCATAAGACCATGTAATCCCACACCCTTCCTTAGGCAGGCGAAGAAAGAAAGAAAAAAACACAAAGAAGAAAAAAAAAAACTTATACAAAATCTTTCAAATAAGCAGGAGCAACTCTTTTCCTAGTCGGTCTGCACACTTCTTCAATGACAGCCTTTTTGTTGACAGGCATATGAGTGGTAGGCTTGGCCTTTTTCTGGTAAAGTGCAACCCTGCGGAGGTTCCAGGTTTGTCCATTCTGCAGCCTAATGTAGTTACCAAGCACAGATTTTACCTGGTAAGGTCCTCTGAACTTGTTAAAAATATTTTGATTCCCACCCGGTTTCACCTTAACTAAATCCCCTTCAGCTATGTTGGTGGAAACACTATTTCCCAATTTACTGTGACTGCTCCTCTCTACTTTCCCATGCAGCCAAGTGGGAATTAGCTTCGTACCCGGGAGTCTCCCTCGCATGAGTTCGAAAGGTGTGACAGACATGTTGCTGTGAACAGTTGTGCGGTATGCCCACAACATTTCTTTAATCTCCTTCTGCACTGACCGACCAGAAGCTAAGGCAAGTTGCATAGTGCCCTTTACCAGTCTGTTCACTCTCTCGCACAATCCATTCCCTTGAGGATTGTAGAGTGACGTGCGGAGGTGCTTTAAGCCCAAAAACACAAAATAATTCTCCATGGTCGCCGAGGTGAGTTGTGTACCGTTATCTGTCAGGACCATTGAAGGAATCCCCTCACGCCTAAAAATCTCATCTAGAACCTTGACTGTGGACTCAGCAGTGATGCTCTTCATGAAAGCAACCTCTACCCACCTAGAAGCCGAATCCACTAGCACCAAAGCAAACTTCTCTGTGTCCAGCAGGTCATGAAAGGGGCCTATAAAGTCAATGCAGACCTTCTGCCATGCACCATCATCAGAAATAATTTGTCCCCTAGTGTCCTTACTAGCGCGAACCTGTAGCCTCTTTTCTGACTCTTTACACGACTGACACTGCTCAACCCAACTCTTTACCTGCGCATCAACTCCCGGCCACCAAAAGTCAGCCTTGACGCGTTTGCCAGTGAGAGTTTGTCCTAGGTGGCCCTCATGCGCCAAGGCAATGATACGAGGCCTAAGGGACACAGGAGGTATGTATTTCTCACCCCGCACGAGGATGGACTCAGTTAACAAAGAAATTTCATCCTGTAGCTGGACATAAGGCCTAAGAGCAGGTGAAACTGTACTTTGCCTTGACACCCCTTCCTTGCACATCTTAACCAACCCTTCCATTACGAGATCCTTTTCCATCTCCTCCACCCATTCCTCCTTGGATATAGAAGAGGGTAAATCACTCCCCAGGTCATCTAAAAACGCGACTACACTCTCAGTTATTAACTCCTTGGGCAGTACTTTAGTGTCTGGCAACCTCGACAAACAGTCAGCAACACTGTTGCACCAACCGGGTAGGTATTCCACATTGCACGTAAACTCTTGAAGGCTAACAGCTAGTCTCGCTAACCGCCCAGAGCAATTCCTAATACCCCCTGGAGCTAGAACCTTCAACAGTGGCTTGTGGTCAGTTCTGAGTGTGAATGTGATCCCCCACAAGTACACACGAAAATACCGAGTGGCCCACGCAGCTGCCAATGCTTCACGCTCTATGACCGAGTAATTCCTTTCAGTCTCGGTCAAGGAACGTGACGCAAACGCAACGGTGTACTGTTTACCACCACCTTTTTGTGTGAGAACTGCCCCGATCCCAACAGAGCTAGCGTCAACGGTGAGGATAGTGTGAAAAGATTGTACAAAGCTTGAGAGGATATTAGCATCTAAGATATTTTGTTTGATCACTGAAAAAGCATTTCTCTGGTCATCTCCCCATGTAAAACCTTTCCCTTTTCTCATGATGGCACGTAAGGGTTCCACTTTCTCTGCAAAATTTTTAACGAACTTGGCATAGTACTCTACCATACCCATAAAAGACCTTAGTTTGTCTTTGTCATCAGGTTCAGGCACATTGCATATTGCACTTACTAAATCCTTCTTTGGCTGAATCCCAAGGCCAGACACATGATACCCCAAATAGTCTACTTCCCCAACAGCAAAAACACATTTCTCTTTGCGCAGGGTCAAACCAGCCTTTGAGAGAGCAGTGAGAACTTTGTTAAGAATAGCATTATGATCATCAGCATTTAAACCATAAATTAGGATATCGTCTTGAAAGAATACCACTCTTTCTATGCCTTTCAAAACGTCAGTGATGATTCTTTGAAATGCGCTTGCCGCAGAGCAAAGACCAAACGGGAGTCTTTTGAATTGATATGTTCCCTCTGGAGTGATGAACGAAGTGAATTGTCTTGAGTCCGGGTGAAGTTTTACCTGGTGGTATGCGCTGCGAAGGTCCAACTTCGAGAAAACTTTACCTCCGCCCAAACTCAGAACAATTTCGTTTATGTTGGGGAGTGGAAAGTTGTCCATTATCACAGCCTTGTTTAGACTTCTCATGTCCACACAGAAACGCAAAGAGTTGTCCGGTTTCTGTGTGATAACTACAGGACTTAACCATTGTGTGGCCTCTACAGGTTCAATTATGTTATCATCCAGCAACTGTTTGATAATCTTTCTAACTTCATCTCTTGCGGACAAAGGTATTTTCCTTGCAGTGTGTTTCACTGGTGCAATACACTTCTTAGTTTTAATAATGTGTTGATAACCAACAGCTTCCCCCAATTTCTCACAAAATATATTCTCATGCTTTTTTAGAATGCTCTCTAAATCCCCAGGAAAACTATTGCACTCGTTCTCATTATCTATACACAACACAGGTGGATCTGCTCTCGGGTTCACCCTTATGTTTAGTTCGTACTGGTGTAGCCATCCCAAAATGGCAGGGCCATGAGGTGACACGTAGACCTTCCCTCGAGTAACCCTTCCTTTAAATATAATATTGGCCTCAAAGAACCCAAGAACACCAATGCTCACACCTTGATAACCTCTCAGGGTGATGTCAGATTTGATAAGAATTGACTCTTTGCACGAGGAATTAAACAAACTTTTGGGGATTATAGTATATAATGAGCCGGTATCTACCATCAGGTTTACTACACACCCATTCAATTCAAAATCGGCCTTTGGGCGAGACAAAACAACATCTTCCGTCAACTCTTGACTACCAGCAGATGTAATCATCATTACCTCCGCCTCATCATCAGTGGTTTCACTTTCAACTATGGCAACCTTTTTTGGACCACTATTAGTTCTACACATACGCGCATAATGTCCTTTCTTTCCACACTTTAAACAATCCCTGGACAAAGCTGTACAGTTTTTTGAATCAGCTAAGTGAAAAGGACTACCACACCTGTTGCAGGAACGTGTGGTTTGTCTGAATCTGTTTGGTTGCCCACTCTTACTAAATGAGGTTGAGGCTTTCCCTCCTCTATTCACCTGTCTCCCTTGTATTGGGTTGACACCTTCTGAGCTATCTGTTTGTAAAACTGCAACTTCTTGCCCACTGGCGTACCCATGTTGTATCCTCTTAAGTTCCTTCATGCATCTGTCACTTTCTTCAGCCACCTTGGCAATCGTGATTGCCTCAGTGAGAGTGGGATTTTTAGCTGCCCACAGCTTTTCTTGTGTTTTTTTGCTAAGACATTGCACAATTAACTGATCACGGATCATTTCATCCTGAATATTGCCAAATTGACACTTCATAGAAAGTTCTCTTAGCCTAGACACAAACTCATCAATTGTCTCATTCTCTCTTTGAGGAGCAGTGTAAAATTTATGTCTGCGCATTACCACATTTTCTTGTTTTGCAAATCTCGTATACAACCTAAACAAAGCATCTTTATATACATCATCAATATCTAAGGGTGGGCTCGGTAAATACTTAAAAACTCTCTGTCCCTCTTTCCCTAATGCACCCAGTAATAAAGCCTTTTTCCTGACAGCAGAAAACTTTGTGCCATCTAATGCTACGATGTAGTTCTCGAATGCCTCACACCAGTCATCCCATTCCATGGATGGCTCACCCGGGGCACTCAAGAAAGGGACAGGGGCTAGGATGGTGTTGTTTACATTCATGGCGTGAACAGTGAATTAAAGTCACAGTAAGATGAACAATTAGTGTGTGTGTCACTGCAGTTTTGGTTTGCAATTGTATGACACACTGGATTTAAAGTGAGTGTGTCACTGTTGTCTACAAATTGTGTGGCTTCCCATATAAGTGTGTGTGTCACAGTTGTTTTAATCTCCTGTCCTTCAGAATGACACACAGTATTTAAAGTGAGTGTGTCACTGTTCGCTGTAATTCAATGCAGAAAGGTTTGACGTTTTAAATATGTGCCTGTGCCGCTTTTAGATGTATTCTATTTCAATTTCAACAAGTTTGTCTCTAACCCTTGAGCACGTTGCCCTTTTAAGTAGTCTTTTCCGTTTAAATTTTCTGCTAGTGCCGCTTTCAAAGTAGGTTGCATCAAATCCCTTAGCGCGTTGCCCTTTTAAATATTTTTTGGGCGCTTTCAAAGCAACTTGCATCAAATCACTTAGCGCGTTGCCCTTTTAAATAGTCTTTGCCAGCGGTGGGGCTCACCAATGTTGCCTTTCGATACAGAGGGAGATTTCCCTTTTAAGTGCGATGGCACAGAGGCGCTGCTGTCTGCGTTGACGGGCTGGGAACTTATGGCCACCGCTCCGTCAAGCTTCACGCACAGTTAAACTTTCCCGGTGAGTTATTTTAACATACCTTCTTTAGAGGCTTACGGTACAGTCTTTTCCTCTATGCGACACTTCTCGCCGAGTCACAGGAGCTCTCCTTTGGTCGGGTTCACTTTTCTCCCTTTCGACGTGTTCGTCGTCGGTTTCCGCTTTTCCCTTCACTGTCGTCTTCTGAAGTCGCCAAAATGTTGTAAATAAACGAGGAGGCAACGTAGTGAAGTCAGTTTGGTAACAAGGTTTATTCAAGAAGAAGGGTAGAAAAACCCGACCAGCAAGACCGGGACCAAACGGGCAATAATCGCCGTTGGGACCGAACACTGGCCACGTAGTGCAAGCAGGCAGCTCGAGCTCAGCGCGAGATGCACGCTGAGAGTAGGGGAAATATAACAGAGATCCATGCCACTTGTATGCTTAAAGCATCTTTACAATCTTCAGAGTTAATGAAGAATGCTCTTGACTTTTTAGTCCATTTTGGTGCACTGTTTTGTTGTGCACTGAAACTAAAACGCAAATATTTCTCATTTTGTGCTTTTTGTGGCATCAAAGAAAGAGTCTTCCCAAGTGTGTCACTCAGGACCAGCTTTAGCACTGGTGGCGCCCTGTGTGACAATGTTTGTTAGCGCCCCCCCAATGACCACCTCTGCCACATATTCCATCATTTGACAGTGATCCTTAAGTCTCAGTAACCACTGTCTCTCATATTAATTTAGTTGTATAGTGCCACTCATGGCAGTTTAAGGTGTCAGAACATTTTCTTTTGCCCACAAGCATTGCACAGATACAATTATATGTGTGTGAATCAGTGTATAGGAAATGTTACATAAGACGGAAGCTTACAAATGTGTAGGAATCACATGTCATCCATTCTGGTAGGCAGTAAAGTTTAAGAGTACTTGGTCTGGAAAAGCACAAATTCATAATTAAACATGTAACACCATTGTTAGGGGTTTTCTTTAATAATAAGAATTAACTTCTACCTAAATTATCCCTTATTTCAATATTAGGATAACGAAAGACAGGGCAAAAAAACACATAGCTCTAATATATTCCTTGCCGTTTGCATGCAGCTCCTTGATGACAATTAATAGCTCATTGCTCTATATCAGGATTTTAACTTATAAACTGCAAGTAACAAAAGGATATCTCTGTCAAAATGGGTAACCCATTGACCAATTTACATTATGTGTACTTTGTGATCTGAATGGGACACGTTCTTTGCAGCAGGCACATTAACCCGCTGCACCACAATGAGTCATAATTTCTTAGACAAAGCTCCGGTCTTGCTCCAGGAAGAACATTTATCAAAGGAGTTATCTTGACATTTTTGTTGCTGGGACAAGGAACGTGACATCAGGTGCTTTTAAAACAATAAATATAGTGCCCACACCCCAAGTCAGAGCCCATTGCGATGGCACCGATCGCACCACCCTAGAGCCGGCCCTGGTGTCACTTAGCTGGTGGTTCTCAGTCCTAGAGGCCATGAATGCTTTATTATCCATGTGGCAACTGTTTACAGAACATTGACTGAGTAATGATGCCAAAGGCAAGAAATGTGAGGATCTTTGATCACATAGTGATAGTGATTTGAAAAAAAGTACACTCTACTGCATTCTTAGATTTGAACAGGAAAGCATAACTGCTGTAGTTGACATAATAAAAAAAACTAGAGTCTGAAAACATCCTTATCTACCAAGTGTTCAGCATAATTGGTGTAGATGTGAAACATCTCCTTGAGAGTAGGCTGGGCAACACTTTTAGCGACTTTGGCACTGCAACATATTCCATGCTAGAGTGCTTGCCACTTGGTAAGCAAAGAAATGTTGAGGAGCAGTTCAGGAACTTTTAATTGACAATGTATGAGAAATATCCCTTCACTAACCATGGCATTTGAAGTCAATGAAGCCTCACTGTGGTACACCGTTATTAACAAGGGGTAACCCAATTAGAGTCAAAGGACCTGGGTATCAAGTGTTATAGAAAAAATGGTCCTAGACGCTGATTCAATATATGCAATGTAAACATAAATTAGATATTCATTTCATTTCTGATCACCAATCGATTAAATCTGTTATGGATGATATTAATCAAAACAAAACACAACAAATATTATTAGCCCGAAACATTCGTTGATGCAGAAGAGCCACACCTGAAATAAGTCTTTTTTTCTTTTTATCACACCGTGTTTCGGGAGACTCTCTTATTTATTATACACTTCGAAAAGATATGATAGGTATTTACAACGTAAAAGATCACAATTATTTACATAGGGGGTTGTTAGAAGGCGACTTCAGGGGAGGACAGGAAGTGTACCTGGCCACCCTGGGACCCACCTCCCTGGGTACAAAGACGAGCACTGGCGGGGGACTTCCCAGGGGGAGAGTCTTGAATCTGGGATCATACACACTACTCAAACAGCACACGACAAAGAGACACCACACCGTAGCTTCTTGAGAACGTTTCTTTATCTCGTGATTCACAGGATCTTTATGATCGGCAAAAGCAGGTAGTTACACTTAGAGCAAGGGCTCAAAGAGTCTCGGGCAGGGGTAGCGGGGCAGTCATTCGGGATCAATGTCAATATTGGTGCGTATCCGGCGCATAGCTCTCAATCCTTGAGCCGGGGGGATACGATGCGATCTTTGGGGTCCAGCCAGACTAGGAGAGTCCGGGATCCGCGAGTCACTCAGCAGGGCTCAGGTGTTACAAGGTTGCAAAGAAACCGCGAGTCACTCAGCAGGGCTCAGGTGGTTTCAAAGTTGCAAGGGAGCCGCAAGTCACTCAGCAGGGCTCAGTTGGTTTCAAAGTTGCAAGGGAGCCGCGAGTCACTCAGCAGGGCTCAGTTGGGTTTAAAGTTGCAAGGGAGCCGCGAGTCACTCAGCAGGGCTCAGTTGGCTCCAGCAGAAGTCCTTCTCTGCCAAGCGAGCCGCGACCACGTCAGCAGGGCTCTCGTCGTTCCAGAATCGAGTCTCCCGATAGTCCCAGAGCAACCCCAGTTATAGGACTGCTCCTCTTTGATCTTCGGAGTTCTGGTCTGCAGGGTTCTTAGCACCTGGGGGCCGCTTGTTGGGGCTTCCTGCCAGGCGGCCCTTCGATCCATTCATGTCAGGTTCGGGAGGAGTCCCAGACACACAGCGGGCGTGGAGCCAGCCCTCCGGGTGGCCGGCGGGGCGATCAAAACCCACTTCTCGAGGAGAGGTCGGAGGTGTGAAAGGTACTGCTCCTCCTTCTCTCACTCAAGGGGAGTGCTCTGTCCTCCAGTCAGGGTGGCGCCTCTCAGCCTAGGCCGTGCGGGTTTGGGCGGCCATCTTAGGTGCCGGGAAGTGGGCACACAAGGCCTACGGGCCGGGAAGATGGAGGCATGGACGGGGAAGTCCGGGGACGGTTATAGGTAACCTGGAGGGAAGGGTTGGCTAGACCGGGGGACTCAGGGGTCTGTTGGGGTGTAAGGCTTGGGAGGGGGGTGCTACGGGTCAGGGAGGACCACGCCAAGAGGCCGGGTCTAACATGGGTTCACTGTCAAAAGTTGACGTGCACAGATGAGAGTGATAGTAAGTGCTCGTGAGTGAAAAGCGACCAAGGAGGTCAGTGAAAAAGTGTAGGTTAAAATGCAGTAAAGTTTCTTTTAGACAAAGACTGAGCTTCAGTCCTTAATATAGGACATGGATGAGCCTGCCCTTGATGTTATA
Organism: Lissotriton vulgaris; assembly: GCF_964263255.1. Lineage (NCBI taxonomy): Eukaryota > Metazoa > Chordata > Amphibia > Caudata > Salamandridae > Lissotriton > Lissotriton vulgaris. Next base: position 1,469,309,360 of record NC_141694.1, read on the forward strand.
TTCGCAAAAAATGTACTTCTTTCTTGCTGGCACGTAATTGCAAAATCCTCCGTATTCTAACTGATACAAGGGAGAGGGGCGTGGGAAGAGCAATACAGGTACAGACTCAGGAGAAGTGTGTCGACGTTTCGACCCAAAAACGAACAGGGTAACTTATATCCTCAGGGGCGGGTCTTCATCAGGACGGGGGAGGGTGGGAACTCAGTATGCACGAAAACAAAATGACCCCAACATGAGTGGGAACCCTTCAATGGTGTGCCACTTGTTGCGCAATCAGTCAGCACCCCACCACTATGGTGTAAGTCAAGCGGTTTCAACATGCTATTCAGCACTAGGGGGTAGAAGGAGAGATGACCATCAGTGCCACGATAGATCTCACGCCCAAAGATCCCAAAGGTGGATTGATTAAAGATGTAACTTAATTAACATCAATGATACGTGAGCCGTAAAAAACCTTTGCGCCATCCACATACGCTGTTGCTGCAACCGTAACTGCGGGAACCTTCCAGATATGAACATGGTGCACTACAGGGGCATGGCCAGGGAGACCGCTTAAGGAAGTGAGATGGAGGGGGAGCACTGCTTATGGCAAGTCGACCACTGTCTGAGATTACGAGGACCAACCCACTGCGATATTCCAGCAGTGGACCGACTCCTCCCTATGGACTATTTGTCAATGTGGAGGAGCTCTGGAGTGCCAAGAGAGGTCTGAGGAGAGACAGAGGCACACTGATCCTGGAAGTGGGAGCTTAGGCATCCCACCATGGGGAAAGATAAAACCTCTGGAACCTCAGCAGCACAAGGTCGCATTGACAAACTCATGAAAACCAGAGCACCACATGAAGAGGGGGCGTCCCCTGCCACCCAATCACCAGTCAGTCGCCATCTTGCAAGCTATCCATGACTCCCTCGCCACCCAAACACCAGTCAGTTTCCATCTTGCAAGCCATCATGACTCCCATTCCTCGTTGGAGGGGAAAATTGGAGAACTCCAAACAGATGTCGCCTTGTTGCGCCAAGATCTGCCAACACAGCTGCAAGGGTCACAAGGGCATCGGGGAGGTTATCAGAGATGGAAGACATGGTGAAGACTCAACACATCACAGTATCAGCCCACAAACGGCAGGTGCACCAGCTGAAGGTGAGGGTGGAAGATGAGGAGGGGCATCCCGCCGTAACAACCTTCGGATTATAGGCATATCCGAAGGATTGGAAGGCACCTCTGCCAGCGTTTTGTAGCAGACTGGATACAGACCTGGGTCCCCGAAGGTGAACTTTCAGCGTGTTTTGCATATGAGGGGCCCCATTGGTCACTGGCCCAGAAACCCCTGACAGGGGCCCCTGGTTAGAGCAGGCAGACCCTGAAGCAGAGGTCAGACCCGGGACCAGGGTTCAATTCCCGACGCGGCAGGGTCTTGAGCTCAAATGTCCATGGACTCGATAATTCTCGCTTCGGTGCCTGACCTAATCATGGGTTCACACTCTGCAACTCTGGGCATTAAACTTGCTTAATCTCCACAATGGCCCCCCGCGGCGGGATGCCTGGCTTTCACCTTGGGGATGCCCTGTAGGGGCTATCTCACAGGGAAAAGCCAGGACGGGTTCCCAAGGCAAGCGCGGAGATACCCCTTCGGGGGTCGATTCAGGCGCTATATAAGAAACATAATAATAATAAATAATAATGTGTTCAATTTTACAGACGGAGATATGATACTTAAGGCTTTCCGCAAAATTGACACTCTATTTTGCAACTCAGCATGGGTCATGGTATTTCTGGACTATACCTGGAAGGTTCAGTAACAAAGACATTCATTTCTGGAAGTGAAACAAAAGCTAAGGACAATGCAAATCCAATACATGTTGTTCTTTCCAAGCTGCCTCAGAGTAATCTTTAACAATAACACTCTCTTCTCTGGCACACCGGAAGCCTACTGGTCATAGACGGAAGAGAGACCTGCCTTCCAACACTCCTTGCCACAAGACCTGGGACTTGGGTAGCTTTGGAGGCCAATGGGAGAAGAAACGTTCCCAGCAAATTACCTTAAGTCCCAGCACATTACCCGAAGTAACCGGAGACGTCAACACAATGGCAGGCTGTTAGACGACTCGAGCCTGCACCAAAAAACTCCCTAACGCATTTGGATAGTGGACACCCAGGAACCAGCCCTGCACACACCTGGCCCGTACATTGACTGAGTGTCCTGATTGAGCCAGCTGCAGCATTCACTCCAGATTTGTTAAATGGAGGAGAACTATGTTGCGGGCGCAGCCCACTCCAACATTTATGTCTCCCTTGTTTTCTCTTTCCTTTCTTGATTTATTTGCCCGTGAGCTATTGACATTTGTTTGGTTCGGGGATGGGGAGGAAGAGTTTGTTACAAGAGGACACCGCTGTGGTCTATATACCCAGTTGGCAGTTGGCCCTAGTTTATTCCACAACAGATGCCTTCAGTTTTCGAGGCATTGGGAGGGGGTTGGTGGAGGAGTTCTGTTCATGTTTTATTTTACAGACAGGACAGCCCACATCCCATTGAATGTTCCCGATTAGTGACTCCTGATTGCCCTGACATACCCACACATATTGATCCTGGATAAGCCTCAATCTCACAGACATCTACACCTCCTCACATGGAATGTCAATGACCCCAGTAAAAGAAGGGGCAATCCTGCAAGTGGATAAACGCTATGAAGCTGATGTTCTCCTTTTACATGATGGGGAAGCTACGGACACAGTTCATTGTTACTGCTGGGGTATGACTCGGTCCCCCAGCTCTCACCAGTGCTGCAGTCAGGTAGAGTAGCCGGGCCGGCCTCTTGCAGCGCTGGATGCATAGACACAATATATTGCTACTGCTGGGGTGGGACTCGGTCCCCTAGCTCTCACCTGTGCTGCTGTGAGGGGGAGGAGGCCTAATCGATCATTAAAACCGCACAGGCCTCCCACAGTGCGGGACGTGCGCGGGTGCACCCGGGCAACGGGCCGGTCCGTCTGCGTCCGTTCGTGGCTGATCGAGTCTGGGTTGGACATACTCTTTTTTTTTTAAACTTTATTTTCAAGTTTTGTAGTTAAATTCACAATGCGTTATATATTGAACAGTGTCACAATGATACAATATCCCGCCTATTCAAAGCTGTCCCACCAATGATTTCCCATGCTTAACATGTCAACCAAATAGCAAATGATCAAAATGCACAGTCCTGTCTCTGCTGCGCTCCCATTGAGGAGTACAACTCTAAACAGTTAATAACACATAATTTACATTTGGCTATAGGTCAGTGCATGTGTTCTACCCATTCCTAGATTTAAAACCCATTAAACATCACAGATTTCACCATCAGTATCCACAGACCCCTTTAGTGGGAGATAACCCTGCAACGGGCCCCAGATATCTTTGGGCTTGGAGGCCAGCGCCAATAGTTCAGCATAAGTGTTATTTTGCTCTTGACAATATAGGTCTGCTATCCATTACTTACATTTCGGGATACGGCCCCTACCCTACCTGCAGGCCACTCTACGTTTGGCAAGTAATAGGGAGAGAGCAAAACATTTTCTATACTTTGTAGGCACTTGTGCCCTATACCCCAGTAAAGCTAGTAATGGATCCCGCCCCAGGATTTGACCAATCATGGTGCCCAAAGCTGTCAGAACTTGCTCCCAGTACTCCCGTATAGTCGGACATTCCCACGCTAAGTGGAGAAATCCTGCCCCTGTTTGTCTGCACCGTAGGCACCTGTCATTTTAAACCGCAATTTCTTTGCCGACGTGTAATACATTCTATGCAGATATTTATAATGCATAACTCGTAACCTGCAGCTGGATGAAATTTGTGCCGTCTGCACACAACTATATCCCCATTGTTCATCAGTGACCTCACTTCCTAACTCTTCACCCCAGTGTAGTCGGGACTTACTCTCTACTCCTGCCCTATGTGTACGGAGGCTGTTGTATAACCTTGACACCAGATGCTACCCATCTGGGGAACCTAACATGTGGTGTAGGGGGAGGAGGCACGCTTGTTCTTGTGGGAACTCAGGGAGAATAGACCGCAGCCCCTGTCGAAGCAGAATGTACAGGAATGTATGTAAGGGCGTAGGTTGTATACCGGACAAGAGATGATCCAAAGAGCGAAACACCCCGTCATGAAAAAGATCCCCCCAGGTGATTACATGTGCATGCACGCAGAGGTTCTGAAAGCCCTTCTCTTGTAATAGCGATAGTTCGGGGTGATAGGACAGCGGGAGCTGGGGAGAGTAAAGAAGTGGCACATCCAGCAAAGTCGCAATCCGATGCCAGGCGTCCACATTACCCGTGACAGTCGTAGGTGGTGTTGCTTGTGTGCTGGTAGGCCCATATATCACGCCAGTTAATGGTATTGGAGCAGCAAGCCAGTCCTCCACTGTCACCTGTGGCATATAACGAGGAGGGTGGACCCAGTAATAGGCATGGTGCGCCCGCGTACTTTAAAAATAGATTTCAAAATCTGGAACATCGAACCCCCCTTGCTCATATGACCTCGTTAACGTGGACCATCCAAGTCTCGCTTGCTCCCATCCCCCCATATGAGTCTGAGCAATTCAGTACGTAATGTTGGTCTGGGCCTACTCTCTTGGCTGGTTTATGTTGGAGTGGTTGCAGACATGGGCGTCCGGAGGGTGGGGGGGGGGGCAAGGAGGGGCACTTGCCCCCCCTAGAGCGCCCCTCCTTGCCCTCCCAGCAGAAGCCCATGACCATCACCACGTGGCGTCTTCAATCCCTCGTTCACCCCTCTTTTAAACTTCACGCCAACTCATCTCCCTCCTACCTCGACTTTAAGCAGAGGCACAACTAGAGTCACATTTCGGGGGGGAGGGGGTAATTCATCCAGCCATATACAGAGTGGAGATGCAGGGGCTCTAAGAAGGGTCAAAAACACAACAAAGCCTCATTAACAAGTAAAGGGTCTTTTAAAGACCTGTGTGAAGTACTCAGGTGCGGCTGTGTGTGTGCCCGGGAAGCTGTCTCAGTCGGGCTGATACACAGGGGGGGTGCTGCAATGGGCGTTGCGCGCCTGACTTTAAACACTCTTGGTGCTAAAATCTGTGACTTTGTTTGTTGCTACTTTAGTCTCCGATGGCAGCTTTGCAGGTGATAACCATTCAGGCACAAACTCCCATTTGCACAGGATATAGCATTATTATTTGGGTACCGGCAATGCGGTATGTATTTGCACCCAATTACATGTGCCCTGAAATAAGGAATAACATGAGTAAACATTTCCTGTGGCAAGTTTTGAATGTTATTACTCCTAGCGTACAGATTTGTACATCAAATATCCTCCAGGTAGGACCCTTTGACAATTGCATGAGCAAACACAAGAGCAAACGGCATGTATGATCAGCTCATAACAGGAGTAAGAACAAAAAATATAACCTTTTGCCTTTGTTCTCTCCACCCACCTCAGAATTAGGCCTGTAAGGTGCTGCCTCCTCTTAAATCCTCGGCGTAAGAACCAGACCAAACTAATGTAACTGTTTGTGTAATTGCGTATTTGTTGGGCAGTCTGTCCTGGCACACATTGTTAATAGAGGGTAGAAAGCATTTACCACTTGTGTGTGAGCGTTATTATTTATTTGAGGTAAACCCAAGCCCTTCAGAGATTGGTGCACTTTAAACCAGGTGATTTACCACACACCTTTACAGTATATTGAGAATGACCTCATGTGGGGTAATACATGTGCTCAGTACAGTGCAGAACACGAGGGTTCTCCTGCCAGATCCCGGGGCTGTTATTAAGCATGGTCCAGGATCCAGGGTAATCCCTGAGGTAATGCTGATTTTGGCCTGGTGTAATTTGCCAACACCATGACACATTCAGCAGCACCCACAACTGATAGCTCTTTATTCTGAGCATCAACCTGCAGGCGGTGAAGGGGCTTTTTTATCTTCACTTCCAGGTGGACCCAAAACAATGGACTACTTTAAATGGCCTAAATCAAATACCATACACTGTCAACCGCGCTACTCATGTAGGCAAGCACTTCAGCACCCCACCAGCACTATATAAATGCTGCAATATAATCTACTACTTGCAAATGTAATAATCTTTTTATACAGGATCCTTGACATCTCTGCTTGCCAGACACTGCAACTCTTTATCAATTCTCTGAAGATATCACCTGGCTGCATTTGTTGCCCTTTTCTATACATAATTTCTCTTTTTTTAAAATATTTTATTGAAGAGGATTTGCAAAAACAATATCACCATTATATCGTACATATTTATCTTGTAATATCTAGCATGTGCAGCGATGCAAGCTAACATATAGTATAGTATACATCTTGAGTCACATAAACAATATTATAAAATCCCCGCATGCAAAAATAGAAAGAAAAAGAAAAAGAAAACGAAAGAGAGAAAGAAGACTAACCATATATTAACCATATATTACTATCGGTGTAATCCTCCGAGCATCTTTCTATATCTTATAATTAATTACGCAGTGGTTTGATCGGCAATCCATCTTTTAAACAGAGCCCAGATTACTCAACCCCGTTTTCGGGCAGCCCGGCCTTTACATTTATAAAGTTCCTTTTCCAGATGGTATATGGCCAATAGTCGGCCGATCCATGCTTGGAACCAGGGTGGTTTCCGATGAGTAGAGATAAGAAGTCTCATTACCGCTATTGCAATGAAGACAAATTTGCTCGCCTGAGAACCACATTGTAAACTTTCGTCGCATCCTAATAACATTAGGGTGGCAGATATTTTAATAGGACACTCTACTACTGCTGTCAAAAAAAGATTCCATGTGTTTCATCACTGTATTTAATTGATCGCAACTATATAACATATGTATCGTATCTGCAGGTCCTTGCTTACATCTATGACACTTATTATCATCCCTTTTACCCCAATGGTGTAATTTTTCAGGGGTAAAATAAAGATCATATAGTGTATAATAATGTTGGGCTTTCAAATTTGCCACCAGAAAAATCTCCTTAGATAAGTTCAGGGATCGGCATATATCGATATCGCGGTCCCCAGTCTTCATAGCCCATTTAGCTTCTACCGCTATCAGATCGTCTGGGAGTGTATCCATTAACACTTTATATATATTCTTGATTCTAGTCAGCGGATTGGAGAGGATTTTAATTAAGGATATCTTACGGAGCAATAATCCCTTCTTTTTTACTTTATTCAAATAGCTTGCAACCTGGTTATATTTAAAAAACGAGTTGTCAGATAAACCATATTTTTGTTGAAGATCCGAGAATGGCAATCTTCGTTTAGCAGCATATAGATCACCCACCGTAAGTACTCCCTTTTCCTCCCATTGCCAAGCTGTTCTATCATACAACAATGGTGAGGAATAAGAGGATCGCCATAGCGGAATATATCTATTATATATAGGTATGTTAAATAGGATCTGCATCTTTTTCCAAATCTTCCAAATTGCAATCATTATCTTGAATTTTGTTTTTTATAGTAGCTGAGCTCAATTTTCCTAAAATGTTTCCCTTGAGCGATGTTACCTACGGCTAACTCATAAATTGAGGGTAGATCACTGTTTGACTTATATTGCCTACCCCTGCTGCCTGGCATAATTACATATGACATTTGCTGCATAAAACATGCATAGTAATAATATCTATTATTTGGGGCAGACCATCCTCCTTGTTCCTGCGGCAATGTTAAAAATTTGACAGATCGGCGGATTTTAGAATATTTCCAAGCAAAACAGCTGAAGATGCTATCTATTCTCCTTAAGAATTGTTCATCAATAGCAATTGGTATTGACCTGAACAAATATAACATTTTTGGGAACATAACCATTTTTAAGATGTTGCATCGTCCTATAAGTGATAGATGGAGTCTGTTCAACCGTTGAAGATCTATGCTAATCTGATCACATATAGGTTGCATATTTATTTTCCAGAAGGTATCTATGTCTCTAGTGATCTTAATACCTAAATAGGTACTTCGGCTAATTTTCGAGGATCATTACATCCGGTGTTGATGTTACATAAAATCTGGGTTTTTCTTGTGTTTAATGATTTTCGGCCATACTCTTCTGCTAATATCTGGATCCAAGCTATTGCCTTGTCTGATTCTGTTGTTATTATCGCCAGGTCATCAACATATGCCAATATTTTTGTCTCACAGATATTACGTTGGACTGGCGTGATAGTGTGGTCTTGAAGAATTTGCTCTATGAAGATGTCAATATAGATAGCAAAGGGTATTGGCGAGCAGGGACACCCCTGCCTCGCCCCCCTTGCAATTGTTATTGAAGCAGATTCTTCCTCCATAATATTCAATTTGGCATATGGCCGATGATATATGGCTTGTATGGCTGTTACAATACCAGGGCCAAAGCCCCTTTGTGCCATGGTTGTCCATAGATATTGCCATGCAACACGGTCGAAAGCTTTCTCCGCGTCTAGGAGGATCATAGCCATCTTCTCCCCAGCCGCCTCAGTGATGTCCAGCAAAGCTATCGCACTTCTAATATGATCTGTAGTGCTTTTTTTCTGTATAAAACCGTGTTGCCAAGGAGAGACAAGATGAGCTATGATCCTCCCTAGGCGGATAGATAGGATTTTTTAATACAGTTTTGTATCCGTGTTCATTAGAGATATAGGCCTGTATGAGGCAGGACTATTTGCAGATTTTCCTTTCTTTAGAAACACAACTATATCAGCCCATTCCCAGGACTCTGGAGGCACTCCATTATATTGTATCCCCAAGAACAGATCTAATAACATAGGGGTTATTTCTTTTTGAATCGCTTTGTATAGCTCCAGGGGAATCCTATCTGGACCTGTCGCCTTCCCTATGGCCATTGCTTGTAAAGCGCCAAGTAGTTTAGGTTCGTGGTCGATTGGCAGTCAGAGGTTGCAAACCAGGTGCTGGTCCTTCTGCGCGTACTTGTAGTGGCAATTACTGCAGATTTTGAAAGGTGATTTGTTCATTCCTGCGCTCAGGGGGCCCCCTGTATGCGCATTTTCCGTTGGACGTCAACGTTTCCAGTCTTCCTCTACTTAGTCGTCCCGGATCTGTGTACTTGATTGTGTGATGAAAACTCCAACTTTTCGGTGGTTTTCTGCTTGATTCTCTCTTCTACTTTCCAAAAACTCTGGAACCTCTTGGTGACGATCCAGACCAAACGGCGGAAAAAAGAATCTGAAGATGGCCCCCAAAGGTGGGAGCTTCCGGAGGAAGCACGCCGACTTCGTGGGAGGACAGCAAATGGTGGGACGTCGACGCCCACCTGGGCCACGAAAAAGAAAACTATGATTCCGGACCCAACCACTAGACAGCGGAATAATGCGCAGCATAGTGAATCCAGAAAGATTCACGCTGCAAAACTGATGTTAGCGGGGGGCGTGGCCAAGGCGGCGAACATGGCGGACGTAGCCTAAGAGAGCTCCGTCCCGCCGGTGAGTTATCCGACAAATATTCTTCGTCTCCCCAACCCTGAGACATCTCAAAAAGGGTATATAGGTGTCGGAAGTGGCGGGGAAGCCCCGACGGCAATTTGCGTGACCCCAGACGCCGGCCCAACGGTGATCCTAGACCTGAGTGGAGAGGCCTCCCGAACACGCCGAAGCCGGGACGTCGAGTCCGGGTGAATCCGGGCGGAAGTGCGGTGCGATGGGGACCAGTGAGGAGCAGTGGACGGGCCCGCACTTCCGGCGCATGGAGGCCCGCAGTGAGTAAACTGTGTCACACGGAGGAAACGGAGCACCCGGTACCACCGCTGCCACACCTGGGTATTGGAGGCTGCGCCGGCTGCGAGCCGGGGTTGCGGGAGGGGCCGGGTTGGCCTTGCTCGGCGGTCGCATCGGACCGCGGGGGGACTGTTGAGTTGCGGTCACTATTGGGGATCTCTCCTGTGTTTACCCCCCCCAGCCCTCCGGCAGGTCTTGGACGGCAGTGGCGGCGCTCGCTGCAAAGGAGGCGGGTGTCGTGTACCGGGACCGGCTGGGGCCCTTATCAACTTGAGCTACACACGCAGCGCGCCCCTGCGTGCACCCTGATCGGCGGCAGGATCGGGCCGTTGGGGTGACCTCCGAGGGCGAGGTGCCGGGGTGCCGGGGTGCTGAAACCTGGGCCCTGAGTGGAGAAGAACTGGCGGCGAGGCCGGGGGCCCAGTGATTGAGGACGAACGACCCTGCGCGGACCCTGTGACTGCCTGCACACTTGGGGCCCTGGGCTCTTGGAGGGTGGCGACTGTGCCCCCGGAGTAGCTCCTGGACTAAGCTGAGACCCCTATGCCCCCCACATCGGACATGGTATAATCACATAGATGGGGGCCCCGTGACATTGGGGTAAGGAGGTGTGATACCACGGGCGACAGCGCAGATTGATCTGAGAGCGGACGATATCCTCCCAAACGTCTCAGAAAGTGGGGAAGGCCCGGACACAGATCTGCGACCAAGGAGGTCAGGGTGACTGACCTACACCCCCCACGGTGCTCTGGACTCTGTGCACATATCCGTTGGCAGCCATGACGAGGGGTGGCAACAGTGGAGGCGCCTCGAAACAAGGCACGATCGACAAAATTACTGGGCCAACTGGGGGTGCCGGGGCTTCCGGGGGCCCCCAGGCGTCTGGCCCGGACAATGCAGCCCTCATGGCAGCGATAACGCAGTCCAGAGAAATGCTAGATGCAAAAATAGGGGCAGTTGGGGCGGATGTTACTTTGCTGCGCCAGGACTTGCGCAATGCCGTGGCCCCCATCACTGAGACTGAGACCAGAATTACAGGAGTGGAGGACGACGTGGCAACCCTGAAGAAGAAGGTAGCCAACATGGAGGGGATTCAGAAGGGCCTTGCACTGCGAGCGGAGGACGTGGAAGGGCGTGCTCGGCGAAATAACCTGCGGTTCGTGAGATTTCCGGAGGGCTGTGAGAAGGGCGACATGGAAGCCTTTCTGACCCAATGGTTGGAGGGGTGGCTCCCTCCGGAGTCCCTTTCGTGCTGTTTTATAATTGAGCGATCGCACCGAGCGCTGGTCCGGAAGCCACCGGTGGGAGCTCGCCCGCGACCTGTGATAGCCAAGCTGCTCAATTACCACGATCGTGACACGATCCTGCGACAAGCGCGAGAGAAGGAGCCTTTGTTATTTGAAAATCACAAAATCCTAATATTCCCGGACTACACCAGACTGGTTCAGCAACAACGTCAGTCATTTACCGCAGCTAAGGCGCGGTTGAGGGGCCTCAATATCCAGTATGCCTTGCTCTACCCGGCCCGCCTGCGTGTGGTCTTCCAGTCCCGGACTTAATTCTTTAACACTCCGGAAGAAGTCTTCACCTGGACGGATGAGAAGGTCTGGATCAGAGTGCATACCCCTCCGGTCCGAGACTCGGATTCATCATCCACGGCCGGGCCCCCGAGGACCCCCCGGCGATCGCAGAGCAGGAGCAACTGGAGGTCGCGCACCAAGAAGAATCCTCCTCCCAATGATGGGGCGGCGGAGGCGACCGAGACTACAGACTCTCAGAATCCGGATGCATGAGACCCAAAGACACTTGGCAGACTCCAGACATGAGCCCTTGGGAGTGGTCGGAGGTCTGCGCTCATCTCTTGGGCGAAGAAAACTCTTGTACTCTATCGACTATGACTCCTGAGGAATAAGTAAATGGGTAGTCATGGGACATGGGTTGGGGGACGAAGAAGGGAGGGCGGTCATAACCCCTCAGTTTAGAGGAGTTTGTTCAGTGGGGGGTGAGTTGGGACTGAGTGGGTAGTTCATGGGGATCCATTGGGATAGTGGGTCTCTGACCTTCCGTTGGGGGCCGGAGATAATCTATACCGCGACAGGTACTTCAATGTTACTGAGGTATGGGGTGGGGGGTGGTGGGGAAGTTGAAGGGGTGACTTGGAACGGGGTGGGGGTTGGGGGGCTTGTTGGGTGTGAGTTGAAGGGGGTAGGAGAGGGAGGGATGCGTTAATCTGCACAGTGTTCTTTCAAGTCCTCTTGAGGCAAGATGTGTGTGTGTGGCCTCAGACGCTCGGGCCATTCATTTTTGTGCCCATGGATGGCGGTTGATACTCCCGAATTGGGCCTACAGAGGGCATTGATGCGTGTTGTGAGCTGGAATGTACGGGGGATGCTGGACAGGATAAAGAGAGGGGCAGTCCTGCGGCAGGGGAAGAGAGACAAGGCTGATGTGTTACTGTTGCAGGAGACTCACCTCATGGGTACCAAGACCCTTAGTTTACAGCGCTATGGATTTCAGCAGGTATATCATGCTGGGTTTGCGAGGGGATCTCGAGGGGTAGCTATCTTGGTGCACCGCAGGTTGTCCTATATTCATGAGACTCAGTGGGTTGATGCACAGGGCAGGTATGTGTTTGTCCAGGGCAAGATAGGCACTGAGCCGGTAGTCCTCGGGAGTGTGTACGCCCCACCTCCACTGCAAGGTGCTCTTATAGAAAAGTTGTTTGGTGTGTGGGCCGAGATACCAGATGTAATGGCAGTGGTGGGCGGGGACTGGAATGATGTGATGAATGCACGGATGGATCGACACAGGCTGGGGGGAGATGTGCCATCGGACTCACCTACTAAACTGAATGGCATGGTGAGAGGGATGGGATGGGTAGACGCATGGCGACACCAGCACACCCAACGTCGTGAATACACATACGTCTCATCAGTACATAAGTCCTTCTCCAGAATTGATTACTTGTTTGTCCCCCACGCCTGGGTTGGTAGGGTGGATTCCACGTCCATACTGCCACGCGGTCTGTCGGACCACTCCCCGATAGTGATTAACTTACTTCTCGATAGGAGACGGCAGCCGTTCAGATGGTGCCTCTCCACGTGGCACTTACAACAGGAAAGCTATCAGACCCACATGAGGGAGGCTATTGCTCACTACTGGAGTGATAACAATAACTCTGACACAGATGACATGACCCTCTGGGAGGCTCTGAAGCCCACGATTCGCAGGGGGGGACATTGTATGGTGTGCAGCTGCCCATAAGACACGTAGGGAGGATATAGTGAAAGCTGCGGACCGAGTCAGCGACCAGGAAGAAAGATGCCATGCTGGTGGGGGTGAGGAAGATGTGGGACAACTACTACTGATGCAGCAGTCGTACCCCTCCTTGTTGTTAGATGAAGATAGACAGCTGTGGCTGGCGACTCAGAGTAGGATCTACCAGTGGGGCGATAAATCCAGCTCGATGCTATATAGGCTCTGCCAGAGCACTTTCCACGCACAGTCCCTACCGTGTCTCCGTGATGAGGCGGGAACGCCCATGACGGCCCCAACGGACCTAGCAGCCAGCTTGCACGGAGCTTCTCCCGGCGGACAATATCGACAAATTCCTGGCTGACCTCCCGCCACGAACAATCTCGGATGAAGGGCGTGCTCGCCTTGAACTCCCTTTGTCGGCGGAAGAGCTGGGTACAGCCCTCGGAGAATTAAACGTGGGCAAGTCCCCCGGACCCAATGGGTTCCCTTGCGAATTTTTAAAGAAATTTCACCTCCAACTAGGTACATACTATGGTAGGGCACTAGAGGCAGCCAGAGAATGTGGCCGACTCCCGAGGGACTGGCGACACGCTGAAATAGTGGTCTTCTGAAAACCAGGGAGGCCCCCTGAACAACCCGAGTCCTATAGACCAATCTCGCTATTGAATACCGAAGCAAAAATATTGGAGAAAGCGCTGGCCAATCGCCTCCTCCCATACATTACCGATCTTGTCCACCCGGACCAGGCCGGGTTTATGCCCCATAGGGCAACAAGACACAATATTAGACGCGAGCAGGTGGCGGTGGAGGCAGCCCGAGCAGCAGGGATCCTGACGGCACTTCTACTGGCCGACATAGATAGGGCCTTCGACTCAGTAAGTTGGGTCTACCTCCGCGTACTTCTGTCCCGCCTGAATCTTGGGCCCCACTTCTTGTCATACCTGCAGTTATTATACACGGATCTAACGGCGTCGGTGAGAGTGGCTGGGGCAGTGTCCGACTCCTTCTCCATAGGTCGGGGCACCAGGCAGGGATGCTCCCTATCGCCATATCTATTTGCCCTGGCTATGGAACCGTTGGCGGCGTGGGTCCGAATGGACGCACAGATGCGGGGCATTGAGTGGAGAGCGGGACCCTCCGATAGAATTGCACTATATGCGGATGATGTCCTATTTTTCCTCACAGATCTGAATAGATCTGGGCCGCGGGTCCTCGACATCATGCGGATATTCGGGGAGGTGTCGGGCCTCCGCTTGAACTTGCGTAAGTCTGTGCTGTGGGTGCTGGGGGAGCGTTGTGGCCTGGGGTCCTGGGCGGCGGCATTGCAGGACGCCACGGGAGGCCTTAAATATTTGGGTGTGTTCCTGACAGACCTGTGTGGAGTCTCCTGGACACGCAATGTTGTGCCCGTATGGGAGTGTATCCGCTCAGACATGACTACATGGTCCCGCATGCCCCTGAATTTGTACGGCCGCTCAGCCATATTTAAAATGGTAGCCCTCCCGCCTCTCTTATACCAACTACAAAACCACCCATATCCCATTTCACCGCAGTGGTTCAAGCAAGTAAACTCGACACTCAGTCAATTTCTTTGGGCCGTGGGAGTGGCGAGAGTAGCGCTCCGCACATGTTTCCTCTCCACGTATTGTGCGGTCTAGCAACGTCGGACATCCTGTCCTATTATCAAGCTTCTCACCTATTGATACTGAATGAGTGGTGGTATGGGGACCAGGGAGATCCGACCTATGCCCTGGAGAGGTACCTGATGGACCCTGACACGCTACATACTATACTTTATTCGGCTATTAAGAGAAAGAGGCTCCCAGTGGTCACTCAAATAGTGTTTCACATATGGCACGGAGCACTCCGCCGCATGGGGTGGTGGAATAGGCTAACGAGGGAAACCCCATTGTGGAAAAATTGGCTACTGCCGGCTTTGACGTCCCTACAGGGGTTCCGTGGCTGGGACGCAATTGGCATTTCAGCCATAGGCCACGTTGTCAAGGGCATGACCCTCAAGTCGTTCCAGGAGCTACGGGAGGAGTATGACATGCCCCAGACCCAGTTCTTTAGGTATTTGCAGTTCCGCCATGCTATCACACCCACCCTGAAAGGCCTGGACTCCTTGCCCGAGTTTAGCCCCCTGGAGGCTAAGGTATTTATGGGGGAATTGGAAAGTAAAAAGATATCCACTATTTACCAAACACTAGTTACACATTGTTCATCTTCCCTAGACACTCTGCGGACTAAATGGGAGAATGATCTGGGTGCATTTGAAGAGGAAGACTGAAGAGAGTCGCTTGAGGCTCCAAGAGGAGCGGCCATTGTGGTACGCCTGCGATTCAATCAGTTCAAATATCTGCATAGAGCGTATTACACCAGGGAGCGACTGTGGAGGGCGGGCATGATTGCGTCCCCTGATTGTTTGAGATGTGGCAGAGAGGTGGGCACCTTTATACATACAGTATGGTCGTGTGACGGACTGCGGAGGTTTTGGTCGGGGGTGTGGGACTGCCTGTCTGAGGTGGTGGGCTGGGAGCTCCCCCGCATGCCACAATTGGGTCTCTTCCATGTCCTGGAACAAGTGGGGGGAAATATCTATAAACAATATTTGCTGCTGTTGGGCCTCATTGTGGCCAAGAGAGATGTGGCCCGAGCCTGGAAAGACCCCAGGGCCCCCCTAGTGGGAGTGTGGAAAAGGGGACTAGACATTTATATGGGAATGGAGCGCCCAATCTTCGAAGCCAGGGGCTGTCCCCGGAAGTATTATAAGATTTGGAAGAGATGGGCAGATTATAGAGGACTGTGGCTGGAACCGCCAGCACATGATGAACCTGAAGAAAGACATTTGGACACCGATCCCGGGTGATGAGGAGTACACACTAAATGTTACCTGACATGCTTTTTGTTTACGGACTACCTAGACGCTGTGCAGGGGGCGGGAG